>NC_090937.1:445879549-446538160 GCF_040938575.1 Ambystoma mexicanum
GCCAAGGAGGAATTAATAATAAAACAATCTAGTACATATTCCGAGGTAAACCATGTTTCCTGTACACAAAATATAAAACATTCTTTAAGTATATCACATATTTCCAATGAGTTCCTTAGTGACCATTTCCCCCTCGAGTTCCAGCTAATCAGAGGGAAATTTGCATAGCTATTAACTATTGGGTTTCGGACCCTGTAGTTGAGATATGGAATCTCTTATTGTAATAGCTAACCATCTAAGGTTAGGCTCCTCATAAGTGCTTTAAATTGATTTGGTAGGCCGGGTTTCCTCCCCCAGCTGCTCCCTCTCCACCTGGACCTCAGATCTCCTCTCCAGATGCACCCTCTCTAGATCGTATCCCATTTTATGGAACATACTACTTTCTTTCAACACTATCTCAACTGTAGGATTAGAATGGAACTCAACCCTTACATAGTCATATCTTACTGGGTGAACAAAATCCACCAGCCTGATGTCTCCTGTTGTAATAAGAGAGAGATTTGGTATTTCCTTAAACAGGGCCAAAACCTTAGGTCTATTCAGAGAACGAGGGCCCCCCTTGTCAAATAGGTAGTATATAAAAATACTCGGAAATTCAACACATTTAAAGGGACGATAGTTAATGGCCCCTAATTGTGCTCCCATTGGTGGTGTATCAGAATGGCCCCAGGGTGGAATGGAGGTCCGGAAGTCCTCATGACATTCCTGATTACTTCTGCCATCCCTGGACATATCAGATGGTATCCTGAGCACTTCCCCTACATTTTGTATACCTTCATTCGATGTGCCCCGAGATGGATTTGAGGCGTTAAAAGTTACATTTTTACAGTCCTCTTTAGTGACCTGCACCTTTTCCGCTTTCAGAGGCACACACATTTTATTGACAGTTTCATTTTGAGCACTAGAATCCTGTGTCGGACACGGGGTTACTTTAACAACAGATTCACCTGGTATACCAACATCATGACCTTCCAGCATCAGTTTTATGACCCTTCTGATCACTCGCTCCATCACCGGTGCCCCTTCCTGAAAATCAGCTTCTGCCAGAACATCTGTGGCTTCTATACCCCTGAAGGATTTGGATCCCGTTAGGCAAGCATTATTTCCCTCATTATTATCAAGTTGGAGACATCTATTGCGCCCAGGGCCATTAGATTGGGAACATTGTGCTGATGGTTTGGGATTATTGGTGACACTCATGGAATGCAATATGACTTAATTTCCTCCTTGGTTGCCAGAGTCTGGCACCTCGACCACTTCCAAATCAGTAATCCCCCTCCCTATGGTCCCAGTTCTCTCCCGATGTTAACCTCATTGGACCATTAGGGGTCACTGTTTGCCTTGGAGGTAAAGCATCTTTATCTGGGGGTAACACCGGAATTAAGGCTCTAGAGGATATGTCAGGTTCTAACTGCTTTACTTGTTTAGGGAAGAAATTAAATAGACTTCCCTGAATGTTGTGATCTGACTGCCTTAAGCCCTCGGTGTTAGTATTAATAGTCCTTAACTGGCGCCTAACGCCCTTGTTTTTTAGATTTTCAGATATCTGATCGGGTGCAGCCATACCCCTCGATCCTTTGCATAGTAGCACATCTGCTCCCTCATCTACCTCAATAGTATCTGAATCCAGATCATCTGCCTCCCCTCTTAGCAACCATCTTCAGTTTTTTTTGGCAATTTTAACATTCTTCCGTCTATACCCTGATGTGTTCTTTTTGCACATGATGTTAATTTTTTTTGTGTTGCTTTTATTTTTATTTGAATTCTGGATCATTTGCTTCTGCACTCTGTCTTCATTTTTATTATTATTATTTTTTGTGTTAGGCTCATTATTCGAGCCCACATTTTTGTGATCCTCATTCACTAGCAAATCAGGTTCTTCAGATGGTCTCACGGGGGTGGGGGACACACCTAGTGGAGATGCCCCTAATGTGATTGCCCTGCACCCCTCCCGATGATCATTAGATATCGGTGCCGGAATTCTGGAGTCTAATAAATTCAGATTTGCCATACCTCCACTAACTGCAAAACAGTTTTATCTCTCTACAGCAGCTATTAGCTGTTTTAAGAGTATAGTATGTAATGAAAGTTCATTTAGTATCAAGCCATTTAGGGTGTCCCCTTGGGGCGGCCCCATTTCGGACTCCCTGTTCATAGGTTGAGCTGATGAGAGCTCCCAATCTGCCTCCCTCCCCAGTGGATACTGAGACAGTGCCATGAGTGAACTATCAATCATTTCTGGACTTCTTTCACTACCCTTTTGATGTATAGAGTCTTCCGGCTCAGTAAGGATCTCTAGGCTCTTACTCAGTTCACCTGAGTCAATCAATAAGATAGATTCATCAGCCAACCCCCACCCTCCTCCACATTCATGGCAACATTTCCCATGGGGGACGGTGGCGATGAAGCAGAGGGAGTCTACATGCCATACTCATTGCGCCCTTAACAGGGGTAAATACTAGAGGTGCAGTTAGAATGTCGTCAAAAGGACCTGCCACTGCCTTGGATTCTCTCCTGGTGAGTGGTACAGTCCTCTTGTAGGTGTAAATTTCTCTCTTGTTTTTCCTCATGCCTTCCGAATGAGAAAATCAAATCCAGCAAAAGAAAACCACTTTTACCACTGCACCTTTACACTCAGCCAACCCTCACCCCCCCTCCAAGTTGTTAAGCCCAGTCGCACTTTCAGTGCACTTCCGGCTAATGCCAGTCAGAAACCAATCCTTTAAGTTTAGGACTCCACTTCTGTATTTCTCAGCTATCTATCCAAAGTGGAACCAATGCGATCATACAGAGCAGCATATGCACCTTGCCTCACCGCCTCTCCGCCACCAGAAAAGCCAAACAGCCCACTTGCGTCCACTTCCGGGTGCGCGCGCGTAGAAACAAAAAAACGGACTTTGTAAATAATGGAGACAGAGGAGGTCAATGAAACATCATACAGCCCCTCACGTCTCACGCAACATGCTACAGGTTCCCATATACCCAAGTCCCAAGTCCCAAGTCCCAGGTCCCTGGTCCCACTTCCTAGAGCAGCTCGCAAGACAGGTCCCCAATTCCCCAAGTCACTATACACAGCACTGGGCAGCCGGACTTTTTGGCAGTATCGGCTCAATGAGCAGCGTGTTACGCTCAAAAAGGCTCAACTGTGCTTCCTCTTGGCGACTCAACTCGACTCACTCGCTTGAAAGAAAGGATCCAACGTCCACAACGCAGAGTCTCAGCCAAACAGCCCACTTGCGTCCACTTCCGGGTGCGCGCGCGGGTGCGCTAGCACTGAGAATAATATGCAGGCGGGAGGTGGGTTCTCCAAGGTAGAAACAAAAAACGGACTTCGCTTGAAAGAAAGGATCCAACGTCCACAACGCAGAGTCTCAGCCAAACAGCCCACTTGCGTCCACTTTCCAAGTTATTATTACCCCACAGTGGCACACTGACCAAGTGGTGCAGTTTTCCACCACAGGCTCATAGTGAAGACAACAAGAATAGTTTCCAACAGGCTTAGACTTTTTTGTCCAGATGCTGCCTATGTGACAGATGATGTCAGGAGGGCCAACTATCCTTCCTTGCCAACTATCCCTCCTTGCCAACTATCCCTTCTTGGATGCATATCCTTTTGTTCGTTCAGTCTCTTTGTTTCCAGCAAATCACGCTTTGTGGGCAGCAGTGTATTAATGGTGGTGGTAGACAGTCAAACATTTTAGGGTGGCCAAGCTAAGGTTGATTGTTAGATGTGCAAATATGATGCAGATTATACATAATTATAATTGTTCTTTTGTAACGTGCTTGGATTGGAACCTGTGTTGCACTGCGTTGTCTTGCTTTCAAGACAGACCCGTTGCCCCTGAGCTCTGGGCTATGCGCCCTCACCATAACAACAATGTGCACGCCTGCCCTGCAAACAAGTATTGGCAAAGCCAACAGTTTTGGCTTGTGAATAAGTATTAAGCATTTGCCAGGCACTGGTATTATATGCCATGGTGCCCGCACCATTTTGCAGCTTCTACCATTTATGGGCAGTTAATACCACTACGCCAGTGCCTGGTTTTATGGGCAGCAAGGGCAACTAGCCTCAAGCCATATTGATGCTCCTCCCGGTAATCATCAGCAGTGCATGCCAACTCTGAGTGAGATTGCAGTGGCATAGTTCAGCTGCGCTTGAATTGCTATCTCAGTGGGTTGGGCTTCTGATGCAGGGCGTTGCATTAACCTCGTCTATTAATTCTAGACACCAATTCCGCACATACTTTGAACGTTTATAGTCCATGTGGCATCCTAAGGTTAGTGGAGCAAGGGCATTTACATCATTGTGGGCAGAAGGGTTCTGTAGCCGTTAGACCCAGTGGGTCACGCATGCAGCTCTACTTTCTAAGGTTTACATGTTTTCCGGACAAGATGTCCCACTTGAGTAAAGACTTATTCGAGCGCATTGCATGAATCTAGGCCGTTCTCAAATATCATAGAATGGTCGGCATATTCCTGTATTCAGCTGATTGAAAGGAAGTTATGCTTCCCTTTTCATAAGGGCATGAAGGCTCTGACCCTCTGCGGCTTACGGCAGCTGGAAATGTGGGCACTGAGGTGGAGGAATCTTGTTTTGGCAAATTAAGAGGCGCTTATTATTAAACCGTTGGAAGCTCGCTTTGTGTTTCTTCATATATCGCAAAGGAGCAACTGCAAATAATTTTACGTTTAAAATATGAAGAGATGGTGTTCGTGATATAATATTTAACTATTGCTATTTTGCAAATGTAATCTGCAGGCACATGCAGGATCAGTTTGGGTTGGGTACACTGTACATCTCATGATTGCATACACCCCAGCTCCGAATAGGTCCGGGGAGCATCAGAAAACGCCACTAGAAGAGAAAGCGTGGGAGTAAATCATTAAGAACATGAAAGTGGCTGATATTGCAAGAGAGCATACTAGGACACTTGTCCAGTGTCTCGACAGCTAACCTCTCTTCAAAGGAGCAGACAAACTTGTGTTCACTGCCACGAAAACAGTGGGTATACGGGAGGGGGACCTGGGCCACAGCACTACCAGTAAATTGGGTGCACAGTGAAGGCACTGGCTCCTTCCTCTACTCAGGGTACGTTGTGTACGGCACTGTGTTTGCTGAGAGTGCTGATTACAATAGACCACCTTGCCCCCACTCGCTCTACCAGTACCCACCATACCCCACTCCCCCTTCTCCACCCTACCACCAATGTCTCTAACCCCACCAACCCTACCCCACCCCACCCCACCCACACTACCTCCACTCTCTCTACCCAAAATGGCTAATGATGAAAACATGCTCTCCAAAACTGGGAAGTCCCCCAGATACGAAGGAACCCTGGACCACACTGCATCCTCAAATTCTTCTGGGATTACTAGGGAGCGAGAGGTCAATATGATAGCCGCACTGCCTGAGATTCTAACACAAGTGCTTCAAAAATTAGATTTGGGGCCACAAAATCTTTAGGCAGGATAGATTGAATGTGGAATGCTGGAATACGCGTGGCCCAAAATCCTTTACAACTAAAAGAATGAGAAATATCGTCTTTTGCAATACTGACATTGTTCTCCTTCAAGGGACTTGGTTAACCCATCCCACACAGATAGAGGGCTACACAATTTTCATAGTACCAGCACATCAGAAAGCTAAGGGTCGTCCATCGGGGGGCTCCTGCTGAGAATTAGAAACTCACTAAGCAAGGATGTTACATTAATACATAGTTAACAGGAATGGTAACCTGGCGTGTAAAGTTGACATACAATTTCCATTGGGACGGGTGCAATTTATAGTAGTGAATGACTACTGGAATTCTGCCCAGATTAATCTTCAGGCCTTTCATTCCTCATTATCAGCACTAATGGAAAAGATAGCCCTGGACTATGGTGATGTCTATGTGATTCTGGCAGGGGATCTAAACGCACAGTGCAACCAGCTTCAAAATCATAGGAGCAATACAAGTCGGGCCAAGAAATCCAAGAATGGGGAACAATGGGTGAATTACCTGAATTCATGGGGCCTTAATATGTTGAATGGGGCAGTGCCAGGAGACAGCCCGTCAGGCCCAACCCGGTTACGTGGTAAATCGTCCTCCATCTTGGATTATATTTTTGTATCCAAAGGCATCCTGGCAAAAAATATATACATGGAAACTATCTGGGGGGAAGGGAGCTACCACGCCCACCTAAAAATAGTCATATCAGACATCAACATCACTCAAGCCGAAAAGTATGCCCACGACTTGGTTCTAAGAAAAGGCAAAGCAACCCTGGTGAAGTATAAAAGAGGGGGAAGAAAATGTTAAATGTTAAGAATTTCATCTGGTCAGTTCACCCTTCAAGTTCAGGCGAGTTATAGATCACACCAACACTCGTTTGATGTACAAACTTGGGTCCAAAAAAAAAAATATATTCATAGGGAAATTAGACATCTACGAAAACTCAACCTCGATCAGAATACACTACGAGGAGAGCTACAAAAATTGACAAGGGCCTACAAGCACTAGTCTCTCTCGAGAAGACTCACGCACCACCAACAAGACAACGAGCAGATGCTGGAGGCACTATGTAAGGATAGTAGCAGACATTTCTGGCCCATTATTAACAGACTGGAAAATGAAAATAACAACAACAACACTCAATGTAATTTGGTCTCAGAAAAAAGCTGGTCAGAGTACCTCACCAAAAATTTCAAAAATAATTTGGAGATTCAGAGAAGCAGGATGGAAAGCGCGAAATGAGAATTAACCTTTGACGTACAGACAATTGAGGACTTAATAACAAAAGCTTTGTCCTCCAAGGCTGCTGGTCCCAATGGTTTAACTTACCAGATCCTAAAATACAACTCAAAGACCTGGACGAAATTACTCTGTTACCTATTCAAAGAGATCCTGGCAAGGCATACCTTCCCTCCCTCATGGAAGCAAGCAATTATAATTCCATTCTACAAGGGGGGGTGATCGGTCACAATCGGTGAACTACCGACCAATCGCCCTCCTTGTTATAAAAACTAGATTTTCATGAGGATTTTGCTGAAGGACCTGGAAGGATGGTCTAAGAAAGCAAATATACTATCAAAGTTCCAAACAGGCTTTAGAGGCGGGATGTCGACAACCCTAAACGGGTTGACACTGAATCTATTGACTGAAATCAAGAGAGGCGGGAGAGGGGCCTATTTATGGAGCCTGGATTGACTTTTCCAGGGCCTTCGACCTTGTGATAAGAGAACGCCTATGGGCCAAAATGAGGGACTGGGGTGCACCAAGTGGTCTGCTGTCTATGCTAATAGTACTTCATAAAGACACCTCACTGAGGGTTCGGCTAGACGAGGCCGGACACCTCACTGATCCGATCAATGTGGAGAAAGGAGTCAGACAGGGTTGTCTGGGCACGCCCTTTTTCTTTAACCTATATTTGGCAGATTTAGGTCCTTTCCTGCAGTCCTGAGTGTTGGCGAGTCCAGGGCTTAACACAACCAAGGTACACTTGCTCGCCTACGCAGATGATATCGTTCTGATAGACAGGAATGCAGTGGGTTTGCAACATCTATTGAACGGGCGGAATGAATACGCCAAAATAAATGGCCTATTAATCAACCCTAAGAAATTGAAGATCATAGTGTTTAAACATCCAAATAAACACATAAAATGTGCACGCTGGGTACTAGAAGGCGAAGCTATCCCAAGAGTGGAGGGGGCAGTATATTTGGGCTATGTAGTCTATGCCTCTCCATCAATCTGCAAAATGGAACAGGAAACAAGGGTGAAAATAGAGAGAATAGTGCTGCAGATGAAGAAGATCTTCTACAAACTCTGCAAATTCTCTATCAAGCCCCTACTGAAATTGTATGTTGCAAAACCAGTCCCTAATTTTGTATGGCCTGGAGACCAAACCAGTACTTTGGGAAATGGACTGGCAAAAAATGGAAGGACAGATCTGGAAGAGGTCTTTAGGCTTGCCAACATGCCTCCTCATGTCAGCCCTCAGGTTTGAACTGGGTCTCAAATCTCTGGAGACAATAGCAGAATGGAGGCTACTTTCATGTATAGGCTATTAGTAGAGCCTCAAAATAACTAGCTATATGAAGATATTAACCTATACCTCCAAACTCATAAATCGAAGATCTTAGTACAATTGGAACAAAAGGCTTTGACAGTTCTGAAAGAGGCAGACATCACCATCGAAGTTCTGATTACCAACCCTTTGAAAGCAAAAAAAGGCATCAAAACTAGGGACTGGATAAGAACTGTCGAGAAAATGTGACAAATTAAACCCTGAAACAGCTTCCTAGTAGTGGAGGAGAAATTAGGTCAACTGCCAAACTACCTAACGAAATGTCCAGACTGGGAATCGAGAAATACATTCTTAAGGGTGCGCCTAAACATTATCCAGAAAGGAGAAATATTGAACAACAGAGGTCAAAAGCAAAATGCAATTAAGTTGTGCAACATCTGCGCAAACCCAGCAAATCAAAATCTGAGCCATTTACTCCGGTACTGCAAAGGTACATGGGATCTAAGAGCAAATTATTTCATCAAATTTGTGGGTAAAGAGGATTGGTTGCTCTCAGAAATGTCTTGGAACCTGTTGATCTCGGGGCACAATACAGCCTTAACAATAGCAGTAGGCCAGGTTCTTCTGAGGGCTGGAATTATTCATGATCATTATTCACAGATTCCTGGCAATGCTCTTAAAAACAAGTAGATAAGGGAATGAAGTGGTTATGGATTGCCACTGGCATATGGATATTAACCAGAAGAAAATTGATTGAAAGCACAGAAAACAGGGAGCTGCAAGAGGTTGCTAAAAAGACAAATACATCGTACTTGCTCTGACGGTTCATATTTCTTTTTGACTAACACTTCTGCTCACCTCTTAAATTCCCTCTGTTAAATTTTACTTTTTAACTTCTGTCCTGGAATGCATTTAGAAACCTTTTATGATTGAAATAATTAATATAAATGCATATCTTTTATCTAATGTCATTATTTTGTAAAGGTTGGTTACGACCAAAACAAATAAAAAACAACAACTCTCTCTACCCACACCAACCCACCCTACCCTCACTCTCTGTACCCCCACCTCCTCTTTCAACCACCTTTAAAACGTTGCGCTCTCCTCCTTGCACCCTGGTGCCTATAAATGCATAATGCAAAGAACAGCAGTAAACGCCAAAACGATTGGCTTTGCAAATGCTTGTTGCTAATAGCCTTTTTGTGTCAACTTTAACAATAGTTGTCATGAGAAGCATCAGTGCATCTACTTTTGAGATAATTATCTTTGCCATAGACGCCGGCATGCAAGCTCCAGTTCTTTCCAAGGGCCCATTTGAGGAGTCGAAGCTGAAATGTCATCACTCTCCGAAAGAGAAGTTTCAAAAGAGTCTGTAGAAAACGCAAAAGCCACCATATCTGGAGTGACAGATAACCTAGTGCCTATAATGTTATACATGTCGTTGCTCTGACATGGAGTTATAGGCCCACCATGAGAGGCGTGCTGTAGACCCATACACATCTTAAGGAGCGAATGATTGTTGTCTATAGTCTGCGTTGGAAATTTCAATGTTAGTTTTGGGGTTATTTAAATTCAAATGGCCACTTTCGATATGGATGGAGTGGCTTCAAAGAAAGACGTTATTGGAGGCTGAGTGTCTGATGGAACTTCAGTTCTAGCCTTTTTTGTGCAGGCATAGAGAGTATTATTGTTAGAGGGTACCGGCAGGCTTTTATGACTTTTACCTGCGTGCGATGAAGCACTGCGAATCCCGCTTCAGCGAGTCATAGCGCACTTCATAGTAGAGGATTGTAAGCAAAGCAGAAGATGAAAGCCATTCTGCTGGCAAGTTCCTGGCCGAGAGCCAGACAAATAAATCCAAATGTTCAAAAAGTACGAATGAAATGAGGAGGCATCGAAGAATGGTAGATGTTATCGCAGACACTCCTGGCCCTGGACAACATGCTCGGCAGATCTGCAATACCTAATCCGTCTCCGACCAACGCACGCTGTCCGCTTCACAAGTACGCCACTTCAGTATACAAGCTACTTTGGCACTTACTTTTTTCTTTGAGCCTGTGGAGGATGGTTTGTCCAAATCTCAGTATTCTCTTCTCCGTTGATCTAAGCATGGGACTCTTCTTCGACGGCACCACGGTAACACGGCAACACACACTGCCAAACACTACGCCACGCTCTGCTCTCAGGCAGGGTCTTTGAAGCTTAGCACCTCCTCCTGGAGGGTATGGGTAGTAAAGACAGACTCTGCAAGCAGCTGTAGCGGCAAGTATGCACGGCAACACACTCTGCCACTCCCCTGGCACTGTGCAAATACTGAGAGCAAGATACCTAGAGAAGGGAGGCATTCTCTAGGAACCCAATAGTGAAGAAACAACTATGTGCAATGAGAAATGTTGATGTTTGAGCTGGATCTTTAATCTGGAACATTTGTTTTTGTATCTTGGGTAAGGAATTGAGACCTGGGGAAGGGAGTCATTCCCTCAGGTAAAGATCTCACCTAAGAATTGTAACAAAGTATGTTTCTTAAGGAAGGAGCTTTGCTATATGTTATTGCAGGGTTGTTGCTTATGTATTGCTTGATGGAATCATCCAATAAAAGCAAATGCCAAGTTTTTAAAAAGAATTTTGAATAGGTTACTGCTATCCTTGCTATATTGTGTGATGGATCATACATCAATCATAACATACAGCAAAGCTCCTTCCTTAAGAAACCAACTTTGTTCAAGCTATTGTAAGCCCACCAGGACAACAGACAACTGGCTTAGCAACGCACAAAAAACGTAAGGTTTTTACAAATGTGTTTTTTGTTCGATGTGTTCATATGGCATAGATAAAACCAACAAATTCCCCTCAGCAGGAATTGATGTTCACATTAAAGATTTGTTGCATTGCAGAAGTAAATATGTAGTATATATTATTCTTTGATTATGTGACAAAATGTATGTTGGGAGCACCACATAGATTTCGGATCAGAGAACACCTGAATTCAATCAGTAATGAGGACCAGACATCACCACTGCCACAACATTGCATCGAAGAACATGGACAGGATGACATGGACAGGAGGACAAAAAACGACTGAGATTTCTAGTAATTGCTCAGACAGCACGAGGCAGTAACAGATGACTTGATCTGCGCAGACTGAAAGTAAGATTTATATGCAAATTGAGAGCCACCACTCATGGACTAAACAAGAACACAAAGTTGGAAGTCTTTCTATAAATCACAAGATAATGTCTTGCAGCAATCCCCAGGCGACCACACATCAAGCATTGTTTTTCATAATTAAATAGGCAACCTACAAACCACATTACAAGATGGTGTATTTTTTTAAGAACCCAAGTTACACATCCAACATAACTGACCACAGACTACGGAGGTAGATACTTAAGCATGCTATTCACTACACCATTTATGGGAATACAGAAACTATAAAAGAATAAACTAAGAGTGGGCATCCATGTCTAAATGAAAGTAGCCTTTCAGATATTCTGGATCAATGTCCAGCTATAGTAAAGGCAAACCCAAGCAGCTCAGATCGTAAGGGTAAGGACAATCTGATCCTTAGATTTTGCATTTCCTCTTGGAAGTAAGTCCCCTTTACCAAACACACATGTACATACAGATTTTTTTTTACTTAATATGAATAACACTAACAACATGGATTTTCCTGTTTATTGGTTATTTCAGTGACAAAAGTAGCCTCATAGGCACGACTAATAATATGAGAAGCACGCATGATAGTCCTAATCTAAAGAGAAAAGCGCATCACGCAAAACGTTCAATTGGTGATTATTTTTATCTCTAAAGTTTAGCTACAACCCAATCAGTGGGACAAATATAATATGTCAAGCACGCATGACAATCCCAATTTAATTTAAAAAAAAGCACTTTAGGTAATACGTTCACTTTGTGGCGAGTATTGTTATTATTTTCTCTAAAGTATGCAAGCAACCACATTAGTGGGTCTAAACTTTACCTGAAACCACAGTAGATTGACTAATGTAATATGCGAAGCACACATAATCCCATGACATATATTTTTTTTAAACAGCGCATCACGCAATACACACACTGTGTGGCAAATATTATTCTATCTCGAAGGTCTGCTATAACCACATCAGTGGGATTCAAAACAGCCGACACAAGCACGGTGTAGATCGAGCGAGCTATCATTAGTATTTTTCCAATTAGTGATTTACACCAAAGGAGCGATTTCTATATTTTATTATATTTTAGAACATGATCCTAACTAAACATCTATGCCACGTAATTCAGGATCAAGACCCATCACGTCTGAACTGCGTTTACACATGACGGCATCCCCTTTATACGTCGGAACGGAATGACGCAAGCAGCGCATATAAAAGTAGTTAAACATGGCAGATCCACGAGGAAAGCTGAAACTACGTCCCGAATTAACGGGAAACATCCCAGATATTACAGGTAACGGCCTGCTCCTCTTGAGTGACACTCACTATTATTTTAAACCCTGCTTGGATGTAGCCCCTTATGTTTATCGTATTTATAATGTCACAGATCCTGATTCAAGGAGATATGTCTATGTACAACTAAATCAGAATGGCTACAAAACTGAAATTCTCGTGATGGTAAAAGAGAGCCAGATACAATAGCAGGTACCGAGTTGCTATTGTTTAGTTTGTTGATACATACAATGTCCAAATATAGAATTACAGAGAGGATGTGCAAACGCACATTTCCTCACGTTCATTTTTTCTTTCTATACAGATAATATCTTTAAAAACACTAATGAAAGTCCTATCCAGGAGATATATACAACTCTTTTAAATAAACAGGTATTTGCCAAATTTGGTCAACCCCCACCAAGGTGTGTATAGCCTTGTGCACATATATTGGGCGTTAGGGGGACAGGTGGCTTATAGCTTTGCACAAGCAATTCAATGAGTACTCTCGCGCATTAGTTCAAGACAACATATGCATGTTCGTACAAATAAGACTCACCCCACTTTGGTTCAGTGCTGGGATGTGGCAGCGTGTACACCTTTCACTTTTGTAAACTTTTCTTATTTGCATGATTTCTATGTATCTCTAATACATTGTTGTATGCTTGTTAACATTAATCTTGTCCTCCCTGACCCCTTTCCAATCTTTTTCCCGTTTCCCCATCCCTTTATCCTTTTTTATTTCAATTTGATTTTTAACCTTGACCATTATTATCATATTTCATGTATATTGGGAATACGGCATTTGTTTTAGGGTATTAATCATTTGAGCTGTCAATCAAACGAATATTTGCATTGCATGGCTTGAAAAAGCCAGAGTATGGGCGAAACTGATGGCCATACAGACGGTAATATGCATATGGCAAACATGTATATCAACTTGCCATTGTGGCAGCATTATATTATTACTATTTTTCACCATATACTAACACACCTAGTGAATATGTGAATATATATATTGAAATACTTTTGAGCGTTACCTATCTGCAGAATTAAATATAGTTGGTTTTCATTGAAGTGATTACATTTGAGTAACTCTTTGATTCTTTTGATTGGGTGTGCACATGTCCAGGAGGTTCATTATTTTTAAGTGGGATAGACTTAGCACCAGGTTGTGGGCTTACTCTTAGTGACACAGCCTCCCTACACCCAACAAATGTTCCACACATACAAAATACATAGCAGCATTTACAATTAAGGTGCAGATCTATACAGTCTGACAACCGCTTCTCTGGATCTCACATATAATCTACTGTACCAATTTTAGTTTATGGTCACGATCACAATATTAAAAGATCCAGCAACAAATAAATTTAGGAAGACAGTAAAAAAGAAGTAGACGACAGCAAAAAATGATATGTAGTATTAATTATTCTTCTAAACATAGCCTGAAGTTGGTCTACCTTTGGAATTAATTTTCAGGGTCATCAAGAAAAATCACAGTGTCAACTGCAGACATGTGTTGACTATTAAAGTTGACTGCTGTTATATCCTAGTTTATTATTCATTAATTATGTTTCATGTGCATATGTAAATCTTTGTTAGGGAAACCTTTATATACATTTGGTTAAAAACAACCATCTATTTTTCGCAATCATCAAACACTCTCACAGTGTTTATATTTATACAAAGTTCCTATCATGGTACATGGATGGCTTAATTGCAGTCCTTCATTCTATTGTTGGAATATTCCAATGCTTATGTAACCATGATGCCATCTTCATGGAACTTGATGATGAGCAGGCAAGAGAAGGAGGACTACGGGTACACCTGGGGTGATAAGGACTTCTAATGACATTTTTGGAGAAATAACTAACTTTCATTGACACGAGGAGTAGTGTGCGTTTTTATAATGACTACCAATTTCAATCCTGCATTAGATGGTCATCTCAATTCTCAGAATCACATAAAATTTTAGTAGGGGGGCCCTGCTGAGCAGCCAGCAAGATGGCTCTTTAACCCTGGAGCTCCGCTAATGGCTTGAAGTATATTCTGAGCCGCGGCGGCGGCATTCTGTTAAGACAAGCGCTCTAACTTGATGCATTGGCGCCCACTAACGCAGGGAACAATTGCTTCTAATATCGGGGAGAACCGAAAACCAGGCTGACTGCAGGGACCGCCTAAACTTTCATCCGAGCCTGTGGGGGACAAGCTGCTGGTCGCAGGCGCAGCGCCACTGGACGGCTGCACCCCACCGAGACCAACATCAGAGCAGTGGCATACAACGCCTGAAGCCCAAGATGGGACGCCGCCGTGAGAGTCTGTGCAGCGGCAACCCAGACCAGATCCGATGCAGAGGTGAAGAGCCAGCCGGGGCGCCCACGAGTGCAGGCGGTAGGTGCCCCGCCCCCCCGACTCCCTGGGCCTGCCCTGCGGGCGATGGCCGATTGAGCCTACCGACAACGCACTGAGCCTTGGCCGTGGGTACCGTGGCGGCCCATGTGGACCCCATCCTCCTTGTGGGGGGTCCGAGCATACCACACTGGGCCCCACGGGCTAACACCCAACGTCAGCGGCCTGCCGGCAGCTATCGTGATGGGCAGGGAGGGCTATTTGGCAGCAGCGCTGCTGCCTGGGGAGACTGCGGCCCTGGGAGCAGAGCCGGCAAATAATAAAAAGTTATGCCTGCATCGATGGCCAGGAACTACTACCCAGGGGTGGAGGAAACATCCAATGGCAGTCCCCCTGCTACTCCTGCAATGAGACCCTGCCTCTAACCTACCTTCAGTAAACCTATGAGACGGCTATCTGGGTACAAAGGAAAAGCCCAGCAACCTTCCACTGCACCTGTACTGGATCCCGGTGTCAAACCTCATCATCAGCAGACATAAGACCCACCTGATCCCTGGGCAGCATTACCAGCATGGGCCCATACCCGCTGGCCTTGTACACAAGCCTGCACGGCTGCTAACTGTGCTGGGGGGCACCAGAGAGGGAACAGGCGTTTGAGATCTTTGCCTGTACACGAAAACGCCCCTGCCTCTGGGCTTCCCTGGCTGGCCCGACACTAACAGGAATCGGCATATACCAGCTAGCAGGGACAGCTGGCCCTGGGTCCACATACCAGCATTACAGAACCATTGCGGAACTGGAGTGAGGCTTTGGTCTTTTGGGTTTCGGGATACGGGACCCAGTCACGGGACGCTTCTGCACATCCGCCAAGACCAGGAGCGTGGGAGGTGGAAAAAAGACTGGAACAATGGACAAATTCACCAAAACCACTACCCACGAGACCCCAGAGCCCTCCACTAGCTCACAGCCTGAACGAACACAACCAAATATAGTTCCTCCACAAGATCTCACCAACATTATGGAGGCCATGGCCAAGGGCTTTGCGGCAGTCTATGAAAAGCTGGACGATATAACGGCTAATGTAGCATCCATGAGATCACAGCTCGCTAGGGAATCCGGGCGCATTACTGAGGCAGAGACAAGGATTGGGGCGACAAAAGACACCGTACAGACTCTACACAACACAGCCACTACAGTGAAGGAATGAACACGGTAAAGTTCAAATGTGACGACCTCAAATCATGCTCTAGGAGGAACAACATCAGAATTGTCAGGGTTCTGGAAACATGGAGCAGGCAGTGGAAAACTTACTTAAGGACCTACTGAGAAACCCAGAGCTCTGCCCCTTCTTTGCAGTGGAGCGAGCTCACTCGGCGCTTGCCCCCAAACCTAAGCCTGGTGACTTTTATCATTGAGAAAATCCTAAGCTACCGTGACAGGGACCATCTCCTATGCCTCGCCAGAGAGAAAAAGGAACTACGTTTGGGTTCCCAGACTATAATAATTTTCCCTGATTTCTCACTTGTGGTCCAGTAGGAAAGACGCCAATTCATCAGAGTTAAAAATTGCTCCAAGACCGCAGTATTCAATACGCAATGCTCTTCCCTGCCCGCCTGCGATTCCAATTCCGGAGCAAAATGTACTTCTTCACAGTCCCGGGTGAAGCAGTGAAATTTATGCAGGCTCAAATACTGCTCCCAGATCACCCCGTAATTGGCCGGGATAACCCACCACCGACTTGAACGAGCTACTATCACTGTATCATCAACTACTCTGTGTTTTAAAATGAATGCATAACACCAAATAAGCAACTTACCGCTGCCACACTTATAACTGGACATGAGACCCAGCAACAAAGGGAAGGGTTGGCACAGGCCCAGTGGTAGCAAGCAGCCCCACAGCAACAGCTTAGTTAATGTGTATTCAAATGAGGGAGAAACAGCCAGGTTGGGGTAGGCCTCAGGTGGGGGTGGGAGGAGGGAAATGTATTTACACTGCTAGGTTGTGGGGGGCAGTGAGGGTAGGGGGTTGAGATCCATGGTGGCACCGGAACCACCCAGAGGTTCATGTGCCAGTTGCGCTATGGTAAGGTTTTGGGGGGTAAAGAGGGGAAAGTGTTTGGCAACAGAGATGGGGGACGATCAAAACTTTAAAGACAAAATCAAGGATCAAAGATCCGGGGCACACCCACTGAAAATGTTATTTCCTTTGCAATGGAACTGAAACTGATGTGTATTGGAATGTGAGGGGGATAGGGAACTTCACCAAGTCACAGAAAATCATGGCCTATGCGAGTAGGCATAGGGTAAAGATCCTTCTCCTTCAGGAGACACGCCAAGGAAAGGATGTCCCTGGCCATCGCACCAACGTGGGAGGCAAATAGGTTCTTCACATCATACTGCACCCAATCTAGGGGGTAATGACACTAATCCATAAGTCTGCAAAATTCACCCTAAAGAAGAAATACTCAAACCCGGGAGGGTGTTATATTATCCTGCATTGAGCTGCTGCTGGTCAATATCTACTGTCCCAACACTGACTCCCCAATATTCTTTGATGAAGTAGTGTTAATCCTCAGCAGTTACATCAGGACCCCGATTCTATGGGGGGGTAGTGATATGAACTTAATTCTTGACCAAACTATAGACAGGACCGGTGTGGCCCCCAGACTCTTATCCTGTGCTGCTCGCCAACTCAGTACACACATGGAACACCTGGGTCTGAGGGACACATGGAGGACACTTAACCCGCAGGAGTGACAATACATGTTCTATTCATTGGTGCATGATAGCTCATCACACACAGACGTATACTTAACATCCGGTTCATTAATGGGCAGAATGGGGAGCGTGGTAATTCTACCCCGTACTCTGTCCGACCATTCCACAGTAGTACTGGCCCTAAACACAGAGACCCCCCAAGATTGGGTGGCATCTGGCGGTTTAAGTCAGAAGCACTCAAATATATAGTATTCAAAGCAGCGATCTGTTCATACATAGAGACCTATTTTGCCTGTAATGAAGCAGGCACACCCACAGCTGGGGTGCAGTCGGAGGCCTTCAAAGTCTATATTCGTGGAATGTCAATCTTTAGAGAAGCAGGAGTCCTAAATCCCATAACAAATGACCAGGAGTGATCTGAATCCAAACTTAAATCCTTGGAGCGAGAACACTCTGTCCATCCAAACCCACAGAACCTGGCACAGATACACTCCAAATTAGAAAAATTTGATTCATACGCACTTAGGGAGGTGAAAAACTTCTTGCGCCCACAGGCAGCTAGGAAGTATACGGAAGGGGAAAGGCCAAGCAGAACCCTAGCCAGACTTGCTAAATCAGAGAGAGGGCATACTCAAGTGGATTGCATTAAGGACCCATTGGGATATCCCCATTGGTCGGACCGGGACATCCTGAGGGAATTATCCAACTTCTATAGCTCCCTAAACACCTCAGAACAACATCACGACACACAGGCCGTAAACTCTCTCCTCGAAAAGATCCCCCTGTCGTGTCTGAGCTTCAAGCTAGCGAAGAATTGGAATCCCCCTTGTCGCTTGAGGAGGTGCTAACAGTAATATCTAATCTACCCAATGCAAAGGCCCCTGGCCCGGACGGCCTCACATCCGAGTTCTACCGAGAACACCCTGCCCTACTTGCTCGACGGCTTTTGGAGGTGTGGGAGGAGTCACTACACAAGGCCATTCTACCTAGGTCCTTACGAGACACCACCATTACTATCCTTCTCAAACCTAAATAATGAATGCAGGTCTTACAGGCCTTTGTCCTTGATGAATGTGGACACTAAAACCTTTGCTAAAGCTATTGCAAACAGGCTTGTCCCTCCAATGCCCTACATTGTACACAATGGCCAGGGTGGCTTTATCCTGGGTAGATCCACGTCACTGAATATCGAGCACCTAATCGACATCATGGCAAGAATAGACCCCGCGGGGGATGCAGTGGCAGTGACGCGGGACGCCCAGAAAGCATTTGACATGGTGTCATGGGAGTATCTATGGGTGGTTCTCTGGGAAAATGGGAATTGACCGCAAAATGCTCTGCTACATTAAACATAAATAATGCAAGCTCCACGGCTAGCGTCCTAGTCAACTCTTGCAAATCATTAACTTTCACACTAAGTAGGGGCACACAACAGGGCTGCCCATTCTCCCCGATTCTCTTTGCCCTGGCCATTGAAACGATGGCCGATATGATTGTAATTGTAATTGGTTATTTATAACGCGCTTAATACCCAGAGGTTTCTAAGCACAGACCCGGGGATCGAACCTGTGTTGCTCCGTGTCATCTTGCTTCCAAGGCGAGCACGCTGCCCTGAGCTATCCTCCCGAGACTATATGATTCACTCCCAGCACAGCCACTGGGGTATACGCATCATTGACCAGCCCATGATAGTGTCACTATACGCGGATGACGTATTTTTATGCGTAAGGGATCCCAGGAAAATCTTGACCCCATTCTCCACGACGTGACCCACCTGGGAAGCTTCTCTGGGTTCACAATTAATTATACTAAATCCGAAATATTCCCACTAACGAATAACACTAAACAAACGAAGGGTACATTCCCTCTCTGTTGGTCACCCAACGGTATCAAATGCCTAGGGGTGACGATATCAAGTGTGAAACAATCCCATCTGACTGATAATTATGAAGCAATGCTGGCCCACGTGGAAAGCAAGCTAGGCGGTGAGCACTCCCTGTCACTCTGGCTGGTAGATTGTCCCTGGTGAAAATGGTATTAGTACCAAAACACATATATATATTTGCAACGTCCTGATCTGGCCGGGGAAATCGTTCTTCTCTAAATCACACAAACTCTGCACGCAGTTCCTGTGGCACGCTGGGGCGGTCCGTAAGAAATGGGCAGCTATGACCCTGCCATACGACAATGGGGGCTTTGCAGCCCCCAATCTTGAACTGTATTGGGTGGCGGCACAGACACAATTAGCTTCTTGTTGGTATGGGGAGAACCAACTACCACCACATCTTAAACTCGAACGTCCAGCAACTAGCGAGTCGGACCTCAGGACGCTAGTCATGAACCATACATATAAAGACGACTGCCCGTTTGACCCCGTTGCCTCTACTTTACGTGCCTAGCGCTACATACTAGCAGCACAACCGGGGATGTGTATATATACTATAAATGGCTCCAGATATGGGAATTCCCTGGTTTAGGCCCTACATGGGATAATGCCCTGGTAACGTTGGGGGGACTGGGCTACCATGCGCTAGCGGACCTGTTCCCAAACGTGGTATTGATCACACCACAGACATGGAGATGAGGGACATACCATGTCAAGACTGGAATGACTGCAATAATACAGGATGAGGGCGGCGGCGCAATCGTTGTGGCCTTGCTTGCCAACTGAACCTCTGGAAACAAAGGAAGTGATGAATATAGCTAACTCCAGTGGCATCCGTAGAATAATGTCCATATTATATAAAATGCTCCTGGGCAGGCAACCTGACCCAGCATCTAGGGTGTGTAGTGGCTGGTCTGACAATCTGGGGTTGGAGATATCTGACAGCCAATGGAAACGTACGTGTGTACATACCAAGCAGGTATCGCTGAACTTTAGGTTCCAATGTATGCAATACAAATTATTGAATAGGCTGTACTACACACCCCCTGAAACTTATCAGAATTTCTCAAGGAACAGAACACCGTTGCCCCAGATGGAGCTCAAGCTCAGCTGATCACTTACATATATTCTGCACTTGTCTCGGGCTGGAATCCTTTTGGGACAAAGTACTACGTACCCTATCGACAGTAGTGAACATTCCTCTTGGGCACTCACCTCTCGGAGCCCTGTTTGGTATTTGGAACAATATTCTGAACAAAAGGACACATGCATTTGTATATATGGGTTATATGATTGCGAAAAGATGCTTGCTACAAAAATGGAAAAATGCCTCCCCACCCAACAACAAGAAATGGTTGTCCGCACTAACCTGGGCTCAGGGATGCGAGGAACAGTACATCGGGTCACAGCCCCCCAGCTCCCATCCCAGGAATATATGGACCAAGTTCCAGACTTATCTCTCTAATCTTAGACAATAATAAAAGCTACTGGATAATTGGCACACATACATGCCTATACCTGTATGCGGCTAATGTGAGAAAAAGTGTATAGGTCAGATATCCCATGACCGAGGGCGGATATGTAACCGTTTTATTTGTCTCAATGATCACTCTGTAAGTAATAGGTAACCCACTGTACTCTGTCTTGATTGCCAATAAATAAAAAATGTTAGTAGAGAGATAACCGGTAAGCCCCCAGCACAAATGCAATATAGCTCCTAAGTATATCTTGCATCCTTACCAAGAGGCAAACTTCTTCACATTGACTGCTGATCCAATCACTGATATATCACATGTAGATAAAATATCAATTTTGGTGAGACATATTCATATTGATAGAGGAAAAACAGAAGTGACTATCAGCAGTGGCTTTCTTTTATTGACATGAAACAAGCAGATGCATTATAAGATAGTACTGTGAATGTTCTGCTCTTTGAGGAATATGGGCTGCACCCAACTATTTCTGTGGAAAGGGGTATGTTGGAGCGAATGTGATATCAGATGCTTGTGGAGGAGGACAGGCTAAAATGAATGATAAATGATATATTTGCACCCTACATATAATACCAGGTTCACCAAATTAATTTGGTGCTGGTATATGCAGTCGAGAATAAAGCTAGCCCATCAATTTAGCTCTGATTCAATCAGTGTGCTTTTACTTTGCATTTTCTCATTGCCATTGGGCTCTTTATTAAAAAAGAAAAAAAAGCAATGCACATCTTATTTCTGCTGTCTTGAAAGGTCAAAGTTTGGCTACCAGAAAGGCACAGTGTGAATTTGATGAAGTGTGCAGTTTTACTGGAGCACCTGATTGCAATTTCACATGAAGACGAGGAGACATCAAACACTGAGGAAAAGTACATGAAGTAATATCCAGTTCATCAAGTTAAGTTAACAAATAAATACACTCCAAATAATGTCATGTGCTGTTGTGCTTCAAAGCTATATGTACAATTCAGTGGTTCTCTTGTTTGAACATATTCTATGCTATGGGAGGTAATTTTCGGAATCTTTAATGTCTAGACATTGACACAAAAGTCAAAGAAGCAACAGAGAAAGAGAAAAAGAGAAAGAGCACCTCTTTCATCAAAATATCGGGTGTTTCATCTTAAGATGTTATGGTGGCAGAAAAAAAAGACTTACCAACTGGTAATGTTCTTTCGACTGGATGTTCCTCCTACGTATTCCTCATTTTTGATATTCGTATCTCGCCAACTTTGCTGCTTAGGAAAACATTTTCTCGGCAGAGGGCGCTGCTGTGCATGAAGTCGTGGCGTTGATGTCCCTCGAGGGCCGCCGTGGAGCGTCAACGTCATCAGTAGTATAAATAGCGTGTGCAGCGCCCCTTGGCTTCAGTTCTGTTTTTTTCATTCCATCAGTCAAGGAACTAACCAGGCATACCCCAGACCGTAAGCTCTCAGGGAACGCAGAGTGCAATTCACGTAAATTGTATGGCTCGGTTGGCTGGGAGGGGAAATGAGGAATACGTGGGAGGACATCCAGTTGAAAGAACGTTACCAGTTGGTAAGTAACTTGTTCTTCAAATGGATTTTGTCCTTGCATGTATTCCTCATCTTTGATAGACTCCCAAAGCAGTGACAATTTGGAGGAGGGAGTACTATTTAGATTTATTGTGAATGGAATGAAGGACTGCTTTAGCAAAGAGACCTTCTTGATTGGAAGAGGAGTCTAAGCAGTAATGCTTAACAAAAGTATGAATTGACGCCCAAGTTGCTGCTGAGCAGATGCCAATTACAGGTACACCCCTTTGAAGAGCCGCAGAAGTTGCCATGCCCCTCGTGGAATGAGCTCGAAGCCCTTCCGGCGGGTCCTTTCCAGCCAGTCTGTAGCACTCTCAAATAGCCAATGTGATCCACCGGGATATGGTTTGTTTATTTACAGCCAGGCCAATTTATATCCCACAAACAGTTGATAATCATGGCAAAATGTTGCCATTCTTGTAATATAAAAGCTCAGAGCCCTTTTTGGGTCCAGCCTATACAGCCTCTCTTCCTATTTGCCCAAATGAGGAGGAGGGTAGAAAGTTGGGAGTGTTATCTTCAGGGACAGATGGAAGTCAGAGACTACTTTCGGCAGGTATGATGGTTTAACCCTAACGTAGTATATGGGGGCTTGCATGAAAGAGCCTGCAACTCACTCACCCTGTGGGCTGATGTTAATGCCACAAGAAGTGCAGTTAAGAGCCTTAGCGAGCAGGAATGGAAAGGCTCAAAAGGTACACAAGTTAGAAATGTTAACACAAGGTTTAAATCCGAAGCAGGGACATGAAATGGGACCAGAGTGTACACATTAGCGAGTCCCTTTAGAAATGGAATAATTAAAGGTATTTTGAAATAGGAGACCTCTTCAGAGGAGCGCTTAAAAATGGAAAGCGCCACCAGGTTTCCTTTTATGGTTCCAATCTGGAGCCCCAGATTAGCCAGATGTAACAGAAAAGAAAGCACCATAGGAGTACCGCATTGAAAAGGGTCCACATTCTTGTCCCTGCACCAGTTATTGAATTTATTCAACAACACTGGTACAAGGATTTGGTTGCTGGCCTTCTGGCCGAAAACAAAATTTCCATTGCATCATCCCGGAGGTCCCAATCCTTATATCTCAACCTCTCAGAAAACATGTGTGAAGTCTGAGTGTCTTGACCTCTGGATGGAGAACCCGACCTTCCTCTTGCGAGAGAAGATCCTCTCTTTGTGGAAGACATATTGGAGGGCAGATGGACATGTCCGGAAGGTCCGGGTACCACGTGCACTTGGCCCAATCCAGGGCAATTAGGATCATGAATTTCCTGAACTTTCTCACCTCGTGATTACGTGAGGAATCGCATACAGGAGTGGATTCTCAACCGGGCACCTGGCATCAGGAAAATGCAGAATGCCATGAGACCGAGCAACATCAGAAAATCGAAAGCTGGAAGATGTTGGGCATTTTGGAATTTTGCTACCATCTGCTGAATGTGTTGAGCTCTCACCTTGGGAGGTAAGGCTTTCCCCAAGGAAGTATCCATGACCGCTCCGATGAATTGGAGTCTTTGGAATGGTATCATATGGGACTTCTTGTAATTGAGGGAGAAGCCCAGTCTGTGTAGGGAGTGGCAGGTGATACTGAGATGTTCCTGTGCTTGCTCGGGTGAACGAGCCCTGATCAATCAGTCGTCCAAGTAGGGGTAGACGTGAATTCCCCCCTCTCCTGAGACTTGCTGCCACTACCGCCATCGGCTTGGTGAAAACTCTCGGGGCGGAGGTCAGCTCGAATGGCAAAACTCAAAACTGATAGGGAGAATCGCCAACCGCGAACCTCAGGTACTTTCTGTGCTTGAGATGGATTGGCACATGAAAGTAAGCATCCTAAAGGTTCAATGATACCAACCAGTCTTGGAGTTGGAGAGCCTGAAGGATCTGAGAAAGGGTAACCATCTTGAACTTGTCCTTCCTGAGGAACTTGTTCAAGTTTCTTAAGTCCAAGATGGGTTTCAATCCTCTGTCCTTCTTGGGAATGAGAAAGTAGGGGGAATACCAACCCTTGTTCCTCTCCGCTATAGGTACATGGTCTATTGCACCTTTATCTAGCAGGGTTAAAATCTCCTGCACAAGGAGCGGATCTGGAATTTTGGCAGAGTTGGTTCCCAGTGGATGATCCTGAGGCCTTTTTAGAAAAGGAAGACAGTAACCTTGAGCTACTGTTTCCAGTGCCCAAGCATCTGAAGTAATGCCCCGCCATTCGTTCAGATGCTGAGAGAGTCTGCCTCCCACCAGGGTCTTGTGGGTCAAGGCCAGAGAGTGGCTTAGAGGCAGCTGCAGCAGCGGCCGAGGGTAAAGATGCCACTGCTGGGGCTGATTTAGCACCCCTTCCTCGTCCACCACGAGGGAATCTTCTTTGCCCCCTTTGTCTGGCCTGTCCTCTTCCTCTACCAACTGAGGAATAGAAGCAAAAAGAACAACCCCTCCAGGAAGTAGGGGTGTTGAGGTTGTCGAATGGAGGCGCTAAGGGACTTATCTGCCACCTTGGAGGTCTGCAGCTTCTCCAAACTCTCATCTGCCTTGCTGCCGAACAACCTCGAGCCGTCGAAGGGCATGTTGCTCAAACTGGCCGGCACGTCCGGTGCAAACCCCGACTTTCTCAACCACGCAAACCTGCGCAGTACGGTGCTTGCAGCCATGGATCTGCTGATGCTGTCAGCAGTATCCAATCCCGATTGGATACATTCTCTTATCGCCTCCGAACCATCTTTAACAAAATTCAGGAAGCCTTCTCTTTCCTTGCCTTTCGGAATGTGATCAGCCGCCATGGACGCACAATCCCACAATGTGTAAGAAAATCTAGCTAATGTACATGGCCCTTCAAGGACCTACACAACAAGAAAGAGCCCCTAATGTGCAAATAACCTTAAGGGAAACCAACTTTATTAACTTTACTTGATACTCACCTTATCTCCCCCTTCTGTGAATTGTACATTAGGGCACAGGATACTGCTCCCATCCTTCTTTTCTTTTCTTTTTTTACAATCTATCAAAGATTGGATTACTAATAAATACAACAACTTACGAACTTTCATGCTTTTGCTTGTTATATTTTTTTGAACAAACTCTCAGTCTGAAGGCGCTAGTTAAAAGGTAATACACTTCTCTTCCTTTCAGTTCTTTCATCCATTGGGCAACCTCAATGGCACTATTATCTTGCAGCCACAGACATCCTACTACCTAACACTTACAGCCAATACTTGTGAGCTCGCTGTTAAGATTGCGTTTAGGTTGCACATAATACTTTCAGATTTCCGTCATGGATGATGTAGCACACATCTTACAGTCAAAGGTGAGTCAGTGATTTCTAAATGCTGAAACATTCAAAAAGACTGTTCATAAATGTGAAACTTTGAGATTGAATGACCCGTACTTTGCTTTTATTTTATTTTATTTTTTATTTTCCATTGTATTTTGGTTTAACTTGTGAAACTTTTCCAAAATACAAACTAGATCAAATACAGAATTAACACAAATACTAAAAAAACATAATTATTCAAGGACACAGCAAAAAAATAAGAAGAAAAGGAAAATAAGTAAAAAAGGAGTATGTTGCTTGCCTCTAACTCCTGTTCTCCAGCATCAGTATCTTTCATGGAATTACATGCTTTGAATACTCCCTGTCGCCAGGCTGGGAATCCTAAGTGTAAGGAAGGCATGCTATCAAACAGTTAGACAGACGCAAGAGATCACAGTTCAAGGGTGTTTATTGAACTTCAATTGGGTTTAAAAAACGCCCATCTAACCATAAATCAAAAAATGGGTGCAAGGTACGACCATCAAAGTAAAAATAACGCAGACCTAGTTGAGTCTGTAAAAATAAAAGGGCCGGGGCATGGCCTGGAGTGCCAACAATGTGGCAGCTTCTGTGATGGCCTCCGAATGGGACTGCAGCGAAAACGAAATCTTTTCGGTTCCCGCTATGCTCAGGACACTTCAGCAACCAGCCTGGGTTGCGGAGCCCAGGGGGCACCTACGGCGCCGATTTGGGCTCGAAACGCGTCCGCCCTCCTAACAAACGCAACAAGGGGAGCCGCTGTCCGCGACCCCACTCGACTTCAAAATGGCGGGCGTGCCGCCCTGCCCCCGGCCCTGCGGCTTCTTCCTGGCTCCCTTTGACTCTGGGGTCGCCCTTGCAGCCGGACTCCCCTGGGGGTCCGACCACAGAGCCCAACTCTTCTAGTGCTCCAGCCGGCACTCTGCTGCGTCCTCGACACAGCCGGGAGCTGCCGGAGTACCGAGCCCGGACCTAGCCCGTCAGGACTGGGCCGCCCGGGGGGGGCTGCCCCCACATCTGCGCCCGGAGGCTGCCCATCCAACTCACCTGCGGCTCCCGCCGGAGCGTCCGATCCCTCCTAGCCCGGGATCGGGGACTCGAGATGTGCCGGCGACATCTTCCGCCCTCCGGCGTGGGCCCCCCGAGACTCCTCCTTCTCCGCCCACCTTGCCGCGGGCTCAGCCGTCGCAGCTTCGAGAGTGTGGGCTCTGTGCTCGCCTGGATCCTTCCCTCTGCGATACACGCTCCCCCGCTGACTGCTGTCTTGGGACCTAGGGCGGGGCGCCATTGGGCGGCGGCTCCTGTAACAGCAGACTTCTCACCCTGACTGGCCCGAAAACACTCTGAGGCCTTTATCTGGAGCCTGCACCTTCCCCAGCTGAGCTGAACCGTACTCCACCCCTGCTGAACCCCTGCTCTTCCCGTGTGGGCTGCAGCCCTGGCCCCTGGGAACCCCCTAGATTGCCTACTGACCTGCACCCCCGCCAGCTGAGCCACACCAGTGATTTCCTGGGGCACCCCTGCCCATCCCCCTCTGCTCCACCTAGAGGGGGCCTGCCTGCGGTTCCTGCACACTGACTAGGTCTTGGAGGGTGTCCTTTGAACCTGCAACCACTCTACTTGGCGGATCTGCGCCATAAAGGTACTTCTTCGTCTTCAAGGGGGGTAAAGCGCTTGCTGCCCGCGCGGCCCCCTGGGGTGCTCTGGCCCATTCCACCTCTCTGACCCCTTCACCCCTGGTGCCTTCAGTTGGGGGCGCGAGATCTCCGTGCGCAGTTGCCAAGCCAAACCCCCCGGGGCAGTTCTCCACCTGAGAGCCATGACAAAAGCCTTAAAAACCACCAAATCTGGTGACATTTCCACCATGCTGCTGGCCCCGGAGAGGGGGAAAAAGGCCGAACCCCCCCAAACTCACCCCCCAGAAGTCCACCGAGGATAGAGGGTCGCTCGCAACTAAAGAGGACCTCCAGGCTTTCATGACTGACATTAAAACGGAATTCAGGTCCTGCATGATGGAACTCGCGTCCAAACTGGAGCAAACAGAACAACGGGTCAACGATGTCGAACGCAGGCTGGAGGAGACCGAGGAACTAGCTATGGACCACTCTAACTCTCTAACGGAGGTCCAGCGCTCCATTCAGGCACTAATGGACAGAACCGAAATCCTCGAGTTCAAACAGGAGGACTTAAAGAACCACTCCCGGCACAACAACCTCCGCATTCATGGGGTGCCCTACGCAATCTCCGATAAGGAGATCACCGGATACATAAGCCTCTTCTTTCAATCCCTGCTGCCAGATCTAGAGGAGACGCAGCTTATGCTTGACCGTACTCACCAATTGCGCCCACGCCGGGGATCCGATACAGACCCCCCACCAGACGTGATCACCAGAGTTCATTTCTACACCACCAAGGAGGCCATTGCAGCGATAGGCTGCTCAAAAGATGAACTCTCTTTCCAGGACCTCTCCCCTCTAACCCTTCAAAAGCGGAGGATGCTACGCCCACTCTCGCTCTTCCTGCGAGACCAACAGATCCGCTACCGCTGGCTGTTCCCCACGGCACTCCAGTTCTCGTATAAGGGCACCCCCCGCACCATCAGCCACCTCGATGACGCTGCATCAATCCTCCGCCCGGGCTCTCCTGGGGACACGGAACCCCACTCCTCTAGCCAGACGAGCCTGATGCAAGACGCCGCCTCTCCCAAGCCGAAGCAAGCCCCATGGTCTAGGGTACAGAGAAGTCGCAGACCCAGGTAACAGGCGCTAGTACGTTTGAAACACGCATAGCTGTTGGAACCACTCATATTTTCTTAAGCTCGCTGCGGACCATCTGCGGTCCACACCCTACTCCAGGGTGGATACCACCATATTATCCCTGGAGAATACTTCAACTTTGTTGGCAATGTCAACTCTTCACAGCCTGTGTGGCCGGGGGTGCCTCCTACTGATCAAATTCGGTCCCCCCGGTCACAGTTTGCTCCTCCCGTTGGAGGCCACTGTTGGTAGTTTATGTCTCCCATTGGAGACTTTCTTTAAAAACCTTCAGCCACAGGGAACCCCAATGCAGCAAACCCCTCACAGCTATGGCTGACTTGACCCGCTCCCAATCCCCCCACCCCGCACCAAATGGACTCGGAGCACCAGGCCCCGCATCTGATACTAAAGTTTACCACTCTAAACGTCAGAGGCTTGAATAGGAAATCCATCCTACAACGACTGCACAATGAGGGAACCTCAATTGCATTCTTACAAGAAACACACCTACTCCCAGCAGACTTTCCTCGCTCGTGAAGCAGACTCTATCCCCTACAATTCCTGGCCTCCGGAGGAACCAAGAAGGGTGGCACCACGATCCTCTTCGCTAAGGACTTGAAACCCCAGATCCTGGACTCGCTGAGTTGCCCTGAGGGCCGCTTTGTGGCGGTCAAATGCTCTGTCCTTGGCCAACTTTACAGCCTTGTATCAATCTACGGCCTGAATGAGCACCAGGAGGGATTCTATCAAGATCTGGAGGACTCCCTCCTTCCATTCATTGAAGGGCAGGTAGTCATCGGGGGCGATTTCAATGGGGTCCCAGACCCCCTCAGGGACAGATCTCACCCCCCATCAGCCAAGGATTTGAAGTTGGCAACAGCTCGGCTCCGCTTATTTCGTGCACTGAACGTTGTTGACTCCTGGAGAGTGCTATCCCCAGAAGAGAAAGACTTCACCTTCTATTCATACGTTCACCGTAGCTTCTCCAGAATTGATCTACTGCTGGTTTCCCCCCAGATCCTATCCTTCACAGACAACGTCATGATTGGCTACCGGATCCTCTCGGACCATGCTCCGGTCTCGCTTGCCCTGCGGGCTCACAACCCGGATCCCCCTCCCCGCCGCCAGTGGAGCCTCTACGATCCTATCTTGGGGGACATGGCAGTAAGGGACACGATTGCCAAAATGATCAAAAACTTCTTTGCGGAAAACCCCGACGAGGACACCTCCCTGGCTAACACCTGGGACGCCATGAAAGTGCTTAGAGGGGAGCTAATTGCCCAAGGCGCCACGTACCACAAACAGAAGAGGGCGGCACAAGCTATCCTGGAAGCTGAGGTCCGTGAGGCAGAGGCCACCCATAAACGCAATGGCTGGTCCCCGAAATCCTACAGGGTCCTACAATGGCAAGGAAGAGACTCGAGGCGCACTATGCTGACGCTACAGCGAATCTGCTGACCAGGACCAAGCAATGGTATTACGCCCACAACAACAAGGCTAACAAACTACTGGTCAGCAAACTGGCTAAGCAGAAGGGCAGGAATCTTATCCAGGGCCTACGCGATGCACAAGGGAGGATCTACCACTCGGAAGACGAAAAACTAGGGCTGGCGACCGCCCACCAATCAGGAATAATGACTGCAGTCCCACGGGACCAAGATGAGCAGCGCTCCTTCATCCAGGAGGCTTCGCTTCCGACTCTCAAACCAGAGGCGATAGAGGGGCTAGAGTCCCCGATCACTAATGAGGAAGTGGAGGTGGCCATTAAAAGCCTAAAGCCGAGGGCTCCAGGCCCAGATGGGTTCTCCACACACTTCTATAAACTCTTCCGCCCGCAATTGGTGGCCCCTCTGACCCGCCTCTTCAACTCGTTTGCGGCCTCTGGCACAGTCACCCCATCGATGCAGGAGTCCATCACTGTTTTAATTCTTAAGCCCGGAAAGGACCCCCTGGAGAATAGTTCATATAGACCCATCTCCTTGTTGAACTTGGACGCCAACATCTACTCCAAGGTCCTGGCCAACCGCCTTGCCCCTATCCTCCCGAGCATTATAGACCCAGACCAGACAGGGTTTATCCTCCACAGATCAACGAAGGACAACATCCGCAGGACTCTAGACCTAATAGAGGTCGTCACTCAGGACTCTCAGCCACTAGCCCTGATCGCTCTAGACGCAACTAAAGCTTTCGATAAAGTAGACTGGCCATGTCTGTCCCTCGCCTTTGGCTTCGGAACAACTTTCGTGCGGATGACCCTGGCAAACTACCAGGCCCCGAGGACCCGGCTGAGAGTCAATGGCCGTCTGTCGGATCCGATCCCTCTCACATGCGGCACGCGACAGGGATGCCCGCTATCCCCCTTGCTCTTCGCTCTGGCCATAGAACCGTTGGCCCAGCGAGTTTGCCGGGACCCCCTGATCTCTGGCCTAAGGATCGGCACCACCCAACACAAAATCGCCCTCTACGCGGATGATGTGCTGCTGACCATCACAAATATCAAAGACTCCATGAGGGTGGCCCTGGAGGAAATTCGGGCCTTCGGGAGGGTCTCGGGCTTTGCTATTAACTTCCATAAATCGTCTGCCCTCGGAGTGGGCCTGCCCCCAGGCGAAAGGGAAGCCCTACAGAGCTTCAGCCCGCTCCAATGGAGCACCCAGGCGATCCCATACCTAGGGGTCCAGATCCCCGCTGACCCTGCAAAGACCTATCAGGCCAACTTCCCCCCACTTTTTCGCGGAATTGGAAAAGGACTTAACCGGCTGACAGACACAGGAGATCTCGCTGCTGGGGCGCATAACAACAAGCAAAATGAACCTCCTTCCCCGCTTCCTTTACGTGTGCGCTGCCCTCCCAACCACAATCCCTCTTCCCCCTCTGCAACGGCTCCAGAGGAAAATCATTGGCTTCATTTGGAAGGGCAAGAAAGCACAGATCCCTCGGAGAACGATGATGGCTAGCACGAAACTGGGAGGGCTGGGGGTGCTGGACCTCCGGAAATACGACATTGCAGTGCAGCTAGCCCAATTTCAAGCTTGGGATCTCGCCTCCGATCGCCCAAAATGGGTGGAGATCGAACAATCTCGCCTCCCTCTCCCTTCCGCTTCCTTCCGTTCATTCCCACCGCACTACGCCGCAGCTGGCCAGGGGCGCTGACCGCCATGAGACAATCGTTGAAGGCATGGGAGTGGGCCCGCAGACGGGGGAGGCATCCCTGGAACCTTCAGCGCATCCTCCCTGATTTTTCTCAACCCCGCTTTCACCCCGGGAGCTCGCCCGCAGAACCTTAGGAACTGGGTGTTGAGACTTGAGTGTCGTGTAGGCAGAAGAGTCCTCTGTCCCCAGATGCCACACAGAGAGAACTCAAAATCACTCCCTGTGTGACCGTTGAGGCCACAGGTGGAGATGGTCAGCTCTGGAACCGCGAACCTCTGGTGCCCCAATCCGCTGCAAGAAAATACTGATTAAGTACCAAGCAAATGACAGTAAATGACAGTGCCAAGATAACGTGAAAGGAACAAGTTACTTACCTGTAACTGTTGTTCTCCAGCATGGGTCTGGCATGGTTTCACATGCTCATGAATATTCCACGTCGTCAGGCTGGGAATTCTCGGTAAAGAAAACATCAGTATCAGTTTTGTTTCTGATCTGTCTTTCTTAGTAGTAACCAATCACTGATCTCTGGGTCATACTGCCCCCAGCCAATGACTGCCCTCTCCCTAAGCCCCGCTTCTGGCAGCCATCCTCAGATTTGGTAGCACGCCAAGTGGCAGTATGACCAAGTGAAGAGCCGCAGAGGCGTAGGTGGGAGGGTTTGCATGTGAATCCATGCCAGACCCATGCTGGAGAACAACAGTTACAGGTAAGTAACTTGTTCCTTCTCCAGCATGGGGTCTGGCATGGATTCACATGCTCATGAATAAAAGAATACATAGCAGTATACACATGCACAACCACGGGAGGTGGCAACAGGCTCAACATTAAGCAATACAACAACTCAACATTAAGCATCTCTTACCTCCTCACCAGGCTCACCTTAAGCGAACAGGTTGCGCAGCACTGCTTGGCCGACCCTGGACTCCTCCCTGGAGTCCCGATCGACGCAGTAGAATCTTGTGAAGGTGTGCGTCGACCTCCACGTAGCAGCCCTGCAGATGTCCAGCAGGGGCACACCAGACAGGAACGCTGTGGTAGCAGTGATCACTCTGGTCGAATGGGCTCTTGGACGGCCGGGCAGTGATCGGTTTGCCAACCTGTGACAATGCATGATGCAGCCGGATAGTCATCTGGAAATGGAAGTCTTCGAGAGAGCCTTCCCTTGATTCACAGACCCAAAGTTCACAAACAGTTGTGACGTCTTCCGAAAACTCTACATCCAGCGAGTGCAAAGTCCTCTCGGCCGGCGTCGAGGGCGACGGAAAGAAAACTGGTAACACCAAGGGCTTGTTGAGGTGGAAGTCCGACGGCACCTTGGGCATGAAGGAGGGGTGCGTCCTCAGCACCACCCTCGTGTCATGAAAAGTCAAGTATGGAGGCTTGCAAGATAGGGCCTGAATCTCTCCCACTCGTCGTGCAGAGGTGATAGCCACAAGGAAAGCTGTCTTCTATGACAGGAACTTCAAAGGCGCCGAATGCATAGGCTCGAATGGGGCCCCCATGAGCCTGGTCAGCACCACATTAAGTTCCCACGCCGGGGCAGGGGCCTTCACCAGCGGGAATGATCGGAGTAGTCCCTTCATAAATTCCTTTACCAGGCGATGAGACCACAAGGACGCCCGTCCCGTAGTCCTGGTATATCGGAAGATGGCAGCCAGATGTATTTTTATGGAGGCATGAGCCAGTCCAGCTTTGGCCAGCGACAGTAAGTACGGCAGCACTTGAGGGGCCGTAATCCGCAGAGGGTTAAACTTCTGTGCACGGCACCAGACAGAGAACCTCTTCCATTTATGACCGTAACACTTGAGAGTTGAGGATGCCCTGGCCTTTGCAAGAACCTCTCTGCAATCAGCCGGGATATCGTACCCTCCAAACTCTAGTGCTGCAGGAGCCAGGCCTGCAAGTCCAGCGACTGTGGGTTTTGGTGTAGAATGGCGCCTCCTTCTCTGGAGAGAAGATCCACGTCCGCCGGCAGTCCAGAAGGTCCGGGAACCAGATCTGCCGCGGCCACGCCGGTGCGACGAGGATCATCCTGCACCTGGACTTATTGAGCTGGTTGATGAGGCGGAGCAGCAACGGCAATGGAGGGAACGCATATAGAAACAGGCCGTCCCGAGGGAACGAGAAAGCATCGCCCATGCTCCTCGGCTGGTGGAACCTGCTGGCGAACCTCTGGCATTTGTAGTTCGTCGCCGTCGCGAACATGTGTATCTGGGGTGTGCCCCATCGTTGGAAGAGTCTATCCATTTGATCCGGGCACAGTTCCCACATGTGGTACGAGCGTAGCTCCCTGCTGAGTGAGTCGGCGATGGTGTTTTTTTTAAATTCCTGCCAGGTGGAAGGGAACCAGAAACATCCCCTGGGTGACGGCCCAGTGCCACAGATCCTGGGCCTCCTTGGATGGGGCTGGGGATCTGGTGCCCCCCTGCTTCCGTAAGTAGAACATCGTGGTGGTGTTGTCGGTGAAGATCCTCACCACTTTGTCCTTGAGGGACGGGAGGAACGACTTGAGCGCCCAGAACACTGCACGGAGCTCCAAGATGTTGATGTGAAGAGACCTCTCCTCCGGGAGCCAAAGGCCTCTTGCATGGAGATCTCCGGTGTGGGCCCCCCAACTCTCCAGAGAGGCATCCGTAGTCACCGTATCCTGAAACTCTGGGGTTTGAAAGTCCGTGCCCGTCGTGAGGTGAGCCCGGGTGCCCCACCATAGGATCGCCCAACGGAAGTCCTGGTCGAGGGGGATCCTGTCCTCGAAGCAGCCCCCCGCCTGAAACCAGCAGGCGTCGAGGAACTCCTGCAGCGGGCGCATCCGAAGTCTGCAATGGGGTACAAGGTAGATGCATGAGGACATCATCCCGAGAAGGGACTTGATGGACCTCACCCTGGCCGCGTCCGTGGCTAACAGTCGCCGTACCTTGCACAGGGTGGTATTGGTCCTATCCTCTGAAGGGGAGGCCAATTGCTCCACTGTATCGAGCTTCGCCCCCAAAAACAAACAGTGCTACTTGCGACGGAACCAGGTGGGATTTGGGGTAGTTGATGGAGAACCCCAGCTCCGTGAGCAACCGGACGGTCCTCGCCGTATGATCGACGGCGAGTTCCCTTGACCTTGCCCGGATTAGCCAGTCGTCCAGGTAGGGGTAGACGTGGATCCCCTGCAGGCGCAGGCGCAGCCGCGCCGCCACTGGTGCCAGGCACTTGGTGAAAACCCTGGGTGCCGACTTTAATCCGAACGGTAGGGCTCTGAATTGGTAGTGGCGTCCTTGAACCACGAACCTGAGGAACTTCCTGTGCCTTCTTAGAATGGGGGTGTGGAAGTAAGCATCCTCCAGGTTCAGCGACGATAGGAAGTCGCCTTCCTCCAGCTGTCCCAGCACGTGCTGGTGGGTGACCATCCTGAATTTCTGTGCCTTGATGTACTTGTTTAAGCGGCGCAGGTCCAGGATGGGGCGCCTGTCTTCTTCCTGACGAGGAAGTACCTCGAGTACACTCCGGAGCCTTCTGGGGACGAGCTCGATGGCACCTTTCTTGAGCATTGCCCTTACCTCCAACAGCAGTTGAGGGACGTGATTTTCCTTCCTGGCCACGGGAGGAATGCAAGGGCACTTCTTTTGGAATTCCAGCGAGTGCCCGTTGGCCAGGGTGTCCAACGCCCAACGGTCGGTGGAGATGGACTCCCACACGCCGACGAACTTCGTCAGCCGGCCTCCCACCGGGGTGCTTCGGTGGGGGCCCGACAACACGGCTGGGTCATTCTTGCTTGGAGGAGGCCTTGCTGCCTCGGCCTCCTTGGCGACGACGGCGGGAACCCCTTTGTTTGCCGCGACCTCTGTAGGCCTCCTGAGAAGAGGAGCAAGCCGCCTGGCGGTAGGTGGAGGAGCCACCGCTGGATCCTTTGGAGGCACCCTGTCTGCTTCCAGAGCTCTAAAAGGGCCATCGCTGCAGAAGCACCCCAAGGGCCCGGGCTGTCTCCAAGTCGGTCTTGATGGCCTGGAGAGACTCATCCACTGCCTTACCAAAGAGGTTGTTGCCGTCGAACGGCATGTCCAACACTTTGGTCTGGACGTCCTGGCGAAAGTCTGTTGCCTTGACCCATCCTCGTCTTCGGAGGCAAACTCTGTTGCCCAGTTGGCGAAATCTGGTATCGGCAATGTCCGTTGCCACCGTTGCCACCGTAATGGCGTGATCCGACGCCACCTCGCCCTCCTGCAGAATCTCTAGGGCCTCTGCCCTTTTGTCATCAGGCAGGAAATCTAGCAGGGGAGCTATCTTGAACCAGAGCTCCCTGTCGTAGCAGGCCACGATCGCTAAGTTATTGGCCGCCTTCATCGTCGTCGTCGCCGCCGACGAGATGACTCGTCATCCCATAGAGTCCAACTTCTTACCCTCGCTGTCCGCCGGGGAGGTGGAAGTTGAAGCCGCCGTGCCCACTGCCTTCTTCTTAGCCGCTGCTGAGACGACCGAGTCCGGCGTGGGCTGGGCCCTGAGGCACAAGGGGGCGGCATCAGGGACTCGGTACTTCTTCTCGTACCTGTCCCTCTTGGCGGGTGTCGTGGCAGGGTTCTTGAGGACAGCAAGCCCCTCGTCTTCCTCTTAGCCTCTCGTCGCCGGTACAGAAACACCTCCTTTTTCTGTTCTTCAGGTCAGAGCTGGAAGAGCTTGGATGCCCTGGTTATCATGGCGTGGAAAGAGCCAACCTCGTCGGCTGGGGACGCCCGTGGGGGAGGTGACGACGGGATGTCCGCTGTGTCATCGCTGCCGTCGTCGTCCGTCCCCGTCGCCGTATCCTCTCCCGGCGAGGGGTATGAGGGGTCCGCCAGTCTCGCAGGCACGAAGGGTGGAGCAGGGTGGACTGTCCTCGGCTTGTTCGGAGGGCTTCCCGACGGGCCTGGTTCTGGCTCCTCCGTCGGGGTGCGTGGTAATCTCGTCCTTATCTCGGTACATAAGGATTGGATTGCCAACAAAATGGCCCCCAAGCTATCCTGGGGCTCGGGCAATGGCTGCGATGGACGGGATGGCTGCTCCCGTGGGCCCAGTTCGTCGTCCTGGTCGCTATCATCGATCACGTCAGTAGGGACCGTCCCCTGGGATCGAACCTTCTCAAACCTCTCGTTGAGGTTTATGAACCTCTCGTTGAGGCCTATGGACCTTTCGTTGAGGCCCCTCTCGGTCTCCACCAGTTCCTCCTCAGAGGCTGATTCCGAGTCTGTAACGGCCACCGCCCCCCCCCATCTTTTTCAGCCGGGGGCTTCACGGGGGTCTTAGCGATGGGCTGGAAAGAGGATTCCCTCTGCGGCGGCAGGGATACTCTGGGCCCAGAGGCCGTTTCCATTGGTGTAGTCTCAGCTGGCTCCGCCGGGGTCGCAGAGACCACTTCGGTAGAGGCCTTAGCCGGGTGGATCAAAGCCCTCACCACCTTAGGTGCGTCCTGGGCCTTCGCCTTGGGGAGAGGGTCAACGCCTCTCTCCCACTTCGAGATCGACCGGGTCCGCTCCAGTGGCCTACCCGGGTTCTCGGACTTCCTCTTCCCCGACCCAGAGCGCTGGCTCGTGGTCGAACGTGCCGGGGAAGTAGCGCCTTGCTTGGCAACCGAAGAGCCCGACCTTTCGGCGCTCCCGGAGCCCGCGGAATCGCGGTGCTTGGCCCCCGTCGCCGGGGCGCCCTCAAAGGACTTAGAAGCCCGTTCAGACTTCTTCTTCGCCTTTTCACTTGCTGTGCCCTTCTCCAGCCAGGTGGCGAGGCGGGAACGACGAACTTGTTTGGTCCGTTCCGAAAGGTTCTTGCAGAACGCACAGTCCTTCTCCACGTACGTCTTGTCCCCATGGAGGCAGTAGAGACATCGCAAATGCTCGTCCTCCTTGAAAACTTTATACAATTCGCATCCAGGGCAGTTCCTGAACAGCTTGGATCTGGGCGTCAAGCTCCCTTTGTCCTGGGTCATGTCTTGAGGTAGGCCGCAGATCTTCCGGAATCCTCCAAGAAGTGTAAACTCGACGAAAACTTCACCCTTGAGGGGCGTAGAAGAATTCCGAAACGGGACCCCGTTATCGGAAGTAGAAACGGTGGAGCTTGAGGCTCAAATTAAACCAAAAAAATGAGAAATTCCCCTGAAATAAACGTGAAAATGCAGTAAAAAACTCAAGAGCTAAACACGAGGACTCCCAACACTTGAGCGTGCGGTAAAAATCTGAGTATGCCTGCCAGAGGCGGGGCTTAGGGAGAGGGCAGTCATTGGCTGGGGGCAGTATGACCCAGAGATCAGTGATTGGTTACTACTAAGAAAGACAGATCAGAAACGAAACTGATACTGATTTTTTCTTTACCGAGGATTCCCAGCCTGACGGGGAATATTCATGAGCATGTGAATCCATGCCAGACCCCATGCTGGAGAAAAGGTCTTACCAGAGGGGTCGGGAGAAAGGCAATAAACCTATGAGGTAGGGGTCCGGGACTCACGTGGGCAGGTAGACTGTAGTCCCAAATAATGGCGTGAGAACCACCTGATGACAAGAACGTGGTTTGGTAGCTGTGGAGCTTGAAAACAAGATGTTCCAAAGAAAACCAGATGCAAAAGCGAAATCCGTGTTGCAGTCCAAAGAGCAGTCCGTATTCAAACCACAGGCAAGGTAACAAAGCCAGTAAGGTAATCTAAGCGAAGTCCAAGTAAGCAAACCGAGGTCAAAAATCCAAAAGAGTCAAGAAATCCAAACGGAATAGTAATGCCAAACAGGTTGCAAAGAACAGCTGTGAAGCAGCGAGTACACGGAGAGCCGTGTTTAAATACTCACGCTTCTGGCATTACTTCCCATCACGTGACGCGCTGTCGCATCACGTGAGTGGATTCCCGGGTCACGTGAGCACACAGCGCTGGTCACGCGACGCGGAAGCATAGTAGCGTTCCGCCGATTACCTAGACGCCAAGGAAGCTGCCAATGCAAAAAAGGACGCAACCTAGAGAGCGTTCTGTTGCGGGTGAGGCGTGCATGTGCACGCGAGTCATCAAGAGGCCCACGTGAGTGCCGGAGTGTGAAGGGGGAATAAGATGGGACAGAGGGAGCGGGGTGAGCTATAGTGATTCTAGAGTTTTGGGCAGGGGCAGGAGTGGCAGTATTGTCAGGTGTGTGTACAAGGGAGGGTGTGACACTGGGTTGCAGGAGGCCTTGAAACTCTGGGGCAGCTCTTTGAAGGGGGCACTCCCCTCACCTTTGAACAATGCAAAGCGACCTTCCAGCTAACAGAGGCAGATAGATTCACCTACGCCCAACTGAGGCACTGGTGCACTCACCCCCAAACTCGAGCTGCCGCAACAAGACCCCTGGCCCCCCTGGAGCTCATGATAAAAGACCTGCCTGCCCGGGGAAAGATTTCGGCCCTCTACAAACTACTGCAGGATGACCCCCTTCTCTCCAGGCCCTCCTACATGGCCCAATGGGAGTCGGACCTGGGTCATGCGATCGAAGACCACACATGGGTAAACGTCTGTACTAGAACACGTACAGCGCCCCGGTGCATTACCAACCGGGAATGCGCCAATAAACTCCTGCTGCGTTGGTATTACCCCCCCCCACGCCTCCATCACTTCCAGCGGGCCTTGGACCCCCTCTGCTGGCGCCTATGTGGCTCCCCGGGTTCCTACTTCCACATGTGGTGGTCCTGCCCTAGAGTGAGGGAGTTTTGTACCCAATGCCTGGCCACCATTCGAGAGATCACCCGGGTTGAAATCCCTCTAGCGCCCGAGCAGGTCCTCCTGGGGATCCCACTTTCGGACTCATATCCGAGAACAGGGAGGAGAACGGCGCAGATCTCCCAATTCGTTTTGGCTGCCAAAATCACAGTGGCTCGCACCTGGAAGTCTGCGGAAGGTCCCTTGATGACCCTGTGGTGGCTTAAACTATGGGGTATTCTGATAGCTGAAAAGGTCACGGCAGCCAAAGCAGGACTGCTCCATCGTTTCGCTGACATCTGGGCCCCAGTTTTGGACTACGACCGGAACTACCCGACCCTGAACTTCAAACCACACTTGATCGCCCGGGCCCTCTGTTCAATGGGAGGGGGCTCCCCGCCTGCTCAGGCTGTCTGAGACATGTAGGTATAATAGTGGGTACTCCCAAATTTTTTGTTTTCGGGGGGTCAGGTCTGTAAACAGGGAGAGTGAAGGGGAATAGAAACGTAAAAGGCAGACTGACTACCCCTCTCTCAAGGTCTGGCAACACAACAGGTACAGGTGCTGAGAAGCTGGCATATAAATCTACAGCTATTGTCTTTTAAGAGAGACAGTTGGTATACAGAAACCGTAATACAAATATCAATAAATCTCTTTAATAGTTAAAAATAAAATTTCATAGAAAAATATACACTTAATAGGCTTTATCATATCTCACTCATTCCATTCATACCAATTCACTCATTCTGTGACATCCGGGTTTGGCAATTGACATTTTCTTAGCACATATTAGTTATTATTAATATGTATGACAATTGGAAAACACACAATTGGATTTTCTATAGGTCGACATATGTTTCGGCCCCTTTTCCATAGTCCCATCGTTGTCTAAGGTGGTCTAAATAGTCAGTGTTGGGCCATCTTCAGGACAATCATGATTTAGTAAAAGCTTAACGTCTTCACCCTGTTTCCATATGAAAAGCCAAATCTATAAACATAAGTTAAAAACAAATTACAATGTATACTGGTCTGGTCTCTTGTAATTGATCTCACGATGATGGCTAGATAGCTATGCCAGAGAATATGCACCTACCTGTGGCCGAGAACGTAGTTGTGGACCACGGAGAAGAAATAAGGAAATGGAGGGTATTTTCTGTATTACCCTAGTCTATAACCCTAATGAAAGGAGAAAAGACAACGCGGCAAATTACTCCCTTGTGAGTTTAATATATTGCTATATGGCTGCAGAGCATTTTGTTATAAATTGGCATTGCAGAGCAACCTAACAGATACCTTTTCGCAAGTGGGTGGAGCTTCAAATCTCTTTATCTCCATCTCATTTCATGGGCAAATTTCAAGAGGGACTTGCTTCCTTCGACACTTGAACACGTAGTGTCTGTAAAAGAGAGGTGTTAAATAAATTACCTTACTCAAGTCTAATTTCAACCACATTTCCTTGAAAAGAAATTCTCATTTAAATGTGGTGGAAAAGCATGGGCTAGTCACGGGGCTACACTCACTATCAGAGCTAAGATCTAAATCAGGAGAAAGACATGTTTGTGTTTGTGTCTGTCTATCACAAGGCAGCCTAGAGCATCAGTTGCCTGTTAAACAACGCAGATTTACTTAGACGCTACGTGTAATGTAACTGGTAGTGCTAACGCACATACCGGGCGGTTCTCTTTACTGCATAGCGGAGTCTGTGCATGGACTTCTAATCGCGACTCTGTAAGAGAGTACTGTTCCTCACTTTTATGGTTCATTGGAACAAACCAGCCGAGTAGCTCGGGTAGCGTCTGCTGACTTGTGAGTGAGTTGCATGGACTTCTGTTCGCAGCTTTATGAACGAGCGCTGTTCCTCACCTTGAAGTTAGTTAGAACGAAGCAGCGAGGTTGCTCGAGCGGCGTCTGCTGACTTGTAAGTGAGTCGCGTTAGAGAAGGGGAGGGGCTGAGGCTATTTAAAGATCACGTGTTGCCAAAGAAAACGTGCAACTACGCGGTGCTGACAAAGCGAGTTATTTGTAGGTTACGTTTCCCAGCAAGCCTGGAACGAACCATGGACGCTTATGGGGATTTCAATAAAACTTGTCATTCAACAGGTGTCTTAATTTTAAATAGCAAGAGCTACGCAGTGTCTTTGTGATAATGAATCGACTTTGCAATAATCTCACTTATGACAAATGAGTGCATCGTAGTTGTGTAAGATCACAGACAAGAGTGTTTTGTGGTTACAATTGTCAGAAGAACGACAGCACGGTACAATATAAAATAAGCCGTATAGGTTTATTTTATTTACTGATGTATCACCACATATTACGGAATGAAAACCAGGGACCCAATGCCCTTTGGTGTAGTGTCATATTAATATGTTATGAGTATATCCCCTCGCGCTGCTGTGGAAATAGTGGACTCAAAATTGGAGCTCTTCAGAGAAAAGCACTCCATTCAATGGCTATGTTTAGTCCATTTTGGACTGTTTTCAGATTGTAGTTCCATTTTTGTTCCGCTTGGGTCCGAATTTTATCTTTGTCCCCATTGCGGCGAGAGATTTGTACAACTTGAATGACACACCAGAGAAAATCTGTGCATTTGTGTTGTTTTTTGGCAAAATGGGGCACTAGTGGTTTATTTTCAACTGCGTTACGAATGCAGGATTTGTGCTCATTTATCCGTTGGCGGACTGGTCGTTTGGTTTTGCCTATATATACCATATCGCATGGACATATAATGGCATATACCACCCATGGTGTGAGACAGTTAGTGAACTCTTTCAGGTGGATAGTATGGTGACATAAAGTGATTTGTTTCAGAGTGGTTGTCTGTGCACAAACGGAACAATGTCCGCACCGATGATGGCCAGTTAAAGGCGGTAGGCCCCACAATGTTGTTTGTGCAAATTTCTTGGATTTAACAGGTAGGTACGAACGTACCAAATTATCTTTAATGTTGGATTGCCTTTTAAATGCAAACCTTGGAGCTGAAGGGGTAAAGTCTTCTGTGTAGATCATCTTCCAATGTTTACGTATGATCTTTCTAAAGGTGTTACTAATCGGACTATAGGTACTTACACAGGTGATCTTATCTTCTTGGTGTTTTGGTGTAGGTTCTAACGTACTCGAGCGATTTGTGTGCAACACACGTTTGTATGCTCGTTGTATCGTTTTGTGGGGGTAGCCTCTTTCTTTGAGTCTCAACTTCAGACTTTTGGCATGTATTTTGTATTGTTGTACATCTGTACAGTTTCTGCGAATACGCAGGAACTGACCATAAGGTAAACCCTCTTTCAAGCTAAGCGGATGAAAGCTAGTGTAGTTCAACAGAGTATTTTTGTCAGTGGGTTTTCTATAGAGAACTGTTTCAATAGAGCCTCCTGTGGTTTTTTGAATTGCCAAATCTAAAAACGGTATTTTGTTTGGATCAATGTGAATTGTAAATTGAATGTGAGAGTTTTGAAGGTTCAACCACTGATGAAACAAAGTTAGTTGCTCTAGGGTGCCACTCCAAAATCCATAAGCATGAGACACAACCCCCCGGCAGACCAATCGTAGCAGCCATTAATTCCATCTTAGAACCCCTATCAATGTACTCTGACTGGTTTCTGAGACCTTTTGTTTCTAAAATGAAATCGTACGTGAAAGATACTACGAGTATGATCAAAATACTAGAAACGATTCATCTAGATCCAACAGATATTCTAGTAACTCTAGATGTGGTGAGCTTATATACCAGCATCCCACAAGATGATTGTCTCAAGGTGATGGCTGAATATCTAGAGAGACGCACTGAAACCCTACACCAAGTTCCGACTGCATTCATCTTGGAATGTATTAGGTTAGCTCTCACCGAAAACTTTCTTCTATACAAAGATCGGTTTTTCAATCAGCTGAAAGGAACAAGTATGGGAGCCACTTTTGCTCCAGACTTGGCAAATCTGTACATGGATAATTTAGAACAACAATCCATCTACAGCTCTCGCAATCCTTTTCAAAATCTCATTAAAAATTGGCTACGATACATTGACGATATCTGCCTAATCTGGAGTGGCACCCTAGAGCAACTAACTTTGTTTCATCAGTGGTTGAACCTTCAAAACTCTCACATTCAATTTACAATTCACATTGATCCAAACAAAATACCGTTTTTAGATTTGGCAATTCAAAAAACCACAGGAGGCTCTATTGAAACAGTTCTCTATAGAAAACCCACTGACAAAAATACTCTGTTGAACTACACTAGCTTTCATCCGCTTAGCTTGAAAGAGGGTTTACCTTATGGTCAGTTCCTGCGTATTCGCAGAAACTGTACAGATGTACAACAATACAAAATACATGCCAAAAGTCTGAAGTTGAGACTCAAAGAAAGAGGCTACCCCCACAAAACGATACAACGAGCATACAAACGTGTGTTGCACACAAATCGCTCGAGTACGTTAGAACCTACACCAAAACACCAAGAAGATAAGATCACCTGTGTAAGTACCTATAGTCCGATTAGTAACACCTTTAGAAAGATCATACGTAAACATTGGAAGATGATCTACACAGAAGACTTCACCCCTTCAGCTCCAAGGTTTGCATTTAAAAGGCAATCCAACATTAAAGATAATTTGGTACATTCGTACCTACCTGTTAAATCCAAGAAATTTGCACAAACAACATTGTGGGGCCTACCGCCTTTAACTGGCCATCATCGGTGCGGACATTGTTCCGTTTGTGCACAGACAACCACTCTGAAACAAATCACTTTATGTCACCATACTATCCACCTGAAAGAGTTCACTAACTGTCTCACACCATGGGTGGTATATGCCATTATATGTCCATGCGATATGGTATATATAGGCAAAACCAAACGACCAGTCCGCCAACGGATAAATGAGCACAAATCCTGCATTCGTAACGCAGTTGAAAATAAACCACTAGTGGCCCATTTTGCCAAAAAACAACACAAATGCACAGATTTTCTCTGGTGTGTCATTCAAGTTGTACAAATCTCTCGCCGCAATGGGGACAAAGATAAAATTCTGACCCAAGCGGAACAAAAATGGATCTACAATCTGAAAACAGTCCAAAATGGACTAAACATAGCCATTGAATGGAGTGCTTTTCTCTGAAGAGCTCCAATTTTGAGTCCACTATTTCCACAGCAGCGCGAGGGGATATACTCATAACATATTAATATGACACTACACCAAAGGGCATTGGGACCCTGGTTTTCATTCCGTAATATGTGGTGATACATCAGTAAATAAAATAAACCTATACGGCTTATTTTATATTGTACCGTGCTGTCGTTCTTCTGACAATTGTAACCACAAAACACTCTTGTCTGTGATCTTACACAACTACGATGCACTCATTTGTCATAAGTGAGATTATTGCGAAGTCGATTCATTATCACAAAGACACTGCGTAGCTCTTGCTATTTAAAATTAAGACACCTGTTGAATGACAAGTTTTATTGAAATCCCCATAAGCGTCCATGGTTCGTTCCAGGCTTGCTGGGAAACGTAACCTACAAATAACTCGCTTTGTCAGCACAGCGTAGTTGCACGTTTTCTTTGGCAACACGTGATCTTTAAATAGCCTCAGCCCCTCCCCTTCTCTAACGCGACTCACTTACAAGTCAGCAGACGCCGCTCGAGCAACCTCGCTGCTTCGTTCTAACTAACTTCAAGGTGAGGAACAGCGCTCGTTCATAAAGCTGCGAACAGAAGTCCATGCAACTCACTCACAAGTCAGCAGACGCTACCCGAGCTTCTCGGATGGTTCATTCCAATGAACCATAAAAGTGAGGAACAGTACTCTCTTACAGAGTCGCGATTAGAAGTCCATGCACAGACTCCGCTATGCAGTAAAGAGAACCGCCCGGTATGTGCGTTAGCACTACCAGTTACATTACACGTAGCGTCTAAGTAAATCCGCGTTGTTTAACAGGCAACTGATGCTCTAGGCTGCCTTGTGATAGACAGACACAAACACAAACATGTCTTTCTCCTGATTTAGATCTTAGCTCTGATAGTGAGTGTAGCCCCGTGACTAGCCCATGCTTTTCCACCACATTTAAATGAGAATTTCTTTTCAAGGAAATGTGGTTGAAATTAGACTTGAGTAAGGTAATTTATTTAACACCTCTCTTTTACAGACACTACGTGTTCAAGTGTCGAAGGAAGCAAGTCCCTCTTGAAATTTGCCCATGAAATGAGATGGAGATAAAGAGATTTGAAGCTCCACCCACTTGCGAAAAGGTATCTGTTAGGTTGCTCTGCAATGCCAATTTATAACAAAATGCTCTGCAGCCATATAGCAATATATTAAACTCACAAGGGAGTAATTTGCCGCGTTGTCTTTTCTCCTTTCATTAGGGTTATAGACTAGGGTAATACAGAAAATACCCTCCATTTCCTTATTTCTTCTCCGTGGTCCACAACTACGTTCTCGGCCCCAGGTAGGTGCATATTCTCTGGCATAGCTATCTAGCCATCATCGTGAGATCAATTACAAGAGACCAGACCAGTATACATTGTAATTTGTTTTTAACTTATGTTTATAGATTTGGCTTTTCATATGGAAACAGGGTGAAGACGTTAAGCTTTTACTAAATCATGATTGTCCTGAAGATGGCCCAACACTGACTATTTAGACCACCGTAGACAACGATGGGACTATGGAAAAGGGGCCGAAACATATGTCGACCTATAGAAAATCCAATTGTGTGTTTTCCAATTGTCATACATATTAATAATAACTAATATGTGCTAAGAAAATGTCAATTGCCGAACCCGGATGTCACAGAATGAGTGAATTGGTATGAATGGAATGAGTGAGATATGATAAAGCCTATTAAGTGTATATTTTTCTATGAAAGGAACAAGTTACTTACCTGTAACTGTTGTTCTCCAGCATGGGTCTGGCATGGATTCACATGCTCATGAATATTCCCCGTCGTCAGGCTGGGAATCCTCGGTAAAGAAAAAACCAGTATCAGTTTCGTTTCTGATCTGTCTTTCGTAGTAATAACCAATCACTGGTCTCTGCGTCATACTGACCACAGCCAATGACTGCCCTCTACCTAAGCACCGCCTCTGGCAGCCATCTTCAGATTTGGAAGCACGTGAAGTGGCAGTATGACCAAGTGAAGAGCCGCAGAGGGGTAGGCGGGAGGGTTCGCATGTGAATCCATGCCAGACCCATGCTGGAGAACAACAGTTACAGGTAAGTAACTTGTTCCTTCTCCAGCATGGGGTCTGGCATGGATTCACATGCTCATGAATAAAGAATACATAGCAGTACACACATGCACAACCACGGGAGGTGGCAAAGGCTCAACATTAAGCATCACATCAACTCAACATTAAGCATCTTACCTCCACACCAGGCTCACCTCAGGCGAACAGGTTGCGCAGCACTGCTTGGCCGACCCTGGACTCCTCCCTGGAATCCCGGTCGACGCAGTAGAATTTCGTGAAGGTGTGCGTCGACCTCCACGTAGCAGCCCTGCATATGTCCAGCAGGGGCACACCAGATAGGAACGCCGTGGTAGCTGCGATCGCTCTGGTGGAATGGGCTCTCGGACGGCCAGGCAGCGGTCGGTTTGCCAACCGGTGACAGTACATGATACAGCCGGAGAGCCATCTGGAGATGGAAGCCTTCGAGAGAGCCTTCCCCTGATTGACAGGTCCAAAGTTCACAAAGAGTTGTGACGTCTTCCGAAAACCCTTCGTGCGGTCCACGTAGAACTTCAGCGCTCTAGCTACATCCAGCGAGTGCAAAGTCCTCTCAGCCGGCGACGAAGGCGACGGGAAGAACACAGGTAACACCAAGGGTTCGTTGAGATGGAAGTCCGACGGTACCTTGGGCATGAAGGAGGGGTGCGTCCTGAGCACTACCCTCGTGTCGTGGAAAGTCAAGTACGGGGCCTTGCAGGAAAGGGCCTGGATCTCTCCCACTCGTCGTGCGGAGGTGATGGCCACAAGAAAAGCTGTTTTCCACGATAGAAACTTCAACGGGGCCGAGTGCAGAGGCTCGAACGGAGGTCCCATGAGCTTGGTCAGCACCACGTTGAGCTCCCACGCCGGGGCCGGAGCCTTCACCGGCGGGAACGATCTGAACAGTCCCTTCATGAACTCTTTCACCAGACGATGAGACCACAAGGACGTCCGCCCCGTGGTTCTGGTGTATCGGGAGATCGCAGCAAGATGAATCTTGATGGACGCGTGTGCCAGACCAGCCTTGGCCAGCGTCAGCAGGTACGGCAGTACTTGGGGAGCCGTAATCCGTAGAGGGTTAATCTTCTGTGCGTGGCACCAGACAGAGAACCTCTTCCATTTGTGTCCGTAGCATTTAAGAGTCGAGGACGCCCTGGCCTTTGCAAGAACCTCTCTGCAATCGGCCGGTATGTCGTATCCTCCAAACTCTAGCGCTGCAGGAGCCAGGCCTGCAAGTTCAGCGACTTCGGGTCGTGGTGGAGGATGGCGCCTCCTACCCTGGAGAGTAGATCCGCGTCCGCCGGCAGCTTGATCGGCGGGGACGCTGACAAGTCCAGAAGGTCCGGGAACCATATCTGCCTCGGCCACGCAGGTGCGACGAGGATCATCCTGCACCGTGACCTCTTGAGCTGGTTGACGAGCCGGATTAGCAGAGGCAATGGAGGGAACGCGTAGAGGAACAGGCCCTCCCAGGGGAACGAGAAAGCATCGCCCATGCTCCTCGTCTGGGGAAACCTGCTGGCGAACCTCCGGCACTTGGTGTTCGTCGCCGTCGCGAACAGGTCGATCTGGGGTGTGCCCCACCGTCGGAAGAGGCGATCCACCAGATCCTGCCGTAGTTCCCACTCGTGGCACGAGCGTAGCTCCCTGCTGAGTGAGTCGGCGATGGTGTTTTTTATCCCTGCCAGATGAAACGGCACCAGAAAAATCCCTTGGGCGACGGCCCAATGCCACAGGTCCTGAGCCTCCTTGGACAGCGCTGGGGACCTGGTTCCGCCCTGTTTCCTGATGTAAAACATGGTGGTGGTGTTGTCGGTGAAGATCCTCACCACCTTGCCCTTGAGGGACGGAAGGAAGGACCTGAGGGCCCAAAACACTGCACGGAGCTCCAGGACGTTGATATGCAGGGACTTCTCCGTCGGGAGCCATAGTCCCCTTGCGTGCAAATTTTCGGTGTGCGCTCCCCACCCTTCCAGGGAGGCATCCGTGGTCACAGTCTCCTGGTGGGCTGGGGTCTGGAAGTCCATGCCCGCCGTCAGATGCGCGCGGGTGCCCCACCACCGTATCGCTCGTCGGAAACTCTCGTCGAGCTTGATCCTTTCCTCGAAGCTGCCCGTCGTCTGGATCCAGCGCGCATCCAGGAATTCTTGCAACGGGCGCATCCGGAGCCTGCACATGGGAATGAGGTAGATGCAGGAAGACATCATCCCGAGGAGGGACTTGATGGACCTCACTTTGGCCGCGTCGGCCACCAACATCCGTTGCACCTTGCCCAAGATGGTCCTGGTCCTCTCCTCCGACGGGGAGGCCAGAAGAGACACTGTGTCGAGCCTCGCTCCCAGAAACAGTGCGACTTGCGCGGGCACCAGGTGGGATTTGGCGTAGTTCACGGAGAATCCCAGGTCCGTGAGGAGTTGGACGGTCCTTGCCGTGTGGACCACGGCGAGCTCCCTCGTCTTGGCGCGGATGAGCCAGTCGTCCAGGTAGGGGTAGACGTGAATCCCCTCGCGGCGCAGCTGCGCCGCCACCGGTGCGAGGCACTTGGTGAATACCCTGGGTGCCGACCGTAGTCCGAAGGGAAGGGCTTTGAACTGGTAATGACGCCCTTGGACCACGAATCTGAGGAATTTTCGGTGCCCCTTTAGGATGGGAATGTGGAAGTAGGCATCCTCCAAATCCAATGACGATAGGAAGTCTCCTTCCTCCAGCTGACCCAGGACGTGCTGGAGGGTGACCATCCGGAACTTCTGCGCCTTGATGAACTTGTTCAGACGTCGCAGGTCCAGAATGGGGCGCCATCCTCCCGTCTTCTTCTTCACGAGGAAGTATCTCGAGTAGACTCCGGAGCCCCGAAGCCTCTTTGGGACGAGTTCGATGGCGCCCTTTCTGAGCATCGCCTTTACCTCCAGGAGAAGTTGAGGGACGTGAAGTTCTTTTCTGGCCACGGGGGGGACGCGCGGGCACCTTCTTTGAAACTCGAGCGCGTGGCCCCGGGCCAGGGCGTCCAGCACCCAACGGTCGGTGGAGATGGACTCCCACACGCTGACGAAGCCCGCCAGCCGGCCTCCCACCGGGGTGCTTCGGTGGGGGCCCGACCCCAAGGCCGGTTCAATCCTGCTTGGACGCGGCCTTGCCGCCTTGACCTCCTTGGCGACGACGGCGGGGTCCGCTAGACTTGCCTCGTCCTCTGTAGGCCTCTTGCGACGACGAGCGGGCCGCTTGACGGTAGGAAGCGAAACCGCCGCCGGAACCTTTGGAGGCGCCCTTGCCTCCGCCGCTCCGAAAGGGCGTCCGTCGTTGCAGGACTCCAAGGGCCCGGGCCGTCTCAGTATCCGCCTTGATGGCCTGAAGGGAATCGTCCACTGTCTTCCCAAACAGGTTGTTCCCGTCGAAGGGCATGTCCAGGACTCTGGTCTGGACGTCCTGCCGGAAGTCCGTAGCTTTGAGCCATCCACGCCGTCGAAGGCAAACACCGTTGCCCAGCTGGCGGAATCCAGTGTCGGCGATGTCCGTCGCCACGGTGATGGCGTGGTCCGAGGCCACCTCACCTTCCTGCAGGATCTCAAGGGCCTCCGCCCTCTTGTCGTCCGGCAGAAAATCCAGCAGAGGAGCCATCTTGTACCAGAGCTCCCGGTCGTAGCGGGCCACGATAGCCAAGGCGTTGGCCGCTTTAATCGTCGTCGCTGCCGACGAGATGACTCTACGCCCCATAGTATCCAATTTCTTTCCCTCGCCGTCCGGCGGGGAAGTCGATGTGGAGGCCGCACCCCCCCCCGCTTTCTTCCTGGCTGCCGCGGAGACGACGGAGTCCGGGGTAGGCTGCGCCCGGAGGCATAGGGGGGCCGTGTCCGGGACCCGGTACTTTTTCTCGTACCGGTCTCTTCTAGCTGGCGTCGTGGAAGGGTTCTTGAGGAGGGAAAGGCCCTCATCCCAAATGTCGTCCAACAGAGGCACTGCGAGGACCGTCTTCCTCTTGGCCTCGCGCCGCTGATAAAGGAAGCCTTCCTTTTTCTTCTCCTCAGGGCAGAGTTGGAAAAGCTCGGAAGCCCTGGAGATCATGGAGTGGAAAGATCCGATCTCGTCGGGCGGAGAGGCCCTGGTGGGAGGCGACGACGGAAAATCCTCGTCGTATGCCTCGTCGTCCGTACCCGTCGCTGCCGTGTCAGTCCCCGTATCATCCCCTCGGGTGGACGGGGAGGAGGGCTGGAAGGGGCGCGACGGTTGAAAAGGAGGTGGTGGATGGATCCTTCTTTTCTTGGTAGGGGGAACACCAGAAGGTCCCGGTTCTGGATCCCCCGACGGGAGAGGTTCCTCCGTCGGTAACGGTAGCCTCGTCCTTATCTCGGAGCATAAGGACTGTATGGCCAACAAAATGGCCGCCGAGTTGTCTTGCGGCGCTGGCAGAGGGGAATCCGACGGGCGAGCAGGGGCCCCGTCGGTATCCTCGACGATGTCGTCGTCGTCACCTGCGTCGGGGTCCATTCCGACGGGCTGGCCTTCTTCCACGCCTAGGCCGTGGCTTAAGACCTCGATCAGTTCTTCTTCTGAGGTTGAGGCCGACTCTACGACGACGCCCTGCCCCCCCTTCTTCTTCCCCACGGAGGGTTTCACGGGGGTCCTATCGATGGGCACAAAGGAAGACTCCCTCCGAGGAGGCAGGGAGATTCTGGGCCCTGAGGCCGCCACCACTGGTGCAGCCACCACAGGCTGAGCCAGGGCCGCCGCGACCGTTTCGATAGAGGGCTTGGTCGGATGGATCAAGGCCTTCACCACCTTAGGTGCGCTCACCGCCTTATCCTTGAGGGAGGGGGCACTGCCACGCTCCTCCTCTGCCTTAGAGCTCGACCGGGGCCTCTCCAGGAGCTTCGCCGGGTGCTCGGCCTTCCTCTTACCCGACCCAGAGCGTTGGCTCGTGGTTGATGGTGCCGGGGAGGGTGCGCCCTGCCTGGCGCCCGCAGAGCCCGACCGTTCGGCGCTCCCGGTGCCAGCGGACTCGCGGTGCTTGGCCTTATGTTGGGCCCCCGTCGCCGGGGCGCCCTCAAAGGTCTTAGAAGACCGCTCGGATTTCTTCTTCTTCTCGCCAGACGGGCTCTTACACTCCAGCCAGTTGGCGAGACGTTGATGGCGGTCCTTCATGGTCCGTTCCGACATGTTGCCGCAAAACGCACAGTCCTTCTCCACGTGCGTCTTGTCCTCATGAAGGCAGTAAAGGCAGAAAGAGTGTTCGTCCTCCTTGAAGACGTTCTGCAGCTGGCATCCAGGGCAGACCCTGAACAGCTTTCCGGGCGTCGAGCTTCCCTTCTCCTGGGCCATCTCCGAGACAGGGCCTGAGAAGCTTCTGGAGTCCTCCGAAGTGTAGCTCGACGAAATCTTCACCCTTGAGGGGCACAGATGAATCCGACACGGGTCCCCGTTGATCGGATGTAGGATCGGTGGAGCTTGAGGCTCTTTTGACCGAAAGAATCGAAGTTTTTGTAAAAAGCGCGAAAAAATAGCACTAACGCTCGAGAGCAATAGCACGAGGATCCCAACACATGAACGTGCGGTAAAAATCTGAAGATGGCTGCCAGAGGCGGTGCTTAGGTAGAGGGCAGTCATTGGCTGTGGTCAGTATGACGCAGAGACCAGTGATTGGTTATTACTACGAAAGACAGATCAGAAACGAAACTGATACTGGTTTTTTCTTTACCGAGGATTCCCAGCCTGACGACGGGGAATATTCATGAGCATGTGAATCCATGCCAGACCCCATGCTGGAGAATTTTATTTTTAACTATTAAAGAGATTTATTGATATTTGTATTACGGTTTCTGTATACCAACTGTCTCTCTTAAAAGACAATAGCTGTAGATTTATATGCCAGCTTCTCAGCACCTGTACCTGTTGTGTTGCCAGACCTTGAGAGAGGGGTAGTCAGTCTGCCTTTTACGTTTCTATTCGTCTGAGACATGTACTGTTGCTGACCTGGGAACTTGGGGCGGGATTTGGGGCTCTTCTGCCTGATATGCATGTGAGATTTAATCGTTATTAATGTCTTTGTTTCCTGTGCGCTGAGTTATAAATAAACAAATAAAAAAATAAAAGGGCCTATACTAATCAACTTATTGCTAATCCTTACTTCTAAATACAAATCAAGTGGGAAACAATGTTATGCAAAAGAAAAGTGTTCAAGAAATGATATGTCAGGATACTCAAGCCATTGGCTTCCTTTTCCCACGTTTTCAGCACGGCACAAGGCGGCACACTCGAGTTTAGCACATTCTCTAGCTTCTCTAGCACGAGGATGCAGTTCAAAACTTCCACATCATGCTTTCTGTGCCAAAGTCTCTTTGCCATTCTAAGTCTCTTATTTCAGAGGGCTTGATGCAACAAACATTCAAAGTTCCTTTCATCTTAGGATTTCACATGTACAAATTCTTAGGTGATTTTCTGTTCACCCAAGATCCCCCTCCGGCGATCTCAGACCCACTTTAACACCAAAACTTCTAGGATTATTTTTGCTTCACCCAGGGCCCCCTTCCGTCGGGCTCAGATCCACTTTCAAACAAAGCTTTTCCATTGATTTCCCTCTGCCGGGCTCGGACCTTTTTAGCTACTTTGCCAAGCTTTCTTTACTTCAAAAATCTAAGACTTTCGACTGTGCGTGGGATTTTGATCAACCTGTTGCAGACCATTTTGATTCACAATTACTCGCTCTCTTCTCGATATAACCTCTTTATCACTTTTACTTTTGCCACTTCTCAGCTGAATACCTCACAGAGACCTTCGATTGAGCACCCACGCGGTGCCGAACCACTCTGTCCAAAGTATTTTATCTTGCTTTGAAAGTTCAATCACTCATCAGCAGTCCAATTTACCTTGCGTCTTTTATCACACACGTTTCAACAATGTTCGTTCCAGCGCTCTCCATACAATGTTGCTGCTTGCAACATTGGCTTCAACACAGACCAGTCTTGTATCGGTCTCCCCAACTGACCGGCTGTGTTGATCTCATTGACGCTGCTTTGTTCTTGGAGCCAAGGTAGGTACCACGAAGGCTCATGCTTCTCCCTGCCTTCATTATTGACTCGGGAGGGCTCCGGTCTCCGACACACAATACAGTATTCTTCAGCCTGGTTTCCTGGTCTTACGCTTTCTATTCTCGAGGTTTCAGGAAAGTAACGGTTCCTTGTCTAAAAAGGTCAAGGGAACTTCCCTCCTTGGAATCCCTTCTGTTTTGCCGTCTTTCTTCTCTCATTAAACTGTTATCTTGGAACTGCTGTTTCCTTGTGTGTCTTGCCTTGCTCAGAGTGTGTCCTCGTGCTCTGCCTTTTATCCGTGTGTGGAAGCTTAATGGAAGTCAGGTGTGGGTGATGGTCAGTAATTGCCTGACTTTGACTGATCATAGTATTGGGACACCTCAGGTATAATAGGCTTGGGTATTAATCCATTTTGTCATAGCGGGCAGTCCCTGAGAAAGTGTTTGTGTTGTAAAATGGGGAGGGGATAGAGTTCCTAAATATCCCACCTGGTACGATGGGGCAAAGGTGTTATATGGAAGGGGATACCACGTCTCATCCATCCGGTGTCCCACTCCCCAAAGACCCCTCTCCCATGTGATCTTCCTGCACTGGTCCACCCCCAGGAACCAAATGCAAAATCGATGGCTGTGTCCTGGCCATCTGGGTGACAGATCCCCGGGGACTAGTGGATGAGACACCTTCTGGTTTCCCACATTAGTAACCTTAATATTACATTTTCTTTATAAAATGTGTCTTTCACTTTAGTAGCCCATAGGTGACCTTTTGGGTGCATTCAGCCCCAACCAATGGGATGTCTAGTATCGGGCTCCACCCAGGAGGCCCTCTTCAAATTCTAACCCCTGGAGTAGTCAGCTGGATATTCGTGTTTTCAACCCTCGGGGTGTAAGGTGGGCGCATGTGAATCAATGAAAGAAACGAATGCTGGAGAACAGGAGTTACAGGTAAGAAACATACTCCGTCTCCAGCATTGGATCTTTCATGAATTCACATGCTTTGAATAGAATAAATAACAGTAGAAAAAAATTAAAAGGAGGAGCAGGGGAGGAAACTCAACTCTATAGAGAAGCAGAGCTTATGGAATTCTCATTTTACTGAAACAGGCGTTGTAGCACTGATCGCCCCACTCTTGCTTCACTGTGGATCTGGCCTTCCAGCCAGCATTGCTTCACAAAGGTTTGCAGAGCTGCCCAGGTAGCTGCACTGGAAATGTCCAGCAGCAGGATGCCAGCCCCCATGGCTGCTGAAGCTCCCATCACTCTTGTTGAGTGGCCTTTTACTGCTCCCTGCAGCAGCTTGTTCACATCTGCATGAGCCTTTGCAATGGTAGCCATAATCCATCTGGCGATGCCTTGTTTGGAAATGGCCCCTCCCTTATTGGGGGGGCCCAAATGTCACCAGTAGCTGCGTCGACCTACCGAAGGATTTAGTTCTGTCGATATAAAACATGATGTCCATGCAATGGTCTAATGTGTGCAGCGCTCTCTCTGCTGGTGTTAACAGGTTTCCGTATGTCTGAATGCACATGGAACTCAGTCAGCACTTCAGGAATAAAGTGCAGGTTAGTTCTTAACAAGACTCTCTCCTTGGTGAAGCGTAGGTATGGTTCTTTCGGTTGTATACAAATTGTTCGTTTTACAACTGTTCGAATTACAATTGACCTTTTCACAATTGACCGAATTGTGAAGGTCAATTGTAACATATATGTGGGGGGAAACCCCCCACCCAACGCCAAACCCCCCAAAACCCATATATATATATATATATATACACAGTCAATTGTGAAAAGGTCAATTGTGACCCTTTAAATTCGGTGAATTGTTCATTCGAACAATTGTAAACGAACAATTTGGGTAATACCGTTCTTTCACAGACAGTGCTTGCAGCTATGTTCTCCTGAACGACGTGACAGCTAATAGGAACGCCATCTTCCAGGATACATGCCAGATGTGTGCCGTGCCCATAGGCTCAAACAGCGGTCTCATAAGGGCAGCCAATACAATGTTAAGGCTCCATTGGGGAGCACGTTTTGCTTTGGATGGCTGTGTGGAACAGGCCCTTCATAAAGTGTTTACTTATTCTTGCGCTGTACAGTGGAAGTTTGTCCTCGCTCCTGTTAGATCTAGAAATGGCAGCTAGGTGCACTTTTATAGATGAATGCGATAGGCCTTGCTTCGCCAACTTGAGTAAATAAGGAAGTATATCCTGCAGCACAATTTCCACTGGGCCTTGATTTTCATGTGCACACTAGCATAGAACCGTCGCCACTTGTATTCGTAGGACTTATTTATAGTTATTGTTCGGGCTGCATTTCTGATGTCCCTGCCTTACTGTAGCCTATGTACATGGCCAAATTCTATGTGATCAGGAGCCATGCACTGAGGATCAGCGAGCCTGGGTCATGGTGGACCTGACCCTGGCACTGCGAGAGTAGTTTTGGTGCTGACCGCAGCCATATGGGGGTGTGCCTGTGTTAGATAAAGAAGGTCTGAGTACCACACTTGCATGGGACACACCGGGCTAGGAGGATGATCTTGCTGTGGTACATTGCAACCATCTCCAGCACCTTGCGTATTTACTGAAAACAGAGGGAACAAGTATGCATAGATGGTGTCCCACAATAGCGTGAAGGCGTCTCCTAGGTAGTACGCTTGGGAGCCACGGCTGGCAAAACTTGGACACTTTCAGTTTTCCTCCATGGTGAACAGGTCTATCAGGGGGGTTCCCCACTGTTTGAATACTCGTGTTACTTGTTTGTCTAATATTTGACATTCGTGGAATTGGCTTGGTGCTTGGTTGAGCCAGTCTGCTGATATCTGATTCTGGATCACCCAATGCCACAGTGCTTGTGCTTCTTTCGAGAGTGCCTGAGAACGAGTTCCGCCTTGCTTTCGTAAATAATACATGGTAGTGGTGTTGCCCATCAACACCTTCACCACCTTACCCGTTGAGTGCCAGCCAGAAAGAGCGTCATTCCTGGAATACCACCCTGAGCTCCAGTACGTTTATTTGCATTTGTTTGTCTTCCTTGCTCCTTTGGCCCTTGACAGACAGGTTTCCTACATGGGCTTCCCATCAAAGATGGGCCCGTCACCAGGGTTTTCTGGAACAACCTGTCTTGTAACGGCACCCCTTCCAAAATATGCTGTCGATCGTTCCACCATTGCAACTGTGCACCAGCTGTTCCGTGACCTGTAGTTTGTCGTTCCACGTACTGGTTGTTTGTGCCCAACGGCCTGCTAGAAATTCTTGCAGTGGCCAAATGTGGAGGGGGCAGTGAGAGATGAGGGGAATGCCCGATGACAATGTGCCAAGTAGCTTCATGTATTGTCTGACCAAAAGAAACCTTTCTGGTTTGAATGACGTAAGGCGATGCAGGATGGACTCCGCTCTGTCCTGTGATGGGCGAACCCAGCCTTTATTGGTGTTGAACTGTGCTCCCACGAAAGCCAAGCTGTGGGAGGGCTTCAAGCATGACTTCTTGTAGTTTATGAAGAGGCCCTGCTGCCTGACCGTGGCTGTGGTTTGTTGAATTGCCCATAACGCTACCTGCTCTGTCTTTGCTCTTACCAGCCAATCTTCGAGGTAAGAATAAACATGCAATCTTTTCCTCCTCAGGTACGCTGCTACTGGGGCAAGACACTTTGTGAATGTCCTTGGCGCCGATCTTAGTCCAAAGGGGAGGACTTTGAACTGATAATGCTCCTCTCCCACTTTGAAACTGAGAAACATCCTGTACGCTCTATCGATTGGCACATAGATGTAGGCATCCTTGAGGTCTAAAGAAGCAAGAAAGTCGCCTTTTTGCACCGCTTTGATGACGTCTGCCAGTGTTATCATTTTGAATTTTTGTTTCTTTTTTTAAATTTGTTGAGACCCTGACGGTCTAAAAGGGGTCGCCATTTCTGGTCGGGTTTCCTTACCACAAAGAACCAGGAATAAGTTCCATTTCCCCTTTTCTTTTCATGGTACCCTCTGAACTGCCTGCTTTGTTGAGCATTTCAATGACTTCCTGCCTGATGACACTGAGGTGTGCCTGCAGAAGATTCCCTGGAGGAAAGAGGTGGAATGTCCTTGAAGGCTAGTGTCTGTCCCTTTTTTATGATCTATAAAACCCATCTTTCTGAAGTTATTGTGTTCCATTGATGGGGGTAGAGTCTTGGGTTGCCTCCTTCTTGCTGTTGCGGATGTATGGAGGCTGGCCTGGTTGGGCAGTCAGGCCTGTTTTTGTTTCCTGCCCCTTTGTGAAGGGGTGCCAGTGCACCACCTTGCCTGTGCTTTGTAGTCTTTGACCGTGTATGATAGGATTTCCTATACCCATGCGTATAATACAAGCCTTGCTGGTATTGTTATCCTCCTCTGGTCGTGAAGGAGGAACACCCTGCTGCCCCCCAACATGGCCGAAAGGGGCCTTTTGTTTTCAATGAGGTGAGAGATTTTGCTGTGTACCTATCCACTTTAATTGCCTTTAAGGCTGCATCAATCCTAGGCCCGAATAGTTGGCTGCCTTCGAACGGCATGTCAACTACCTTATTGTGATCCTTCAATCTAAAATCTGTACATTTTAACCAGGACTGTCTTCTTAAGACCATGCCATTTCTAATCTGTTTGAAGCTAGTCTCTGCAATGTCGAAAGCCATTTTGATGGCATGGTTAGTGAACCAGACTTTCTCCTAGCTGCAGCTAACACTGCCGACTCAGGGGTATGCTGCAGCTAACACTACCGACTCAGGTGTATGCTGTGATGTAAGACATTTAAGACAATTGTCTGGAGACCTATAGTTCTTTTCTAACCTCCCTTTGAGAGCTGGTTTGGAGAAAGGTCTTTTCAGCACAAGTAGATCTAACCGACATAAGCCTTTTCTGCATTAGGTCGAATAGAAAGCAAGCTTTCTTTTGTTCAGATGCCACTAGGCCAAAGTCCTCACAGGCTTTCAATATCATTGTGTGGAACAAGCCCACCTCACCCGTTGGTGAAGGCTTGGAAGGTTCACTTAGACTAGGATCATCTGCATCCTGTGCATTCCCAGACATACTGTGGTGGTGAATGAATGGTGGAGAGTGTGTCCACATCCCCATCTGTATCAGTTGTTCTGAAGCTCTACTTCCTGACTGTGGAGTCAGGCTGTGTACTGCCGACTGCGGTGGCAAGTCTTGAGGGCGTACTATTGGGTCTCTTGCCAAAGGATGCCACCCCATGGATGGTCGTGGAGCAGGCAAACCTTTCCGTTTGGGCGGCCTTGACCTTTGGCCTGGAGAGTCCATTGGGGACCGGGATCTTACACGTGAGGGTTTATCGTGTTTGCGCAGAGAGCGCAACTTTTTACCAGGGGAGCCCTCCTGTGAGGCTGTATTTGTCCGGTGCCTCCCCTGATGGGCCCAGTACTTCCGGGGCCTTATCCTGTGCTCTTGGTGATTCTCTTTTAGCTGACTCACTGGTGACTGCAGTGATGCCAGTACTTGTAAGGACAGCAACATTTGAGCATTAGGCTCTCTAGGTTGTGAGGTCGTAAACCGTGACCTTGGAGGTGATCTTGGTGATTTCCTTGGAGGAGGTGATCTTGGTGGTGGAGGGTCTGAATAGTCGTCCTCAGAGAAAGCTGGGGAGACCCTCTCCTCAAACTCTGAATCAATGTGATGCTCCAGTATTGCTCAGCTAATATGGATGATACCGGAGACAGGGACAGGCTTCTTTCCCGCAGAGGGATTGATGTCAACGGAATTTTAATGACTATCAGTTGCTCTGTGGATTTTTGCAACCATTCTTGAGATCCTGACCCCTGTGTATGCTGAGATCCTACATTTTCCGGTCTCCATTATGTTTGTTGTGGCCCCGTGATGAGCCAGTTGGCAGTAGGCTTGCGTGCCTCACTGGAAGTTTTCCCGATGTTGTGGATCCTCCCATGGATTGTGTAACTTTTGGGATTGTAGGTTTCAACAGTGATTTGTCAGATTTTCCTGGCTCCTACCGTGGACGGTGCACTCTTTGTCGACGGTGTCGTGGACTTGTCCGTGGTCAGTATTGCTTTCAACAGCTGCACCAGTGTTGAATGCCTCATCGGTGGTGTCAGCACCTGTGGATTCAAAAACGGAGCAGATGTCGATTGTTTTTTTTTTTTACGAAGACGGTGTTGTCACGGTGTTGTCAGCATCATCACTGGTTTAGAAGGCAGAGCTGGCATTAACTGCCTCGACGAAAGAGTCGTGGTTGATAGGGTCATGGTCGATTTTGTCGGCCTGGATAGTGTCGACGGTCTTGTGGACGGAGGCCTATCTTTCGTCGACAGCGGCCACGTGCCTGATGACGAAGGCTTTGGCGTCTACGGCAAAGGAATTTTTGAAGTGGCCTCACCTGTTCCTCTCCGCTGATGATGTCATAGGCGAGCAGATCGTTTTGGCAGGCAAATCAAACTTTGCCGTTTTGTGGCCACTAGAACCAGAAGGCTGTCTCTCCTCTGATCTACCTCTTTTGTGGGGTGGACACCTCTCTAAACCTTTGATGGTAGGTTAAGGCTCAGATGGAGGACATTTACCCTCATTAAACCAGCATATGACAAGTCTATGACGGTCTCTCAGTGTTTTAGCACTGAAAGTGCAGCAAATATCACATTCCTCAGGTATATGTTTTGGATATAGACAAAATAATTCACTACGAGTGCTTGTCCCACTCATATATATTTAAACCCACAGGTGTAACAGGGTTTAAAAAGAGACTTCTTGGATTTAGATTCCATTGTCACCCTTCCCACTTATCTGTTTGAGAGAAGCAGGGAAAATAAAATCCTTTTCTAGTTGAAGATCTTCCAATTTAACCATTTTCTCACTGGAGAAAGAGGTTGCAGGATGCCTCAGCAGGACGTGAGGTTAGAATCTGAAGAGGGCCTCCACGGTGCAGCCTGATACTCAACGTTCCATTGGTTGGGGCTGAATGTAACCAAAAGGACACCTATGGGCTACTTAAGTGAAAGAAACATTTTATAACGAAAATGTAATATTAAGGTTACCGAGGATTCTCAGCCTGACTACAGGGAATATTGAAAGCACGTGAATCCATGAAAGATTCAATGCTGGAGAAACAAAAAAAAAGGGGAAGCACTAGCAATACACAAAGAGATATGACTATTCATACCCATTTTTTCACAACTAAACTGATGTGATTGTTCTGTCAAATGTACATGTTATTAAATTAATAATTCCCCAATGTTGCTCATTTATGTGAAAAACGGACTGATATGCTTTATGTGAAAATCTGACTGACATGCGTACATGTGCCATGGGCAGAGCAGAACCATAGGTGTGTCTGAGAAGATGACCAGATGAACAATCTGAGAAATTATGATTGGCGATCACAAACACAGAAAAGCCCATAATACTGTGCAGCCAGGATGTTGGTCTTTGCCTGGTGCACTGGCACACTTCAGTGATGCATGAGACACCATCTTTGAAGGTGAGGTTTCTCGCCTGAGAGCCGTAATAGTGATCACGTGAGTGCTAGTCACCAGACCCGATCGTCTAATGCATAATGGAAATGTCCACTGCAGGAGGAGGTTGTCACATGGGCAGTCAGCGTAGAGTTATCTTAAAATGGAACGCTACGATTTATTAGGCATTTGAAGTGTTATACTTATAAAATGTTAACCACCCTAAATCTTGAAACCTGTAGCTTGCCAACATTATTTTGCACACCTAGAGGTGGAAAAAGGAAATCAAAATGAGCACATCTATAATGGACACATTTAGATGCCCTTTGTGAATCAAGCTCAACTTTTTGTCACGCAAGTGAAGGGATGCGATAGCTCATCCTTTTGTTTGCAATATACAAGTTTTTGTCAGTCAGTATCGTATTTCTATAGACAGTCAACAGTTACAAAGTTTACTATCAAAGTAACAACATTTTCTGGAACTGTTCTAAACCCGAAACCCTTTGTCACAGTGATGTCACACCAGGGTATGCAAACATGTGATAACGTTATTGCTACCTTGATCAGCATGGTACCTGTAGTTTCACAGAAGCCCTAGCGTTGAAACCCAATCACACATAAGGTTGTATTTGTGTATAAAGTAGTGAATGAACTGAGAAACTCTTCTCAACATGATGGTGACACAAATGTTTCTTGCCTGCATCACGGACGGTCGAATGAGCCCCGGAAAGTCCAACACCAAAACAGTGAATGAGCACTTTAAAAAAAGAGGGTACAATCATCATGTGTGGCAAATCTTCAACAAATTCAGTCCAACAACTCTGTGGAGTCATAGCAGATAGTATTTTATATTTCTATCAGATCCATGGCCATACATGGGCAGAGCAGAACCATAGCAGTGCCTGAAAGGATGACAAAATAAAAACACCTGGGCAATTATGAATGGCGATCACGAAAGCTCGGAATTCTGTGCAGCCAGGGTGATGGTGTCTGCCTGGGACACTGGCACACTTCAGTAACGAGTGAGACACCATCTTTGAAGGTGAAGTTTCTCGCCTGAGAGCTGAAATAGTGATCACGTGAGTGCTAGTCACCAGACCAGATCGTCTAATGCATAATGGAAAAGTCCACTGCAGAAGGTGGTTGTGTCACATGGGTAGTCAGAGTAGAATTATACAGGTCTCACATGATGCTGTAATGTCATGCCCATCAAGCCAGAGGATTATCTGTTAGGAGGGTCATTGTTAATATAACCAACTAATTGTATCTTACTGACTTTTCTGTATGAAACCCATTGTGTAAAACCCTATACAAACCCTGAGGATTCTGAGCTAAGGGCCACATTTTTAGGACAGCGATACTCAACCAGTTTCCTTGTCTATTTCTGCAAAGCTGTATGGAAAAAAGTGCTGACTCCACCTTTTGCTGCCTCGGTTAGTTATCAGATGTATTGCTAGGTTTCTACAGAGCATGAATATAACTTGGGCATAAATATAACTTGCACACTTCAATTAACTTAATTGCAAAGCAGAACAAAACCCTTACGAGAGGGTCACTTACCATCAGAAGTTTCTCATTTGTAACCTTCATCTGGAAATATGTGGCTTGTTTTTCCTGGGACATATTTCTAATGATGCCATCCGCTGCTTGCTTCTCACGTTCAATATCTTCTTCCACAGCCCTAATAAGGTCCTCTTTTCTGTAAGATAATTAAGTGCAATTGACACAGCAGAAATGCAAGTTTATCACAAAGAAAATACGCATTTTATAAATAAATATATAATCGTTAACACCCATTAGCATGTGCTGAATGGAAATGGCAGTGGTCGGTTCACTTCTTTTATCTGTTACCAACATGTAAGTACCTGGCACCATCGTGTAGCAACCAGTACTGGCAGCGGTTTCCTAAACTGATTAAGCCAAAATTGTTCACAGGCAGTGTTATTCTCTGGTCTGCCCATTGCACTGACTGTCTGAAAGCTGCACACCCATCTAAGCTCACTTGAAGGTGATGGAGGGTGTGTGCTGATAATGGGAAAGAGCAAAGCCACAAGTCGAAGAGAGCTAGAACTAGTTGAAACTGAATTTCACTACACTTGCTTTTTACTGTTAATAGTTCCACTTTTCACAACCAATTTCACCATTTCAGAATTTTTCTTTTTGTAATGTAGAGAAGGAGCTTTGCCCTGAATGCCTATATGTTGGAAACAAGAGTATGTGACATATATGGAACAACTACAACTACAGAGGCCAAAGGAAATCCTAGAGGCTAAGTTCCCATTGAGAAAACCATGCCCTCATTCAAGACAGAATGATGGCTGTTTAAACGAAATCCCAAAAGAAGCAGGATACCGGACTGACGAAGCAGATTGGTGACGTCATGCGAGAGTTGAGATGATGTAAATAGAAGAGATACTGAGACGAGAGAGTGCAGATATTCAATAAGGCATCAAGAAAGTATCAAAGATAAGCAACATCTTGGGCTCAAGATGTAGAGGCTTATGCTACAGAAACGATTAAGATATTAAGCCAGTTTACACGTGAACAAATGCAAAGTAACGCAAGCAGACAATGTTTTCATGAGGCTAGCTTTATAGTGAATAGATTGCGGCAAGCGCCAATATATGTATACATAGGAATAAGTAAAGAAGGGACGGCCCCATTATGAACTATAAGTAGAGCTGAGCTAAAGGAGAAAGGACATCGTTTGCAAGTGTGGCGCAGTAAGAAAACAAATGGATTACAAACAAAGTTCAGAAAGGCGAGGTTGAACGAGCCATGAAGCCAAGGTTGTATCTGGCTGAGAAAAACAGAAATTAGTTACGGTCTTGTGAAGGAATGAACCTCCTGTTCAGAAGCTTGGAGAGAACAAGGAAGACGTCGGAGGCTCATAGGAAAATAGTCTTTTTAATACACTAAAAGCTCAATTTTGTGGTCTTCAGTCACGTGGAGAGAAGGAGTTGGACGAGCAGGGTGGTCACACCTAGGCTCGAGGGCAGAGCATGCCTCTACTCCCCTGTATCTTCCAGAACTAAAGAACACTCCCAAGGACAAGTTCAAAGGCCCTAATTGACAACCGACAACTGAGGGTGATGATGGATGATGTTCTACTTGGTGGGAAGCGGATGTTTAAGACTAACTCACCAGCACCTGGTAGTCTGGCCTGCGTGCGGCTAGCGTGGGCTGAAGGATGCAGACAGAGGTTAGAAGCCAACCAATGATAGAGGATCGCATGATTGGGGGTCCTAGAGTTAGGTAGCCAATAGGACGTCATGTATTTAGTGACGTTCATAGTGACCTGTTTTGAGGGAAGGGCTTAGTTGCCCCACCCGATGTTAAGAAACCTATCACCTTTCTCATGCCCATCAGACGAGTATGGATTGTATACTTAGATATTCCTTTAGACCCTATCACTCCCTTCAGTTGGTTTTTGTAGTTTGCCACGTAGGATGACATCACCTATGGCGAGATTTTAGTTTAAAGGAGTGCTTTTTTATAAAGTTCGTTGAGATCATGCTGTGAGACGTCCGTTGATGTCCGTTGTACTCCCTGTTTTATACAATTGATATTAAAACAGTTATCTTTTTGCCAACTTCCTGAGTCGTTTCGTTTATTGATGTTTGAGTAACCTCTGCATCCCCATTCCTCTCAAATGTATTGATGACCTATCTTAAAGGGCTGGAAGTTCTCCAGTTTAGTAATTTAAGCATTCCTCTTCTTTGTACTTCACAGGCTCTTTGATACTAATCAAGTCACTTGAGCTTCTTCTGATCTGGCAGGCAGTCAAACAATGATTAAGACCTTAATACTTGCTGCTCTCACGCTTCTGTGTGGTGGTCGCTTGAGGAGATTACAGGGGGGCTTGCCGTGCGTAAAGAGACACATTTTGTAAAGAATTCTGTTCAAGTGTAGAAATGCATATTCATCACATTATGCATCTATTTTGTTTTTCTTAAAAGCCCTGGAAGAAACTTGAGGGCAAAAACAAATACCTTATTTTTTAGAACAATTTTCCTTTTTGGTATTAATGTGTTTCCGTTTTCAATTGTTTGCAAACTCAAGCATGCATTGTCCATATAAAGTCAACTACTCCGACGGGGAGGTGCACGAGAGCCCAACCAAGATGGCCGCTCTTGCCTGAGCTCTGTGACACCCCTACAAAATCCTGTCTTTTATCCAGAATATCGGCAGAGAAAGTGAGACTAAACCCACAGTTGAGGTGGGGGAAAGTCTTGTGCGGCAGGGGAACAGTGTGGAAAACCTGGCATTAGCCGCAAAGCAGATAACGGTGTGCAGCCCACCAGTGCAAAGTACCCAGGGGAGGCCATCCTTTGCGCCTCTGATCTGTTGGTGAGAGGCAGCCGATCAGCAACGTGAAATGGGTGGTCACGGAGGAAGACCGCCAACTGCCCTGCTTGCAAGCTCGTTGGAGTGTGACCGGCAGTCGAGTAGAGGGGTGGCCATCCCAAGGTGTAACCGGCAGTCGCTGATCAGACCGGCGCAGCGAAGTAGAGTCGGAACGGGATTCCAGTTCCGTCTGGAAGGTCCAACCACCATAGGGCCCGGGTGGCCTGCAGGAGGTGAGGCCGTCGATTAAGGGTGGCACGGAGACCTGCAATCCGGTGGTGCTGGATGGCGTTGGCAGAGGCCCCCCCGGACGTGTAAACCAGGCTGGTGGCAGAGAGCAGAGACCGACAGAGCGCGTGAGTGACGCCGAAGTGACAGAGGTCCCACAATCCACGGGGGAGGAGGGCATCAGCCCCACGGGAGCACTCAAGCTGCTGGAACTGCACTGGCGAGCAGGCTGGGGACTGGCCACAGCCCACACCCTTCACCAGGACAATGGCCGGCCACAGAAAAGAAGCAATGGGAAAGTGGGCAGAAACCACTGAGGCGGTGAGTGACGGCTCGAGCGGGCAGGCCTCCAATATTAGCACCGTGGCTGGATCAGCATAAAAAAGCAGGGAGAAAGGAAAATCACAGTATTGACACAAGCAGCGCTAGAACTGAGATGTTGCAGCCTCAGAGGACTGGAGCTGTGGTGATCCAATTGTGAGCCCAGTGACTGCTTTTTACAGCCTTGTGATTAGGACAGCGACATAATAGAAGCGTGGCCGGAATATAAAGTATGCAAAATGTGTGCCTCCTTGATTGGCTGGATAGACATCATGGGAGGATACCCTGCTGGACTCCGGCTGCTACATTTAACTCTGTTGTGAGCCGCTCTGGCAGCCTGCAAGGGAATAGGAGAAGAGCCACCAGGGGACCCACCCGCTCTGCGGATCGGTGACCCTGTCAGCAACTAAGACTGGTACTCTGTGCAGGTGGATGGGGGGACCTCTCTGCTAAACCACAGCTCAATACTTCAAGATTTTACCACCTGGCATACTGATCCACGAGGGTTCCAAATGGGGAAAACTGATTAACATCAATCTAAACTCTCTTTTTGAGATGACAACCCCAGGCGGTAAAGGAAGGCTGTGGGGGAGGGCGGCCCTACCGGAGGCTCAAGAAGGGCACACAAATGGGTCTGCTGGAGTTCTCTGCGATATGAAAGATGTTCACACAGCTGCAAGCTGGGTTACATTCACTAAACACCAAACTTGATATCAAGGATCCTGGGAAACATTTGCAGAGGATACTAGCTGCGGTCCATGAGTTCGGGAAATACTCTGCACTACGCTTGAATAGTAACAAATCTGAGGTCTTCCCATTAACAGACAGCACGCCCGAACCAAGAAATAAGTGTGGATTGAGATGGACACATCAAAATATAAAATATCCTGGGGTCGAGATCACTCAATCACCAAACCTTGTTCGGTCCCTTAATTATGACCCGGTGGTCAATGCAATGTGCGACAAATTAGAGCGGTGGAACCAGCACTAATAAAAATGATTATTTTGGCCAAGCTTTTTTTTATCTCTTTAGTGATGTACCAGTGTGGCCTGGCACCGCGTTTTTCACTAAAATAACCGGAGCATGCTCTTCGTTCGTATGGAAGGGGCAGCTAAGGGTCAGTTGGAAGTGCCTCACATTGCTGTATGAGCAGGGAGGGCTGACACCCCCTGATTCCAAACTATATTACCTGGCTGCTCAGGCATATTATACCATACATTGGGTGTTGGGAGGTTAGTCAAGAACCCCAGGGATACTGTATTATATAGTCCAGACATGCCAATCTGGGGCCCGTCAAGGGATGCATTACTAGCAGCACACTGGCACAGAGTTGGCATATTGAACTTGGGTGACTTGTTTCATGAGGGCTTATTTCTAACCTGGGACATGATCAAGGTACATCTAGGGGATACCCCACTTCAGAAACTTCAATACTGTCGGCTTTGCTCAGCTGTGCCATCGACATGGTCTGAATTTCCTCAGGAGCCGGTTTCTCCCCAAAATCTTAATTACATATTGTCACCAGGTACAACGAGGAAGTCGGCTTCGGCACTGTATAAACTAGCTCAGACGGCCAACGGGGTACAAACACTGGACATTAAAGGGGAATGGGAGAAAGACCAGGGAGTTATCTTTACTGAAATACACTGGTTGCAAATATGTAGACTGACGAGGCAGATCATGTTCAACTCCAGATACAGGCTGATACACTTTTGGATCCTGAACACAGTGCACCTCACCCCAGCCCGCCTTACAATCAATCAATCAAAATGTACCCCATTTCGGGGGGACAATGCACCAGATGTGCAGACGGGGATGCCGATATAATGCATATGTTGTGGTCATGCTGGACGTTGTCGGACTATTGAGACAAGATATGTGGAGCGCTAGAAGAGATGGTGGACCAACCCATAGCATGGGAACACACAACATGTATACTTGGTTATGTGCATAAGCTGAATCCATTGAAGTGCAAACTGTTAAATATTGGCCTGCTGTTAGCTAAAAGGGATATATTAATGAGGTGGAAGAGTAAACTGGCCCCTACGCTTGATGACTGCCTCGAAGATATGATTTGGGCAAATGATAAGGAGGAAGTGTACGCTAGCTTGATGCCTCTATCAAGCCGACCGAGAGATATAGTGGGAGGTTTCCAACAATACTTGATGAATAAAGGCGGGGAGGAAGATGAAATAAATGTACTGTAAGTAGTATGTGCACCAAGCTGCTCTCAATGATGCTAGCCGACATACCTTTCTGTGCTATGTTATCTATGGAAAGTATGATTGTGCAACACTGTGCTTCTGTGCAAGTTAAATAAAGTTTGTTTTTTTTTAAACACCAAACTTGACTCTCTGATGTGCAAAGTTGACCATATGAAGGTTCGTCTAGACAAAGCAGAAAACAGAATATCATCCTTGGAAGATGAGGAAATATCAACGACGAAGGAGGTAGACAAGCAGGAAGACCTAGAGTCCAGATCTCTGGGAAATAATGTTAGAATTGTTGGAATACCCGATGCAAGTGATACTCGATTGATGGAAACTCTAGTGGAATCACTTCTCAAGGACGTTCTGGGTGCAGACAGTTTCAACTCAGTTTTGCTAGTTGAGCGCTGTAAAGGCATCATGAAGTAAGACACAGACAACAGATTCAATGTTCTAAATAAAATTGATTATTTTTCCTAAATGTCAGGATGGAGCAAGGCCCAACGTGGCTTATACTAAGGTTGGATTTCTCTACTTAAAGAAACTAAGTATAGTCTGTGTCAAAGTTCAAACTCAAAAGTCTGTCTATGTCCAAAACCTATGCTTTCCCTCACAACTAAAGATATACAATGTGCAGGGATGTCGGCAACAAAATAAACAGTGTTTCAAAGAAATTTCTGAGCTTCTTCCAGCTCTTAGCTTACTTTCCAGCTTCCCTTCCCCAGGTTCAAAATAGTTTCAAAGCGCCTCAGGGTTCCTTACCCCAAGGAATCAGCTCTTCCAGCTTCAAAGTTTGCGCCATAATTTTCAGTCCGTTCGGCATCACCATATTCCTGCTTGCAGCACCTGCAGTGCCCCGGTTTAAGCGTTCTCTTCTTTACACTCAATGGTATGCGGGGGCTCCCCTGAGCATTTTCTTTCTCCTCTCCGGCTTCCTTTCGCTCCCCTTGTGCTTCTCGGAGACCGGCGAGTAGCGCTTGCTGTCTTGGAACCTGGCCGATTGTTGCGCGTAGCTCTACTCTTCTTTCGCGGAAGCTACCAGCAGCCTGCTGTGCTCGGGAGCCTTCAGTGTACCACAGCTCCAGCTGTGGACACAAGGCAAGGGGTATTTGCGCCATGGCTGCCTCCAATACCGGGTCCGGCACCGGTCTGGTTCAATGGGGACTTACCGGTGCATTCCGACCCTGGAGGGACCGATAAGTCCCCATTGAACTAACCATTCCCCATTCCCATTCGAGCCCGTATAGGGCTCAATGGGAATGGGGAAGCCGCTAATTACGGGCCAATAATTAGCGGCCTGGTCCCCTAAGGGAACCGTAAGGGACGTGTGGTCCGACCACACGTCCCTTGCGGTTCCTGCTAAGGGACCTCAGAATTGGGCGGTAATCCTGGCACCGGTCTCCTTACCGGTGCCAGTAATCCCTTACCGCTCAACTCATAATGACCCCCCTTGTCTTCAATTGCCTGACCATAGTTAAGCCTATTAGCTGGACATGCCTGGCTATTGCAGTGGTATTCCTCCAAGTCCTCTTACTTGTCTCAGTACCATAGTGGTGTGAATGAATGGAAGTATGCATAGCTCCCAATTCATTCTTCTTGTGTTGGTATTGACCTGATATTTCTCTGAAAAAAACAGAGGAGGATGATGTGTGTTTAACCTGCCCAAAAAAAAGGTGTCCTCCTAGTTGATCTCTTCCTCGTCGCAGTATAATAATGGCATTTCCGAGGGTTATTTTGAAAGCAAGGAAAGGGGGAGGGTTGGCAGTAACCTATAAAGGCTGCTGGGACTGAAGGTTCATTGTGAAAAGGGAATGGGGCATAACATGTCTCACCCAAGAATGTCCTCTCCCCACTCCCCAAATCTCCTCCACCCAGGTGACCCTCCCTTGCATATTCACGCCCAGGGTTGGGATCCAAAAGCAATGGCCTTTCCCTGGCCACCTGAGCAGAGCATATCGGGGGGAAAGGAAGGGAGGACAGCCTCAAGATCCTCACAGCGCACACATAGAATCCCGGGTAAGCGGCCCATACCAGGGGCGCCGGGGAGGCCGGTCATAACGGGTCTGCTTAACTATAGGGATCGGGATACCGTGCTGTGCCTGGCCCGGGAGAAGTGTCACCTGGACTACAGAGCAAATCTGAATTTTCCCAGACTTCTCAAACAAGGTTCAAGCCTCGAAGAAATCTTACATGGACATCAGAGACTATGCGAGACAGAGGTTTAAAGTATGCCATGGTTTTTCGAGCTAGGCTCTGAGTGGAGTATAAAGGGAAAGTTCAGTTCTTCCAAACTCCGGATGAGGCGAGAGACTTCCTGGATGCACTGCTGCCGCGATTGCCTCAATCTCCTGCTCAGGGCAGAGCATGCCCTTCGCTGGCCCGACACATGGATTGACGAGGCCACGGGGCGAGTTGAATACATATTACGCAATGGCCTATTATCTTTTGCTGGTTTTTTACCACTGTCGGTTGTAAATGCAGTGGGGGGATCCGGGGGATTGGATAGGTTCTTGGGAGCCCTCCCAGGCGAAATGCGCACCCGTTGGAAGATGTTTTCTGGGTGGGGATACGTACCGGCCTGTTGAGGCCTTCTGGTGTGGGAGTTGGAGGGGGAGGGTTTGGAAAGGGGGCTAATACAGATTATTGTTTACACGTTAAGTTTAAGGCTGTGGTTGTCACGTTTAAGCATTACACTACTAGAGCGCAACAGAGCTTTGTACAGCTAGTGAGCCCCAGATTCGTGGGTCAATTCTGCAGGGGATCTCGGAGATATCCGTCTACTAAAGATATGATAGCAGACACCAATGCTTGATGTTAGAGGGATACAGCACTTAACATGGAATGTCCGGGGCCTGTGTTTCTCAAAAGCGAGGCAGATATTGTTATACCTGGCCAGACATCAGGTGGGTGTTGTCCTGCTCCAGAAAACATACCTCACCCTGACACTGAAACGCAATTTGCAAAACCATGGGGCTGCCATCGATACTTATCTTCATACTCGTCATACTCGAAGGGGGGGTCTGCATTCTGGTTCACAAATCATTGGGTTTCCTGGTCACAGAGGTTGTCTGAGATACTGAGGGTAGGGGCCTGTTAGTCATAGGCTTTAGCCACAATTGCAGCTTCACATTTGTTAACTGTTACGGTCCCAATGTAGACAATCTAGAATATCTATATTGGACTGAACAGCTACTTAGACACAAAGACAATATCATTCTATGGGGAGGGGATTTCTACACAGTGCTGGTCCCCGAATTGCATAGGTCTCGGGAGAGGGAGGGTAGGGGCCCAGGCCACTTTCTAAGGCTGCAGACTATATATTATGATGTGTAAGTTGTATGAGCTAACTGTCATATGGAGGGACAGACATTCTTGGGCATGAGAATACACATTCAGCTCATCAGTCCATCACTCTTGCTTCTGTATTGACTATATCTTAATGTCCGGCCGGGGGGGCCAGGTGGGTGGTAGAATGTAAAATTCTGCCCGCACATTATCTGATTATTCCCCAGTGTTTGCACACACTGAGGTTCCAGGGATGCTGCAGTTCACAAGACACTGACATTCCAAGAGTGGGGCCCTGACAGATGCTGTATTTAAGTCTGAAGGTCAAGATAGGATCAATACATTTTTCAGGGAGAATGAAGATGCAGTGGTCTCTCCTCTCACATAATGGGAAACCTTCAAATGTGTAAGGGGGATCTGCATTGCCAAAGAGTGTGGCATTCATAGCACCATCAGAAGGGAACTAGATGCGCTCGAGAGAACATTGAAAGACCTTGAGGGAAAGGGGGATGAGACAAACAACTCTAGTGACCTTTATCCTGATTCAAGAAACATTACCACAATTCCAGGAGACCGGGCAAAGGGAGGTAAAATACATGGGCAGGAGGTCGGCAGTGAGGCAATATGGGGAAGGTCAACGGCTGGGGAAAACAATGGCCTGGATAGTAAATGCAGAGAATCCGAAAGCGCACATACACACAATAAGGGACAATAAGGAACAATACAGGGGAGACCCAATACACTGATGCACGGATCATTAGGGTGATGTCGGATTGTTATACCCGCCTATATATATCAGTCCTTCACACATCATTGCCAGAGATAGAGGGCTATCTGGATCAAATTGCGTAATATTGTCTCTCTCCAATAGAAAGTGAAGTACTGCATAACCCCATCATGATACAAGAGGTCCTAGCAGCCATTCAGGCGTGGCTGGGGCACCATGATCGGACGGGCTAATAGCGGACGTACCTTCAAGTCTATCAGCGGGCGGTCGACTACTACTGAAGCCGGGGAAGGGCTCCTCGGAATGCTCAGCCTACCGACCAATCTCCCTTATTAATACGGACAACAAAATACGGGTCAAAATCTGAGCTACCCAATTAACACCTATGAAGTCCAAGTGTGTTAGAGCGGACCAGTCTGGTTGTATCCCGGGCAGATCAACCTTTTACGGACTCCGAAGGGTCTTTGGTTTGATGTCTGCAATAGACCCGAATATCCCTGTGGTGGCGGCCCTACGTGACGTGGAGAAGGCCTTCGACTCTATAGAATGGCCCTTCCTATTTACTGTGCTCAAGAAGATCAGAGTGGGTACAGTTTTCACCTCCCTGGTCTCCCTGTTATACACTCAGCCCATGGCAAAACCTGTCGTTAACAGACATCTTTACGATCCTATTCAACTGGGCAGGAATACGCGGCGGGGGTGCACTGGGAATAGAACCCCTGGCCGAGATATTCCGGGACCACCATCTGCATGATATATGTCATTTATAACGCACCTTCATACAATCGTTTCTAGGCGCGACAAGACAAGGAGGGGGAAACAGGAGGAGGACAAAACAACAATTGTACTAGGCCTTGTGTCATTCAAATCGCGCAAGTGTGGGGAAGAGGGAGTGCAGACGTGTTAGGGGAGGTGGAGGTAGAAGTGCAGGTAACTCAATAAGTGCTGCCAGAGGCTGGTTTATAAGTGCAGTGAGAAGGGACTGTAGGGTTGCACATACAGACCCTTAAGTGCTGAGGGGGCCCAGAGGCAGTGCGAGGGCAACTGGACATGCAGGAGCCTGGGCCCGAGTTCAGTGGGTGACCAGGTGACAAGTGCACGGAGTAGTCCGGTCACATCAGCAGGGCAGAGGAAGAGAGAAAGAGGAAGCAAAAAGGAAGGTCTTGAGTTGCTTCCAGAACCAGAGGTGGTTCTGATCAAGTTTGAGAGAGGCAGGGTTCCAGAGGGAGGCCCCAGCCGAGGAAAGGGATCTTCTCCCCACTCTCTGCTTTTAGAAGCGTCTGACCCTCAGAGAGTTGAAGGTGGATGACCGCAGAGCTAGAGAAGGATGATGTTTAGGAAGAGAAAGTTGGAGGTAGTGCGGTCCCAGGACCTAGAAAGCCTTGTGGACGATGCAAAGGGTCTTGAACTTGATCCTTGCAGCCACGGGGAGCCAGTGAAAAGATTTCAGAGCTGGAGAGATATGGTCCCTGGCCTGGAGGCCAAGGACAAGTCTTGCACTGACATAGGGGGTACAGCTATATACACATAAGCTGGTTGTGTCACTGTATGCAGATGACATGATCTTCTACGTCAAGGACCTTGAGACCAATCTCGCACCCATAATGGCAGACATCCTCGACTATTTGCTACTCTGGTTTTAAAATAAATGCTGGGAAATCAGTCTTATTCCCGCTCACATAGTGCATGGTGGCATTCTCTGACGGTATGGAATTTCAGTTGCTGGGGGTAAAACAGGCAGGAACCCTGACGTATTGATGAGGGAAAACTATGGGAGGGTGTTAAAACTGGCTGAGGAAGCAGTCGCGGAGTGGACGAGGCTACCACTCTCTTTATACGGTAGGATCTCTCTTGTAAAAATGGTTCAGTTAACTCGCTTTTTATATCACTTTCTTAATGTACCGCTGTTGTTGACAGAGGCCATTTTCAAGAAATTAAAAAGTATGATTACTAGTTTTCTTTGGGTAGACAAACGAGCGAGAGTGGTCTGGGGGAAACTCATGGCTTCAAAGGACAGGGTGGAGGGGATTGGCCCTTCCAGACTTTGAGGCCTACTACCTGGATGCCCAGGCTCAGTTCTTATCACTATGGTATTCCCCGCACCCAGACCGAACTCATGTCCAGATACAGCGAGCCTTAGAGGCCATGCCACTCTGAAGGGCAGCTGTTCTCACAGACCTGGCACGACAAGGAATATGGTGAAATGCACGTGCATGGCTTTGGCGAAAATAGTGTCTACAATGGGAGGGCTCCCCTTCTTCTCACCCCTGCTTCCCATCACACATATACCATAGGTCCCTCTCACTAATGAAAAGGCTTATGTTCAAAGTATGGGCAAATTGGGACTCACTAGATTGCAAGATCTATTGCAGCCAGTTAATATCCCTTGACAAATTCAAGGAGCTGGGTAATGTCTTGGCACTGGATATTTTCCTTTATTTTAGAGTCTGTAACGCATTTAAAGGACTTTTTGGTTCATTCTCAGCCCACCCGGAAAAAACTGACCTGCTGCACTCAGTCATTGAAGCGGAATGTGAGGGAAAGCTGACTTCGTACATATACTCCGAAATTATAAATAAAATGGCGGGGTGGTCGGAGGAAGCTCATCATAGATTAGAGAAGTCACTGGGTAAGCCCATTCTGGATGATGTATGGAAGTAGTGCTTTGTAAAAACTAAAAAGGGTTCCCTTAATAGTCACTTTAAACTCCTCCACTTAAAATACCTGTATCAAACCTAATACACACGTGCAAGGCTCTGCAAATTCTACCCGGATAGTGGTCCGACAATGGCCACCTACATCTGGCTTGGGAGTGTGCTCCAGTGGCAAAGCTGATATATATCAGAAGTGACAAGAGATCATGGGTGAAACAGAAGTCTCTCCCAGAGTGGCACTACTGGGTTACAAGAGGGAAATACCTGGACATCTGAGACGTCTGACTGGGCTATTGCTGGTGTTAGCAAAGGGGCGCATTTCAATGGGGTCGGGGAGGGGGCCCCTACCACTAAGGGGAAGTTGGAATGTGAGATATAACATATTGCTATGATATTGAGTCTGACTACAGGGGCATGGTGTCAGTACATGGCAGACTTAAGGACATTTATGGCCCATACAAAAACGATCTGATTTCTAGACCAACGAGCTTCCAATGAGGATCAAGGAATTGGGGCAATAGTTAGACATGGGATTGTATTTGGTCGACTGGATGGGTGGGACCCGTTTGTGATGGATAACGCTCTAGTGTTAGGTGTATTAGGAGCTCGGAGATAACCTGTGAAACTGGTTGCTGTAACAACACTGGTTCAATGCTAAGATAACGCTGCCTTTTGTTTTAGTGTTTTATTTTGATGAAATTTAATAAAGCAAATTTTTAGAAGAAAAATAGTCAACTACTCCAGGACCACCTTGACGTTGGACCCTGCCTCTACAAATCATCTCCCAGAGCCCATATAGGGGAAAAAAGGCAGATATAACAAATTGATTGTGCTACATTAAAAAGACAGGGATTTCCATACTCTATTTCAATTCAGTCACTGCAGAAATAAACAGAAAAGGTTTGGCACTATTGTAAATCAATATAAAATCAAATAAAAATCTAAACGGCCACCTCTTCTAAGGTTTTACAAGAATTTGCAAGAGCAAAATTTTCCAAAACCCACAGTTCTATATAAAGTGGAAATAAATAGAGCACAATAAAAATCAATACAGGAGGTCCTACTTCATTTGCCCACACCAAGCACTTGGCCACCTACCCACTCTGACCCAGAAACCATTAACATGTGACCGTCTGCCTCATCTTGTCCCGGTTGGCTACACAGTTCCACTACTTTTTTTGCCACCTTGTACTAATCGATCATCTATCGTTTACCAATTTCCAACTCAAAGGAACATATTCTAAAACAAGCAGAATAGAATGGGTAGAAAGGCATCATGTAAAAGCTGCCTTCATGTAAACAGTTTTCTGTTAACTTCCTGCCAACATTGAACATTACTTCAGCAAATGTAGCCCAAGAGCAATGCCTTAAAAAGTATGGTGTTTATAGACTTATCAGCAAAACGAGGCTGGTCTTGCCCAAGCTGTGTTGAAGTATGCATTGCTTCTATCTTAAGTTGCAGAAAAGTGAAGCTTCTAGCAATGGTCAATGTAGAAACCAACCATGTTTCAATAGCAGCTTGTGATATAGACTTCACCATATCCCTCCCACCATTTCATTATCTTGTGTGAGATTTCATGGGTGCAGGTGTTTCCAATTCAATTGTCGCTAGCAATAAATTCTATGTACAGCGGCTCGCTGGGCTGATGAAAACGGAAAGTGACACGTTTGTAGGCACTTTCGAAAATGGAGATCGACACCGGCTGAGCTTAATTCAGAAAGGTGAGTACTCCATAAATTAGACAGAGTGCAACTCGCACAATAACTAACTCGATGCGGTTTATCTAATATTTATCTAAACTAGTTACATTACAGGTGACCAAAGAAAGACAGTGTGATAAGTCTCCAGGCTGTAGGTATGGGTATGTAACATTCAGTTCTGCTGCTGTGGTCTATACTCTGTGCAGTCTGGAGAGAAAGCATTTGTAGAGTGCCAGAAACACACTGGTGCAGCACCCTAGCATGAAAGCCATTTTGTCCATGACTATGAGAAAAAGAAAAGGAATATACCTTCAAAGTAAAAAAAACTGCTCGAGTGTTGCTAGAATCTGGCACCTTGTGGAAAAACCTCAAATTAAAAAGCACAACAAGGATTTCTAGACATTTAACAAAGGATTGTGTGCTAGGTACAGTAAACTCAGGCCAGATGGTTAAATCTGCACCGCAACCAGAATTTCTAAATTGAGAACAGTTAATCATCAAATCAAGCTACCCATCTGCTCAAGGCATGGGAGAAGTTGGGTCAGCCAACTTATGAGAGCTAGGACAAAAACTGAATGTCATTGGCACAATTGTGACATTTTATAGTGCATTGAGTAGGAAAAGGTTATGAAGAAGAAATACGTAACACCAATCAGACATATTTTTTATTTTTTTATTGTTATTTGGTTTACAAAGTAACCTTTAACAAAACATGCACACAAAAAACATACAAGATAATATTTCATTTAAAATAAAAAAATACGACATGTGAAGCAAAGAATAAACATACAGATTAAAATGGATTTTTTGGAGAAAAAAAGGAAGCTAAAAAGCAGAAAGAAAAAAATTAAAACACATAGCAAATCAATCATGTTATCAAATTACCAGAATCTAGAACTTCCTTTAGAAAATGAATTATGGCCACCACGCATTCATTATGACCATAAGAATTAACGATGAGCTGCCACACTCTATAGGGTGGAATAAGATGGCCAAAGTAAGACATGCGCCTCGCCTCTAGTGATCTACAATGCAGTAATATGGGCTGCAACGTCTCCACCTCTTCAGGCAGGTAACAGAAGCAACATAATCTCAAGATTCTCAGAACTTTATTCCAGGCACCCAGAATTTCTTTAGAATGGATCAGATATAGCCGTAGCCTCCTCACCCTTGATTGCCACGATCTACAGGGTGACTTGTTCAGGTATTCAGGACAGGTTTCTGACTGATCTAACATGAATCAGTAAATCAGCGTTTAAGTGATATGTTCTCACTTTACTGATTGTGTCAATCCAATCCCATTCTTTAAGTCTCCTTTTCATTGTGGTTGGATTATGAAAAGCAGTATCTTTTGAAATACTGTACCTCTCACAGATCAAATAACACACTGTTTCCCAGGTATTTAAGCTGGACAAAGACTTCTTATGCAGCAGTTGTTTTAGCAGCCACCAAATTGAATCTTCCTTAGCACAGAGGATATTATTCAATAGTGAGAGATTCTTCCAGTTAAGGGGAGGCCTAACTCGTAACGAATGACTGCTGCCGGAACACCGTTGGGTAGGTGTAGGACCTTCCTCCAAAACATACCCTCCACAGCGTCACAGTCCAAGAGTGTAGGGAGACCCCAGTTCTCACCCCTGTAGGTTCCAGATGGCAAAACCTTAGTCTTCTAAAATGTTAGCACTGGGCTCAAAGAGAATTTCTGATTCATGGCACAAGCTTGAGTAGCAAGCATCAACATTTTGGAACGCTGATAGCTTTGAAACTCCATTTTATTCTGAAGTTCAAGTAATATGCATCCCAGATAACAAAAGTTTGAAACCTTTTCTAGGGGCATACTACTGATACTCCAGCGGAAGTTTTTATATTTTAGTTTCATCCCTGGTCGGAAAGTTAGTATCTCTGATTTTTTTATGTTGATTTAGTTCTGCATATTCAGCCTGGGCTGTAACCCTATCGGAGTATAATGAAACAGGACAAGATGGTCCACGTAAAGTAAGTAGTCCAGGCTCATATGGGCTAGACTGGGCGAGAAGCTGGGGATACCTCGAAAGATCTCGGCAAGATCTGAGAGGAAGAGACTAAAAAGTAAAGGGGCCAGTACACAGCCTTGCTTAAGGCCCTACATAGTCACAATTGGTGATGACAATTTGCCCTGGGCGTTAAGGCACACTCTAATTGATGTATCAGAGTGTAAGGCCACGTGAATCTCTAATAAGTGAGCGGAACACCCCCATTTTCGGAGTTTCGACCATAGACGGGTTTGGTCTATGCTATTGAATGCCATGGTGAAGTCGATAAACGCTATGTAGACGGGTCTCGACCCAACCATGGCTTCTTTCTTTGGCATACCCAAAATATTTTATTATTATTTATTGTCAGCATTTTACATGGCTTTACAACATAGAAAAACCTTTATCACCGACATCCAACTTCCGTCATAAAATGTGCAGAAGCTCATTCATGTCCTCCTAATCATCAACGATCACTTTTCAATACCTTTCCGGACCTTGTCCAAACTGTCAATTTCCCTAAATAAAGATGTTAGCATTCGTGCCCGTCCCCTTCCTGAAACTCGTTTGAAGCAGGTCCAGTCTTCCAGCACCAAATGCCCAATCAGATAGTTCATTCAGCACTATACTCGCATAAATCTTTGCCGGAATGTTTAGAAGTGCTATGGGCCTGTAGTTGGAAGGGAGCGATCGTTGACCCTTTTTGAAAATCGGGACAATAATTAAATGTGTCCATATTTTCGGCATAGTTGCTAGTGAGGGGATTTTGCTAAAAATTAAAACCCAGAGTGCGCCCACAACTGAGGGTCGAGTTTTAAGACTGCGTTCGGCAGACCATCGGGCCCTGGTGCACGAGAATTCTTACTGCAGGTGATTAGAGAAACAATCTGCTAGTCTGAAAAAACCAACCGCCATGGTCCTGAAGTTGGTTCCAAATGGGAACTTTCCTCCTCAGTATCCCCTTTGTATACTTGCGTAAAGTGGCCAATCAACCCTTGCTCCCCGATTGGATTAATCAGGGAGCTAGACAATGGGGACACAAGATGGTTAATTGTACACCAGAAGGAGGAGACATCTCTTGAGTTCACCAACTGCAGCATCTTCTGAGCGTCATTCAGCAGAATTTCGTATTCATAAAATCGAAGCCGTTGTTTGTATTTGAGCTTCAGTGTCTTTCTTTGAGCAGTCTCTATTGGCTGACAGAGCCGAAGGGCCCGCCTCAAGTCTCACCCTCAACGTCTCAGAAATGGGGGAAGTCCTGTTTACATCAGCTTTCAAAAATCCATGCATAGGCACTCTAAAAATTAGTTGGCTCACTTATGCGGACGACATAATCCTTGTTGATCATACTCAGATAGGATTACAATGATATTGTAACTTTTCTAATTTTCGTGTAAAAGGTTTCTTGTAACGTACACATTAATAATACAAATAAATAAAAGCAGTATTCATTTCTTTTTCTGACGTTTAGAAAAGGAAAGTGATTTTTAAAAAGAAAAAAAGGTCTTAATTGATAACATTGTCCCAAGAGGAGGAGCAGCAGTCTTTCGTTATAACCGGATGAACCAATGTAACCAAAGAAAGCAAGTGACGCAGCCGTCTCCTTTGCTGCATCTAATGCAGCAATGCTTTTACCAAAAAACACAGCTATATGTAGGAATTCCTCCAATGATGCCTGGATAGCACTCATTAGTCCCTGGTCACTTGACGATTCTCAGACATAGGGTTCCAATACCTGGGCATATGTGGCTAATACCTGACGAATGCTTATCCAGTGGCTATACAAATGCCAAAACGATTCGCTTTGAAAATACTGGTTCATATAGTTTGATCAGATGAGAGTTTTCTGAGGCCGCCACAGCTTTTGCTTCCCTCAAAGAGGGGTGGTGGTGAGCGGGAGGCGGATTGCTCTGTTGTTACGGAGTGTATAGTCATTGCAATAGGAAAGATGGTGTCTTCAGGGTCCCGATTGAACGAGATATTTCAAGAAAGATGTCTTTACTAAATAGCTTTATTAAGTACGATTGCATTGGTTTCACTTTGTTGAAAATAGCTGCAGAAGTCCGAAACTGGTGTGAGATTCGGAACTGTCTATTCTGAGCCTTCCCGGGTTCCAGGAATATTGTAGTGAATCGTTTTTGGATGCTGGCAGGTATATAGGATTGACTAACATATCTGAAATGGATACCATCAGTATGCATTGGAGAAATGAAAAAGGAAGGGAAATCATTTAAGTAGATGGGCGCTGAGTTAGGAAGGTGAAAGCAGTGGCAAGGCTCAATCAAAACAATGTTTCGAAGGAAAATAGAACGTGGAGACAGGCACAGTAGAATGAATTATCAAACATCACAACTTTGTGACGATATGATTTTTATACTTCCAATTTAAAGTTTCAACACAATGTTACAGGTTGGACAAGTTTTAAACAAGCATTGGCAAAGCTAAAAGGTTTTGACTTTTGTGTAGGTATGGCAAAGGCATTTGCCAGGAACTTGCATAATGGTGCTACCTGGTAATAAGATGGCAACAGGTGAAAATGCTGAAATAACCGTGACATATGATAGCAGTGCCTGGCAAATGCCTTTCTAGTACCTATAGAGAAGCCTAAACGGTTGCATTTTCAGTGCTCGTTTGTAACAAAACTTCACTTTACGGGAGTGTAAGGAAGGCATGGTAGCATCAGTAAGACAGAGACTAGTGACCACAGTTTAGGGGTGTTTATTGAACTTAAATTGGGTTTGAAAAACGCCTATCTAATCCTAAATCTAAAGATGGGCGCAAGCTACGATCATCAAATAATAATAATGCAGTTCTAGTGGTGTCTTGTCAAAATAAAAGGGCCTATACTAATAAACCTATTGCCAATCCTTACCTCTAAATACAAATAGTGTGGAAAACAATGTTATGCAAATGAAGTGTCCAAGAAATGATATGTCAGGATTTTCAAGCCATAGGCTTCTGTTGCCCAAGTTTTTAGCACGGGACAAGGCGGTACAATCAAGCTTAGCACAGTCTCTGGTTTCTCTAGCATGAGGGAGCAGTTCAAAACTTTAACATCATGGCCTTCTGTGCCAAAGCCTCTTTGTCATTCAAAGTCTCTTCCTTCAGATGGTCTGTTGCAACAAACAAAGTTCCTTTCCTTTTTGTATTCCACATATACACAATCTTCTTATGCGATTTACTATTCACCTCGGACCCCCCCTCTGCTGGGCTCAGATCCACTTAAGCACAATGTTCTCAGGATGTTCACGAATCCAATTTCTTGGGTGATTCACTGTTAACTCTGGATCCCCCTCCGCAGGACTCAGATCCATTGTGAGACAAAATCTTCAATCAGTCTCCCTCTGCCGGTCTCGGACCGATTTATCTACTTTAACACAAACTTGCTTTAACCCAAAGCTTTCAATTGATCTCTCTCTGCTGAGCTCGGATCAACTTTATCTACTTTGCCATAAATGTTCTTTACTGTATCAATATCGAAGACTTTCTCGATTGTGTACAGGATTTTTATTGACCTTTCGCAGGACCACTTCGATTCACAATCCATTGCCACTCTCACTTTTGTCAACTCTCAGCTGCATACCTTACAAATACCTCCTATAGAGCACACATGCAGTCCCAGACCACTCTGTCAAAGGTATTGTATCTTGGTTTCAAAGTTCCATCACTCATCTGCAGTTCAACTTTACTAGCGTTGGTTATCGCATGCTTTTCAAACAATGTTTGGTTCCAGTGCTCACCATACAATGTTGCCGCTTGCAACCTTGGCTTCAACACAGACCGGTCTTGTATCGGTCTGCCTAACTCACCGGCTGTGTTGATTTCGTGGTGGCGCTGCTATCTTCTTGGCGCCAAGGACAGTAGCAAGGTAGCATGCAATTCTCCCCCCTTGATTATCGACAGGGGAGTGCCCCGGTTACCTCTGACACACAATACAGGATTCTTCAGCCTGGTTTTCTGGTCTTACGTTTTCTATTCTCGAGGTTTCATGAAAGAAACGGTTCAGTGTCGAAACGGTCAAGGGACCTTCCTGTCTTGCGATCCCCTTCTGTTTCGCCATCTTTCTCCTCTTGTTAAACTGCCATCTTGGAACTGCTGTTTCCTCATGTGCTTTGCCTCGCTCTGAGTGTGTTCTCATGCTCCGCCTTTTATCAGTGTGGGGAAGCTTAATGGAAGTCAGGTGTGTGTGTGATGATGAGTAACTGCCTGACCATTTTATTGGGACATGTTAGGTATACAGCTCGGGTCTTAGTCCATTTTCTCTCATAGCGGGTTGTCCGTGAGAAAGTGTTTGTGTTGTAAGGGACGGAGGGAGAGGGGTTGGACTTCCTAAATATCCTACCTGGTAGGATGGGGTAAAGGTGTTACAGGAAAGGGGATACCACGTTTCACCATCAGGTGTCCCATTAACACTCCCTGAAGACCCCTCACCCAAGTGATCCTCCCACACTCGTCCACCCCAGGAACATTATCCAAAAACGATGGCCGTGTCCTGGCCACCTGGATGACAGATCCTCAGGGACTAGTGGGTGAGACGCCTTCTGGTTTCTCACAGAAAACATATAAATCAAGTGTCTAAAGGCACACTTGGTTAAGACATGTTTATTACATTAGTGGCACATTTACAGCTTCACTTAAGTCATTAACTCTCAGCAAACTGCATAGAAATAACAGACAAGCCAAACTTAGATTTTACTGCTTGACAGAGATCCCATGAGGATGTGTTATTGGTGGGATGGGCAGGCAGCGGGTGGGAATAGCCAAAGGGATAAGCATGGTGATGGCCAGTCAATGGGTACACCCAGATAACACTGTGTGTTCCTGCCTCACGTCATCTCCCTCCTGGCTGCACTCCAATACAATAGTTTCGACTTATAGATGACGCTAGTGTGGCCCAGTTTTTTTTGGTCAAACTGGGCCCGTTCTTTGCCCCAAGTGGGCCAGTTTGAAAAGTTACTTCACCATGCGGCTGGTAATTTTCACCAGTGTTACCGAATAAATATTCTTTAAAATACACAATTTTCATCACATTTTATCAAAGAACTCCCCTTTGAGTACTCTACAATCAGTCTGTCACAAAAAGGAATTAATTGCCATTTGAAACTGTGGGCCACTTTTTCATTGATGCCCCAGCGGACCCTGTTCAGCGCCAATGCTAAAAAGCCGAAACAACATCATCCACTCGGGCACAGGCAGTATCAATCTGCTAAAGACGGATTATACAAGGGCAATTCGGAATTCGATCAGATTATTCCATCCCAATATTAGAAATTATTATTTTTTGTTTTTATTTATTTACAGCTATTTAGTTTAAAATATAAACTTTTATAGCCGAGCATGAGGTTCTTGTCCAGCTCATCAGTTTCTTTGAAAGAGGGGCTTTGTTATCTTTTATCAGGTAGTTTCGTCTGCAATTCTTTTTCCAAAATTGATCTGTAAAAAGCCACTGTAACTATGGTTAAAGAGACATCAGAAATGATAAATATCCTGTTACTTCCCTATTCAGCCAGTTATTCACATAATCCTATATAATGACGTTGTGTCAAGTGGTGTATCTGAATTGTTCAAATACAGTCATTTCTATAGCAACATGCAATAAGGGCTGCTCATAAACAGTTTATGGCTGCAGCTAGCAATCAAAAGGTCACGCATGTTTCGCAGTGAGAGAAATGCATTCTCTCCTTCTATCCAGAAACCTTATTGGCAAACCACGTGCTCATATAGTGTCAAAATAATTTTAATGTGCAGGTTTAACTGCGAATCAACGCTCCTAGAAGTCTGGTGCTTTACAGCATTTTAGTTTGGTGGCTTATATGAGATCAGGGCATAGAAGTGTACACAGATATTTACAGACTTCCTTATTGGTGGCATGCAGGGATAAGTTCAAGTGAACTCAAGAAATTGCTCAACTAAATCAATCTTTTGCTAAAGAAGCTCTGGCCCTTTTTCCTCCACCTTCCCTTTGGGTCCAAAGGTTGAGATAAAGGGAAGTGCAACTGAACCGCACTGCTTCTCTCCAATGTAGAGACCAACCCTGTTGAAGCAGAGGCTAATGCGGAGGGGCCATTTCAAGGAATTAAACCTTGCCCACAGTAAGTATAGCATGTGTTGCTGTTTGTTTTTGTAGAAGATCAGGTCTAGGACTATACTTCTGCTGTGTTCAAATTAAATTATTCAATGACAGATTGGTGGTCCGCAGTGAACTTCTTCGGACGTCCTCAATCTGTAAACACCTTGAGCAGGTTAAAGAATGGGGGCTTTCATGTTAAACACAGACTATCGAAACAGGAGGGTTCTCTTTTAAACATGCTAACTTTTAGCAATTTAGATATTTAAACTTGTTAATCTGTATACTCGCACGATGTTAGCTAAAGCTCTTGTGCATTTTAGCACTAGCCACCACGACTAATTTGAACAGACATAATGTTATGGGTTCCGCATGGGACTGCTGGTGTGCTTTCCTCTTCAATTGCACTATGGCGCTCGTGTAAAACGCTCACTGACCAACCGAAGATCCAAATGTTTTCCGAGTAAAAAGGAAAGTTTGAGCTAAAACGAAATACATCAGTGACTAAGGATCTGAAAGAATCAAATTACCAGGCAACTGCTGTTTCAATAAATCTGCATTCTTGAAATCATTTCACAGTGGCACTGCCATGGTGCTGGAGGTACAATTGAATAACATTTTTATTTGGGTAAAGTATAAGAGGTTTTTTCTGCTTTCTGCTCGGACATCGACATCTTGCGCACTTGCATGAGCACGCATTAGATGCAGCAGCAAGAATACTGTCTATGATCGCAAAAGTGCAACAATGGCGCCAACAAAAATGGTAGATGAGCTCTACGCAAATGCCTATTAACATAACATTGTGTATACAAAAGTCCGGATGCATTCTTACAACGTTACTAAGGGGCGACACTGATATTGTTTTGCGCCTTGAAACACTTGTGTATAGGCGCGTTATAAATGCCATATCATATCATATAAGATCTTCTTAAGGCTACCATAGAGAAAGACAATGTGACACTGACCAATAGTCTGTTTACTTGTACCATGTGGAGAAACACAAGATCAAAAACCATCCTGATATAGTGTGACACAATGGGCCTCGTCAGAGTTTGGCGGTAATTCAGCGCTAAATCTTCTGAATTACCGTCTGAGTTACTGTTAATGTCACTTGGTTCCGTGGCATTACCATGGGATCACAGGTAGTTTAAGGCAGTGTAAATCCCCATTTTGGTAGTCAATAGGACTCTGGGCATTTTTTCCATATGGACAACAAGTGGTATTTCAGTGTGGTGTAGCCATTGAGGCCACCTTACCGACAAACCCCTATTACGGCAGTGTGGCAATGTGGCAGTAAAGCTACAGCAACACAATTAATGACACTTTACTGCAACACCAAACAATGAGGCCCAATGTTCCCTTCCATTGTGATCAAAAGTCACAAAAAATGCTTAGACAACATACAATCCTTAACCCTGTATTTGGTGCAGGAAAGTGTTAAATCTAACATTAAAATGCTATCAGTTTAGAGACAGCGGATTATAGAAAAGAAATAGCTAAAACAATAGTTTGACTCATGTTGGGGCGAGTAAACGCGTCAGCATGGACGAATTGGACACACGCGAATATAGGGATTTAGGCCATAAAGGAACACAATTGGAGTTGATAAAGCATACTGAAAAAATTAAAGGATAAAAGTAATTGGACGATAAGCAAAATGCACCTTTGTGAACACAGTGGCACTAGTCAATTTGCTGTTCTCTATGTAGCTTGCAGCAATTATGCATATTTCTAGGTAGGTGGATTAGCAAATAGCTCCTATTGCGACAATAATTTACTGTTTTTTTTTTTACAAACAATATGTACACTATCCATAGTGCCTAGATACAGCAAAAGTGGGAGCCTCAATAGCATGTGTAAACCAAGGTATGTATTACATGTACTATAGCTTCTAGAGTAAACCTTGTTTACCAGAAACTCTTATGGATGACAGGCTCCCTTACATGACAGAGGAGGAGACATTCAAAATCGATTCCACCTCTATTAGGGCAAACACTCCAAAGTGTTTGGGCCTGCAAATGATTCCCCAAAGGAATACAACTTCATCTCTCTGGTTCAATCATTTCGTCAGTGGGTATAACCAACTTGGGCTGATGTAAAACAAACAAGGACCTTACTTGTTGCAATTAAACATTTGTATTTGAAAATAGTATACAACTCTGGACGTTGATAGGAATAGAGTATTCCAACAAGGCTACCTAAGAGTAGAGTGACGCTTGCAGAACGCCCCCTCGAAGCAGAAGTCCAACCATTCGGAGAGATAGAGAACTATGTTATTCCTATGCATGTGTTCCTGCTGCTAACCTGAATCAGCAATCTAAACTACGTCTCTCAGAGAAAGTCGGAACAAAACCTCAGTTTTGGACTTTTCTGTTGAAAGAAAAACCTCAAAGACGCCAGGCAGTGATGTACTTCGATATGGATTAGAATTGCACAGTCTGCTGTCTGAGGCAAATGGACCAAAAGAGCACACAGGATGCGTTAGTATGGTTAGACACTCTATTATCATTATTTGCGGTGTGTGTGTTGGCTGTAGATATTATTACCCTCTACTTGAGTGTAGCCCGTCTAAGCCAAAGACGTGAAAGAAGCCTTGGCCACTCCCCTACCAGAAAACAGGGTCAATATTATAGTTTATGCTCAGCTTCCAGCAAGTATTTCTTACCAATTGTCTTGGGTCTTTTTCAGGCTGTGTTTATATAACCCACCAGTAAGAGGTCAATGTCCTGGGCCACAATCTTCTCAATTCTCTTTCCTAGACTTTGGAAGGACTCCCAAAATGGGCACTTTTTCTTTGCAGTCCATTGGGACATTCTCTGCCAGTCTTCATGATACAACCCTTAAATCAGCTTTTGATTGTTTGGCCTCAGCAAGTGTCTGAGATACAGCCTCAGCAGGCTCTTGGCTTCCTCTCTATGCTTCTCTGCATTTGGGCTTTGCCAGTCAGATATAGCCCTCAGCAGCCTCTTGGCTTACTCTCTTTCTCTGGGTCTGGGCTCTGCCAGTGTACATCGATATTTTTGGTGGGGATATTTTGTAGGGATACCCTCAGACTTACCCCTAAGCAGGCCCTTCACTTACCTTCCTTCTTCTCAGAGTCTGGGTTTGCAGGTGTCTGACATATTTCCCTCAACAGGCTCTGGGATTTCTCAGTGCTTTTTTCTGGGATCTGCTAGATTTCGGGATTTGCCCCTAAGCATGCGTATGGCTTTCTCTCCAAAAATAGCCTTCTTGCCTTCTTCAGCGTCCAGTTCTTTCTCAGGCTCTCCACTATTCTTCCTGCCTCCAGGGAGCTACTAGTCACTCTCCAACTTTATATAGGGTTGCTGATTATCTTCATTAATAAATCTATCTCGCACGTGGTTGTCCCCCTCTGCTTTCTCCAACCCTGGTCCCTGATTGGTTATTCCTTGGTTCTAATTGGTTATTCGCTGTTTCTATCTGGGTATCCCCAGCTGTTGCCCTTAATGTGGCAATGATTACTCCCATGGTTTGATTTCCTATCTCTCGTTTGTCATATTGCTAAATTAGCTGTACCAAGGCAACAAAGTCTTAAATGGTCAAGATGTCATCTTGAAGTCAGGCATTAAGTGGACTTGTCTAATGGCGAGTGGCTCTGCTCCAGGAGCTAGAGATCCACGGTAATCCATGGGTAAGGATCCAAAGGTAAAGGCACTACTCTGGGGAAGATTGTTCATGCCAGGAAGTATTTTAATCACTGCTTTGTTGGCGAAGTGGAGGTTTTGCAAGCAAAAATCTGTTAGTCGCAGTGAGGCACCGCCTGAAGCAGGCACATATGTGTTTGCTTATGTTCAGTATTCCAAGAGTACTCTGGCTCGGCAAATGTATTGAATTAGTGGGACAAGTACCTGTTGGACTCTTACGTGTGACTCACATTACTCAACATAGTGGCAGTGTGATTTGGCTACTATGCCTGTACCACCTGGATGAAGGATGCATGGTCGCTGATATTTCTGAATGGGAAGGGTGTAGGTGAGAAAGACAGATGAGCTGCCTGCGACAAAATGACTACTGCCACAGGAGTACAAGGGTGAGTAGTGGCTAAACCACCTACTGAGTCCTCTCATTTCTACGAAACAACAGTGATCCAAATCTTAATGATCAAACTGGCACAGGTAAGAGATATACCTTCTTTGCCTTTTGTGGTAATGTGGGCACACTGTTCTCTTAAGAGGGGTGTGAATGTGAGACAACAGCAACCCAAAAAGCAATAACACAAGTCAAAAATAAAGAAATGTCAAATCAAGGTTCTATAAAAAACATATACTTTGAACACACCATTATGCAATAAACACTGTACTAAGAAAACACTAACAAAAGCCAGCCTGGTAAGGAAGACTGATAAATTCAGAATGTGATGATGCAAACACTCTCCATAATTAGCAGGGAGAAAAAGGCAATACATCACTTTGTTGTTGGTAAAAAGTACATGTCTTTGGGGAAAGGTGCAAAGGGGGCTTAACCATGGTCTAGAGCCCAAAGGAATGGACCGGTGTGGCCGGGCGGGTGGGAGGCTGGAGCCTTCCAACAGTACCATAATCCGTACTTGGAGGTTGAACAACATCAAACTAGGCTACTTCTTATTGTGCAAGCGGGACAAACCAAGTTTGGACACAGCGTGTCGTGGTGATTCAGGCGGTAGTAGGTGTCAAGGGTTCTATGTTATTTAATCGCTAGACTTTTCATCGCAGGGTTTTTTTACCGTGAATTGTTTTTCGAAAAAAAAACCATCACATTTTTTTTTTGGGGGTGGGGGGTTACCCCACAAAACCCCCCCATTCACTTTATTTTTTTATTCCCTTACACACATTTTTTTTTTTGAAAATCAATTTTATTAAGTTTCCTTGGTGCATAACGAGGTTACATTCTTGCATTGCATTTATTAATGTGAGTTAACATAAAGAGAAAACCAGACGAAACACACCCCATGCCCCCCCCCCTCCCTCTCCCTCCCCCCACCCCCCTTCAGTTCGCGCTTACATAGCCTTGATAAACACTTGCACAACGGGCTCTCTTAATGATGGAGGCGTCAATACAATATGCGTGTGGCACGCCAAAGTCATATGGGCCAAACGAGTTCAGTTCTCAGCCGGGTCCTTGGCCCATGGTCCCACATCCGTGGGGAGGAGGGGAATCCCTCAGCTCAGTCTTCAGGACCTAGACCACTCGGCCGTACTTATCAAAGAAGGGGAGCCAAATTTCCTCGATACTGGACTTAGACTCATCGAGCAGGTGTGTGAGGAACTCCATGTCGTAGATGGCCCTTACTTTGGTCACCCAGGTTTTTTCCCCTGGCATTCTCGGGTGTTTCCATTTCTGCGCTAGACAGCATCTAGCTGCTACCAGCATCACCTGGAGCATGTGATCATGAGTGTTACCCCGGTCCTCTTCGTTACTAATCCCGAAGAGGAAGAGCCACGGGCAGGATACTCGTTCTATCCCATCTACCCCTTTGATCCAGGTCCGCACCTTGTCCCAGTATTTCTGGACCACTGGGCATCCCCACCACATGTGGATATAGTCACCTCTCTCTGTCCTACATTTCCAACAGTGTGGGTCATATCCTGGACGCATTTTGGCTATTCTTTGCGGGGGGTAGTGCCATCTATGTAATATCTTGAGGGCCTGATGGCGATATTGGAGGGAGGATGTGGATCGATTGGCCCGTCTACACATCTCTGTCCATCTCTCGTCATCAATTTCCTCGCCCAGGTCCCTACCCCATTGTATGCGTGCTGGTGGCGGGTCTCGGGGGATGGAGAACAGAAAGAGCTTGTATAGGCGGGAGATTATCCCCTTGGAGCCCCTTGCGGTCAGAAGGAGTTTTTCAAAGTCTGTGAGTTCCCTCCTGAGGGTATCACCCCAAGATGGTTCCGTGAGGGCACCCTTAAGCTGAAGATATCGGAACGGGGAAAGCGTGCCTATTCCCAGGGCTTCCTCAAGGTCCTTCAAGGGGAGGAAGGAGCCCCCCACCCACAACCTTACACACATTTTTTAAATTTTTTAACCCCCCCCAAAAAAACGAGTTTTTTTCCGAAAATAAATTTGCGGTAAAAAACCTGGTGATGAAAAGTCACACGATCAAACGACGGTATACCGTGTCAAGTGGGGTCCAAGCCCATCCATCCCAATGCCCCCCATTTCTCACCTCTTCATCCCTCTGCCACTCTGTTTGCCCCCCAAATCATTGTCCAATGTTATCAAACACTGTTGCCATGTTACTTTAATTATAGCGCAATCTGAAGCACCGGTGGCAAAGTCTTTGCTTTTTAATTACTGTTTGTTAAAATAAAAATGAAAACTGTCAACTTTTATAGACAGAAGCAGTCTAAAACTTAACTATGTAAAACATCACTCAAACAATTTATCAAAATTAAACTTAAATAGCTCTGCAGCGTAAAAACAGTGGTTGAGACGTCGAAATGCCACTTTCTTGGATAACCATGGAACTGAGAAAAAGAACTGAGAATAAGCATTCTAGAATTCTGCAATATTCAAAGGGGAAACGTACCCCCATGTAGTTTATGACTGGGGGTGGAGATGGGGATTGTGAGTTAAGGCGGAGGACTGACCTCAACCCCAGTTGAACTACTGTGTGTGATTTGCATGCTGTTTGTTTGGAAAATGAAGACAAACATACTTTTTAGGCTAAGGCCTGCTCATCTAAAGGATTCCCAAATGTTTGAATAATTACCTATTTGGACTGAGAGTTATAATTTGCTTACAGCATTTTGTAGAGTGTTCATATTTCCAATATAGTGAAATGCATTTGCTAGAGCTGTCTTTTTAGTTGGCTTCCTTAATCGATCGTCTGGTACGGAGGATGACAATTCAATTTCTTTTTAGATTCTCTTGGAAGCTCCATGGTAATAACAGGCCAGCTAATCAGAAAATCATCATGTACATAAGGCACCCATTGCGATTTAAAATTAGGGCGATAAAGTCTGAGGTTTGTTCGGGCATTGGCAAGGGTTGGCAGTCCACTACCGGTTGGTTTGACCTGCCGCTGCAAGCTTGATCAACATGAAGAAATGCCGAAAGCAAAGTGGGCATTCAGGCGAGGTGTCATTGCATTGGGTAAGGCAATTGATTTTGTATAAACTTTGGGACGCTAAGAGCAAATAAAGGGGTAGGACGCAAGTGAGAGACAGGCAGCCAACAACTTATTCTGAACGCAGGCTTATACTGGTAGATAATGCCCACAATCTGAGTAATCATGGAATATCCAATCAATGTTCTATCAAAATGGTCTCCCGTTGTTTTAGCTGTGCTTAGTACTTCACCCACTTGCTCTGTTAGGCGTAGGCCTCTCTCCCACTATACGGGACTCTCAAATCTAGCTATGTTTAGTATTTAACTGTGTTTATTACTTCATCCACTTGCTCTGTTAGGCGTGGGCCTCTCTCCCACTGTGTGGGACTCTCAAATCTAGCTGTGTTTAGTATTGCAGTCAATTGTTCCAGTGTGTCTCAAATCTAGCTGACGTTTAATACTTCACCCACTTGTTCTGTTAGGCGTAGGCCCCTCTCCAACTATACAGGACTCTCAAACATAGCTGTGCTTAGTGTTGTAGTGAATTGTCCAACTATTTATCAAATTTAGCTGTGTTTGGTACTGCACCAATTTGCTCTATTAGGTGTAGGCTTCTCTCCCACGGTACAGGTATCTTACATCTAGCTGTGCCCTACTTCAAATTGTATTGGTGGGTGTGGTCCCTCTCCCACTTTGCAGAACTCTCAAATCTAGCCGTGTCCATATTGTCAAACTACCCTTAGAGATTAGCACACCTTAACCTAATTCACACCTAGAAACCTCCATTACAGATTAGCACTGTATTTACTAGTTTATGCCCTCTACAATGGTACTGTGATTGCTAGCTGGCGCCCCCCTGGATAGTACTTTGATTATTGCCTTCTCCCCAGGATACTATTGTAATTGATCGTTAGACTGAGCACTAGCCTTGGAAATTCACATCTAAAGAGCATCACTGTGGAGTGATACTGTGATTACTGGCTGATTATTGTGGAATGACACTGATTATTGGGTCGCGCCTCATGAGATGACACAGTGATTGTCAGTTACGCCCATTAGGACATTTCTGTAGTTACTAGCTATACCCTTCTTCACAACACACAGCTTGTTTACTGCAGTAAACCTCTTCTAGGAAGACCCACATCAGGGACAGCCACTGGAATACCCCAACGATATAACCTAGCAAACCTCCCCTACCTTCTCCAAACAGAGACCGAACAAACCAGCAATATCAGCTGACAAGAGCACCAAACTCGCACCTGACAACCCCCTACACCCAGTACAACACCACAAGACAGCCGGACCAAAGCAAAAACCAACTCGGCATCAACAAACAGAAATAAAGACCAACAAAAACACTCAAGCTCAAAAATGCTGCGCAAACGAACTGGACCAAAGGAAAGACAAAGAGCAGAAAGAACAAACACAACGGAACACCACTTAAGACTCAGAACACACTCCCACAGACAGGAACAACAACAGAACCAACGCAGAGAGAAGAGAAAAATCCCTCTACCTAACTCCATACCTCGCAAAGAACCAGCCACCAGAACTAGCCAACCCAACATACGAATCAGCAACAGCAGACAACCAAACACAACCATGCAGAAGAAGAACGGACAACGCTAGAAATAACAAGAACATAATCGACGCACTTACACCTTACATCACCAAAACAAGAGGAACTTCCACCCGACAGCCACAACATTTTGAAGAGGAACCTGATGAAAACAAAAACCCAAGACTGAACCTAGAAGAACTTTTCGACAAAACGGTCCCAACACCTCAACAAGAGACCGACCTGGAAGGAAATCACAACATCACTCAGAAAACAGGGACGACAATAAAACACAAACCCAACCACAACTTTTAAATCCTCTGCAACCTAATAAACGCAAGATCCATGTCAAAACACTCAACAGAGATCTTTGACCTTCTCTGCGACAACGGAATTGACATCCTATTCATCACAGAAACATGGCTGGATGACAATTACAAAATCACACTCCAAAGCTGCCTCCCGACCAACTTCAAATGCCTTCAGGTAAACAGGAAAAATAAAAAAGGAGGAGGCCTCGCAATAGCAATTAAAGGACACCTGAGAATAAAAACAGACTAACCTCTCAACATCATCAACTGCAAAACCATGGTCATACACCTATCAGCGAATCCAAAAACGAACATCACATTAATTCCTGTTTACAGACCACCGACATACGATGCAACCTTCATCGACAACTTCATAGACACCAACATAGCCATCAAGCACAAACACCAGATAATCCGGTTCCATGTGATTTCATCGCCTGCTTTTACATCGCCAGGCTTTTAAACGTGCACATTCCATCGATGTGCTCGATCGAACTTATTTTTTACTATTGCCCACCCGCCCAAACCCTTATTTGCCCTTTCCCACCCCCCCTAAAAAATTCGATGAGCCCATTCGATGGAAAGTGCACGTTTAAAAGCCTGGCGATGTAAAAGCAGGCGATGAAAGGACGTCGTACCAATAATCCTGGGGGACTTCAAGATCTGGTTCGAAGAAAAACACACCATCTCCCAAAACTCACCAATTGGGCAGCTAACAACCATGAAAGTACAACAGTTGCTCAAAGGGGCAACACACTCGGAAGGACACACCCTTAACGCAATCTTTGCCAAGAAAAAACTTGCATGGCACCACTGATACAAATACTGTGGAGCGACCATCTCATCATCCCATTCGTGATCACACTACCAACTCAAGTCCGCATCCAGCGCCCAAGCTCACAACCATCACAAAAAGAAACTGGAAAACCGTCAAAGCAAGCAACCTAATGGAACAACTGGAGATGACCAAACCCTCAACTACAGAACTAGAGCTGGCTGACCTAGATGGGAAAACGGAGCTACTCCACAAATGGATTTCTGATACAATTGAAAACATCGCCCCGGAAAAAAAATGTATCCCCTCAAAAAAAGGGCAATGACAAAATGGTTCACCCCACTACTTTGCATCATGAAAAAGGACAACAAGAAGATGGAATTGGAATGGAGGAAAGAATACAACCAAGTCAAGAAATTACTGTTCCAGAAACAAATCCGCGCATACAAGATGGAAATACAAAAGGCGAAGAGAAAGATGACAGAATCACCAATGCCATCAACACACAAAAAGAAATGTTCAACATCATTAAAGAAATGAGAAACCCACCTAGTTGCGACAACACTCCAACCCCCTCAGAGAAACTCTGCAATGACTTGGCAGACCATTTCAAGAACGAAATCAACGACATCCGACAAATCATACAAAACAGACCAACCAACCATAACACTCAACCGACCAGACCCAGTGAAGAGCCACAGCACAAACTCCAAAACGTTCCTGAAATATCAGCGGAGGAATTCACAAAGCTGGTAAAAAACAGCAAGAAAGCAGGATCACCCATGGATCCCTGCCCCCTCGACATTTACAAATCAATCCTCACACAAGGAACGCCATCAGAATACTACAGAAACCTTCTAAATCTCTCACTCACAACAGGAATTGTACCAAGATCCTTCAAATCAGCATATATCGAACCACTTTTAAAAAACACAAGAACATGTAGAAAAACACCAGCTGCTAGACCAAGCACAAGTCGGTTTCAGACCCGCAAGAGGAACAGAGTCGGCACTTCTATCCATCTGGGACGACCTAAAAACAAACGCAGACTCCAACACAACCTCAGCTCTGATTCTGCTCGACCCATCCGCAGCCTTCGACACAGTTAGCCATGACACCCTAACCAGAAGATTGGAAGACATGGGTATAATGGACATGGAACTACTCTGGATTAAATCATTAGTAAGCAGACAGAACAGAAACAGTATGGATAAAACCATTCAAATCTACTCCACGAGGTAACAACTGTGGATTACCACAGGGATCCTCACTATCAACACTGTACTTCAACATCTACCAGACTGCAGTAATCAGAATCTTCAAAAAATACAAAATGACATGCTACAACTACGCAGACGACACCCAAATCATCTACAAAATTGAAGACACTTAAGCCGATTACTAAACCCTATTTGAGTGTCTAAAAGAAGTCTTTAGCTGGATGAACGGCAACAACCTGAAAATCAACCCAGGAAAGACAGAAATCATGATCATATCCAAAAACCAAGACAACAGCACCTACATTCCCTGGCCGACAGAAATGGGAACTGTGCCAACACCATCTAAGGTAGTAAAAAACCTGGGAGTCCTGATGGACAACACCCTAACCTTAGAATCACAAATAAATGCAATAATCAAGAAATGCTTCTTCCTCCTCCACACAACAAGAAGAATCCTACCTTTCCTCTCCTTCGTCCACAAAACACTCACAATCGTCGCCCCCATCATGTCAAGAATCAACTGCGCAAACAGCCTCTACCTCAGGATGCCAGAATACCTCCTGAAGAAATTACAATGCATCCAAAATGCAGCAGCCAGACTCCTCCTCAAACTATCCAGAAGAGACCACATCACTCCAGCACTAAAAATACTACATTGGCTCCCAATCAAACATTGCATCACCTTCAAAACAATGTGCATTACACACAGGGCAATCAGCGGACAGGGAGCTGAATTCCTACAAAAGAAAATAATCTAAAAGCCAACCAGACTCCTCAGATCAAGCGACGAAATCCGCCTGGAACCAAAAGCATACCTCAAGAAAAAACTAGGCGGATCCTCCTCCTCCCACCTAGCCGCAAAAACCTGGAACAGCATCCCGAAAGAAATAATAAACACCAAAGACCACTTACAATTCAGAAAACGTCTAAAAAACTGTCTCTTCAACACCACAGATTCAAATTGAAACAATTAAACAATCAAACAGGAAACACAAAGAACAAAATGACAGAATTCAGGATGACACTGACAAAACCCAGAACCGACGAAGGGAAACTCCTACATTAACAAAAGAGACGACACTAGGTAGAATAGGACACAAGCCACACCCCATAAGGACAAAAAATTAGCATCCCTGCCCAACTCCTTCCAACAACCTCACCCACTCCATGAACGCTACCAGGTACCATATTTAGATAGAGTTGTGTGAATGTTAGCAGCTGCTACAATTGAACTGAGTTATGGACATGGGCATGCCCCCCGGACAGAGTTGTGAATGATGGCAGGAGCAGCGCCTGGTCGTAGCTGCGAGCAGTGGCATGTGCCAAGCTTCAGAGGGGCTGTGAGCAATAGCCTACGTGAGCAGTTAGATAAGACTTTGAATGCCGACCACTGCTACATCTGGATGGAGTAGCGTTGGTTAATGATGCCTGGATTGAGAATGCTGTCAGGGCCAGATTTGGATGGACTCAAGAACGCCTGCTTGCCCCACATACAGACAGGTTTGACAGAGGTGGATGGTGGCCAGACTTGGACACGGTTATGAATGTGGGTGGGTGTCATGTGTGGAACGTCATGTGTGGAAGGGACTGTGGATGTCGGTCGATGTCCCCACCCCAAGAGAACATGGAAGTTTAGCGCCTCGCTTCCAGGCAGCAATGCCAATTAACCAATCCACTAACAATTTCACCTCTCTGCATACACCTCTCAAACTCTAACCAAACACAACCACAACCCTACAGCACAACAACCTGCACAAACTTCACTGCACTGCAACAACAAAACAAACCACACATAGACTCGCACGACAGCACACAAAGGCTACCGAACGGAAAACACCCCATTCCCAGCGAACGCTGCTAACCGGGTTGAGGCTGCCAATGGCACATCACTGCTCTCTTGCACTTTTCCCACTATTCCCACTAACTCGCCCCCGCCCCTTTTCAGAGCCGCCAGAGCACCAGGGGACCACCCCGGTAGTGATAGTGCGCTGTACAAATATCCTTTAACATTAACATTTTAATGAAGTAAATTACTTTGCAGTAATTTAGTTCATTACAATTACTTCGAATTACTTTTCATTGTATACATGCATTTAAGCGTTAATGGGGGCAAATCGGGGTTTGGCTTGGAGTGGTAATGAAGAAGGAAGTAGTACATGGGGGGGCAAACCCAGGCCCCATAAAAAAAGCTGAATTTTTTTAAAAAAGAAATTGCAACTCGACATCTGCCCCAGAATAGTCTGAGACTAATCAACCAGCATACATTTGATACAGGAAAATCACATTTTGAACAACGGTGAGAGCATTGGAAAGGTTTCATTTTGAGAGTGAGGAGTTGGATAGATCCGGTACAAGAACTTGAAGTGTATGAGTTTGTGGCTTCAATTAAGCGATACATTCTTAGTGTGCATACAAATAAATATCCACTGATTGTCATATATCTGGATTCCAAATCACTTCACACTACTGCTTTAACCTGGATAATTGGGAGTTTTTCATTTGAAAGACATGCCTTGTAAAGGTTTGAGTGTAATCAGCCCTTGCCCTGTATTGCTAGGCAGAATGAGAAGACAAACCTGCTTCATCCCTCTTTCCATAACTAAAGCACTAGCAATCGAACTGTTACTACAAACAAGCACATTAGGATTCTTGTTCAAAAGTTTGTTTAAACAGAGAAAGAGCCCTCCAACCCCCATATGCTTGGTTTTGTATAAATAAGGCCACTCGACTGAATCGAGGACGTTTCTCTGCATTTAGCATAAGAGCTCTGCTACTGGGAGATTAGGGTTTAATTGATGAAGTATCGAAAAAAGGCGTCTCAGACTATATGAGGTGGCTGCCCGGAAAAAAATCAGCTTTATGTGGTAGTGCGAACTGTGACATCCAAGGGAGGACTCTGTTTACAAATATCCAACCTATAATTTTCTTATCAACATTTATAAGGGGGATCGGCCATTATGAACTACATGCACGTTAATCATGTTTAATGGGATTATTAAAGCTTCATCTGTTGACATAGGTAGTAACCCCTCTGTGGCTGAATTATTCTACATCTCCAACAGGTGAGAGGATAGCAGGTCTTAAAAGGTTTTATAGAAAATTGCTCAAAAGTCTCTAGCCCCCTGGCTTTTCCTCCCGGCATGCTATCAATAGCGTGCTTTATTTCAGTCTCTGTGATTGGGGCGTTCAGTATCTCCCTTTTCCCTTTCATGTTCCTGGCAGAGATACCCTATTTAGGTTTGCTTTACTATGTGTGGAGTAACTGTGCATTCACGATGCATATATAGGGCCTGAACATTTGAATGAAAAGCTGAATTCTGTATTCATTTTGTTTTTCCGTAAGGCGTTTTTGCTATTTGGCATTCCGAGATATTTGTATACTTAGACTCCCACCAGAGCACCCAGGAAAGTCAGGGTCCCTGTTTATCTCCCTCACCATAGCAGCGAACAGAGAACACTTTATTTAAGAAACAGGCCTCGTGGTCAGCTTCTGCTTGAAACTCTTTCACTGTAGAACAGAGAAAATCCCTATTATTTTAAAGATATCAAACCTCAATTCTTTCATAAAGGCCTCCCATGAGAATCACCAGGATCAGCTTAGGCTGAGTTTACCACACATTGTTTTTCAAAATATCAGTCTGCAATGTCTCCAAAAAAGCTCTTGCAGCAATTTATCATCTTTGAATTTTCAAACCATCATACATCCCTTGACATAGGGGATTTTGAAATCCATGATTAATGGAGAATGATCAGATAAACTGCAAGCAGCAATCTCGCAATTTCCAATGCTCTGGGCTGCATCCTCTCTGATGAAACGCATGTATTTTCTAGAAGAGGAGTTATGAACTGACGAATACAATGAAAATGTGTGGATATTACAGTGACTGTCTCACCATATATCACGCCATTCCAGCAATGCCTGTAGGCGAGTCATTTCTTTTACAATACAGGATACCGCCCGTTCCCCATAAATCGATCTGTCCACATCATCAGTGGAGAAACTTTGCTGAAAATGTTGGGGGGGGGACATGACATCTGCAGAAAAGGTGCCCCATTCAAATGAATGGGGACAAAATGGTGTGCCATGAAACTTGGGGGGGGGGACGAACACCCCCGTCCCCTCTAAAATTACGCCCATGCACATCACCATTAAGCACAAAGTTAAAGTCGATTCCCAGTATAAGATGGAACCCTGAAAATTATTCAATGATTTTGGTGAGAACACAATCTAGACACCCTGGGTTCTCCGAATTCGGGCCACACAGATTTACAAGCAGAACATTCATTGGAACTATTATGCCTGCTCTCAGCAAAAATCAACTTTAAGGTCAGAGACCCGTTTAAAGCATTTAAAAGGTAGTTAGTTGTGTATGAGGATTGCTACCCCTTTGAGTGCGACGAGTAGAGAGAAACAAACGATTGGGGCCCCAAGAGTGTGCCAGTGAACCGTGTTTCGAAAATGTTGGTGTGCCTCTTGGCACTTGGATATGAAGTGGTTACAGCAGATTAGGCAATGAAATAACTAGCAGGGCTTACATTTTAAGGGCAAAGAGAAGCAGAGCACACAGGCGACTGTCTGCATTCCATCCATCCCCGTCTGCACATACAAATCTGGTGTTATTCATAATTTGGCTGAGGGATCAGTGTACAAGAAGATAAGGAACAGGTAACTCTCAACCCCTTGCATTAAGGCAGTATAACCTTGTGAGAGCATTCCCCTGATTAAGGCTTATCTAGTGGACATCCAGACTCCTAAAATCAAGTGCACTCTATTAGGTCTTTCTTTAGCCCCTCACAGCCTCTCCTCACCTCCTGCAACAGTCCTTAAACTCCAGTGGCAATCTTACGGGCACACACAATCACCATGCAGAAGGGTCGGTGATTAATTCAAGGAGTTTGTCACCTCTTCCCAGGGGCAGCCATCCCATTTGGGACTAAGGAGCTGTGCCTGCTATGCTTAACACCCCCCAAAGGACAAGGCAATCGGGATCCCTCTGGAGGCGATTTCCCCTTAGGAGACAAGGGAACCCCAGACAGAGTCTCCGAGATACAGAACGACAGACGTGGCGTTCTGCCCAGAAGCCTGTAACTGGAGAGTGCAGTGCGGCCGGGCAGGCAAAGCACTGGAGCCATGGGTTTGTGGCAGCCTGAGCAAGAACGTAGTACTTCAGCGGGCCGAGGAAAAGCCCCGAGGAGAAATCGCCAATGAGTTGGAACCAAGAGGAGATGCCCATCGCCGCAGAGGCCAGTTGAGTTGAGAAAGCAGCTCCACGGCGAGAAGAGGGCCAGTCGGCCTACATAGCCTTTCCCAGGTAGCACCGCTCATCAAATACAGATATACAGTGGTTTCCAAGGAACTGGAGGCAGGTGGCAAAACCAGAGAAAAAGAAGTTAGCCCCGGTGTGGAGAAGAAACAGAGAAGCTCCACAGTAGAGAGAGAAAGGGAGCAACCCCAGAGTGGGGAGAGAGGAAGAGACCAACCCAGAGTGGGTAGAGCACAGAGAAACCTCACAGTGGGGAGTGAGAAGAGCTCCAGAGTGGGGAGTGACTGAAAGAAACCCAGAGTGGTTAGAAAAAGGGAAGAGAGCTCCAGAGTGGGGAGAGACTGAAAGAACCTCAGAGTGGGGAGAAAGAGATAAGAGAGCCCCAAAGAGTGGAGTGAGAAGAGCTCTGGAGTGGGGAAAGACGGAAAGAACCCCAAAGTGGGGGGAGAGACAGAAGAGGGCCCCAGAGTGGGGACTGAGAAACAGAAAAACATCAGAGTCAGGAGAGACAGAGAGCCCCAGAGTGGGAAGACACTAAGAGAAATCTGAGTCGGAAGGAGGAAAGCATGTGAGTAATCCCAGAGGGGAGAAAGACTGAGAGAATCTCAGAAAGGGGGAGGCGGGTAGGCAACTTTAGAATGGGGAGTGAGAAGGAGAAGAGCCACAAAGTCGGGAGGGAGAAAGACAGAGTACAGTGAGGAGAGCGAAGAACAAGTTACTTACCCGTGGTAACGTTCTTTCAACTGGATGTTCCTCCCACATATTCATCATCTTTGATATATTCAAGTTTGCTTGCAGCTTGCGTCGGATTTATTTTTTCATAGGGTCGAGCGTTGTGCAGCATCAAGTCTTGGTCCTCGATGGCTGCCGTAGCGTCCCTTGTGACGTTGACGCTGGTATCTGAAGCATGTGCGCTGACCATTACCTCAGTTCTTAGTTTTTTCCTCCTTTAATTTGCATGCTGTGTCATAGGAGGAGACAATCTTGATGGTGCATGAAAGGAAGGTGTAAGACACGGAAATTCTAGGCAAGCGAGAGGGGATGGATGGGAGGGCGATGAGGACCAGGTGGGAGGAACATGCAGTTGAAAGAACGTTACCACGGGTAAGTAACTTGTTCTTCGAATGCATTGTGTCCTTCCACATATTCCTCATCTTTGATAGACTCCCAAAGCAGTTTGCCTTAGGCAGTGGGTGCCAAGAATTGACCTATTTGTTTATATTATGAAAGACAGCTTTGGCAAATTTGGCTTCCTCTCCTGATAAACACAGTAAAATGTACCGAAAGTATGAAGGGACGACCAGATTGCCGCTCTGCAAATGTCCCGAACTGGCACACCTCTTTCCAGAACTGAGGAAGCAGCCACCCCCTCTAGTGGAATGCGCCCTCAAGCATTCGGGCGAATCTTTGCCTGCCAAAGAGTAACATTCTGTTATGCACATGACAATCAATCTAGAGATTGTTTGTTTTGTGACAGCGAAGCCTGATCTTTTACCAGAGTAACCAATGAAGAGCTGATCATCTTGACAACTATTTGCTGTTCTATTAATGTAGTAGCTTGACACCCTTTTACTGTCAGGGCAATACAGTCTCTCCTACTTCTTTGATGGATGACGAGGATAAAAAGATGGTAACATGATACATTGTGCGAGGTGAAACTCCGACACAACTTTCAGAAGGAAAGATGACCAAACTCTTAGAATTACCTTGTCCTTGGAAAAGGATGTGAAAGGTGGTTAGGATTACAGGGCCTGTAGCTCACTTACCCTACGGGCAGATGTGATTGCTACTAAAAAGGCGGTTTTCATGGTGACCATTCTTAAAGGGCACGAATGTAAGGGCTCAAATGGAGCTCCCAAAAGACTTCTCAGTACTAGATTTAAATTCCAGGATGGCACGATGAAGGGAATAGGCGGGAACTAATGTGTAAAGCCTTTAAGAAATTGTACTACAACCAGCACTTTGAAGTACGATCCCTCATCCGGAGATCTCTTAAAGATTGACAGTGCTGCTAAGAAGCACCTCACCGAGGCCACTTGCAACCCAGAATAAGTTAGATGGAGCAAGAAAGAAGGAACATGGGGAAGTTAACGTGTGAAAGGATCAACTTTCTTTTCCCTGCACCAGCTGCGAAACCTATTCCAATGGCAGCGGTACAGGGATTTAGTTGCTGGTCTTCTAACCAAAAGCAACACTTCCATAACGTCTTCCGGAAGGTCCCAATCCTTATATCTCACCCTTATAGACACCAGGCGTGAAGATTGAGAGTCTTGATCTCTAGGTGAAGAATGCAACCTCCTCTTGCGAGAGTAGGTCCTCTCTTTGGGGAAGACGAATTGGAGGGCAGATGGCCATTTCCACAAGGTCTGGGTACCACGTTCTCCTGACCCAATCTGGAGCAATGAGGATCATGGTTTTCCCGAACTTCCTCAACCTCCTAATGATATGAGGAATGACGGGGACTGGCGGAAAAGTGTTCAGAAGTGGAAACTCCCAGTCCACCACAAACATGTCCCATAGAGCTTCTCTTCGGGGAAATTCCCCGGAGAAGAACAGCTCGCATTTTTCCAGTTGACACTGGTCGCAAACAGATCCAGTTGAGGGGTCCCCCAAAGGGCAAAGAACTCCAGAAGGACTTCCTGAGCTAACTCCCACTCGTGGGAGATCATGCTCTGCCTGATCAGAGCATCCAACGCCATGTTCTTTTCTCCGGCTAGATGAACTTGCAGAAGAGTGATTCCTTCAGTGCGTAGTACCAGAGCTGTGTTGCCTCTCTGTGTTGTCCGTCATTATCAGGACATTCTTCTGCCGTATTGAGGGCAGGAAGGCCATCCACGCTAGTATGATTGCCTTCAGCTCTAAAAGGTTGATATAGAGTCTGTATTTTGACTGAGACCAGTGTCTGATTATTGAAAGACCTCTCTTGTGCGCTCCCCATCCTGTGAGGGCGGGGTCTGTCACAACTGTCGTCCATGGTTGCCAAAAGGGTTCGTCTCTCATCACATTCTCTTGGCTGGCCCACCATAGGAGATCCTGGGCGACCTTTGTCAGGACCTGAAGAAGGTCAGTCATTCTGCCAGAGAATTGAGACCACTGGGATCTGAGAGCCCACTGAAGGGATCACATTCTCAGACAGGCTTCTGGCACCAGAAAAATGCAGGATGCCAAGAGGCCACGCAACATTAGGAAGTCCTAGGCTGGAAGACGTTGGGCACTCTGGAATTTTTGGAACATCTGCAAGAGATGTTGAGCCCTTAACTCGGGTGGCGAAGCTATTCCCAAGGCTGAATCCAGGATTGCTGCAATGAATTGAAGCTTCTGTGAATGTGTCAAGTGGGACTTCTGGAAGAGCAGGAGACACCCAGCTTGTGGAGGAAGTGGCAGGTGCGAGTGAGATGATTTTGAGACTGTTCCGAAGAAACAGCCCTGATCAACCAGTCATCCAGATAGGGGTAATTGTGAATCCCCTCCCTCCTTAGACTTGCTTCCACCACTGCCATAAGCTTAGTGAAAACTCTCAGGTCTGAGGTGAGCCTGAATGGCAGAATCCGAAACTGATAATGAGAACCACCAACTGTGAACCACAGGTACTTTCTGTGCTTCTGATGTATGGGCACATGAAAATAAGCATCCTGAAGGTCCAATGACACCAACCAATCCTGGAGTTGAAGGGTCTGAAGGATCTGTGAAAGAGTTACAATCTTGAACTTGTCCTTCCTGAGGAACTTGTTCAACTATCTCAAATTCAAGATGGGTTACACTCCTCCGTCCTTCTTGGGGATTAGGAAGTAGGGAGAATACCAATCCAGGTTTCTCTTCGCTGCAGGTACTAGTTCTATTGCACCTTTCTCCAACAGGATGAGAATCTCCAGTTGGAGGAGCAGATCTGGAACCAAGGTTGATCTGGCTTTTGGGGGGCAATCGGGAGGTCTCTTTAGGAATCTGTAAAAGACATGAGTATGATCCACAAACTGGAGGGTCTCAATACCCTCGCCACAGATATCCTAGTCACTTTAGTTGTGACCTCGCTATACACTAGCATTCCTCAACTCGATTGTATTCAGGTCATTGAATCTTACTTGAATAAAAGAACATCGACACTACATTCCGTAGCTACGCCCTTCCTCTTGGAATGCACAAGAATTGCGTTAATGGAAAATTACTTTCTATACGAGGGTTTGTTTTACAACCAAAAACACGGTACCAGCATGAGGGCTGCTTTCGCCCCTGATCTCGCTAACATTTTTATGGACAACTTAGAGGTCAACTCCATTTACCATCCCGAGAACCCATATAAGAATAACATCTTTTGCTGGTATCATTATATTGATGACGTTTTTATGGTTTGGGGGGGTTCCACCACACATCTTGCTTCCTTCACTGAATGGCTTAACCAACAGAATCCTCATATTCAATTCACCGGCACCCATAATGTGAACTTCATCCTTTTTCTAGATCTTAAGATTATGAAATCACAAGATGGGCACCTTGAGATCACACTTTACCGTACACACTTTTACGGTTTGAGAGTTTCCACCCATCGAGTCTAAAAGCGAACCTTCCGATAGGACAATTCCTCAGAACTAGACGCAACTGTACAAAAATCTCGGAATATGAACACCACAGGAAAATATTAAAAGATTGTTTACAGAATCGTGGGTACCCACACAAAATGATCCAGAGGGCGTATAGGAGAGCGAAACATACCGACCGGGACAACTGTCTTAATTCATCTAATAAAAATAATATAGATAAAATTACATGTGTCTCCCCTTTTTCGCCTATTAGCCACAAATTGAGAAAGATCATTCTACAGAATTGGCATATCATCAAAACTCTGCATTTTGATCCACCTGCACCACGTTTTGCATTCAAAAGGTAACCTAATTTAAGAGATAAATTGGTGCACACGTACCCGAATAAAATGGAACTCTGCAACCCCCAGACAACATTATGGTCCTTACCACCAGTAGTAGGCCACTATAAATGCGGGTCATGCTCTGTTTGTGCTCTTACAAAGAACATAAAATCAATAGAGCTATACGAAATGAAATGGACTTTTTCATCTTTTTCAAATTGTAACACTCCGTGGGCCATTTATGGCATCAAATGCTCACGCAATCTTGTGTATATATAGGGAAAATCAAACGCCCGGTGAAACAAAGAATATGTGAACACAGGTCCTGTATCAAGAACAAAACGGATAATAAACCTTTGGTAGCCCATTATATCCAAAAGAAACATTCCCACACTGATCTCTTTTGGTTTATCATTCAAACTATCCCACAACCCCCACACAGGGGGAATAGGGATTTGCTTCTCACTAAGAATTAGCAGAAATGGATATTCAACCTGAAAACAAATAAACGAGGCCTGAATTCATCAGTGGGGTCGTCCCTGTTCTGGTAAATGTCCCCTTTACCACGAGAGGTTCATTGGAAATAAAACTGCATAAGGCAGACAAACACTAAAACATAGCACATAGCACTAGGAGAACAATAGCTCTTGTGTGACAGAGTTTTGTCCCATGTATGTTAATAGACCTTAACAAAGTCAGGGCTAACCTCTGTTGCCTTTCTCGATGTGCACACTTTTTCTGCATTAGCCCTTGACTCTTTGAGATACACACGTTATGTGGTTTCCTCAAAATACTTTCCTTTTCTTATACTATCTTTTGCTATGAAGCAGTTTGTTATATATGCGCTATAGTAAGACATCTTACCGCAATGCATTCTCTAAGTTTAATGAATGTGGGGTTCCGTTTTGCCACATAAAATCATACAAGCGCAACTTTAAAGGTGCTATAACTACATTATATCTGAGTTCCTTTTTTCCTAAAATATCTTTTCCTTTTATCACGAAGGCAGGGGCTTTCTTCCTAACTTCCCCCCCCTTTTCTTGACTTTCGTTGATTTTTTTTTTGAGTTTTCCTTTTTCTGAGTCAGAAGAATTACAAACACGTGGCACACTCCAATATGGAGGCCGATATGAACCATGCCGGGTGCACGCATGAGCGGTTCAGTCTAGCACGTAGATACAGAAAACTTCCTGTGCCCTTTTTTTTGGCCGTACACGTCGTAAAATAGCAACAGACGTTCGCCTTGCCGCAAATGCGATGCTCCTGTGAACTTGATATTCCCCGGCACTCCAGAAATAATTAGGTAATAAGCCTGATTCGTATTGAATCTGCTCCACACGAGCCGCCATCCACACGAAAATATATGGCGTTCCTATTTATTTATTTTTCTGCCTCTCTCATTTCCTTTACAGTAAGCGAGTAGGACTTCCCTGGCGAGACGGTGTTTGATCCACCCTTGCGTATACTTTACCACAAGTTCTCCACAAACAGTATATGACACACGGTAGATCTACAACAACAATAGAGGTAACATCCCTTCTTTTAAATGAATAATTTTAATCCTAGCATACCGCGGGCATTCAAATGCTAAAACTATACCTGGGTTACTCTCGCCCATAACACCCTATCCTGCAGGCTTTCAACCCTTAAGACAGAAGTCGGAAAACAGTAGACAAGAGCAACTGCACTGCTCACCATCTCTCAAAAAAAAGGGGAAGCTGTGCTCCACCGGAATGTTCCGTGATTAAGTGGGAGACAGCCGACCACATCAGGTACTCCCCAACAATATTGTAGCGTATTTTCACTCTCTATTATTCACTCTCTATTATTTTTTATCTCCAAAAAACTTGATCACCACTATGGAATAGGAAACAAAAACGTCACTCCTGACTGGCACTTCTTTAACCTTCTTTTACTTTAGACTATGACAACCAGCAGAGTTTTACTTGCCTCTGGACCAGAGGAGTCATATTCAAAATAACAGTAAGAAGATCTTTCTTCTTTGAATTAACAATCTGCAAGTTGAAAAGGAAGGTGAGCTTACATTTTATTTTCTGAATAACTCTTTTCTTGAAAGTAATGTGAGTTGAACTACGAAAGAAGTCTCACCCACTAGAACAGAACTTAAAACTGTTTGTTTTTAGTCAGAAATTGGTTAAAATAAGAAAAACTTTCCCTGAATTAACAAACCTATGGTTCCAAAGGGTTACAAGATAGCACCTTTTTTGGAAGAAGCAAATGTGTATATCATATTGGTCTCCAATTTGTATCTGTACAACGAGTGTTGTTGGTGTATACTATGATGGTATGTCACTGAAAACATCTTGAAGACTGTCCTGTTTACAAAGATGTAGCTCTGAAACCGATTTGTTTTTATGTTTATCTAGAGTGGGCTAAAAACTGAAACAAGTACGAACAACTATAAGTATTCTACAGGGAAAAATCTCTTTCAGATTAAAAGTCTTTTTTGTCGTGAAGACGGCTACACCTGCAATAACAGGCATATTGTGAAAGTGTCTGATTGTTTTTGTTCCTATTAGCCGAAACATATGTTGACTATCACAAGAGCCAAAGATTTCTAAAAGGCTCACTCCTTGATAGAGTAGTATCTTGTGAACAAGAGTGCTCTACTTCCTTGTTTTTGAATAACAGTGTTCTATAAAAAACACAAACGCACGTACTAACCACACCTTATTTTTAATGCCATGTATCAGACTTAGGTCTGTTCCTTTTTGTCTTATACAGTGTTTGAGTCAAAGATCTTTTTTTTGTAAAGTTTTTATATATGTTCCCTTGATAACTGAATACAAATAATTTCTTTGTTATATTTGTATGGTTTCATGACTTGTACTGCATACTAGCTAGAGTGCATCAGGAAGAATTTACTTCCATCAATACAGGTATAGATTGAATCTCTGTTTTGAGTGAGTGATATCTACCGATATAGGCACACCAACCGTTAGATGACATAATCAAGAGACAGGGTCACCACCTTCGCTGTGCTCCTTTTTCATCTTTAGGAATGGGAGACAGTAACCGTCTGCTACGGTTTGTAGCACCCATGCATCCAAAGTTATGCTTCGGAAAACTCCAGAGATGATATGACAGTCTGCTTCCTACCACAGACTTGTGGGTGAGGGAGTCATTTTGCTGTTCCATCTGCAGCTGAGGGTAATTCTGCAGGTGGTGAGCAGGGAGTTCTACCTCCTCTTCCTCTGCCTCCACGAGGCGCTCTCCTCTGAACCCTTTGCGAGAATTGTCCTCTTCCTCTAGAGACGGAGGAATAAAAACAAAAAGGACATCCTCTCCATTCTTGACCTGAAGGTTGTGGTTGCCTGAATACCGCCCCTAATGATTTGCTGCAGCTCTAGAAACTTGCAGTTTCTCCAAGGTAATTGTCAGCCTTTTCTCCGAACAGAAAGGTTCTGTGAAAAGGCATGTCAAGTAAACGTGCCTGGACGTCTGCAGAAAACACTGACTTCCTGAGCCAAGACATCCGCCTTAGCACAGTACTGGCACCATGGACCTGCATATTGTATCCATCGTATCCAGGCTGGAATGTAAAGACTGCCTCATAGTATCTTTTCCATCTTATACTAGGCTTTAAAAAACATTCCCTTTCCTCTCCCTCCGGAATATCTTCTGCCGCAAGGGCAGCTACACCCCAAAGAGTCTGTGTGTATTTAGCTAAGGCGCTAGTCGCATTTGCCAATTTTAATGCCATGGCCCCTGCACTAAACACTCTCTTCCCCAAAGAATCAACTTTTCTATCCTCTTTATCTGCAGGATTAGAAGGATAAGCTGCGGCCTTAGAAGAAACTGTTGCCGCCTGAACAACCAGAACCTCTAGTGTGGGGTGCCTGTTCAGAAAATGAGGGTCCACAGAATTTGTTCTGTATTTCGTTGCTAAAAGTTTAACAGGTGGTATGGAATCTGGCATTACCCAATTTTCCATAACCCTTACTCTTAAGGCGGCATGAAATGGTATCACAGCCTCCTTAAGTTGACCACTCTCTAGGATGTCAGTGAGTCCATCAGTCTTTATAGTAGCTGCGAGTTTAGACCACCCCAAATATTCAGTCACTTTACAAATCACAGACCTGTATGAAGGATCTGCATAACCAGTCACCACTGGGCTACCAAAATCAGTCTCTGGTGATGTTTCCCAGCTGTTGGGTTCTTTCAGAGTTTGTACTAGATTTTGTATCTTAGACACTTGAGAAATGAGTTCTTCTGGAACACTTGGTGTTCCATACTCATAGCCAAAAGGGGCCTGATCCTTCTCTTCATCTTCCTCGAAGATGGATCCCATTTGCTTGAAGAAATCAGGTTGAGGCATGGGTTTGAACAACTTGGTCAGTTCAGTAATTGGTTTTGCAGTCTTCGGAAGCACTGAATGCTCCGATGGTGTTGAAAGCTGTTAGGAAGAATTCTCTGTTTAGGCTGAATTTCCTAACCTAGTGAGTCCCCCAGCAGCTTTGCTGGATTTTTGGGGTTTATTTTTTTTCTCCTGCCAAGAGTGAGACTCTTTTACCCTCACTCTTGGACATGACTTGAGAGTGTTTCTGTGACTTGCTATGTGCTTATGGGCTAGGGGGTAATTTTCCCCATAGGGCATCATTGGTTTTTGAATGTGTGTTACACAGCACCCTCAGTGCAGTAGCACAGGGGTGTCCTAGAGACCCCCAAACATAGACTCCACACCCTGGGACTGACTACTGTCTCCCTGGGTCTGTAAAGTTACCATTGACTTTACTAGTCTTAACTTAGGAACTTAACCAGTACAAACCATCTTACTGTGGAAGTACTGGTAGGGGCAATTAGATTGCCCCTGGGTCTGTTGTCGAGGGGGAACTGTCCCGTCCCCCCTCGCCGAGTTCTGGCTGGTGGCAGTGGATACCACGGAAATATTCCACCGGAATATTTCCCAATGGGATTTTCCCATTGTTTTTGATGTACCACTTTTTGGTGCAATGTTAAAGATACCGCCGGTTTATTTATTTAATATAAATTCACCGGTTGGGATTCTTTGCCGGAACTCGCCGCCAAAATGGCGTCTAGGTTCACTTCAGTAACCCTGAACCCGAGTCGAGCCTTTGTTCCACTTTTGGCGGGCTTCTGCACAGAAGCCCTCCAAAGTGGTGCCATTCTGTCTGGGTACCACAGGGGGTGTGGGAGGGGGTTTAGGCACCCTGGACTGAGTTGCCTTGCCAACTCATGTCGCACTCTAGTGTGATTGGCCCAAGTGGTGAGCCACCCCGCTCACCACTTAGCATGTTTTGAGTGACAGCTAGGCTGTATGAATGGGGGTTTGCTGCATAAAAGCAGGGTTTTTGGGACTGGTTCTTCAGAAGTCGCCACAGGACCTAAGAAGCCGAAGAGGGAGAAGCCGAGCCGACCTGCCAAGACGACACCACGGGTGAAGCCCTGCAGAACCGTCTCACCACTTTTCCCGACGACAGAGGAGATCTCCCGCCGGAGAGTCTTCTTCCCTTAACTGGTGGGGACAACCAGTTGCTGCCTTCTTTTCGCCGTCCCGAAGCATCTCGTGGCCGCCTTGCCTGTGCCAAGCCCCCCGGCAACCGGGATACCACTTTTTACCTCAACCGCGAAAGAAGGGTAAAAATCCTTTGTGACCGGAAAACTCCATGGCTGGCCTCATCCCTGGTAGTGCAACGACCTGCAGCTTTCCTCTACGTCGAGATCACCTCTTCCTCGGGACGACGCCGCGACTTGCACCCACTACCAGGAACGACTACCACCGCTGGAGGAATCTTTCCACTTTTAAAGGTACTGTGTTCCGCCCGGCCTCCCTTGCCACCGATTGTACGAGGTAGATTTAGCCCTCGGCTCTCGAACCTGGGTAGGTCTGGGACACCCTAACTAAACTTTTCAGAACCGTAGTAAAACCTTTTCTCTCACCTGCAAAGACTTGTGACATTGTGTGATCTTGGGCACATTTTTCGCCTGGCTCCCTCTAAAGCGGGCCCCCAACTAATTCTCCTTGTTCCACCATTGACTGTCTTTGCTAACCTTATGTGGAAAGTGTTTTACCTTACTGCTCTCTTTATTTCTGCCTTTTCCCTCCCTTTTGGTAATACTTTTTGGAGTACCATCTAACGTTAAGCGCTCACCTCTGGTTGGAAATAAGTGGGGTTAACTTAGAATTGTCTAACAAACAATTAGGGATGTACATATGAGTAATAGTAACTGTGTTTGACTTTCTTACCTTTTCTAATGTGCTAGTGTAATTTATGAGTGTGCCTTTAATAAATAAGTTTATACTTTTACACCTAGCTCTGGTCAGTGTTTGCTTGTGCTACTGTGCCTCTGTATCTATTGTGTATCCTCTGCATACTGCCTAACTCTTCTTGAGGGAAGTCTGACTGCTCAGCCACAGCTACCACAGTGAATCTCTGTGGTGCAGACTGCTACCAAGTGGGTTTACTGCCAACACCTGTAGACTTAAATTTTTTGCAGTGGTCCCAGAGGGAACTGCACAGGTTTCTGCCTAACACTAGTGTACAGCGGTGGGATTTGTATTGAGTATACACTTTAGAGTACTTTTGAGATACCTTAGTGCAACTAACCACAAAGCTTAAGCACAAGAAAGAAAAAGTCATTTTTAACCTGTCTACTATGGAAAGTTATAGTCAAGAGTCCCTTGCTACAAAAACTGCTGATTGTCTAAGACTTCTCTGTAAGCATAAGAATCTCATGACTAAAGGAAAGAAAATAGAGCTAATAGAAAGGTTGTTAGAAAACCAAAGTCTGGATGATGGTTCAGAGGAACCTATCACTCCAGCAAATGTAGAAAGCAGCAATGATCTTGATATGGCACAAAGTATTGATGATCTTGGGTCAGAACCAGAAGAGGAGAATGAAACTGTTGTAGATAGTCCCTCTAGGCCTCTGTCTGCTCTACCAGCTGTACCTACTGGACCTTTGCCAGGTCCCACATTTAGCCCTCAATACTTTGAGCTAGAGAAAATGAAACTTGAATTAGAGTACAAGAAACTTAATGCTCAAACTGACAAAGAACTAAGGCTAAGGGAAATGGAGCTCAAGTATGAGCTAGAAATGAAGAAATTGTCTGTTGAGAATGCTTCTCTCTCTGGCTCCTCTAGAAGTTCCAGTCCTAAAAGACCCCGGATGCCTAAGGAATTGATTGGTATGAATGAGCCTAAGTTGGATGTGTTGGATTGGTTGTCTATGTTTGAGTATAATCATGGGCTCCAGAACATCACAGGTAATGAGTTACTCACCTGGTTGTTCTCTAGGCTTCCCCCTGTTGCAACTGATGTGGTAATGGAGTTGGGGGAGGAGGATAGGAAAGAGTATGAATGTGTGAAACTAGCTTTGATAGCTAGGTTTGGGAAGACCCCTTCCCAGTATCTTAAGAGGTTTAGGAGCCTCAAAAAGCATGATGGTACCCCTTGGGCTACCTGGGTGTGTGAAGGGTTGAAAAACTTAGAGGGATGGATTAAGGGTTAGAAGGTGAACACTTATGAAGGAATGAGAAATCTTGTAATGATGGAGTCAATTTATGATGCCTGCTCTCCTGAGCTCAGACAGCACTTGGCTGATTCACAGGAATTAGATCCTAGGAAGCTAGCTAAGGCTGCTGACTTGTGGGTTGCCAACAGGGCTACTCACAAGGATTCTGGGGTAACTCAGAAGAAGGATGAGGGAAGACAGCCTAAGAAAGAATCCAAAGAGAATTCTAATACTCCTAATTCCAAAGAGGGCCCCAAACAAAACCATAAGGGTAAGCCACCTGGGAAACCACAGCAGAGTAGTATACCTTCTGGTGCTAAACCAGAAGGAGGTCAGAACAAGCCTCCATTCCAAAGGGCCTTTGGGGCCTGTTATGTTTGTAAGGCTACTGATCATGTGAAAGGAGATCCCAGATGTAAGGGTAAACCTTCAGGGGTCCAACTTGTCTCCTTAGCCTTCGCTCCAGAGGAGGAAGTCACTATGGCAAGTGGAAACTTTCTACTACTGGCTGATGAACCCACTGGAGTCTCAGCCAGTGTTTCTTTAGTCTCTCTGGGGTTGTGGGAACAGCAGAATTTAGATGTATGTAATTCTATCCTAGATAATACTAAAGAGTATTATAAGGACAGTGTCCACGTGAATGGTCAGGAGACTCCTGCCATCAGGGACACTGGGGCCAGCATAACTGTGGTGGATGAATCATTTTTCAAGGCAGAGGATGTTGCTAAGGCACCCAAATGCCTCACCAAGTTAGCTGGAGGGTCTGTGCAGATGTGTCCCCAGTTACCAGTTCTCATCCAGTGTAATGATATGGCTGTGAAGATACCTGTCAGTATACAATGTGAAGTGCCAGGAAGAGTTCTGCTAGGAAATGACCTGAAAGCTCTGGGAGTTGTGTCACATACCCCCAGACCTCCTAGTAAAAGGTTACAGGAGCTCACCAAATCTGCAAGAGAGAAAACCCTGCGAGGTTTATCTCAGGAGATGATGACAGAAATCACTCCTCTCCCACTGGAACAGCTTACTGCAGTAACTACCAGATCAGGAGCAAAGGGGCAACCCAAGACTCCTAGGAAAAAGCCTACAGCAAGCACTCCGGTGCTTCCAACAAGGACTTCCCCGAGGTTGTCCAAAGTTACACCTGTAACTCCACCTCCAGCTGAGGCTGAGAGGGAGGTACAACCCTGTTTGGTTGAACTAGACTCTGAAGAAGAGCTAGTAGGAGGCCCAGAACTTATTGGAGACCTGGACCCGGCTGACCATCCTGAGCTGCAGTCTTTACTGGCAGAAGGTGGACCCAGCAGGACAGCTTTCCGTAAGGGACAAAGAGAATGTCCAACTCTGGAGGGTCTCCGCCAGCAGGCAGCTTCTCAGGCTGATGGGCAAGAGCCTGGGAAGTATAGGTTACACTGGGAAGATGGCCTCTTCTACAGTGAACCAACCGAATCTGAACCTGGAGCATACCAACGCCTGGTAGTGCCCCAAGAGAACAGACAACAGTTCTTGCAACTAGCCCACGAGATTCCTTTGGCTGGTCACTTGAGTTTCAAGAAGACCAAGGAAAGGCTCTCTCTCTACTTCTATTCTCCAAAAATGGGGGCTGAAGTAGATAGGTATTGCAGGAGCTGCCATACCTGCCAGACTTCTGGTAAGGTTGGTTCCAAGAATGTGGCACCTTTAGTGCCTCTCCCAGTCATGGGAGTCCCATTTGAGAGGGTAGGGATTGACATTGTTGGTCCCCTTGATCCCACAACCTCCTCAGGCAACAGGTTTATCCTTGTTGTAGTAGACCATGCTACTAGGTACCCTGAGGCAATTCCTATGAGGACTGTTACAGCTCAGGCTGTGGCTAAGGCCCTCCTTGGTATCTTTACCAGGGTTGGGTTTCCTAAGGAGGTGATCTCTGACAGGGGGACAAATGTTATGTCCAACTACATGAAAGCCATGTGGAAAACCTGCGGAGTCACCTACAAGTTCTCGACCGCCTACCACCCTCAGACAAACGGGTTGGTAGAAAGATTTAACAGAACCATGAAGAGCATGATAGGTGCCTTAGAAGAACCCCTTAAGAAGAAGTGGGACCTTCTACTGCCATGCCTTCTATTTGCTTATAGGGAAGTCCCTCAGGAGGGAGTGGGTTATTCTCCCTTTGAACTTCTCTATGGCCATCCCGTCAGAGGCCCCTTGGCCCTGATTAAGGAGGGGTTGGAGAGTGCTCCTTCCCCCAAGCCAGTCAGAGTGACTGACTATGTGATAGGTCTCCGAAGGAGAATGTCACACATGATGGCAGAAGCAAGTGACAACTTGAAAGCTGGCCAAGCTCTGATCAAACATTGGCATGATCAGAAGGCTAACATGGTTGAGTTTACTCAAGACCAGCTAGTTCTCGTTATGCTCCCAACAAGGCAGAGGGCCTTGCAAGACAAATGGATGGGACCCTTCAAGGTTGTGGGAAAACTTGGAGAGGTCAACTATCTGGTGGATCTGGGCAAACCCAGGGAAGCTCCCAGAGTCTTCCACACCAACCGCCTCAAAGCCTATGTCTCTAGACCAGAAGTAGGAGCATTGCTTCTAGCTTCATCGGAAGAGGAGGAGGAGAGTGACGCTCTACCTGACCTCCTGAGAGGCTTACCTTTGGACGAAAAGGTTGAAGGAGTTAATCTCTCTTCAGATCTGACCCCTGAGCAACAGGAGGAGTGCAAAGCTATGTTAAATCAGTTTGCCCCCCTGTTCTCACTTTCACCAGGCTTAACCCCTTGGAGACAACATGAGATACTCACTGGTGACTGTCTGCCAGTCAAAAGCAGGGGATATAGAATGTCAGAACATGTCAGAACCCACATCAAAGGAGAGGTCAAGAAGATGCTTGATCTCGGGGTAATAGAGCCCTCTACTAGTCCATGGTCTAGCCCAGTAGTGTTAGTACCAAAGGCAGGATCCAAAGAGTTGAGATTCTGTGTGGACTATAGAGCTCTTAATGCAGTCACCAAGACTGATGCCCATCCTTTGCCAAGGACAGATGAGTTGGTGGATAAACTTGGTGCAGCCAAGTACCTCAGCACACTGGACCTTACGTCAGGCTACTGGCAAATAGCCCTGACAGACCATGCCAAGGAGAAAACTGCATTTTCTACCCCAGTTGGCCTATACCAATTCAGGGTTATGCCTTTTGGACTGAAAAATGCACCTGCAACATTCCAGAGGATGGTGAACCAAGTTCTAGCTGGGATGGAGGACTTCTGCATGGCATACTTGGATGACATTGCAATCTTCAGCCACTCCTGGGAAGAACATGTGACCCACTTAGGACATGTTATGCAGGCTCTTGAGCAGGCCAATCTGACCATAAAGGCAAGCAAGTGCCAAATTGGTCAGAGTAAAGTGGTCTACCTTGGACATGAGGTAGGAGGTGGAGAAATAAGGCCTTTGCTCAGCAAGATTGCAGCTGTGCAAAATTGGACAACACCTACTACTCAGACCCAGGTGAGAGCCTTCTTAGGCCTCACTGGGTACTACAGGAATTTCATTGAGAACTATGGGACCATAGCTTCTCCTCTGAATGTGATCTCCTCTCCAAAATTCCCTAAGAAGGTCAAATGGAATGAGGAATGCAATCAGGCCTTTGAAAACCTGAAGAAAGCTCTCTGCCAAGCTCCAGTACTCAGAGCTCCTGACTACCACCAAACTTTCATTGTACAAACTGATGCTTCCAATGTAGGTATAGGTGCAGTTCTTAGCCAACTGGATGAGAAGGGTAGGGAACACCCCATTTGCTTCATCAGTAGAAAACTGAAGGATCCTGAAACAAGGTGGGCAACAATCGAAAGAGAATGCTTTGCTATTGTGTGGGCACTGAAGAAGTTTAGGCCATACTTGTATAGTTCTACTTTTGTCATTCAGACTGACCACCAACCCTTGAGATGGTTAATGCAAATGAAAGGGGAAAATCCAAAACTATTGAGATGGTCAATCTGCCTCCAAGGGTTTGATTTCACCATTGAGCACAGGTCAGGGTGTCACCATCAAAATGCTGATGGACTCTCTAGGATGTATGTCATCGACTAGAGGTATGAGGTTCATCCAGGAGTGGATTAAATCCTCCTGTCCCTTAGTCTGGGGGGGGCGAGTGTTAGGAAGAATTCTCTGTTTAGGCTGAATTTCCTAACCTAGTGAGTCCCCCAGCAGCTTTGCTGGATTTTTGGGGTTTATTTTTTTTTCCTGCCAAGAGTGAGACTCTTTTACCCTCACTCTTGGACATGACTTGAGGGTGTTTCTGTGACTTGCTATGTGCTTATGGGCTAGGGGGTAATTTTCCCCATAGGCCATCATTGGTTTTTGAATGTGTGTTACACAGCACCCTCAGTGCAGTAGCACAGGGATGTCCTAGAGACCCCCAAACATAGACTCCACACCCTGGGACTGACTACTGTCTCCCTGGGTCTGTAAAGTTACCATTGACTTTACTAGTCTTAACTTAGGAACTTAACCAGTACAAACCATCTTACTGTGGAAGTACTGGTAGGGGCAATTAGATTGCCCCTGGGTCTGTTGTCGAGGGGGTACTGTCCCGTCCCCCCTCGCCGAGTTCTGGCTGGTGGCAGTGGATACCACGGAAATATTCCACCGGAATATTTCCCAATGGGATTTTCCCATTGTTTTTGATGTACCACTTTTTGGTGCAATGTTAAAGATACCGCCGGTTTATTTATTTAATATAAATTCACCGGTTGGGATTCTTTGCCGGAACTCGTCGCCAAAATGGCGTCTAGGTTCACTTCAGTAACCCTGAACCCGAGTCGAGCCTTTGTTCCACTTTTGGCGGGCTTCTGCACAGAAGCCCTCCAAAGTGGTGCCATTCTGTCTGGGTACCACAGGGGGTGTGGGAGGGGGTTTAGGCACCCTGGACTGAGTTGCCTTGCCAACTCATGTCGCACTCTAGTGTGATTGGCCCAAGTGGTGAGCCACCCCGCTCACCACTTAGCATGTTTTGAGTGACAGCTAGGCTGTATGAATGGGGGTTTGCTGCATAAAAGCAGGGTTTTTGGGACTGGTTCTTCAGAAGTCGCCACAGGACCTAAGAAGCCGAAGAGGGAGAAGCCGAGCCGACCTGCCAAGACGACACCACGGGTGAAGCCCTGCTGAACCGTCTCACCACTTTTCCCGACGACAGAGGAGATCTCCCGCCGGAGAGTCTTCTTCCCTTAACTGGTGGGGACAACCAGTTGCTGCCTTCTTTTCGCCGTCCCGAAGCATCTCGTGGCCGCCTTGCCTGTGCCAAGCACCCCGGCAACCGGGATACCACTTTTTACCTCAACCGCGAAAGAAGGGTAAAAATCCTTTGTGACCGGAAAACTCCACGGCTGGCCTCATCCCTGGTAGTGCAACGACCTGCAGCTTTCCTCTACGTCGAGATCACCTCTTCCTCGGGACGACGCCGCGACTTGCACCCGCTACCAGGAACGACTACCACCGCTGGAGGAATCTTTCCACTTTTAAAGGTACTGTGTTCCGCCCGGCCTCCCTTGCCACCGATTGTACGAGGTAGATTTAGCCCTCGGCTCTCGAACCTGGGTAGGTCTGGGACACCCTAACTAAACTTTTCAGAACCGTAGTAAAACCTTTTCTCTCACCTGCAAAGACTTGTGACATTGTGTGATCTTGGGCACATTTTTCGCCTGGCTCCCTCTAAAGCGGGCCCCGAACTAATTCTCCTTGTTCCACCATTGACTGTCTTTGCTAACCTTATGTGGAAAGTGTTTTACCTTACTGCTCTCTTTATTTCTGCCTTTTCCCTCCCTTTTGGTAATACTTGTTGGAGTACCATCTAACGTTAAGCGCTCACCTCTGGTTGGAAATAAGTGGGGTTAACTTAGAATTGTCTAACAAACAATTAGGGATGTACATATGAGTAATAGTAACTGTGTTTGAGTTTCTTACCTTTTCTAATGTGCTAGTGTAATTTATGAGTGTGCCTTTAATAAATAAGTTTATACTTTTACACCTAGCTCTGGTCAGTGTTTGCTTGTGCTACTGTGCCTCTGTATCTATTGTGTATCCTCTGTATACTGCCTAACTCTTCTTGAGGGAAGTCTGACTGCTCAGCCACAGCTACCACAGTGAATCTGTGTGGTGCAGACTGCTACCAAGTGGGTTTACTGCCAACACCTGTAGACTTAAATCTTTTGCAGTGGTCCCAGAGGGAACTGCACAGGTTTCTGCCTAACAAAAGCATTGAGGGCTTCGACTTTCTCGAAGCAAATGGTGAATGAGCCGACCATTTAACATGCTTTGCTGCATGTCCCAATGGCTCAGGAGATAAACTCAATGGCTTTGATACATTTGATACCAGAGATGAAGGCTTCGAGGGGGTAGGCACAGGTTTTCTCTTATTTGATGATGACGACACCTTCGACTTGTGTCGAAGAGCCTTTCTTCTCGGGTTCTGGAGCGTGCGAGAAGGAAACACACAAGACTCTCTACTGGTCTTGTCAGATGCCGAGGGGTGGCTTTGCTTCCCTGACTCCTTGAAAGGGGCACTCGGAGGAGCTTACCTCTGGAATACGTCAATCATTTTCTTGTATTCAACTTTATTAAATTTTCAACAATACAAACACAGAAGAAGGTCAGAAACCTCAGTAAAATGCCTCCACAAGACATTTAACATCAGCCTGATTACTCAATAACCCCAATTAACCCACTAGCCCCCTTCCCCCTCTCCTTCCCCTGGTTTAAACTGTCACTTCGAACTCACCAGAATAGGTTGACTGTCCACCATAATCTATTCAACTATGGGCTGTACGTGAGCCTTTAGTTCACTCTTCCCCCCTACCTCTCGGTCTCCCTCAGCCGCTGCACCTTCTCAATTCTGGCCACACCACACCGACCCTTGTTATGTCCCTCCTCCACCTAGCACTGCCATCAGCGACATGTATCGTGCCTGAAAGTCCCCCCCCCATTCTGTCTCAATGCTTGTGCTCCTGCCATGGACGGCCACTGTAAATCTTCCCATCACAAAAGTTTTTTGCAACATTTATCCACTCCTTTTTGATAGGGAACAATAGCCTCTTCAAGTGCATTGCTAAACATGCCCTACCCGCCAGTAACAAACAGTGAGCCAGGTGTGGCAGGTCATTGTATTCCCCATCAGTGCCCTCCAAACCAAACAATACCAACAGTGGTACCCTCATCTGCGAGACCCCATCCAGCTCCTTGATCCATCCGAGTACTTCATCCCACAAGACATGTACCCTCTCGCAACCCCACCATATGTGCCAGTAATCAGTTTGAGCACCATGCTCGTGCCAGCAAAGCGGGCTCACCTTCAAATACATTTTGGAAAGGTGCACAGGATCGCATTGCCACTGCTGTAGCAGCTTTATCATGTGGCACTTGTACTGACACACAATGAAGACCTTATAGACTCACCATAACCGTGCATCCAATGCAAGGCCCATGTCCGTTTGCCACTGATTTCTTAGACTCTCTCTGTTCCCCTTTCCGGCCTCCACCAAAACACTATATAATGAGGAGATCAACCACTACAGTCCAGAATTGTTTCCATTGGGGTGAGATCTCTCTGGATCTCTCCCTTCCAGACTTCCAATTTTAGCACTCCCTTCAGTTGTAGGTATGCAAAGACGGACAACTTCCCCATCCCCAACGCTTCTTCCAGCTAGACCATGGAGATAAATTGACCCCGTCTCCACAGTCATGCAATCCTAGTCAAGCCTGCCTCACACCAACCCTGAAACCTTTCCAGGTTCGTAATATGGTCCCTCAAACCTGGCACCCACAGATGACTTAAAGGTGAGGGCCAGGTCATTATTCCCTTCATTTCTGGTACCTTTCCGCCAAATGTTCCAAATCACATCTAAATAACAAGGGGTGTCCTTGGAGACTCTCAGCAGACATTAGTCCTGGTTACGAGAGGCTTACCCAGAGTCTTTAGCTCACTATCTTTCACAGAGAAGAAATATCACAAAAATATCAGTCTTTGTCCTGCCCTGGGGCAGTCCAGCAACGAAATGCTAGGCAATTCTCCTCTGAACAAGAGTACCAACAGCAACCCCAGACACGTGTTTCAGTGTGGTTGAACCTCATCAGTAGGGTGTAGCTGTGCCTCTCTAAGAATAGTGTGCAAGGGGTCCACGTCTGGATTCCTCTAGTAACTTAGGGTGAGAACCACAGTTACTTAAATATGCAAAATAACAAGGGGTCCTGGGAGTCCCTCTGCCAGACATTAGTCCTAGTTACGAGAGATACTTGTATAGCAAGTGGATCAGGGCCGATATGAATCCCCACTATCTCTGATAGGGCTTCAGGACCAAAACATGTGGGTATGGTCGGCCACAGCCCATCTGCATCTCGGGCAAGCGTGGGACTGGTTCTGTGTAAATTTCCCCACCCTGTGAGGTGTGTAATATAGTCAGTTGAGAAGTTTGTATTGCATGCATCTGAATCTGGAATTAAGGGAGACCTTGCGTTTGTGTAAGCAAATTTTCCACCACATGGCATCTGTGATTTCCAATCCCGGTTCATTACTCCATATGTCTCGCAGTTTCTGAGGTGCAACTGCCGACTTTGCGATCAGCATTTTGTACAGGGAGGACATTATACCCCTACCACCAGCCGAATTGGATATGTAGCAGATTTCGGGTGCGTCAGGGGGCTCATCAGGGTAAGAGGGCCACATGGCTCGAACTGCCGCTCTTAGTCTAAAATATTGTAACAGCTCCAGCGCCGATCCTGAGTGACCAGGGCGCCATGTCTGCGGGGTGATGAATTTCCCTTCGGGGTATAGGTCAGACAGTGCCAGATATCCCAGGTTGACCCAGTGTCGCATGAGGAGTTTGTCATGTGTGGGGGTGAGGCCTGGAAAGTGCCAGATGGGTAGCCACTTATAGTATGGATGATGTTCAGGGTGGGATTGCAGTAGTCGTCTCCATGCCATGATCGTGGTGGCAACAGGATCCGCCGGGGCATCGGTGTGGTAGGTGCGATAGAGGATTAGGGACATGATATTTACCTCCTCACTTACAAGTTTCACGTGGGGGGCGGGGGGGACCGGGGTGTTTATACCAGTGTGTGGCATGCTGGGCTTGGGCAGCAATCCAATAACGGGTGAGGTCGGGAGCATTGAAGCCCCCTCTCTCATAAGGTAGAGTCATGTGTTGCCACTTCTTGCAGACCGTGCCGGAGTGCCATAGGAATTGGGCACATACAGAGTGCAAGTTTGTGAAGTACTGTTTCCCCAGCCAGATCGAAACATTTGCAAAGATATAGAGAAGCTTGGGGACTACTATCATTTTGATAAGGGGCAGCTTGCCCGATAAGGAGAGCAGAAGGTTACGTCACCTTGACATCTTGGACTCCACGAGTTGCGCAGTAGAAGTATAATTGTCGGCTAGCAGCAAGGATCGAAGTAGGAATACCTGAACCCTGAGATATCTGATGCACTCTGGGGACCAGAGGAGAGGGAATTCACATGTCGGTTGGTGGGTTGCAGTAGTGAGTGGGAATATCTCGGATTTGAAGTAATTTATGGTAAAGCCAGAGACTGTGCCAATTTTTGTTATATCGCAGATGATTGGGTCTAAGTGTACAGAAGGGTCCCTGATGTAGAGGAGTACGTCATCCGCATATAGAGATAATATTTCTGGTGTGTCGCGCAGTCGAATACCCTCGCGGGTGTGTTTATCTCTGACGCTGTCAGTCATGGGCTCAATAGCTAGCGCAAATAGAATAGGGGAGAACGGACAGCCCTGGCGTGTGCCCCTATGGAGCGAGAAGGGTGATGACGTTAGGGAGTTAACCAGAACTTTAGCCACAGGGTTTGTATATAGTAGTTTAATATAGGATATCATACATGGGCCGATTTCCATTTTCTGCAGGTCAGCCACATATATTGCCAGGACACCATGTCAAATGCCTTTTGGGCGTCCAGGGTAACCGCAACCGCATTAGCTTTAGGATCGATTCTAGACATGACATTAAAGAGCCGACAGGATATTAAGGGCTGTTGAGCGCCCGGGGACAAAACCGCATTGGTCTGGGTGGACCAGGTGTGACATTATGGGGAGGAATCTGTTTTCTATTACCGTGGCGAATATTTTGGTATCTGTGTTTATAAGAGATAGGGGCCTGTAGGATCCACAGTCATCCAGGGGCTTACCTGGCTTGGGGAGCACCGTTATAAGGGCTTCTCGCAGGCATTGGGGCAGGGTAGCCAGACCAAGCAATTCAGTCCAGGCTTCGTGTAATCTCAGGGCCAAGAGGGCAACATGCTCCTGATAAAATTCTGAGGTGAGCCCATCCGGGCCAGTAGCCCTGCTCTTCGGGAGGCTGGAAATGGCCTCAGTAATCTCCTCGAGGGAGATCGGGGCGTCCAACTGCTCTCTAGTGGCTCAGGAGATATAGGTCATGGGAATTTGGTCAAGTAGAAGGTCTATGTCGCGGGCGTTGTGCTCCCACTGGGGGGCGTAGAGGGCCGCGTAGAACTGCGCAAAGGTCTCTAGGATGTGTTGGTCTGACCAATGTTGGACACCATTTGCATCCTTGAGGTTGTCAATACAGGTTCTACACCCCTCCACGCGGGCCAGCCTGGCCAGGGTTCGCCCCGGTCTGTCCCCCTCGCCGTACTTCCGCGCAGCCTGGGGTCGGGCGTAGTATTGGACCTCTCTAAGGGCGTGGGATTCAAAGGTTTCCAGTTCCGATCTTATCTGTGCTAGATTGACTGGAGTAGGTGCAGAGGTATATACCTGCTCGAGTTCTTTAAGTTTGGTTTCGGAATGTTGTATGCTATTTTTTATGTCTTTGAGTACCCCGGATTCCCTGGAGACGCACATACCTCTGATAAATACTTTGAATGCCTCCCATCGGGTCCCATCGGGTGTGTCGTGGTGTTTGTTGCAGTCGAAAAAGGTGTTAATGTCGGAAAGGATCTCAGCCTTGAAGATTATGTCCCGCAGTGCCTCTGATTTGAAGCGCCAGGCGGAGTCGGTAGGTGGGCCAGGCCCCAGTTTGATCCGTAGCATCACTGGGGAGTGGTCTGAGAGTGTGCGTGCCAGTATCTGTGTGTCTATAGTCCTTCCCATAAGCTCAGTCGATATGAGGAGCAGGTCTATCCTAGAAGAACTATCGTGTACAGACGAGTCAAAAGTATAATCTCTAGTGTTTGGGTAGAGTGCTCTCCACACATCACACAGGCCCAGTGTGTCCATATATGTGCGCCTGATCTGTCTAGGTCGTTATCTAGGATCAGGTTCATGCCCCCCCCATATAATTGGGATGCCGATGTATTTCATAAGTAAGGCAGTTACTTTGTCAAAGAATTCGGGAGCATCGATATTCGGAGCATATGTATTCACCAGTAGACACTCTGTATTGGCTAAGAGACAGTGCAGGATTACGTATCTGCCTCCCGAGTCTATGTAGCTAGTATTCAGTGAGAATTCAACTGATTTGTGGACCAGGGTTAGCACTCCTCTAGACTGGGTGGAAAACTTTGTGTAGAACGTGTTGGAGCCCTAGGACGGAGCCAGGCATGCTGCGAGGTGCCCAAGGACATGTGTTTCTTGAAGGAGAAGTATTTTGATACTATGTCTCTGGGCGTATGCAGTTATCCTGTGGGCTTTTGTGAAGTTGCATAACCTCCGGATATTCCATGTCATTAACGGAACATCGCAACAATGGAATCCGTCACCTTTCAGTGCCGCCCGTACCGCTACCATGCTTTTGAACCACATTGCAGCCACAGCCGCTACTCTCTTGCCATTTTCAATGTTACAACCCCCAACTTTACCACCCCCCCACCCTCACTGCCCTCCCTCAACCAGCAGTGTAGTGACACCCACCCAAGTAACGAGCAACAGTGTGCCGGACCCAACTAGGCAACGCGTGCCCACATGCCCAACAGGGGCACAACTGATAACAGACTGCCAGAATAGGCATTGCAGCTGCAGTGGGGGTCGCTGCTGCCGTGTACCCAACTTAGCTTGTAACTTGGTGCAGAAAGCACCTCAATACATTCAACGGCAATTTATATCTAGCTTGCAATAGAAGCATTATAATGCATTGTAACAGGCAAAGGATGAAGTCATGATGATTACAACATGGATGGTAGTTAGAGGCCTGCAGGTTGGATGGGAGGCCCCGGCACTCGACCCGTTAACCGAGTTGTGGCAAGGAGGAGCGGGGCAACACCCGCCGCAGGCCGGGGTGGCCCCAGTTTATAGTACATCGGGCTCAGTTGGTTCGCCGTGGTGGCGGATCGGGGGGTAGGAGGATCTTTTGACAGTGACCATGGTTTTGCCCGGTTGGCCCCGTCACTGGTAGCCGGTATCCTTTGCCTTAGTCGTTGTCCATTAGGTCATCTGCTGGATCCCCAAGCGGGATCTGTGATTCGATGAATTTCACTGCTTCATCCGGAACCGTAAAAAAGTTGAGTTTATTACGATAGTTAAACTTCAAGCGTGCCGGGAAGAGCATTGCGTATTCGATTTTCCTCTCCTTAAGCATCTTTTTCACACCATTGAACTGCCTGCGCTCCATCTGGACCCCCACAGAGAAGTCTGGGAAGATTCTGATGATTTGCAAATCTAATCTCAATTCCCCTTTCTCTCGTGCTAGCCGAAGTATGTGATCCCTATCTCTGTAGCTGAGGATCTTAGCAATTATTGGCCTTGGAAAGTCGCCAGGTTTAGGGCGGGGGGCCAGCGCCCGTTGTGCACGCTCAACCGTGAAGAATGGGGAGAGCTGAGGGGTATCCAGGAGGTCCTTGAGGAGATTTTTGACAGCCAGTTCCATCTTGCCCTTGAGGGCGGACCCGGAACACCCACGATGCAGATGTTGTCCCTGCGAGATCTAGACTCTAAGTCGTCACACTTGGCCTTAACCTGTTTCATATCCTGCACTAGTTCCGTGACTGTGGTCTGAAGGGCGAGCCCCCCGTCCTCGTTGGCCCCAATCCTGGTCTCCGCCTGTTATCCTGGTCCCATGCTGGTCCAGCTTTGAGAACAGGGAGGCCACATTGGCGTTAATGTCGTCCAGCTTCTCATGAAATCAGGCGAAGTTCTTTGCCATGGACTCCATCATCAACGTGAGGTTGGGCTGAGGGGGGTCTGGCGGTGGATCTATGGTGTCCTGGTTCGAGGAGGAGCCTCCCTGCTCGGGCCTGGGTGTCGACTTGGTGAACTTGTTTATAGCCCCAGTCTTGCTGGCCCCGCATGATCTGTTCGACATGTTATGGGTGGTTGATGGTGTAGACTGGAGCAGGCAGATGTGGCCCGTGAAGTTGGAGGGAGCAAGTCCTCACGGCGTCGCCCGTGCAGAATCAACGGGGAGGGAGGAGCTCTACCGCAACACCTGGGGCACCCACCGGGGGAGCGGGCCGTAGAGACAGGCAGGTCACGGAGTGATAATAAGAAGTGGGTGCGGGTTGTATCGTTGGAGGGTAGTGGTGCTCCGGGGGATAGAGTCAGGCAGTGGGGCCCGGGCAGGGGGCGATCCGATTGGGTCACAGTATGGGATTAGGGGAGCAGCACCCTGGCCCAATAGTCCAAAGTGGAATTTCGGGAGATCCGCCGAATACCAGGTGCAAGAAAAGGGTGCAGGGACGAGATGGATGTAGAGCTTATGCAAGGGCTAATCTGGGTAGGGGTGTTGAGGTTCTTATGATGCCGACCAGTGGGGGCCAGCACAGTACCGGACAGGGGGGTGCCCCGCCTCAGGGACTCCGGGTGTAGAGCCAAGAGAAGGCACAAAGCTCACCACAGGTCTTCACAAAGAACTACAGTAGTGTAGGCAGCACCTGACTCAATCCTACAGCCAATGTCAGTGTCCATTTGCGTGTGGGGCAGCTTGCTCCCTCAAAATCGTGGTTACAGCAGAGGTGTTGGGCCCCATGTGCGGAGGGGGGCGAGGTGCACATGTAGAGGAGATTAGGGGCCAGCTCAGGAGAGAGGTAGGAGTCAGCTAGGCCAGGCGTCGGGGGGGTGTAGAAAGCACAGCAGGTGGCCCCCCCAGCTCCTCACCTGCAACACTGATGGTCCGGGTTCTGATGAGGGATGGAGAGGAGGGCCACGGGGTCCCGCAGTGAGTTGCAAGGTAGATGCGGGCCGCCCACGCTTCGCGGCACGGTGGGACAGTCAGGTGGTGGGCCCGCAGAGCCAGCGCCCCCGGGCCTCTCTTGACAAATGTGAACAAAGCAAAATATTGACGGATTAATGCTGAAAATGTGGAAGCTCAGCGAAGCTCTAAAACAAAGCAGTAAACTTGGATGTGTTTGCTAGTAGCACTGCCCCATCCACACTGCAGGTTATTTAATGCCAATGAGAGGCTGTGAACTTTCTTGTAAGCCGACTCCTGTGAGGGGGTCAGCAATGTGAGGCGGACAACTTTTGAATGATTGTTCAAAATATGCCATTTTATTAAATTATGAATGCTATCAAACACTTCATTATACCTACTCTGACAAGGATTTCCCTGTTTAATTAAAAATACATAAACATCAAATACATAAAAAAATATGGTACTTCAAATAACATCAACAATGATAGTCAAAGTTTCTTGACAACCTCTTAGTAATCTGGGTTAGCTCCCTTCCACAGGATTCAAGTTAAATTCAGCTCAAATGTTCAACAAAAAGAAACAAGGAAATCCATGTAGGTAATACAGTCTCAATTCAGTTCTTGATGCTTCAATGTCAAGGTAAAGTTTTTTTAACCAAAGTTCCAACAACAACAAAGCTTTTCTTGTTGGAGAAATAAGGATTTTCCACTTCCTCAAAATAGCAATGCTTTGCCCCCAGTTCCAGTTCCATTTATCCAAGAAGAATTGCCAAAGTCCATAAGAAATACAACTTCTGTAAATGTTAGTGAAACACATGTTTTGGTTAGCAGTTAATATGTCTCTCTTTATAAGATTAGGAGTCAGAGTAGGTATCTTTGTCAGCACTTCTACTTCCACAACGTCAACTTCTACAAAGGTTTACCATGAGGACGTACTCCTTGGCCACATAGTATTCTACCTTCATTTGTGCTACTGAAATCTCACATCTACTGACAACCAAATACACCACCACAGCTTCAGTAATTTGTGACACCACAACAGCTTCAGTACTTTATAACTTCAAACAGGTATTGGTTATGACAAGATTGGGGCCTCAGGGGCCTTGCTTCATGGACTCTCCTGGAGTCAGTCCTGGCGCCTTTGGCGTCAGGCTCATGTTCAGGATGGGAAACCTCCTTGAAGGGACTACTTTTTCTTTGGAGGCCTGCAGCCAACATGGAGGCACCCACACAGTCTAGTTCCTAGCACCAGACTGTGTGGTGCAGTGATTTAGGGTGTGGTAGCCCAGACTACTTTACCTGGACTACTTTACTAGAAGGCTATATAAACTGCACCCAAGTTACAGAACGTGCTTCGCGTTATTCTGCAGCCAGCAGCGTGACGCTCATCGTGTCCAGTGACCTCATGCCGGCGATCCTTGAACAACGGACCTGCAGAGGAGACAAATACCATAATTATTAGTCTATACTTACCTGCGAATTCCATCCTGCCTCTGCCCGTCGATTGTCCATCCTTCTGCTGCTCGCAGTCGTCCATCCAGTCATCAGCATCTTCGGGACACCACGGACGCTCCGGAGCGAAGCAACCTGAAGGGAGACCGAGAAAGACAACGTTAAAACAAGCTACTCACGGCGCTAGCCGCAGTCATCACGAGAACCTCACCTGGTTGGGCATTTCTAGACCGGCATCGTTCTGGAACTCTTCGCACGCCAGAAAAGACCATCGCGACCTGAAAAGGAAGAAAGAAGACAGGTTAGCACGTAAAAGACAAAACAGCGCCGCACTTCGCGCATTACCTACCAAATCGTTGTACTCTCTTGCATCCTCCATTCTGGCAGGAGCCCGATTCAAGCTGTGCATTCACCGAACCTCCGTGCACCTAAGGGGGAATAAAGAAAAGACATTAATTACAAGAAAGGAAGGCAAGGACATTTAAAGACTGCTGCAATCAGACTTACCTCCCTTAAAAGACACTTGAATGGGCTTGGACCACTGAAGTTAACTTGGTCGCTCAAGCCCGCAGAAGACTACGCACCCCTACACAGAAGGCAGGACGGAGAGCAGCCAGACATCACTACAAGGTGGGGAGAGGGCCATCGGGTCGAACCCAAGGGCAGGTGGGAGGACACTCAATCTGATCCTAAATCCGGTCCTCCTGTGCTTTCAGGGCCGACTTCCATCGAAGGCACCATCCGGGATCGGGAGGGGTCCAGGGCGAATCCAGCAACCAGGGCTGAGTGGCGTCCCCGTGGATACCAGGTGAGCGTTACAGCAAGGCACTCTTCCTCTGAATATCCCTTATCCAAAGGGGCAGCCTCTTTGTCCCACTTGTCTATCTGCAACCAACAACAACCTGTAATTGCCTTTGGAACACTCTTCTCTCTTCCATCTACAGTCTTTGGTAATGTAGGTTGTATCAACTTCAAAGCATATTTATAAGTAGCAACGTTCCCTTCCCAAGCTTTGTTGACACTCTCTTGGCTTCATGTAATACTTGTATCTTAGGCAATGCTGAAGTTCTATTTGGTTCACAGTGCTGTTTAAACTGTTATCTGGCTTTGGAAAAGGGTGTTTTCAGTCTTAATTATGAAATGCCGTGTTCACTCTTGACTTGGGCAATGCTTGCTCTCTCCAACTTCAAATAACAAGATTGTAAGACTTGATTTCTCTTTATAAGCAATTGTTGCCTGCATGAATAATGATTCAGAGGTCACTCCCTCTGATAAGCATAATCAGGCACACGTGGCAACTTTTTCATGTATTTTACAGTTTAACATTTAACAATTGCTTCTCTTTGCGTTTGCTCTTCAAGGAGGGAAAGAGAAAATACCTGATCATACACAAGTGCTACATTTCAAGTATAACATAAAAGACTCAAACAACTTCCCCTCGCTTCTATTCTTATGCAAGTGATTATTAAGCTGGATACTGTTGCCGTCAGGGCTCGCGCAAGGATGCAGAATGCCAGGTTTAATTTACCGACTTCTATATTCCTTTCTCCACGTGTTGCACAACTTCTACCACTTCTGGCTTCACTTGGGACCCACACCCTTCCTCGCTGAAGCTGTCTCTGGCCAGGCCACTCAATTAAGGAGCCACTCTCGCTCCTGTGACCAACGGTTTCACGACAGCTGCTCACCGCGGTCACCAACACGCTTCTTGCTGCGCAATCTCTGCAATTAGGCTCACACGGGGAAAGGCAGCTTTCCTGCCCGCCCTCCGCTGTGGGAACAAGATGCTCACAGGACAAACAGGTGAAATGGGAACAGGTTTGTGGGAATAAGATGCTCACAGGACAAAGAGGTGAAATGTGCTGCATCAGAGTTCCAGAGTCCCTTTGGTTCTCCACTTCTGCCTGGATTGCCAACACTGTGCACCTGAAGGGGCCTTTTAAGCCTCTCATGTTCCGTCAGCTGTGGGCTATTAGGCTTAATTGCCTGAATACTACTACACCACAACTCTTCAGCCCTCTTCTTCATCCCAGTACATATGGGATTATGATACTTGTACTTTTTACACACAAGTGCTCGCCCACCTGAGAACCGTCGACATTCTGAATCAGAGGCAATCTGGTTTTCAGAGAAAAGCATGGCACGGAGATAGCTCCGCTGGATTTAAAATCTGGACTCCTCCGGCATATGGATCAGGGAAATACAAGCATGCTGATGATGTTGGACCTGTCTGCCGCCTTCAATCTGGTGAATACTGCAGCCTTGGTGGCCAGGTAGCGGGTTTCAAGCCCTCGGCAGCTCGATGGGTTAAATCATTCCTTGGGGGTCGTCACTGGAGAGTGAGCAGTTTAGCAGATGCTAATCCATTAGAGTTGACAAAAGGAGTACCTCAGGGAGCTTGTCTCTCCCCTATTTTCTATAACATTTTTACTGTTCCATTTCTGGACTTCTTGGATCTCAAAGGCGTTGAGTTCACTAGTTACACCAATGACACCCAATGTGTCATTCCAATTACTGGGGTCTTCTCTGTAGATGAAATAGACATCAATAGGATCTGCGGCCTTATCCAAAACTGGATGGGTACTAACGGCCTCTCGCTCAATTCAAGCAAGACAGAGCTGATGCTCGTAGGAACAGAGAAGAATATTCATAAGTTGGAGAGACAGTATACCCAACTCCTAATTGGTGGCTGCACCATTGAAACTAAAAAAGAAGGTTAAAACATTGGGGGTCTATTTGGACCGCATTTCGAATATGAATGCACAGGCAGCAGTTTAGTTGCTTCCACGGTCTACTATATTAAACTTCTGGCTCATGCCCATCCTTTTCTTTCTAGGACAAGCAGGGAGGCATTAGCATGTGTACTAATTGGTTTAAGAATTGACTACTGTAGCAGCATCCTGACTGGTTTATCTAATTGCCAGATTAATAGACTCCAAGTGATGCAGAATAATGCAGTCAGAATTGTTGTGGACCGAAATAGAAGGGACCATATCTCGGACACAAGAAGGGACCTACACTGGCTTCCAATCAAGGAGAGAATCAGTTTTTGGTTAATGGGGATCATCTTTAACTGCTTGAAAAACTCTGGTCCATCCTATCTTAAGGACGTTTTGGTTCCTAAAGCCAATAAATATAACCTGAGATCCAACAACTGTTCCCATCTGAAGACTCCCGTTTCTCGAATGAAACAGGCCAAAAATTGAGCCTTCTTTGCAGCAGCTCCAACATTTTGGAATGGACTTCCCATTAACCTATCAGGGTATTCAGAAAGAGACTGAAGACCCTTCTCTTTAACTAATGAGCACTTCTCAGATTTTTGGTTCCACCTAACACACTGCTTTGTCACGGTGCTAGGCTGTCTGTTTCGTCTGTCCAGCACCCTTAAGCCCTCGGGTCAGTGGCCGCGCTATATCAGTAATAATAAATAAATAAAAAAGTAGTCCTCAATACCAAAATTAGACTAGTTGATTTCTACTGTTGGGCAAACAGCCATTAAAAGTGTGGGTTTACGGGGAAAGTTAAGCAGGGGGGTTTCCCAGTCTTCCTGACCTGTTTCCACCCATGTGAACCTCCCGCAGTACACCACCCCCAGGGACAGGATCAGGAAGCGTCTGCCTTTCCCTGGCCACCTGGGAGGAGACTTTAGGCAGGGTTTTAGTGAGGGATCCATTGGATTTGTCACTACTCACCGGCTTTTTCCTGGGTGTACTCGGTATCTCTTTTCCAGACTCGCTTGCGGATTAGGTACAAATAATCTCTCCCCTTAAGGGATTATTAAATGTAGTCTGGCATTGGTTAATTGGGAAAACAGCATCTACGGGCATCACGTTTCCCTTTTTAAGTATTTGTGAGCTTCAAAAGATGATCACGGCCCTCTGTGTTTTCTTGCAAATTCTGTGATGTCTGTCTGTTGCTCTGCAGCACTTTGTGGTCTTAGGATGCCTTCCAGCATATGCTACTTGTGGTGTGGTCCCCTTTAAAATGTCATGCCATGACTCTGTCATGACACGCTCTAAATAAAAGGAGGTTGAGCCAACACGTGCAGAAGTACGGCTGAAGACTCCCTACGTGGCAACTCTGGTGTCGTATGTCTGGCCCATGTGCTCACGGACCCATATGTTGTGCCTGCCTGAATGACCCCAGGCAATACCAGAAGGCCGTGTGACCATGGCCTGGCTGCCTGAATCCATGTGATCACGGATCCAAGTATTGGAGCTGGGTGCCTCCTGCAGCTGTTTCGTGCCACGTGAATGTGGCAACCTGGAGCCCTGTTGTGTGCCTGCAGCGACTGTCTGGTGGACCCAGGTGCCACCGAGGTCCCCACAACATTGGTGAAGAAGGGTGAAGAGACCCACCCCGCAAGACTGTGAACGCCCGCCCACGCCTAAACCAGCTGTTTTCCTGCCATGTGGGTGCCGCTGTACTAGGAGCTCTGTGGTCAGAGCTGTGGGGAAGTAAGCCGCGGCTCCATTAGATGCTGGAGCCGACTCGGGCCTCAGGTGGTGTTTTGCTCATGCTCTGTGGTCGGAGCTCTGTTGGGAAAAAAAGGAAAAAGGGACTGTCAGTGCGCCGCCCAGCCCTGGTGGTACCTGCACGTTGCAGCGCTGATGCTCCTCCTTGGGGAGTCCCAGGCCACATCAGCAGTGTCTTAATCAGCATTCCAAGGTCGGAGCTGAAGGGGGAGTGCGAGCCCTACTCCATGGGTAGCCCCGAGCCAAGCGGGCGGTGAACAATACAGCACTCCATGTCAGAGCTAAAGGTAAAAGGTAAAAGGGAAGAGAGCCCCGCAGTGGGCTCCAGAGCAGCGCTTGGGAAAAAAAATAATAAAACCTACTGCAATTATGGCTGTGTGCTTGGTGCTCTGTGTAGAAGGTAAAAGGAAAAGAGAGAGGTGCTGGAAATAGGTGCAACACGCTCTGCCACTGGAGCTCAAAGGACAGCTCCTGCCTCGGGAGAGAAAGGGGGTGTGCTCAGAGCCAAGAAAACCATAAAATAAAAAGCTAAAAGGAGAGGAAATGGCGGGCGAATGCGCCAGGAAAGCTGGCATGGCGGGCGCCGCCCCTTAGTGGGGGCGGTCCAGGCCACCCCCCCCCCCCCACCCGTAAGAAATGACGCGCCGGGGGCGGGAGGATGATGTCATACAGGGCCCGCCCCCCTGAAGGGCGCGAAAGCGGAGGCGCAGGGCGGGAAACCGGGGAGAAGCCGGCCATAAAGGCACGGACTTGTGTGAGCAATCACACTTCCTCCCTCGGTTTCCCGTCTCGCCGGAGTAATGGGGGGGCAGGGGGAAATGGGGAAAAAATTGACATCACCAACGGCCGGGGTAGAGAGAGGTGGATAGCCAGGGCCGGGCTCAATCCGAGGCGTCCACCGGACGAGGACGATGGGGGAGGGGGAGGGGGGGGTAAGCCCTAGGTAGCCGCACTTTGAATAGTATATCAGTGACGGTGAATTACGGATCGCCTGTAAGATAACTCCAAGACTTTATGCAAATAAAGCTGCTGAGGCATGTTAACCTTCCAATCATAAACAGGTGTTGTGTCATTTTTTGCTGCCGCCTGCATGGGATGACTGATGCGGAGAGGGGGAGGGGGGTAGTAGGGACAGGGGGGGGCAAGAAGGACAGGATAAAGTGGGGGGGGGGGAAGGCAAGGCGCTGAGTGCCCACGCTAAGGATCTCGGTGTGCTCTGGGATTATAGCCCAAAGGAACTGCTTTCCTCGCCGAGGTTGCACTCTGTTGAGGAAGGCTCATGCACCTCAGGGGTTCCATGTGATATTTTCGCTGCAAAAATATCGCCATACACAAATTTCGCCATATTTTTGCGGTGAAAATAACACATGGACCCTGCGGGGGACACCCCCACAACCCCCGCATCATTTTTTTATGTGCGGGGGACACCCCCGCACCTAATATTTTCGACACCAAAAATATCGCCTATGGCCGTTCCCGACGACCATATGTACGGCGATATTTTTGGTGGCGAAAATATTACCCGATACCACTCGGGGGTGGATGTCGGTTTGGTTTTCAATCAAAGGAAAGGAAAGTGTAGGAAAGGCTGTCCCAGAGTTTTTTTTTCCTTCTTTCTCTCGAAGGTGTGCCCAAACGCACAAAGACAACACAATCTGAGACACTCACCGACATTGCACAGGGAAGCAAACCCCTATTATCGCCATGGGAGATGACTGGGATATTTTTTATTGGATTTTGTAAGGCGCCTATACAACAAATGGTGTTTCAAGGTGCCACAAGACAAACAAGGGGGGCGGGGGGCAAGGGAGAAAAATTACAATAACGGTCCTACTAGGCCTTGTGACATTCGGATTGTGCAAGTACAGTAACAAGAGGTGCGTGGGAGAGAGGGGTTTGGGGGGGGAGTGCTGGCCTGCATGGAATGCGAAGTGTTAGGGTGGGAATGGAAGTACAGGGTAAAGAGGAGAGAGTGCAAGTGAACGGCGGGGTGGAGGAGGAAGGGGGGAAAGGCCGAAGGGGCTAGGCAAGTGCTAAGGGGAGGATAGGAGGGCAAGTGCCAGGGATTGCTTGGGGTGCAGGGGGAGAGGGTCCACATGCTAAATGCAAGAAGGGGTGTGGACTGGGTGGGGGGGGGCTGGTGCCCTGTTGAACTCAGAGGGAACCAGGCAGCCAGTCACTGAAGCAGACGGGGGTGTTAGCAGGGAAGGGGGAGAGGGAAGGAAGAAGAGAAAAGGAGGGTTGTGAGGAGCTTCTGGAATTTAAGGAGATCTGGCTCAAGCCTGAGAGGGGCGGGGGGCCATTCCAGAGCTAGGCTCCTGCGGAGGAGAGAGATCTACCCCCCCCCCACTCTCTGCTTAGAGAAGCATCTAGTCTGCATAGAGTTGGAGCTAGAAGACCAACGGTCTCTAGCAGGGAGGTATTTAGGGAGAGAGAGTTGGATGTAGAGGGGTCCTAGGCCCCAGAAAGCCTTGTAGATGATGCAGAGGGTCTTGAACTCCATCCTAGCAGCAACCGGGAGCCAGTGGAGAGATTTTTGTGCTGGAGAGATGCAGTCGCTGGACTTGATGCCGAGGATAAGCTTTGCAGTCCGATTCTGGATTAGCTGAAGGGCGCGTAGGGAGGATAAAAGAAGATTGAGGAAGAGGCTGTTGCAGCCTAGAGAGGACCAGAGCTCTGGAGACATTAAGTTTCTGGGGGAAGGTGAGGAAAGGGAAAATGGCTATGAGGAGGTGCATCTGATAGTAGGCCTTCTTAGCAAGGTCCGCGGGGTGAGGAGAGAAGGAGACGGAGGAGTCAAAGATGACACCAGGGTTTTTTCCTCACAAGATGATGAGCGGAGAGGTCCCTTAGGATGCTATCAGGAAAGGAGAGTGGCCCCGGAATGATGTTGGAGTATGAGGTACCGCTCTCTGCCCACAGTATGGATGGGACCTGCCACACGCACGTGAGTGCCCTGCCAAAGGACACACATGTGGAAGGTGCCGAAAGGCGGACCACTTTGCACAGGCCTGTCGGGCCCCATCATCAGCAGCCCAACCAGTCCCATCACCAGCCACCACCTCAAGGGAGTATACACGACAAGCAGCTGGAAGGCGACAGCATAGACCATCTGTGATCAGCTCGCACCACCAAAGGGAAGAGGGCCCATATGGGAAGAAGAAGAGGACAAGGAAGTTTTCTTCCTATTTTGTGCTCAGGAAGATGATCAGGAGTGTCCCCAGCAATCAAGGGGAAAACTACCTTAGAGGACTGGAGCAAGACTACACAGGGTTAGACGTTTGATCGAGGGATCTAGGATCACTAGTTAATGAGAGGACTGTTTGCCCTCTGTAACAGATTGGGTTCCCGAACTGGAATGCATCCACAGTTGTAATATTAGTTCACATGTTTGATGTTTACGGTTCTTGTTTGTTTTATTTTTAATGCAAAAGGAGAAATGTGGTTTGGTCCCCTTTAAGATGTCATGTCATGACTCTGTCAGACCACCCTCTAAATAAAAGGAGCTCAAGCCGGCATGTGCGGCAGTATGGCGGCAGACTCCCTGCATGCCAGATCTGGTGTCTGGCTCATTATTTGGTCTATGCCGTGTAATCACAGCCTGTATGTATGTCTGGCCTGTGTGCTCACAGGCCATTCTGTTGTACCTGCCTGGGTGACCCCAGGCAATACCAGATGCCTGTGTGACCATGGCCTAGCTGCCCTGGATCCGGTTATCAAGGATCAGAGTATTGGAGCATGGTGCCCCCTTACAGCTGTTTCGTGCCGCATGACCGTGGCAACCCAAAGCCCTGCTGCGTGCCCGCAGTGACTGTTTGGTGGACCTAGAAGATCCACACAACACTACTGATGATTTTATTTTTCAGGTTTGTGTGTTAAGCGAACAGGCCATTCCATCCTGTTCAGGAAAATCTGATAGAGGGTCGTCTCTTTCCTTTTGATATTCGACCCTGTGGTTTATGAAGTTCCTACTGCAGGAATGATGGGGCATGTAGTTTTTTGATGGCTCTAATTTTGGTCCCACCCTAGAGTTTGGGGCTAGACTGCACCTCTGTTGGGATTCTGAGCCCAAAGAGCCCCGCTTCTTCCACCCCATGGGTCCAACACTGGGCAGAGGCCGGACTACACCAGTACCCCGGTCTCCACTTTATAAAGGGTGGATAGTGCCTGTGACTTGCCACACAGGCTATTATTGTGCTTTTGTTCTGATTTTAATGCAAAGGAATGCTGTTTTGTAATTTGGTGTTCTCAACACATCATAAGAGCACAATGGTGAATTTCCTCCTCAGATTGTTATTGAACCTCAATTGATTTGTTTTTAAATACAAAGATATTTGTTATGTTTTGCATCAGAAAATATGATAGCTTTCCCCCACATGTACATTTCACAATTGAAAGGTTTTTCGCACTTTCTTATGTACCATATGAGGCTAAGCATCTTTCTTATATCATGCATGACATATCACAGAGAATGTCAACTACACCATTGCACTGATTTGCTACAACGTGCCATGCATTTGTGATTGGGGAACATCTTTTAGCATTTGCTGATGCCTTTGGCTGATGATGACCTATTTAAGGGATATCGCCACTAAATTATCCCAGAATGTCACAAATATATACAGAGACAAACTTGTCGTCATTTTACACTGACAAATTGCAAACTGACAGCTTCTGCCTCAGTCTGGCTTTTCTGTGGAAATCATTTGATAAAGAGCAACAGGGAACTGCTTCAAGTGCTGATTTTTATGCAGAAAGTGTCTTGTCTAGGCAGCTGGTAAGAAAACACATATTTTAGAGCCTAATTAACTAAAGGTGAATGACTCAACACCCTGTTTTACATATGAGCACCAAATAACACAAGCTTTTCTCTGATCAGGTTTTACACATGGATATCATCTACATCATGACATGGATGGTGATGTTCCTGACAAGCATTATGTGTACTACTTCATCACAGCAGTCAACCCTTTCTTCACCAGTAAGTTTACCCCTGAATACATTGTTCTCATGATAGCGTTTTATTTATTATATAGTTTAACATATATGTTAACATTTTCTAACCAGATATCAATTCATACTTAAGTTTGTTTGTGAAACATTTTTTGAGTTTCTACATTTTATTGGATTCAAACAAATGTGAAATATTTCCTGAAACTGGTTACAAACTGTGGTAAGTCAGGATCAGGTGTCTGACAAACATGTATTTTGTTGCATAATTCTGCTCTAAAAACCGATCGCTTTAGTCCCTATAATAAAAGAAAGAAAAGAGTCCAAAAGGATGCACACTAGGATGTCATACAAAAAAGTAAAGCTGTCTAGAAACCGATCTAGCATGGTACTAATCCTTGCACTACCAAGTGACAAACTATGAATAAAATAGTTAATAGCTTCCTGCCAGGTTGGCCTTGCTTCGGACCTTCAATGTAGTGTTCCAAAGTATTATTAGGTAGTGTTCCTGAGGCGTTAGCCCTCTCAGAAGTCCAACATAGATATGCTCCCAAGGCTCTTTCCTTTGGCTTAAAGGAAAACAAACGTCTCTAAGCCTTTGGGCCTGTATTTCAGTCTATCTTAAACAAAAGTCTCTTTGGGTGACTGGGTCTCTCATGGTTTAGTGTGGAACCGCTTTGGTTCCTGCCCCTCCCTAGGGTGTCTGATTTTATGTCCCCTTGTTGAGTCATCTCTCTTTCTCAGGCCCAGTTTGGCTGTTTACTCTCTTGTCTTCTCTCAGCCCCTTTCACTGTTTCTAGTTCTTCTCCCCCTCGTGGAGTGTTCAGGTTCTCACCCCGTCTCGGGCTGTGTGGCAACTTGGCCCCTCTTGGACATTTCGTTCTCTCAACCTGGTTTGGGGTGTGCAGCCTTTTGCCACGTCTCGGGCTGTATGGCGGCTCTTTTTCTCTCTGACCTTTCATTCTCTAACCCCAGGGCTAGGGCCTCTCCAGATTGGCCTGCCATCCTCCCCGCTCCCCAAGCGTACTATGCACCGGTCTCGCTTTGGGGATGTTCCTCAGGGGCAGAGGCTGCACAGTTTTTCTTCTCTTCGGTCGTATGTGTCCTTGCATGGGCTTTGGTTCTTGCTGCAGGTCTCTCCAGGTGCTGGTCGACCACCTACCCGGCGGTAGCATCAATACTCTGTATGACGCAGCCAAGATTCTCAAGCTGCGGGCCTGGTAGTAGGGAGCAGCCCTCAGAGGGATTCCCCGCTCTCTATCACTCCATGCCATCTGCGTGTGATTTCTCTGTGACGGCACCTCAGAGTGGAATGAGGCCTCCTCTGCGCCTTGGCTCTGCAGGTTGGTGAGTGGCATTTCAGCTCACTCTCTCGTTCCTCTTTGTGTCAGTGTTGTGAAGATTTTATATCCGTCTCTGAAAAGAGATGACGTAATCCATTGGTTTTGTGATGGCAACATCACCGGCTCAGAAACCAAGCCAAGTGAACCATTCTCACAGTGATTTGGCGAAATTTCTAAATACCCAATGAAGAATTTGGCTTCCTCAGATAAGGAAGGATGACAGATATCCCTCCTAATGTATGGCCTGTGTTCTGCATTGAGATCCCTCTTGTCCTGTCCCCCGGGGGGGGGGGGGGTGTAACTTAGCAGACCACCTCACCTGTCCCAAAGGGGGTGGCTATCTTCAATATGACAATGAAATCAACAAGCTTTCCATAAATGAATCACAAGGGAAGGAAACTGAAAAAGTCATCATAGTGACTAAGACCATCCTAGTCCATAGTCCCCTTACCTCCCTACATATGGTATGTATGCCCGAACAGGAAGAGACTAGAGCGGAGAATTTTGCAGAACCCCACTATACGTTTCCAACCACCAATGCCTAGCTTTGTAGCGGGATTTAAGGTAGGGTGTTGGAGGTACGAATTATTAGTCACTATAGTGAGTAATATTTGTATACTTTTTGTGTAAACTTTGTTTTTCATGGCAGGTTCACAAAACAACCACATTGTGGCACACATGTGGAAATCCTACTTAAAAAAACCTGCACAAAAAACACACCATTAATATAATTACAGAGGTACACGGCAGGTACAAAAGATGGAACAGAAGAAAAACAAAGAGGGGCTCTCAGAAGTCTAGCATCATCCCCAGAAGATGTTATCATTTTAGTTATGCATAAAGCTCGTAAAACGCACTCCAAATATTTTTATAGCCAGACAGGTCATCATTTCAGTCCTACACAACTTTTTTCAAACTGGATTTCAAACACATTGGGCCTCATTACGAGTTTGGAGGTAGCCATGTCCTTAACAAGGGCATGGCTACCCCCAAACCCGGGTCCAGGTCCCGCAAAAGGGGACTTACCGGGCCATTCCGACCTTGGAGGGCCCGGTAATTCCCATTCACGGGACCCGGACCCGGTACGTGCCCATTCCCATTTGAGCCCCCATAGGGCTCAATGGGAATGGGGAGGATGGTAGCAGCGGTACTGTTAATAACGTTACCGCTGCTACCATCCTAGTCTGCTCACGGTGCCGCTCTGCACGCCTGGTCTGACCATGCGTCCAGAGCGGCACCCGCGAGCATACTCGGAATGTTGAGGCGAGATAACAATGGCGCTGGTAGCACTACCGGCGCCGTTGTTGCCTTACCGCAACACTCCTAATGAGGCCCATTGCATCTAGCCACATGTCCACTGATGGCCAACCCCAGACTTCTAGAGTGTCTTCATTTCCACCCTACAGATCCAAAACATATATGAGAAAGAAGAAGTTTCTTTCCTGCAGTGGCAACATAAATCTGACTCCGATAATGTACAGTGGTGCATATTGACAGGGGTCCAATAATTCCTAAAGAGTATGCACTGCCTCGCATCAAGCTTCTCCCTTCAAAGGCATTGCTTGGGGCTTGTTCACTCCCTGTGCTGATGTGGCTACAACCAGAAATGCTAACTTCCAGGAGAACAATCTTGGTTCTGTCGACGCCATAGGTTTGAAGAGTTTATGAGCCAGCCACGACAAGACCACATTTAGGTTCTGTAAAAGGTGGGAAAATTGTAAGAGGCCATGCTGGTGCCTATTTTAGTTTTGGCTATTAGGTGGCACTGAAAGGGCTACCTATAAAGCTGAAACTATTGTCATTAATATAAGAGCTTTAACATGAGAGCTTGAAATAGGGGCTTTGGATGCAGGTGTGTAATGCTTTTCAATGCAGGATGACATATGAGGATGGATATATGGTAGTTTGGCTATGTGTCCCACCCATCGCTAAGTAAAATCTATAGGGGTTTCCTCCTATTCCCACCCATCTCCTCCCACAACACACCTATTTTTGCACTCTTTGGCCAATTATCTACTCTCTGGTGAATTTGCTAGCCATTTTTCCTTCCAAAATGGCAGCCACCATGTTTTAATATTCTTAAACAGTTATTTGACCTAATTGAGGCTTTGAAGAACAAGTTACTTACCAACTGTAATGTTCTTTCGACTGGATGTTCCTCCCACGTATTCCTCATCTTGTAATATTCATATTCGCCAGCTTTGCTGCTTCGGAATGTTTTTTTCGGCAGAGGGCGCTGTGCACGAGGTCATGGCGTTGATGTCCCTCGACGGGCTCTGTACCGTGTCGACGTCACCATCCGTATAAATAGCTCGTGCCGCGCACGTTGGCTTCAGTTTTTTCGAGGAAATATTCGAGTAACACCCAGGCGTGCTCCGTGACTGATAGACTTTTCGTGAGAGGAGAGTGTAAGAAACGCAAACTGTACTGCGGGGTAGGATGGGAGGGTCGATGAGGAATATGTGGGAGGAACATCTGTTAGGGAGAATTCTCTGTTAAGGCTAATTTCCCAAACCTAGTGAGTCCCCCAGCAGCTTTGCTGGATTTTTGGGGTTTATTTTTTTCTCCTGCTAAGAGTGAGACTCTTTTCCTCCCACTCCTAGACATGATTTGAGGTGTTCCTTTGACTTTGTATGTGTTCTATGGGCTATGGGGTCCTTTACCCCATAGGGTTTCATGTGTTTTTGATATGTGGGTTACACAGCACCCTCCGTGCAGTAACCCAGGGGTGTCGTAGCGACCCCCCAACATAGACTCCATACCCTGGGACTCACTACTGCTTCCCAGGGCATGTAAAGTCACCATTGGCTTTACTAATCTTAAATTGTGAACAGAACCAGTACAAACCATCATATTGTGGACGTACTGGTCGGGGCAATTCGATTGCTCTGGGGTCTGTTGTTCGAGGGGGCACTGTCCAGTCCCCCCCGACCAAGTTTTGGCTGGTGGCAGTGGATACTACTTTTTATATTCGACCGCAAATATATTCCTATGGGATTTTCCCATTGTTCGAGGCTACCACTTTTTAAAATAGCCTCGAACATACCGCCGGTTTATTAAATTAATATAAATTCACCGGTTGGTATTTTTCACCGAAACTTGGTTCCAAAATGGCGTTTGTGTTCGCTTCTGTGACTCCAACCCAAGTCGGGGCCTTTATTCCACTTTTTTGCCGGGCTTCTTCACAGAAGCCTCCAAAAGTGGTGCCACTCTGTCTGGGTACCACAGGGGGTGCGGGAGGGGGTTTAGGCACCCTGGACTGAGTTGTCTCGGCAACTCAAGTCGCACTCTTGTGTGATTGGCCCAAGTGGTGAGCCCCCCGGCTCACCACTTAGCATGTTTGAGTGACAGCTAGGCTGAATGAATGGGGGTTTTCTGCATAAAAGCAGGGCTTTGGGGACTGGAACTTCAGAAGTCGCCACAGGACCTAAAGAATCCGAGGAGAGAGAAGCCGAGCCGACCTGCAACGACGACACTACCGGTGGAGCCCTGCTGAACCGTCTCACCACTTTTCCCGACGACAGAGGAGATCTCCAGCCCGGAGAGTCTTCTTCCTTTGACTGGTGGGGATAACCAGTTTGCCCGTCTTTTCGCCTTCCTGGACAATCTCGTGGCCGCCTTGCCCGTGCCAAGCAAAGAAAAGGGTGGTACCTTGTAACCGGGAAACTCTGCGGCTGGTTTCTTCCCTGGCAGCGCAACGACCTTCAGCTTTCCTCCACGTCGAGACCTTCTCTTCCTCTGGACGAAACACCGACTTGCAACCGCTGGAGCGTTCTTCCCATTTTCAGGTACTGTGTCCCGCCTGGCTTCCCTTGCGACAGATTGTTCGGGGTGACAGTAAATCCTCGACTTTCTAACCTGAGCTAGCCTGGGACCTGTTAACTAACTTTTCCTGGCTTGATCTCAATCTTTTGTGAACTTTCTACAAAGACTCTTTGGGAATAACCCCACTGTGTGATCCTGGACACATTTTGCTTGCTCTCTCTAAGAGTGGGCCTGGCATTTGAACTTCCTTGCTCTCCAGTAGACTTTGCCTAACCTGCCTCACTGTGGTTCTTTGAAAGGTATTGAAATTTGTGTGCTTTCATAACCCTGCATTTTTCCCTCCCTTTTTACAAACTTATTAGAGTGCCATTTTATGTTAAGCGCTCACCTCTGTCTGAAAATAAGTGGTGTTTCTCATTAAGACTTGTCTAATAAGTAATTAGGGTTGTATAGATGTAATAGTGACTGTGTGTTGAATTTATTTACCTCTTGTGTGCTAGTGTAATTTACAAGTGTGTCTTTAAATAAATAATGATATACTTTTACACCAAAGCTCTGGTCAGTGTTTACTTGTGCTACTGTATCTCTGTACCTATTGTGTATACTCTATATACTGCCTAACTCATCTTGAGAGAAGTCTGACTGCTCAGCCACAGCTACCAGGTAAATTTGGGTGGTACAGACTGCTACCAATTGGGTTTACTGCCAACCACCTGTAGTCCTAAATCTTTTGCAGTGGTCCCTAAGGGAACTGCACAGGTTTCTGCCTAACAACATCCAGTCGAAAGAACGTTAAATTGGTAAGTAACTTGTTCTTCGAATGGATTGTCTCCTCCCACGTATTCCTCATCTTGTGATAGACTCCAATAGCAGTGGTAAATTTGGAGGTGGGAGTACTAGTTATTGTTCTCATGGATGGAATGAAGTACCACCTTGGCAAACAAACCCTCATTGGAGGAAGAGGCATCTAAGCAATAATGCTTGATGAAGGTATGCATTGATGCCCATGTTGCAGCTGAACAAATATCTGCTGCAGGGACTCCCCTCTTCAAAGCCGCAGAAGTAGCCATTCCCCTAGTGGAATGGGCTCATAGCCCATCCGGTGGGTCTTTTTCCGCTAATCTGTAGCACTCAATTATAGCCAGAATGATCCAGCGGGATATAGTTTGTTTTGTCACCGCTAATCCCAATTTATGACCTGTATAACCTACAAAAGGCTGGTCATCTTTACGTAACTTTGACATTCTTGAAATGTAAAAACTGAGAGCCCTTTTGGGGTCCAGTCTATGCAGTCCCTCCTCTTCTTTGCCCAAATGAGGAGGAGGATAGAATGTTGGTAATATGATTTATTGTGACAAATGGAAGTCAGAAACTACTTTTGGTAAGAAAGATGGTTTAACTTTAAGAACTACCTTGTCCTTGTAAAATGTAGTATATGGGGTTTTACATGAGAGAGCCTGTAGTTCACTAACCCTGCGGGCTGATGTTAAGGCTACAAGAAGGACAGTTTTCAGTGTTAGAAGCCTCAAGGGACAGGAGTGCAGAGGCTCAAAGGGTATACAAGTTAGAAACTTAAGTACTAGATTTAAATCCCAAGTTGGGACATGAAAAGGTACTGGAGGGTATACATTAGACAGCCTTTTCAGGAATTGAATGATTAATGGAATTTTGAAGTAGGAAACCTTTTCCGAGGAGCGCTTGAAAATGGACAGCGCAGCAAGATATCCTTTAATTGTTCTGATCTGGAGCCCCAGATTGGCTAGATGCAATAGGAAAGAAAGCATCGTTGAGATGCCACATTGAAAAGGGACCACATCCTTATCTTTGCACCAGTTACTGAGCTTGTTCCAGCGACATCGGTACAAAGATTCCGTTGCTGGCCTTCTGGCCGAAAGCAAAATCTCCATAACGTCATCCGGAAGATCCCAATCCTTGTATCTCAACCTCTCAGAAACCATGCGTGAAGGTTGAGTGTCTTGACCTCTGGATGGAGAACCCAACCTTCCTCTTGCGAGAGAAGATCCTTTCTTTGCGGAAGACGTATTGGAGGGCAGATGGACATGTCCAGAAGGTCTGGGTACCACGTCCTCCTGGCCCAATCCGGAGCAATTAGGATCATGGTTTTCCTGAACTTTCTCAACCTCCTGATTACTTGAGGAATCACGGGGACTGGAGGAAACGCGTACAGAAGTGGAAACTTCCAGTCCACCACAAACGCGTCTCCTCGAGCTCCTCGGAGGAAATTCCCTTGAGCAGTACTGTTCGCACTTCCGGTTTACCGTGGTCGTGAACAGATCCACTTGAGGGGTTTCCCAAAGAGCAAAGATCTCCAGAAGGACTTCCTGAGCTAGCTCCCACTCGTGAGAGACTGTGCTCTGCCTGCTTAGAGCGTCTGCCGCCGTGTTCTGCTTTCCGGCTAGGTGAACTGCCGATAGAGAGATTCCTTCTTGTATTGCCCAGAACCAGAGCTGCATTGCCTCGCTGCACAGTGGTAGTGACCCTACGCCTCCTCTCTTGTTGAGGTAGTACATGGCCACCTTGTTGTCTGTCATTATCAGGACATTCTTTCCCTGTACTGAGGGCAGGAAGGCCTTCAGCGCTAGTCTGATTGCCCTCAGCTCCAATAGATTGATGTGTAGTTTGGACTCCGATGGAGACCAACGACTGCTGATTGTCAGATTGTTGGTATGGGCTCCCCACTCCGTGAGTGAGGCGTCCATAACTACTGTTATCTCCGGCCATGGTTGCCAAAAAAATTCTCCCTTGAGGATGTTGTCGTTGCAAGCCCACCATAGTAGATCCTGAGCAACCGCGCTCGGGACTTGCAGAAGATCCGACATGTTCCCCGAGAACTGGGACCACTGAGTTCTGAGGGCCCACTGAAGGAATCTCATTCTCAATCTGGCCTCTGGCACCAGAAAAATGCAGGATGCCATAAGGCCGAGCAACCTCAGAAAATCGAAGGCTGGCAGATGCTGGGCATTCTGGAACTTTGTTACCATCTGCAGAATGTGGAGAGCTCTCACCTCGGGAGGAGAGGCTTTGCCCGAGGAAGTGTCCAAAACTGCTCTGATAAACTGGAGTTTTTGGGATGGTATAATGTGGGACTTCTTGAAATTGAGAGAGAAGCCCAGTTTGTGAAGGAAGTGACAGGTGATAGACAGTTTCTGAGCTTGTTCGGGAGAACGTGCTCTGATCAACCAATCGTCCAGGTATGGGTAGACGTGAATCCCCCCTCTCCTGAGACTCGCTACCACCACCGCCATCAGCTTGGTGAAAACCCTCGGGGCAGAGGTCAGCCCGAATGGAAGGACTCGAAACTGATAGTGAGAACCGCCAACTGTGAACCTCAGGTACTTCTTGTGCTTGGGATGGATTGGCACATGAAAGTAAGCATCCTGAAGGTCCAATGATACCAACCAGTCTTGGAGTTAAGGATCTGAGAAAGGGTTACCATCTTGAACTTGTCCTACCTGAGGAACTTGTTCAAGTTTCTTAAGTCCAAGATGGGTCTCAATCCTCAGTCCTTCTTTGGGATGAGAAAGTAAGGGGAGTACCAACCCGTGTTCCTCTCCGCTACAGATACATGTTCTATTGCACCTTTCTCTAGCAGGGTTAAAATTTCCTGCAACAGGAGCGGGTCTGGAATTTTGGCAGAGTTGGTTCCCGGTGGATGATCCTGAGGCCTTTTTAGGAAGGGAAGGCAGTAACCTTGAGCTACTGTTTCCAGTGCCCAAGCATCTGAAGTAATGCCCCGCCATTCTTTCAGATGCTGAGAGATTCTGCCTCCCACTGGGGTTTTGTGTGATAAGGTCTCAGAGTGATTTGGAGGCGGCTGCAGGAGCGGCTGAGGGCAAAGAGGCCGTTCCTGAGGAAGGCTTTGCAGTCTTTCCTCGTCCACTACGAGTGACATTTCTTTTGCCCCTTTGAAAGGCCTGTCCTCTTCCTCTACCAAAAGAGGAGTAGTACCGAAAAGGACGACCCCTCCAGGAAAATGAGCCCGAATAGGGTTTGTGAGGCTGTCACATGGAGGTGCCAAGCGATTTAGCTGCCGCTTTTGAGGTCTGTAGTGTTTCTAGGCTTTCATCAGCCTTACTACCAAACAGCCTCAAGCCATCAAAAGGCATGTTGAGAAGTCTGGCCTGCACATCTGGTGCAAACCCTGACTTTCTCAACCACGCAAATCTGCTTAGCACTGTGCTTGTAACCATGGACCTGCTGATACTTTCAGCAGTGTCCAATCCAGACTGGAGACATTCCCCCATTGCCTCCTTTCTGTCTTTGACAATATTCAGGAAGCCTTCCCTTTCCTTGCCTTCCGGAATATGTTCAGCCGCCAAAATACAGTCCCACAGGGTGTGTGTGAAACTGGCCAGGGTACAGGTGACGTTAGTTGACTTTAAAGCCATGCTACCCGAAGTAAAAACTTTACGGGCCCAAGCATCTACCTTCTTATCCTCTCTATCCGGAGGGATAGTTGGATATGCGGTCTGTCTTGAAGTAGTTGCCGCCTGAATAACCAGACTTTCTGGAGTGGGATGCCTGTTCAAATACTCAGGATCAGAAGTAGAAGTTCTATACTTCTTAGGAAAATTACTGTTTACTGCAGCAATGTTGTCAGGAGCTTCCCAGTTCTTTTCTACTGTTCTCTGAAGTGCCCTATGGAAAGGGAGAACTGGATCTTTCTGGGGGCCCCGATCTAGAATATCTGTCTGTCATGTCATCCTGATCAAAGGTGGGTGAGGCTCTACCCCAAACCATATATTCCACCACTCTATTCATTAAACTCCTGTACCCTGAATCTGCATGTTCTGCATGGTCAGGTCTCGCAAACTCTAGCTCAGGTAACGTATCAATGCAGAATGAAGAGTCTCACACAGGTCTCTCATTTTTGATTCTGGATCTATTAATTCTTCTGGAACCTGTCTAGTGCCATGTTGCACTCCAAAGGGAGAAACCTACTCATCTTCAGAGCCACTTTCTTCAATATATCGAAGACATAGGGCCTCATTACAACTCACCCGGTATGGAAACAACGCCACCGTTGTTTCCATACCGGGTGATCACGACTCCTGCAGGCGGAGGCGTCAATCCCGCCAGGTCTGACCTGGGGGGTTTAACACCGCCCGCCTGCAGGCAGACGAGGAAACACCGGCACCATCACAAGATGGTGCCGGTGTTTCGATGATCTCCATTCCCATTGAGTCCTATGGGACTCAATGGGAATGGGGATTTACACCATTCCGCCTCCGGAATTCCCGGGTCACCGGGGTTGTAATGCCCCGGTAATTCCGGGAATCATGGAGGCGGAATGGTAATACAAGTCCGGCGGTAACCAGGCGGTTTTACCGCCTCAGTTACCACCGGACTCGTAATGAGGCCCATAGACTTAAAAAAGTCTGATTTTGGTAATGGAGTAAATCTCCTGTCTTGTTCATGAGCTTTAGTCGAAGGAATGGAAGGATCCTTCAATGGTATCGGAGGAATCTTCGACGACACCTATGGTGTCTTCGACAAAGGCGTCGAAGACGCTTTAAGGCTTCGATGGCGTAGCTGTCGGCGCCGATGGCGTCGACTAAGTTGCAGATGTTTTCAAACTACTTCTGTTTTTTATGCGGTGTCGGGGAAACACTCGACTCTCGAGGATTCCTCGACGACTTGACGTTGACTCGAGTCTTACGAGTTTCACCCATACTACTGGGTTTTACCACAGTAGTTCCTGACTTCCCTGTGTCGTCCGATGGAGCGACCAGGGTCTGGCTCTTTTGAGGCTTCTTTGAGGGGGTTGAGACCGCATTCTCAAAGACCTCCATCATCTTTCTTCAAAAATCTTCCCATTTTCTTGGGGAACCCGACTTAGTCGGGCATCGTACCAGTTCGGTAGATGTATCTGATGATGACGAGGGAGATCTATGTCTCCTTTTAACTCTTTTCGAAGAGGAAGATGAAGAGCGCCTCGATCTAATACAAGATCAGGATCTCTTAGATTGTTTTTTGTGACACTCCGATTCTTTCAAATCAGACGATTTTTTATGTCTTTTAGACAAGGCCTTCGAAGAGGCCTTAGAAGCATTCCGCCCCACCGCCAGTTTACCGTTCCTCTCACAAAGGGCCTTCTCTGTCATCGACTGACAGGAGCCAAGTCGCCGGTTCGATGATCTGAACTCAGGCACCAAAGACAAATGCGGTGAGGATCTGTTATCGACAGATCCTCACCGCAGTCGAACCGCAGTTGATACATTTATTTAACCCCGTCTTGTGTGTAGAAGGGGTAGATGAAGATGACATTTTCTGAAGAAAATTTCAAAGCGCGCCGTTCTCGAGAGCGAAGCAATCGGAAAAACTGAACTAAAGCCAACGGGCGCGACACAAGCTATTTATACTGATGGGGACGTCGACACGGTACGGAGCCCGTCGAGGGACATCAACACCACGACCTCGTGCGCAGCCTCCTCTGCCGGGAAAATAAATCTGAAGCAGCGAAGCTGGCGAATATGAATATCACAAGATGAGGAATACGTGGGAGGACACAATCCATTTGAAATATATTTACTGTAGCTTTCAAGTTATGTTACACATTTAACTGTATTTTGCATTTAAAATAAAACAACGTACTGTACTAGTTACGTTTTGGTTTAAAATGGTTCTGAAAATGCCCCTTTGCTGATTTGTAGGGGTTGCTCTAGTGCTTTGAAATGTAAGCAGTAGCTGATTGGCTGTCCAGTTTGTTAGTGATGTCACCATTATGTCATTGGCTCTCGAGTATGTGCTTTGTTCCCGCATGGCAGCCTTTTTCTTTCACTAAATACGAGCAGGGCTCTAGTTTTGTTAGACTTTAAGCCAGCAGATGTCCAGAAGCAGCATCCCTTTGCTTCCCATTTTATTAAATATCAGAGTGGGCTTCTCTGTTCCATGAACCATTTCTTAATCGCGTCTCCAGTAATGAGCAGATGTTTTATCTCCCGCCCCGAGTCTTAGAGCATGAGCCCAGGGCCAGAGCCCTATAACAGGGCTTGCAGCTCACCCCTCCGCCAACGCCCAGGTGAGTCCTGCATGCAGCCATTGATTGACGGCTCCCCCGGAGGAGAATCAGGATGTTGTGAAACAGACACGGCCGTGACTGTGGTATCTGGGAGGGTTTGTGCTGATTACAAAAGGCATGTCCCGACCCAGTGTCTGCAAAGTCCACGCTAACCCCCTTGGCAACATGCAGCACATTCTTGCAACCTTGGCTCCTCTTGTACTATTTGGTAATAGCCGACATGTGCTGCGTCAGCTCAGCTGTGACCTGCCTCTTTGCATTCTATGAAGGTTCAGGCGCCAGTCATGGTGAATTTTAATAATGCATGCCCCCTTTGCCAGACATGGGATAAGAAATCAGAGGTGTGGGGGACCTCTAATAAAGATATGTGGCCACCTGGCAAGCTTACAGCAGGACGGCTGCCTGGCCCAAACAATACAATAAATAGGGTGTCCAAAGTTAACAAGCCCAGCTCTCCCAAGCAGAGTTCCATCCCTCGAGCTCCGAACTGCGGTGGCGTACTTGCAACAGAGCAATCAGAAAATGTTGCCACGAAAACACAAACATTAATCTTGCACTATTTCCTCTGCTTTCTTAAACATGAATAGAGGGGTTTGTCTCCCTCTGCCTCGAAAATTGCTCTGGTCAAAGGGGGCAGCCGTAACCCATCTGCTTTGTTTGAATGCTGACAGTGATGAGACAGCTGCCCTGTTTGATGCCGCCTCCAGCATGGTGCTGACTGCAGCAAGACGTGCTTTTTTACACCAATCTTGCACTTTCAGCACCTTGCACACACGGTGCAGGCAGCAGCCTTATTTATTAACATGCGGGTGCAGCTGGCCCCATAATGGGCAACCACCTGAACGTGCAGTGAGTCTTATACAATATTTAATGGGAGGGCGCACGGAAAACACCCGGGCCACCCCAACCGGATGCCATTTTTCCACAGAACTGCAGAGTGAAAGGGGGTTAATTCGGTTTATAGTGATTACATCGAGAAAAAAAACAACGACAAACTCAAACATCTAATAAAAAGGATCGAATGCCAAAGCATCAACAGGCTATCTTTTACATGTAAAAGTGCCTTTCCATCTAAACCAGTCCATCGAAAATATAAATGGACTGGTTTCAATGGAAGAACAAGTTACTTCTTACCTTGTAATGTTCTTTCGATGGGATGTTCCTCTGACGTATTCCTTATCTTTGATAGATCATCTCCAGCTTGCTGGCCTCGGACATTTTTTTTCAGTAGAGGGCGCTGCGCGCCGACGTCCCTCAAGCCGATGTCCCTCGACGGCCCCCGTATCGGCGCTGACGTCATCACGCGTACAAATAGACTCGCGCAGCGTCCGTTGCTCAGTTCCATTTTGACATTAACAGATGTTTTACATGAATTGGTTTTTGACCTTGAAGGAGCGTAACCTGCAACCACAAGGGAAGTATTACTGCGGGGATGGATGGGAGGGGCGATAAGGAATACGTTGGAGGAACATCCCATCGAAAGAACGTTACAAGGTAAGAAGTAACTTGTTCTTCGAAGGGATTGTGTCCTCCGACGTATTCCTTATCTTTGATAGACTCCCATAGCAGTGGTGTGCAATTGGAGGTGGGATTAAAATGCCATGTTTCCTTTTAGGAATGAACCGAATGTAATACGCCTTTGCCAAACCTAGTCTCTTGACTAGCGGAGGAATCCAGGTTGTACAATCTTGTGAAGGTATGTGCGGATGACCATGTGGCAGCCGCACATATGTCTCGAACCGGAACCCCTCTTTGGAGGGCCGAGGAGGCTGCGATACCCCTGGTTGAATGAGCCCTAAGATTTTGAGGCGGCTCTTTCCCTGCCAGTTTGTAACATTCCAGGATGGCCAAAATAATCCATCTGGAAATGGTTTGTTTTGTTATCGGTAGTCCCAACTTGTGCCCTGAGTAACCCACGAACAGTTGGTCTGCTTGTCTAATCCTAGCAAGTTTGCTGATGTAAAAGGTTACAGCCCGCCTTGGGTCCAGCCTATGTAGCCTTTCTTCCTCTTTCCCCGATGGGGAGGCGGATAGAATGAAGGTAAAGTAATTTTCTGAGTGATGTGGAATTCAGAAACCATCTTTGGGAGGAAATTAGGCTTCACCTGTAGGACAACCTTGTCTTTATGGAAAATTGTATGAGGGGGGTTTACAAGATAGAGCTTGTAATTCGCTCACCCTTCTAGCAGATGTTTAAACCGCTAATAAGACGGTTTTAAGGGTGAGAAATCTTAGCGAACAAGAGTGGAGTGGTTCGAAAGGAGTATCCATCAGGAAATTTAAGACTAAATTTAAGTCCCACAAAGGAACCTGGAAAGGTCTTGGAGGGTAGACATTAGTTAATCCCTTAAGAAATTGTATTACTAAGGGTAATTTGAAATACGAAGGTTCCTCCGCAGTGCGCTTGAAGATTGATAGCGCTGCGAGATAGCCCTTGATAGTGACAACTTGAAGGCCTGAATTTGCCAAGTAGAGTAGAAAGGATAACACCGTTGGTGTATCACATGAAAAGGGGTCGATATTCTCTTCTCTACACCATCTGCAAAACTTGTTCCAACGGCAGTGGTATAAAGACTTTGTTGCTGGCCTTCTGGCTGAAAGCAACACTTCCATGATGTCATGAGGGAGGTCCCAATCCTTGCATCTCAACCTTTCAGAAGCCAGGCGTGAAGGTTGAGGGTTCTGATGTCTGGATGGAGAACCTGACCTCCCTTCTGTGAGAGAATATTCTCCTTGAGTGGAAGACGAATTGGAGGGCAGATGGACATGTCCAGAAGGTCCGGGTACCACGTTCTCCTGGCCCAGTCTGGGACAATTAGGATCATGGTTCTCTGGAATCTTCTCAACCTCCTGATCATTTGAGGAATGACAGGGACTGGTGGAAATGCGTACAGGAGTGGAAACTCCCACTCCACTACGAACGCGTCCCCTAGAGCTCCTCTCGGGGGAAATTCCCTTGAACAAAACAGATCGCATTTTCTGTTGGTACTGGTGGCAAACAGATCCACTTGAGGGGTTCCCCAAAGGGCGGGGATCTCCTGAAGGACTTCCTGAGCTAGTTCCCAATCGTGGGAGACTGTACTCTGCCTGCTCAGAGCGTCCGCCATCAAGTTCTTCTCTCCGGGTAGGTGGACTGCCGATAGAGAGATTCCTTCTTGAATTGCCCAAAATAGAGCTGCATTGCCTCTCTGCACAGTGGTAGTGATCCTACGCCTCCTCTTTTGTTGAGGTAGTGCATGGCCACTGTGTTGTCCGTCATTATCAGGACATTTTTGCCCTGTACAGATGGCAGAAAAGGCTTCAGCGCTAGTCTGATTGCTCTCAGCTCTAACAGGTTGATATGTAGTCTGGACTCCGATGGAGACCAACGACCGCTGATGGTCAAGTCGTTGATATGGGCTCTCCACCCCGTGAGTGAGGCATCTGTGACTACTGTTATCTCCAGCCATGGTTGCCAAAACAGTTCCCACTTCAAGATGTTTTCCTGGCAGGCCCACCACTGAAGGTCTCGAGCCACCTTGTCCGGAATCTGAAGGAGGTCTGCCATTCTCCCTGAGAATTGCGACCACTGAGTTCTCAGTGCCCACTGAAGAGATCTCATTCTCAGGCAAGCCTCTGGCACAAGGAAGATGCAGGATGCCATGAGGCCTAGCAACCTCAAAAAGTCGAAGGCTGGGAGACGTTGGGCATTTTGATACTTGGTGACCATCTGCAGAATATCTTGAGCCCTCACCTCTGGTGGCGAGGCTTTTCCCAGGTAAGTGTCCAGGACCGCTCCAATGAACTGGAGTCTCTGTGATGGTATCATCTGTGACTTCTTTAAATTGAGGGAGAAGCCCAGTTTGTAAAGGAAGTGGCAGACATAATCTAGCTGGATCTGAGCTTGTTCCGAAGATACAGCTCTGATCAGCCAATCGTCCAGGTAGGGGTAGACGTGGATCCCTTCCCTCCTTAGACTTGCAGCCACTACTGACATTAGCTTGGTGAAGACCCTCGGGCGGAGGTCAGCCCAAATGGCAGAACTTGAAATTGATAATGAGAGCAGCCAATTGCGAACCTCAGGTATTTCCTGTGTTTGAGATGGATTGGCACATGGAAATAAGCATCCTGGAGGTCAAGAGATACCAGCCAGTCCTGGAGCTGGAGGGCCTGAAGGATCTGAGAGAGAGTTACCATCTTGAACTTGTCCTTTCTGAGGAACGTGTTCAATTCTCGGAAGTCCAAGATAGGTCTCAGTCCTCCGTCTTTCTTCAGTATGAAAAAGTAGGGGGAGTACCAGCCCTTGTTCCTCTCCGCTACAGGTACCGGTTCTATGGCACCTTTCTCTAGCAGGTCTACAATTTCCTGCAAGAGGAGCGGATCTGGAACTCTCAGAGAGCTGTTCCCCGGTGGATGACTCTGAGGGATGTGTAGAAAAGGCAGGCAGTAACCTTGGGCAACTGTCTCCAATGCCCAAGCATCTGACGTAATAGCCTGCCATTCCGTCAGATATTGACTTAACCTGCCCCCTACTGGTGTTTTGTGAAGAGAGTCCTCAGAGCGGTTTGGAGGCGGCTGATGCAGATGCCGAGGGTAAAGAGGCACCTGCTGCTGCTGCGGCTTTTGTGTTTTTACCCCATCCACCTCGGGTGAATTTCTTCTGACCCCTTTGAACCGGCTGTCCTCTGCCCTTTCCGAATGCGGAATAGAAGCGAAAGGACTTACCTCTCCAAGAGGTTCCTGAGGGCCGATATGGTGTCTGACGGATAGCAGCTCCAAAGGATTTTGCTGCTGCCTTTGATGTTTGTAGTTTTTCTAAACTGTCAACCGCCTTCTTACCAAACAAAGAAGAGCCGTCAAAGGGCATATTCAAGAGTCTGCTTTGCACATCTGGAGCAAAACCAGACTTTCGCAACCAAGCAAATCTCCTGGTTGTTGTACTTGCCGCCATGGCCCTACTGATACTGTCAGCAGAATCGATGCCAGTCTGAATGGATTCGCACATTGCGTCCTTACCATCCTTAATGATGTTGAGAAACGCTTCCCTTTCTTCTCCCTCCGGGAGGCAGTCAGCCGCTGATGAAGCACACTCCCAAAGTGTGTGGCTGAACCTTGCGAGCGTACAAGTAGCAAAGATGGATTTCAACGCCATGCTACATGCAGAAAATACTGTTTTGGCCATAGAGTCATATCTCTTATCATCCCTGTCCTGTGGAACGGTAGGGTAAGCCGATTTACTACCTGCTGAAGTAGCTGCCTGAACAACCAAACTCTCCGGAGTTGGGTGTTTGGATAAATATTCAGGGTCAGCAGAAGACACCCGATATTTAGCTGAAAATTTTTTGTTAACCGCCGGGATTACCTCAGGTGTTTCCCAGTTTGCCAATATTCTACTTTGTAATGCCGCATGAAATGGCACCACAAGATCCTCCTGTGGATCTTTGACCAAGATGTCTGTGAGGTAGTCTTGCTGAAAAGCAGCTGAGGGTGTGGACCATCCCATAAACTCTATTATCCTTGCCATCAAGGTTCTATAAGGGGTATCAGCATGTTCCCCTGGGTCTGGTGTGGCAAACTCCACTTCTGGGGAAGTGTCCAACCCACTTGCTTCCTGTAGGGTTTCATGGTAGTCTTTCAACCTACCTTCCTCAAAGGTAAATTCCTCTGGTGCAGGAGTTGCAGATCCCTGCAACTCAAAAGGTCTTTCCTGATCCGAATCCTCCCCTTCTTCATAAATAGAAGATAAGACCCTGGAGTGTTCAGCTCTTGAAAATGGTATAAATCCCATTTCCAGGGCAGAAGGAGCCAAATTTGTCATGATTGGCTGAGAAAACGTTGACGTCGTCGACGTAGACGTTAAAGGCTTTGAAGCCATCGAAGCCATCGAAAAAGGCGTCGAGAAAGGTGGTAGAGCCCTCGATGAACTCAAGAGTGTCAGGATTCTACTCGAGGTGGTCAACGACATTCTCGTGCTCGAGGCTCTGGGTGTGGCCAATGGCTGTGAGGTGGCCGTGGGCTTATCCTTTCTCGGCGTCGAAGACAGCGTCGACTCGACTGACCTGTGCGTCGAAGAACCCTTCGATAACGGCGTCGAAAACCGCTGATCTATGTGTCGAAGGGATCTTCGACGACGGTGTCAAAGACGCAACTTTGCCTTTACTCGAGGGTTCGTGACGCTCTCGAGTGGCCTCTTTCGCCGGGTACTGCGACCCGCGGCTTTTTGATTTTTCGGTCTTTCACCCAGGGTATCACCCTCAGCAGTCTTCGAGGGGGTCGAGGCCTCTTTCTCGAAGGCGCTTAGCATCTTTTTCCTGAATTCCTCCCACTCAGCCTGAGAGCTATGTTTTGTGGGGCAGGAGACCCTTTTTGGGGAAACGGAAGAAGACGAAGATGAGGAAGGGGATCTTCAACGTCCCTTTTTTGAATGCTTAGATCTCGAAGAGTGATGGAAACTGCTTCGAGACCTAGAACGAGAATGGCCCTCATTACGACCTTGGCGGAGAACCATGGTGCTATTAGTACCATGGTCCATGGCGCTAAATTGCCAACTCCGCCATGGTGGTTGGCGGATTTACCGCCCCATTCCGACCTTGGCGGGGCGGTAAGTCCCCAATCCCCATTTACCCTTCCCCCATTCCCATTTTTGCCCCATAGGGCATAATGGGAGTGGGGAAGGCGTTAATTACGCCACCGTAAATTACGGTGGCGTAATTAACAACAAGGTCCCTTAGCGCCATGGATTTTAACACCTGCTAAGAGCAGGTGTTAAATCCGCCATGGCGCTACGGGAACTCGTACTCAGGCGGTAAGGGTCGGCGAAGTTTACGCCGGCGTAAACCCCTTACCGCCTGGGTCGTAATGAGGGCCAATGTCTTTTGTGATGGCGAGGAGAAGAATGTCTCAACTCCGCCGAGGAAACTTTCGAAGAAGTTTTAACTGCCTTACCCCTCTCGAGCTTCCCTTTACGCTCCTTCAAGGCGTTCGCCGTCATGGACATGCAGTCCTCGCACTCCGAACAATAGTGCTCGATTCCCAGGCACCACAAACAAATCCTGTGAGGATCCGTCAACAACATTTTCTTTCCACAGTCTCGACATTTTTTGAAGCCGGACTGTGGAGTCGTCAGTTCGGGTGAGGAAGCCATCGAGTACGAGTCGGTATTCACGAGGAATATATTGATATATTTGACTGAAGAACTGAGCAACGATGTTCCGAGGCCCCACGAAGCGCGGAAAAACAGAACTGAGCAACGGACGCTGCGCGAGTCTATTTATACGCGTGGTGACGTCGGCACCGATACAGGGGCTGTCGAGGGACATCGGCTCGGGGGACGTCGACGCGTAGCGCCCTCTACTGAAAAAATAATTCCGAGGCCAGCAAGCTGGAGATTATCTATCAAAGATAAGGAATACGTCGGAGGACACAATCCCTTCGAAATGCACTTTCACATGTAAAAGATAGCATTTCAATCCTTTTTTTTGTAACTTTAAAACGTTACATGGAGTTGGCCAGCTCCTTGTAACATTTAAAACTAATTTTTGTATATTGGGGGGGTTCCACCCCAGCCCCCCAAGCCCTACCCCCACCCCCGACCCTAACCCAGCCCTTAATCTAACCCTAGCCCCAACCCTAACCCTAATGTAACCCTTTATCTAACCCTAGCCCCAACCCTAACCCTATCCCTAGCCCCAACCCTAACCCTAATGTAGCCCTTAATCTAACCCTAGCCCCAACCCTAACCCTAGCCCCAACCCTAACCCTAATGTAACCCTTAATCTAACCCTAGCCCCAACCCTAACCCTAATGTAACCCTTAATCTAACCCTAGCCCCAACCCTAAACCTAATGTATCCCTTGATCTAACCCTAGCCCTAATCCCAACCCTAACCCTAATGTAACCCTTAATCTAACCCTAGCCCCAACCCTAACCCTAGCTCCAACCCTAATATAATGTAACCCTTAATCTAACCCTAGCCCCAACCCTAACCCTAACCCTAATGTAACCCTTAATCTAACCCACCGTAGCCCCAACCCTAACCCTAATCTAACCCTAACCCCACTAATTTCGATGGATCCATCAAATTATATACAACGAAATGGCTATTCGATGGAATGGAATTTCGTTGCATATAATTCAATGGTATGGCTGTCGATGCTTTGGTTGTCAATGGATTGACCGGATACCGGTTAATTTACTTCCAGGTTTCAAGTTGTCCCACTTCAACCGCTACCAGAATGCAATGGAAACTCAGGCACTAGGTCGGTTATTCACACTTGATGTGTACAGGGAAGCTTTAGAAGTCTGACATGGTGCAGCTCGAGATGTGTGTGCAGGGTGACCGGCTCAGGCCTTGCATTGGACAGCAACACATCTTCTTATTCGGTGAGCAGATATTGAACAGCGCAAGATGTCTGCAGAGTGGGGGGGCAGGGGGAGAAGGGCCGTCTCCTGCCTGGCATTGCACATCTTGAGATGCCTGCACTGAGGGAGTAGCTCAGGCCTGACTGCACTGGGTGAGCCTTTGGCTGTCACAGCCCGGGCACATGTGGGTTGGTATCAGGGCACTATAGAAGGTGTACAGGGATCTTCTTTGACTGCTTTAGTACAGGGACAGCACTAATGCCACCTGTGCCAGGCATGAGCCTATGAGGCTCTTTTAGGAACACATAGCAAAGCCTGGGATGTATCACCCCGCCAGAATATGTTAGTCACGTCTACATAACTACAGGCTGAGTAAAGGTATGCCTGCTACAAGCATGTACACAGGTATGAAGGGAGAACTGTCTCCCAACAGCGGCATCTTGGTTAAGTGACCAGGTGACTCAGTCTCAATGTGGGCACCATGCCCCAGTACTGGGAGTTCATTTCACTCACAAATGCATTGTAGTCCCTTCCATTGAAAGCAAGCATTGGCAATGCCAACAGTTTGGGCTTTTGTGTAGGCATGGGAAAGGCAATTGCCAAGCACAGCTGTAGTGCTAATAACTGCCCATTGACGGTTGCAGCTGCAAAATGGTGTGCGTACCTAGGCATATAATACCAGTGCCCGGAGAATGCATAATACTTATGGTATGGCATGGTATTGTCTATTTATATAGCGCATATACACAGGCAAGTGTTTCAAAGGGCTCAAGGAGGGTGGGAACATGGGGGAAAAAAATTGTCGCTCAGGACCCTTGAAATTCTGAGACGATAATAGTCTGCACAGGCAGAGTAAGTGCGTAAAAAATACATTTCACAGTTTGGGAGACAGCAAATAGGCCTGACGGCGATTCTGCAGTTTTAACAGTGCAATTAAGGGGTGAAGACAGGGAGACAGACAGACTATATTCAGGCGCGGTGCGTACGGATCGAGAAGTGCACAGAGGGTCACAGGGAGGGGGAGGATCAAGTGCACCAGGTCGGTTGAGACTGGTGTAAGTGCAGAAAGAGACACTCCCATGGGTTAATTTCTCAAGTGCACTGAGTGTGGGTGGGGTGTAGGGCCCTGAGGCAAGTGCGAGACTGGCGGGGGTGCCGGGGACTAATGAGACTCTGAGGTACACCCGGCGGCCAGTCAGCATGCTGTAAGGAAGAGGAGGGAGGGAGAAACCAGAGAACTGGGTTTAGCAGGGCAGAGAGAGAGAGAAGGAAGAGAAGAGGAAATTGTTGAGGAGTTTTCGGAATTTAAGGAGATCCGGCTCAAGACGGAGGGCAGCAGGGAGGCTATTCCAGAGGGAAGCACCTGCTGAGGATAATGATCTCCCTCCAAATCTCCTCTTGATGAACCGGCTCACTCGCAGAAGGTTGGAGGTAGATGAGTGGAGGGCTCGTGAGGGACAGTATTTAGGTAGGGAGCGTTGCAGGTAGGTAGGTCCCAGGCCCCAGAAAGCCTTGTGAACAATGCAAAGGGTCATGCATTTGATCCTTGCAGCCACAGGGAGCCAGTGAAGGGATTTCAGTGCCAGCGAGAGGCAGTCCCTGCACTTGAGGCCAAATATAAGTCTTGCAGTTCTGTTCTGGATGAGTTGCAGAGGGCACAGGCTAGAAGAGGGGAGGTTGAGGAAGAGGCTGTTGCAATTGTCCAGCCTGGAGAGAATCAGGACTCTGGAGACAGTGGGGGTGATTCCGGGTTTGGAGTTTAGCACCATGGCTGTCTCAAAAATCGGTCCGGGTCTGGGTTCATTGGATGGGGACTTACTGGGGCATTCCAACCTTGGAGTACCCGGTAAGTCCCCATTCAAAAAAACAATCCCCATTCCCATTTGAGCCCCCATAGGGCTCAATGGGAATGGGGATGGAGCTAATAACGGGCCCGCAAATTGCGGGCCCGTTATTAGCTCCATGGTCCCTTAACGGGTCCCGCTAAAACAGGCTTGTAAAATCAGCCGGTCCTTGTGGGCCCCGCTAAGGGACCTCTTAATAGGGCGGTAGGGGGTTAACGGCACCAGCATCCTTACCGGTGCCTTTAACCCCCTACCGCCAGGGTCGGAATGACTCCCCAGTGAGCCTCTGGGGGAAATTGAGAAAAGGTAGAGTACCTCTGAGGTGAAGCTGATAGTTAGACTTTTTAGAGATGTCTGAAATGTGAGAGGAGAAGGAGACAGTGGAGTCAAAGTTGACCCCCAAGGTTTCTTGCTTCGCAGGCGGGTGAGGGCGCAAGGCCAAGGGAGGCCGGTCAGAGCTAAAGTGGGAAAGCGGGAGCAGGGTTCCCAATGCAAACAATCTCAGTCGTAGTGGCGTTGAGGCAGAGGTCGTTTGCAGCACACCAAGACTGAATAGCAGGCAGACAGTCAGATATGAGCGAGGAGGGGGCGGCTGAGGGTAGCCTGAAAGATAGTTGCGTGTTGTCCGCACAGCACTGGAAGCTAGAGATGAAAGTGGCAATCAGACGTGCAAGGGCAGCCATATAGACGTTGAAGAACCAGGGGGATAAGTTAGATCCCTAGGGAACGCCAAAGGTTGAGAAAGTGATAGTCGAGCGAAAGGCTCAGAGTTCCAGCTGGGATGGGCGGTCAGAAAGGAAGGAGGCTAACCACACCAGAGCCTGATCCGTGATTCCCAGGGTGTCACGGAGACGTACGATCAGGATGTTGTGGTTAACCATGTCGAAGGCAGAGGAGAGGTCAAGGAGAATGAGGAGAGGGACGTTAGTGTCAAGATTTGAGAGCAGGTCTTCACAGGTATTCAGAAGAGCAGTTTCCATGCCTCTGGATGCTCTAAAGCCAATTAGCAGTCGTGTAAGGAACCTGTACATTCAGTGCGGAGGGTCAGCTGAGAGATAGCCAGTTTCTCCAGGAGTTTGCCCAAGAAAGTAGTGTTGGAGATAGGTCGCTAGTTTGCCGGAATGAAGGGGTCAGCAGAGGGTTTTTCGAGCAGAGGGTGCACAAGGGAGTTGTTAGGCAGAAACCTGTGCAGTTCCCTCTGGGTCTACTGCAAAAGATTTAGTACTACAGGTGTTTGGCAGTAAACCCACTTGGTAGCAGTCTGTACCACACAGATTCACTTGGTAGCTGTTGCTGAGCAGTCAGACTTCCCTCAAGAAGAGTTAGGCAGTATACAGGGTATTCACAATAGGTCAAGAGAACACAGTAGAACAAATAAACACTGACCAGTGCTTTGTGTAAAAGAGATATAATTATTTATTTAAAACCACATCTAGAAAAACACACAGGCACTAATAGTAAGCAATTCAAAAACACGGTCACTAAAAGATATATACTCCCTTAAAAGAATATTACACAAGTTTTAAGTAAAGCCCCACTTATTTTCAGACAGCGGTGAGCGCTTAACGTAGATGGCACTCTAATAATTCGTTTTTAAAAAGGGAGAGAAGAGCAGAGAACAAGTTGAAACAGATCCCAACACTTTTATCAGAACATAACAAGAGAGGAAGGCAAAGTAAAACCGTGAAGTTAGAGTTCAAGAGGCCGGATCCACTTTCAGAGGATCCAAACAAAATGTGTCCAAGGTCACACGATTGCAGTGCACAAAAGTCTTGTAAAGGTTCAAAAAGGAGTTGGACCAAAGAAAGGGACCAGTTAGAGGGTCAAGGCGGCCAGCCCAGTCCAGAAGGTTAAGGGGTTATTATTACCTTGTTGCAAACTTTAGAAAGGAAGGCCTGGCGGACACGGTAGTTGTTCCTGGCAGCGGGTGCAAGTCGGTGCTTCGTCCGGGGGAAGAGAGGATCTTGTCGTGGAGGAAGACAGGAGTCCGTTGCACTGCCAGGGAAGAAACCAGCCGCGGAGTTTCTCCGGTACAAGGAGCGGTCCGGTGATTCGCGGTCCAGTGGTGTGTGGCTATCCGGCCGCCGGGGTGCTTGGCACAGGCAGTTCGACCACAAACCGGTCTGGGGTGCGAAGAAAGAAAGGTAAACTGGTTGTGCCCACCAGTCAGGGGAAGAAGCCTCTCCAGCCGGGAGATCTTCTCTGTCGTCGGGAAGTGGTGAGTCGGTTCTGCAGGGCTCCACCGGTGGTGTCGTCGTGGTAGGTCGGCTCAGCTTCTCCCTCGTCGATTCTCAGGTCCTGTAGCGACTTCTGAAGTTCCAGTCCCCAAAGCCCTGCTTTTATGCAGAAAACCCCCATTCACTCAGCCTAGCTGTCACTCAAACATGCTAAGTGGTGAGTCGGCCGGCTCACCACTTGGGCCAATCACACAAGAGTGCGACCTGAGTTAACAAGGTAACTTGCTCCAGGGTGCCTAAACCCCCTCCCACACCCCCTGTGGTACCCAGACAGAGTGGCACCACTTTTGGAGGCTTCTGTGGAGAAGCCCGCCAAAATGTGGAACAAAGGGCTCGACTTGGGTTGGAGTCACAGAAGAGAACACAAACGCCATTTTAGAATTGAGTCTTGGCAAAAAATACCAACCGTAGAATTAATATTAAATAAACCGGCGGTATGTTCGAGGCTAAGAGAAATAAATAATTGAAGTTGGTAGCCTCGAACAATGGGAAAATCCCATAGGAAAATATTTGCGGTCGAATATAAAAAGTAGTTTCCACTGCCACCAGCCAAAACTTGATCAGGGGGGACGGAGACGTGCCCCCTCGACTAACAGACCCTGGGGCAATCGAAGTGCCCTGACCAGTATGTCCACAATATGATGGTTTGTACTGGTTTCTGTTAATAATTTGGGAATAGTAAAGTCAATGGTGACTTTACATGCCCTGGGAGACAGCAGTCAGTCCCATGGTATGGAGTCTATGGTGGGGTGTCACTATGACACCCCTGTGTTACGGCACAGAGGGTGCTGTGTAACACACCTAGGAAAAACACATGAGACCCTATGGAGTAAATGACCCCATAGCCCATAAAACACATTACCAGTCAAAGGAATACCATAAGTCATGTCCAGGAGTGGGAGAAAAAGACTCTCACTCTTGGCAGGAGAAAAAAAACAAACCCCAGAAATCCAGCAAACCTGCTGGGAGACTCACTAGGTTAGGAAATTCAACTTAAAGAGAGAATTCTCCCTAACAGGAGTGCTTCAGGGCAGTTGGGAACTTATACACAAGCCAAAACTGTTGGCTTTGTCAATGCTTGTTCAATCAATGGATTGGATCAAAAAAACAAAGCTTCTGAATTTCTGTAAGCTCCAATAGCTGGAACACAGGGTTTGCACAAATCCACTAGAATACCAAGCACGCCCAGATCAGTTATGGTTGACAATACGTCATCTAAGCAACTATAAAGAGAATTGACTCGAGGGCCCAATGAAACACATATAACAACTTGCAATGGTACTGTGATCTTGTGACAGATTTTCTGATGAGTATATGCATAATCTGTAGGTTTTAATTACATAAGCCATGTGCGTCTTTTGCTCAGCAACCATATTGCCAAGGTCAGCTATTGTGGGTACGGGTGCAGACTCAAGCACGTCTGCTGATAAAGCCTAGATTCATCTGAAATAAACTTATATAGCACATTTGGAGTGCCCTATCGAAGGCCAAAAGGTGTTTGCTCATCATTAGATGATTCATGTTCTTCATAAATTGAAGAAAGAGATTTGAAGAAATCTTTTTGTGGCAGAGGCTTATAAGATTTCTCTTGTGTTGCCTTCAATTGCTCCGAAAAAGTCTTCGGAGTAGGCCTCGAGGCCAATGGCGTTGAAGTCTTTGACTTAGGCATCGATGGATTCGATATGGGTGTCGAAGGTTCCGACGTCGAGGGCGTTGATGGAACAGATTTTGTTTTCATTGAAGTTGTCTTCGACAAAGCCCTGGAAGGGCTAGAATCTCGATTTGTCGAGGTCCTCGACACCTTTTCACACTTTCAAGGCTTTTAAGGCTCTTGATGTTCATCAGGCTTGCGTCCTGGACACGAGGGTGCACAGGGTTTTGCCTTAGACTTCCCTTTGTTGTCTTTTTTGCAGAGCGACCGGGACATGGTCTTTCTTCCGTTCTTTCGAGAGAGTAGGGGCTTTTCTCTCAAAGATTGTCATAATTTCCCTCTGAAACTCTTCCCATTTAGCTGGGGAATTGGATTTCGTTGGACATGTGATTCTCTCGGGTGAGGAGTCACTCGAGAAGGGAGTAGTTTCTTACCTGTAACTCCATTTCTCCAGCATTGGTATCTTTTATGGATTCACATGCTTAGAATATTCCCCGTCGTCAGGCTGGGAATCCCCGGTACATTATATAGACCCTTTCCCGTAGGAAAACTTTTTCGACGCTATACGTCCTATCCACCTCGTTTTGTATCATGCGTGCCCGCGCCGTCAGGACGCCATGATATAAATACAGGACCCGCCCCCGCGCTCCCTCAGATTTCAGCCCCCAAAGTAGTGGGGGAACCAGTTTGCATGCTCAGGGGAGGCAGGTGGGCGCATGTGAATCCATGAAAGATACCAATGCTGGAGAAATGGAGTTACAGGTAAGAAACTACTCCCTTCTCCAGCATTGGATCTTTCATGGATTCACATGCTTAGAATAGATTACATAGCAGTACCATCCCGAAAAGAGGAGGCGTGCATGCAAACTCACATACTTTCCTCACAATGTCCGTTCCCTATGGTCGTGTACCCATCAGCAATAGTTAACATAGAAAACGAACAATATTCAATCATAATTGTAACAAGATCTAACCCCTCAACCGGGGCGTACCTTATTGGAATAGGTGTCGAAGCACCGCCTGTCCCATCCGAGTATCTTCGGCATGTTGTTGTGGCAGGCAGTAATGGCGGGTAAAAGTGTGTGTAGCCGCCCAGGTAGCCGCCATGCAGATGTCCCCCAGAGGGACTCCAGACCACAGCGCCGTCGACGATGCCGCCGCTCTAGTTGAATGAGCTCTTGGGCGTCGCAGAAGAGGCTTACCAGCCTTGGAATGGCAGTACGAAATGGTAGACGATACCCATCTTGACAGTCCTTGCTTTGAAATAGCTTTGCCTTTAGCACCCAAACCATAGGCCACGAACAATTGCCTCGTTGTCCTGAAAGGTTGCGTGCGATGCAGATAAAACTTGAGAGCCCTTTTCACGTCTAATGTGTGTAACGTGCGCTCCGCTCCCGAGCATGGCTCTGGAAAAACGTAGGTAAGACAATAGAAGAATGTTTATGGAACACTGTAGGAGCTTTAGGTATGAACTGTGGGTTAGTGGCAAGGACCACCTTGTTCTTGAAAAATCTTAAGTATGGTGGGTCTACCATTAGAGCTTGGATTTCCGAAATACGTCGTGCTGAAGTGATGGCCACCAGGAAGGCCAATTTCCACGATAGAAACTTTAGAGACGATGATGACATTGGTTCAAAAGGAGGTTTCATAAGAGACGCTAACACCAGATTGAGGCTCCACACCGGAGGAAATCTCTTCTCGGGAGGGAAACTCCTAAACAGACCCTTAAGGAAGTGCTTAATCAGGCGGTCGCTGAATAATGGTGCGGAATGTCGTTGACGTGTAAACCTGGAGATGGCGGCCAGGTGTACTTTTATCGACGACACCGATAAGCCCTTTTGAGCTAAGAACAGTAAGTATGGAAGGAGCTGTTCCGGCGTAATCGACTGCGGAACCAGACCTGGGTGATCCCCACACCATTGACAGAAACTCCTCCATTTGTACGGGTATGAAGTGTTTGTGGAAGGTGCTCTAGCCGCTTGCAGAATACGACGACACTCCTCTGGAATCGTTAGCTGACCAAATTCGGCGAAGTCAGGAGCCAGGCCGTCAACTTGAGGCTGTCCGGGTCGTGATGCCAAACAATACCCTCCTGTCGAGACAGAAGGTTGGGGATCTTCCTGAATCTCATTGGCTCCGCCGCCGCCATGTGCAGCAGGTCTGAAAACCACACCTGTCTGGCCTAATACGGGGCCACCAGAATCACCCGACATGGGTACTTGAGGATCCATTGCAAAGTCCTGCGGATGAGAGGAAATGGAGGGAATGCGTACAGGAATTTGTTCGTCCATGGGAAGGAGAACGCATCCCCCAGTGAGTCCTGCTGAGGCCACCTGCTTGCATACTGCGGGCATTTCCTGTTGTCCTTCGTCGCGAACAGATCAATGGAAGGATGTCCCCAGTTCTTGAATACATGTTGTAGTTGCTGGTCGTTCAGCACCCATTCGTGAACATCGTTCATTTCCCTGCTGAGGGCATCGGCCTCCACATTTCTCACACCTGGCAGGTGGAACGCCAAGATTTGCATGTTGTGTTGTAGGGCCCAATGCCAGATTTTCTGTGCCTCCATCGACAGGGACCTGGAACGTGTTCCTCCTTGTTTCCGTAGGTAAAACATAGTAGTCGTGTTGTCCGTCATGACACGCACCACGGAGTCTCTCAATTGAGGAAGAAAAGATTTTAGAGCCCACCGCACTGCTCTCAGATCTAGCAGGTTGATATGCAGGGAGGACTCTTGTAACGACCACCGGCCTTGTACCTGTAACGTATCCAGATGAGCTCCCCATCCGCTCAGCGATGCATCCGTCACCACCGTCTTCTGGAACTCCGGTTCCACCAGAGGCATTCCTTTCATTAAATGAGTAGAAGCTCTCCACCAACATAGTGCTTGTACCAGTTGTTCGTCGATGATCAGTCTGTCGGACCAGCGACCTTGGCTCTGCGCCCAACGGTCCGCTAGAAATTCCTGGCAAGGCCTCATAAACAGACGGCAGTTGTTTATCAACGGAATGCAGGATGACATGGTCCCTAGCAGGGACATGTATTTGCGCACCGACACCCCGGTACCGCATCTCCATTCCGACGCCTTGCTTTGTAGCTTCTGTATCCTTTCGCTGGATGGTCTTACAAGGCTTGTGTGCGTATGAAACTCCGCTCCTAGAAAGACCAAGGTCCTCGAAGGCTCTACGGAGGACTTGCTGAAGTTTATCGCGAAGCCCAGTTCCTGTAAGAGGGACATCGTGGCCCCCAGACTGTTTCGTGTTTGTTCCATGGACGACCCTCTGACCAGCCAGTCGTCTAGATAGGGATAGACATGGTGACCGTCCTTCCTTAAATGGGCCGCTATAGGGGCCAAACACTTGGTGAACGTCCTGGGGGAGGACTTGAGACCGAACGGGAGGACCTTGAACTGAAAATGCTTTCGCCCGACAACGAATCTTAAATTTCTCCTGTGTCGTGGACGTATTGGGATGTGAAAATATGCGTCCTGAAGGTCTAGCGACGACAGATAATCCATGGGTTGCACTGACCTGATCACCTCCTGGAGCTTTAGCATTTTGAATTTTAGACTCTTTAGCCATTTGTTGAGTACCCTCAGGTCGAGAATAGGCCTCCATTTTCCATTTGGCTTCTTGACAACGAAGAACCGGGAATAAACCCCTTGTCCTTCCTGTGCCACAGGAACCCGTTCTACCGCTCCTTTTTGTAGCATAAGCGTCACCTCTTGTATTAGAACTCGAAGGTGGGGCTGGGCCGAAAACACTGGCGGAAGACTTGGAGGCTTGTTTTTGAATTGCAGCGCATGACCCATGCGAATCGTGTCCAGAACCCATCGATCTGTGGTGATGCATTTCCATTGGTCGATATGATGAGAGACTCGACCCCCCAGGACGTTCCGAAGGCCGTCATTGGTTGCTGGTTTGCTTGCCCTTCGTCGACGAGGGACCCGAGCCGCGTCGTCTGGAGGCTTGATAATCTCTGCCTCTATGTGCCGACTGGGATGCACGTCTGTAACCTTGTGAGGAGTATGAGGGCCTGTTAAATCCACGGTCCCTAGAGGCTCCAAAGCGGGAGTTTCCGGAAGCACCCCTGAAGGGGCGAAAAGAGCGAAAACTTCTACCTGTCTGGAGGGCGCCGAGAGACCTAGCGGTATCGGTGTCTTCTTTCATCCCCTTCAAGGCTTCATCCACCTTGTCTCCAAACAGATGTTCTCCTTCGCATGGCATGTCTAGGACTTTGTACTGGACTTCAGGCCTGAAAGTAGTACATTTGAGCCACGCTTGTCGACGCAGTACTACGCCATGATTGATTTGTTTGAAACCAGTCTCTGCTAGGTCCACCGCAATATTAATAGTGTGGTTCGAGGCCTCCTCACCATCTCGTACTAGCAGCATGGCTGCTTTTCGATGTTCTTCCGGCAAATGGTCTAGGATAGGGGCTATTTTATGCCACATCTCCCTATCGTATCGTGATACAATCGCCAAGGAGTTGGCTGCTCTTACCGTCGTGGCGCCTACTGAGAGCACCTTTTTTCCAAAGGCGTCCTGCCTCCTGGCCTCGCTTTCTGGTGGGGTTGAACATTTTTGCTGTACTCTGGCCTTCCTAGCCGCTGCCGCCGATACCACAGAGTCTGACAGAGGCTGTGATGTTAGACATTTTGGAGTGGACTCCGGAGCTTTAAACTTTTTCTCAGTACGCCCCTTAATATCCGGTTCCGAGAACGGATGACGCATCGTCTTGAGGCCTTCTTGCCACACGTGGTCCAGGATTGGGATGGCAAATACCGATTTCCTCCTTTGACCCATGTGATCAAAAAGAAAACAGTCTTTCTTTTGCTCCTCAGGAATTAGGCCGAACTCGGAACACGCCTTTCCCATCATTGCATGGAAGGCTCCCACATCATCCGGAGGAGATGGTTGTGCCTGGCTCCTCGTAGACTCCACCTCTACATCCGAATTCCATGTTGGGTCTCTCGACGGTGACAGGGAAATGTCCGACCCTGAGTCACCTCGTATAGAATCGGAATCCGACAGCTCACCCTCCTCCTGCGCTCGAGGGCGATCCTTCACCGCCTGGGAAGCCGACGGGCTTCTGGTCGTCGAGCGAGCTGCTTGAGCTTGTTCGTCGACGGAAGGTGCAGAAAACATCAACGATGAAGTGCCAGGCTGAGGGATCTGCGTATCCAGACGCTGCAGGAGCTTCTGAAGTGTATTAAGCACATCCAGAGACAAAACCGTCTGGGGGGTCAGCAACGTCGAGGATAGAGGGGGCACACCCCCGCTCGCACTCATCGTCGACGTATTGGAAGGCCGTAAGCCCAAGTCCGACGGCTGCATAACCATGCATTCTCCGTCCACCGACGACACCGACAAGGCCGTGTCTGGCTGCAGTAGGACCTCAGGGGGGGCCAGGTCACAGACCTCTGGCTGCCAGGCCATAGATTGAGTCACCGTCGACGAAGGAATCCCCACCGCTGCTGCCTGAATAGTAATAGGCATCGTCAGCGACACCGGGGTCGACGAGCAAGTAGCCGGCACCGAGCCTTTAGACTTCGTAGCTGATTTCGTTGCCGACTTCCCTGCTGAAGAGTCTCGACTCACGGAAGACCTAGGACGGTCCCCTGAGGAGGATTTTGATGCCGCTTGCCTCTCCGTCTTAGAGGATGAGGAGGACTTTTTGTGTGATGAGGAAGACCCAGCATGCTTCTCCGTCTGCTTGTCCGCAGGGCGTTTTTCGGCAGGCCGCACCTTCTTCGAGGGCGGTTCCGACTTGCTCCTGGAGGCCGTGGAGCCAACTTCTGATGCCGGATAGGCACCCGCTCCGTCGTTAAGCCAGTCGACCAACCTCCTTTTTCGGTCTTTAAGGGTTTTTTGGGAGAAACCCTGGCATATCTCACATGTGTCCGCCGTGTGGTGTGGGTGGAGACAGTAGATACAATCCATGTGGGCATCACCTTCATAGACTTTCTTGAGTCCACATGTCGCACAAGGACGAAATAAAGCTTTTCCGGACATATTTTTTCCAGAATGTAACGTCGCCGAAGCGAAAATACAACCTAATTTCGACTAGCAGTAGCCGCGAGGATCCCACTACTTTGAAAGACGGTTGAAATCTGAGGGAGCGCGGGGGCGGGTCCTGTATTTATATCATGGCGTCCTGACGGCGCGGGCACGCATGATACAAAACGAGGTGGATAGGACGTATAGCGTCGAAAAAGTTTTCCTACGGGAAAGGGTCTATATAATGTACCGGGGATTCCCAGCCTGACGACGGGGAATATTCTAAGCATGTGAATCCATGAAAGATCCAATGCTGGAGAAAGAAGGAGACCTATGACATCTTTTCTTCGTCTTCCTGGAAGAAGATTAAGAATGACGCAAACTTTTACCCACTGCAAATTTACCTTTATGCTCTCTCAGAGTCTTGTCAGTCAACGCCTGACAGGATTTGCACTCCTTTGTATGAGGCACCACAGGCAAACGCGGTGGGGGTCAGTGATGGGCATCTTTGACCCACAATCCTACCATTTCTTAAAACCTGTCTTATGCGTCAATGGTGAAGACATGAGGTTTTTCTATAACGAACAGATGCGTGCCATAATTTCTCTCGAAGCAAATGCTACGTTGGAAAAACGGAACTGAAGCCAACGAGCGCTGCGCATGCTACATATACTGCGGATGATGTTTGGACGAGGCCTTCAAGGGACACCGAGTCATCGGCACTACCACACAGCGCCCTCTGTCGAGAATTTTATTTCCCGAAGCAGCTCGAAAGATAGTTATCAAAGATGAGGAATACGTGGGAGGACACAATCCATTCAAAAGCATGGATTTATCTAAAGGAACTCTCATTCATTTTAAGTGATGAAAGCAACTACAATCCTTTACATCTTACTCTTGATTTGGTAACCTGCTTACTTTATAAATCATAGGGCTCCATGCATAATATCACTCTTACTAACAATAAGGAAAACATAGCAACGCCGGATGATCAGAAATATTTACATGATAAGACTGTCAAATGATGGTATTTTGAGATTATGCAATGTAATGAAATGGGTATAAATTATCACATTATATTACATTATTTTGAGAACATTTTAGTAAAAACATTTGTAGCCATGACAAGTAGTATGAATATCTGTGCAAGAAAAAAAAGCTATATATGGGATTTGGAGGAGGGTAAACATATTTTTAAAAATCACTGTCGCTTTATAAACAAAGTAATAAGAAGCTATGGGCCATATATAAGCACGCCTTTGCAGTGGGGAAAAGGCTTGGTAGGTGGAAACATGGGATACCTTTTAGAAGCTGCAAATCATAATGACACTATGAAATATTGAAAGATCATTGCTTCTTCAACTGATTTACATCACAACACATTATGCATTGTGACAAATCCAGGAAATTCATCCCCTCATCCTAAGGGGAAGTGAGCCCCTTTGTGACTAGGGAGTGAGCCTGCGAAGCTTAACAACCGCTAGGGGACAGGGTAAGCAGGATCCCACAGTGGGTGACTCCCCTTTGTGGACAGGAAATCCCAATGAAGGGATATAAATGGTTCTCCATATTCCCAAGAGCCTAATAACTCAGTAAGAATGACTGGCGTGGTTTCTGACCCTCCTTATGCACAACATTCATTGGGAATGAAAGAATAGTGGGAAGTCCCAACACCTGCAGAGGGAAGTATAAATCGCCAATCGCGTTTAAAGAGAGAGAGGGCTCACAACCGCAGAGCTGGAGAGAAGCGAGAACCTCCTCCAGGGAGGTGTGGCAGGAGACACAGAGTGTGTGCCAGACATGATGAACCCAACTAAGGTGGAGCCTGTGGAGCACTGAGAGCTCTGTGGAACTAGGAGTCACTCAGACAGTTCGCCAACAAGCTCTGTGTGATGCAGTGCAGCGAGAACATGTCACAGAAGCAGAACTGATTATTCCAAGGAGCACTGCCAAGAAAACAGAGGTACGCGGTGGCACAGAGGAGCCAGGTGAGGGGATGTGAGACTGAACAAGACCCCGAGGCCGTGTGAGAGAATCCACCCTAAGGCATGGTAAGAGAAGGACAACACAAAGGTAGGGTGAGAAAATCCAGACCCCAAAAGAGGGCGAGACAAGTGAAACCCCAAGGTGGGGTAAATGGCCAATCCTTCCTCTCAGGCTAACTATTGCCCGATCGCCATCACTCCTTTCCTGGGCAAACTCTTGGAAAATCTACATACTGAATCTGTTGGTTGCCTCCATGACCACCAGTCTGGCTCCAGAGCTGCCAAAACTGCTCTCCTGAACACCCGTGAAGACTTGCTCTCCAATCTTGACTCTAATCTACCTTCTGTCCTCATTCTCCTTGATCTATCCTCTGCTTTTTACACGGTCAACCATGTCATCCTGCTCAATCGTCTCCAAGACAACCTTGGTATTACTGATCAGGCCCTGGCCTGGTTGACCTCCTTTCTCACTGACCGACCCTCTCAGGTCCAACTGGCGTCTTTCCTCTCTTCTATCTCACTCTCTACTTGTGGTGTTCCCTATGGGTCTAACCTCTCTCCCTGGCTCTTCAACCACTACCTGGCACCGCTTGCCCACTTCAATGCTACTTTCTGTTCTAATTTATAATGTTAAGCAAATGACATTGAGCTCTCTTTCAGGCTCTCCTCAGCCACCTCTGCTTCTTCTCTCATACCAGACTGTCTGGCCACAATTCAGGAATGGTGTGCAGCCAATGATCCCTGCCTTAATGCCAGTAAGACTGAGATCCTCCTCATTGGGACACTTGCTTCCTCCTTTTCTCTCTCTCTCTGGCCGCCCACTCTGGGCCCTCTTCCTGCTCCTTCCTGTGAGGCTAAGAACCTTGGTGTCATCTTCAACTCCACCCTATCCTTCTTTCCTCACATCTCTGACGTCTCTAAGAAGTGAAACGATCAGCTGCACATCCCTCAGAGAAATTCTTCCTTTTCTCACTTTCCCTCAGAAGCTCACTGTCTCCAGAGCTCTGGTCCTCTCTATTGCAACAGCCTATTTCTAAATCTTCCTGCCTCTACTTTTCGACCTTTACAACTCATCCAGAACAGGACTGCAAGACTTGTCCTTGGCCTCAAGCAAAGAGATCGTATCTCTCCAGCTCTGAAATCTTTTTACTGGCTCCACGTGGTTGCAAGGATAAACTCCAAGACCCTCTGCATTGTCCACAAGGCTTTCTTGGGCTTGAGACCGCTGTACCTCCAACTTTCTCTTCCAAAGCATCTTCCTTCTCAAGCTCTCCGCTTATCCACCTCAAACTCTCTGGGGGTTAGACGCATCTCCAAGCAGAGATTTGGGGGTAGATCTATCTCAGCTGGGGCCTCCCTCTGGAACAGCCTCCCTGCCTCTCTCAAACTTAAGCAGAACCACCTCCAGTTCCAGATGCAACTCAAGACCTTCCTTTTCGCTTCCGCTTTCTCTCTTCCTCTCCCCTGCTGATGCACCTGGTCACCCTCTGAACTCGGGCCCAAGTTTTCAGATTGCTGTCTTCCGTTAGCGAGGTAGGCAAAAGGTTCCATAATTTGGCCGCCTTGACGGTGAAGGATTTTCCTAGGCCTTTTTCTTGCTTATATCTTGGGCGTCTGATCATTTCTTTTCCGGCCAAATGCAACGCTCTGGTCGGCAGGTATTGGGGGATCAGGTTTTTTTTTTTAGGTATAGAGAGACAGTGCCATGTATGCGTTTGTGAGCAATTGATCCAGTTTTAAAGATGATTCTGTCTTGAACGGCTAACCAATGTAGATTTTTCCTATGATGAGTAATATGTTCGCGTTTAGACAGTTTGTTAACGCGCACAGCCTCGTTTTGTGTCACTTGGCATTTACCCAGGTGTATTCCAGAGGCCCAACCACAAGGGAATTGCAGTAATCTACTTTGGATAATACTGTAGCTCGGACGATGGTTACTGCATTGTTCTGGGATGCATAGGGGTGGATGTTTCTCAAGCGATTAAGAGAATAGTTGCATCTTTTTATGGTCTGATTGACATGTGCGTCGGATGCCAGAGAAGCCTCCAGACGAATTCCTAGTGTTTTCACATTTTCAAGGACAGGGATACTACTTGTGCCAATTTGGAATTTAGAGCGTTCCAAGTCCAATTTGGTCAGTGAGGCTAGTGTACCCAAGATCATTAGCTCTGTTTTATCCCCATTGAGCCAGTTGTTTGCCATCCAGGTCTCTATGAGGTGGTATATAACTGCTAATGTAGCCACATCTTTTTCATAATCTCATGTAATTTCAATGACCAGCGGTGTGACGTCCGCGTAATTCGTGAAATCCACACCCATGTCATCCAGTAGTAAGCATAGAGGCCTGACATAAAGAATAAAGAGCAGTGGGGACAGGCTTGCCCCTGTGGAATGCCACACCATTTGGGGGATTTGGGGGATCGTGCCTCACCCAATTGGATTCGAGCTTCCCTACCCGAAAGGAATGAGAGAAACCATTTGAGTGCTTACTCAAAGCATTGCCATAAGTGTCCATGTGTTTCCTTCAGAATACCATGGTCCACCAGGTCGAATGTTGCGGATACATCCAACAAAGTCAGCATGCCCATTTTGCCTTCCTCGATAAATTGAAACATGTGAGACTGAAGATCTATGAGGGCAGTTTCAGTGCTATAATTGGTCTAAAGCCAGATTGTTTGACATGCAAGATTTTTTCAGCTTCAAAGAATGATTGGTATTTCTTATACGCAGCTTTAACCAGAATTTTAAGAAGGCAAATAAATAAATATGATGATTGAATGGTGTGGAGCTCTCCCATATGATCTTCGCTGCGTTACTTTTAATTTTTTCATTTTTTATTTGCTTTTTTAAATGAAAAACACAGAACCATAAAACAATAACAATAAACATGTAGTGTATATTGAAGCACCCATTGCCTCAGCCCTCTCAAGCTTGTTACATCATTTAGTAAAGACATTGTTCCCATCCCTACATATTTATTAAATTTACGTGGACATCCTCTATTTTTAAATATTACTTTGCCCCAAGACATTACTCTGTCAATCTCCCTTTCCCATACAGATAACCTTAGTGGGTGAGGTGTGACCCAGTGTATTGCAATGCTTCTTTTGGCTAGGTTGAAAGCTGTAATCAGGATGATTGCAGTAGCTGGTTGAAGTCTGTGGGCCTCATTACGACCCAGGCGGTAAGTTACCGCCTGGGTCGTACCTTTACCACCATGGCGTAAACTACGTTTTACGCCATGGTGGTTGGCGCACTTACCGCCCCATTCCGAGGTGAGTGGGGCGGTAAGTCCCCATTAACCCATTTACCCTTCCCCATTCCCATTTTTGCCCCATAGGGCATAATGGGAGTGGGGAAGGCGTTAATTACGCCACCGTAAATTACGGTGGCGTAATTAACAACAAGGTCCCTTAGCGCCATGGATTTTAACACCTGCTAAAAACAGGTGTTAAAACCTCCATGGCGCTAAGGGACCTCGGAATCAGGCGGTAAGGGTCGGCGCTGTTTACGCTGCCGTAAACCCCTTACCGCATGGGTCCTTATGAGGCCCTGTGTCTGTTTTAAGTTCTAAACTCCCTCAAGGACTTCCTACACTGTCCCTACTATATCCAGAAGTTAGTGATCCAAAGGGCTATACGATTGTGCCTTCTCCTCCGCTAAATGCTCCCACCTCTACTCTCTACCTCCTACTCTGTGTCCCACTGATGTCCCACTTTCCTTCTAGGCCTCACCTTCACCTTTTAATGATACTACTCTACACTACTCTACTCCCTTCACGCTACTGCTCCTCCTCCTCCACACTTCTCCCTATTCCATAATGCTTTTCCCTCTGCCACAGTACTACTCGCTTCTCCAGCCCTACTCCTATTCAGACACCTTTCTTTTGACTCACACAGACACTTACTTCACTCCCTACACTTTCTCTCCTTGCCACACTCGTTGCCCTCTCACGCACACTCACAACGCAGAATCCTTGCACTCTCTATCTAGTACCTCATCTGCTCCAGAAATCCCCTCCAAACTCCACTTCTCCTTCCTTTCTCTTGTTGATCTCTTGGTCTGCCACCTCCTCTTCCTATGATCTCACTTGAACTGCCCACAACTTCCTGCTACCCTCTTGATGTTCCCCCCCTCTGCCGCTGGATCCCTTACCATAGTGGCCCTATCTTTACCACCTAGGAGGTGTTTCAATCAGCAAAAATGTTTAAAAGTGGGTTGAGACCCTCCCAATCTTTCTGCGCAGGCCCGCCGCAGAATAGTGATGGTGGTCCAGATTCTTGTTAGGGGTGTTGACCTAGGCTACCCTAATGTAAGAACAGTTTGTGCAGGGCTCTGTACCCTTTGTTTAGTCCGTGGTGTTCTAGGGCTTTTGCGTCACCCAAAAGGTGTTTGCTGCTGCTCAGGAGCATAACCTGGCCTGTTTCACTGCTGCATATGTGTAGTTCCTTCCCTGCTGCCTCTTTCTCTTCCCGTTTGCTCTTTGCTTTGGGTGTCTAACTATGGTCTGCAGGAGCCGCCAGATGGTTGCTCTTGCTATGCTGGGACCAGGTATTTGGCTTCTTAACGCAGATAGCGTCTGGTGCTGGATGGCTGTTCTCGATATGTTGGTTCTTGCTGGTGCACAGGTCTGGCGCCCTGTTTCTAGAAAAAAGATAAAGATTCTGCCAAGCATCTTGCTTAGGAGGCATGGCGTGAGACAAAGGTGTACTGCACATAAAGAAGCTGGCACCAGGGGTGGGGACCAGGAATTGGAACCCTTTTAGCTGCCACGGTCCTCCGCAGGAGTAGGACTGGCTTTGGTTTTATCCCTGGTAGGCTACCCACTCCCGGCTAAGAGGGATTCCCATCCCCACTTGACAAAGCCAGAAAAGCCTTGTCACACTTGCCAGGTTCTCTCCCACAGCTAGTGATGAAAGTCCTAGATGCCACTCTTCGCCCGCTGATTCTTTACATATGTTTTCGAGCTGTGTGATGCTGGAAATCCATTGGAGGGACAGGGCCTCCATGTCCTTGTTCTGCAGTCCTTTTATCTCTGTTATTTTCTGCACAGGAGTCCATGTGGGACTCCTGACAGTGCAGCTTTTCCTCTTTTTGCTTTGGTGAACAGACCCTTGGGATACCCTTATGGCACCCATGGGTGGCGGCACAACACTGTACACCTAGTGTATGTTTTTGGGCACCCATGTGTGGCCCACAGAGCAGGGTATGGGCTTGTGGCAGCTCCATGCTGAATTTAACACATGCTCTAAGTATCCTCCATTTTCGGAAAATCAGGCCTGCCATTGGAATCAGATGATTCCTGATAGGAGACAAGATGGCCCCCGTGGCCTCTTGCTTTCTATTGCCTGTTACCTTGTTTTCCCAAAGTCCTGGGAAGCCATGACTCTGTCCCTTCCCCTGACAGGCTGTTGGGTGGAAGTTGCATATATGGTATTGTGGGGAAGACTGGCTGGAGCCTTCCCAGTAACTGTATGTTGTGGGTACACCCTTGGGGTGGGACCTGGGTTAATGTAGTATGTGACTGTTAGGGAGAATTATCATTCTATGGCTAATTTCCCTTACCTCTATAGTCCCCCAGTAGCTTTGCTGGATTTGAAGGGTTTGTTTTTTTCTCCTGCTAAGAGTGAGACTCTTTTTCCCATTCTTAGACATTTTTGCTATGTGTGTTCTAGGCTATTTTTGTGTTTAATGTCTATGGGGTTTTTCTCACCTCCATAGGAACCATCTTCATTCACATGTGTTACACAGCACCCTCCGTGCAGGGACACAGTGGTGTCGTAGCGACCCCCAAACATAGACTCCATACCCTGGGACTGACTACTGTCTCCCAGGGCATGTAAAGTCCCCATTGACTTTACTAGTCAATTTTTGTGAACTAAACCAGTACAACCCATCTTACTATGGAGGTACTGGGAAGGTATGTTCATTTTCGAGAGGGTACCGTACAGTCCCTCTCTCAATAGTTTCAGGCTGGTGGCAGTGGTTACTACCATAACTATTCGACCGCAAATATTTTCCTATAGGATTTTCCCATTGTTCGAGGCTACCACATTTTCTGACAGCCTTTAACATACCGCCGCTGTATTTTAATATTAACTTTACTCCGGTAGGTTTAATTTGCCAGAACTTTAATATAACTTCTTTCTCGTGTCTTTCTCTAAACTCCTAACCCAGGTTGGGGATCCTTTGTTCGTCCTTTTGGCGGGCATCTGCAAAGAAGCCCTCCTTTCGGCGCCACTGAGTCTGGGGTGGGTCCATTGTGTGGGAGGGGGAGTAGGACCCCTGGAAAGGGTTGCCTCAGCAACCCATGTTGCACTCTATCCTGATAGGCTGGAGGGTCTCCCGCCAAGATGACCACTCCACTGTGTGAGTGACAGCTAGGCTGTGTGAATGGGGCTCTTTTTGCATAAAAGCAGGGTCCTGAGGACTGGAAGAGCAAGATGTCACCACTGGAACTAAGAAGCCGAAGAGGAGAGAAGCCAAAGACATCTGCAACGACTGAACCACCGGTGAAGCCCTGGTGCAGTATCTCACCACTTTTCTCCAAACAACGAGAGAAGATCTTCATCTGTAAGAGCCTTCTTCCCTTGAGCTGGTGGGGCCAACCAGTTTGCCAATCGCCTTCCTGGACCTGCCCTGGTCGAATCACCAGTACCCTGTACTTGGAGACCGGATAGCCAGGCACCCGTCCACCCGGACCGTGATTTAAAGGAGCGTACCTTTTATCCGTTGGGCAGCACCGCGGCTGGTTTCATCCCTGGGTAGTGCAATAACTCGAACCGTCCTCCACGACGAGAGCCTCTCTTCCTCTGCTGGATCCCCCGAACTGCAGGAACTACCAGGAACAACCGCCACCGCAGGAGCCACTTCTTCATTTTAAAGGTACATTGTTCCGCCAGGCCGCCCTTTCTGCTTGGTAGAGCTAAAGGTGTTTTAAATCTTTTACCTACCTGTTGGGTTGGCCGCCACTCTCTCTTAACATTGTCTTTCACCTTCTGCATCCACCTTTTCAAAATCGTTAACCAAAGACTTGACTGCAGCTACAAGAACATTTTGCTCCTGGGCCCTTGCCCTGTACCACTGACTCTGGCACAGGCCTACTGACCCTGGCTACATTTGTTAGAACTGCCTTCGCTAGATTGCTTCTGAACTAGAACTGTGTTGGTGCACCTACTTCTTATAACCACCCCTTCCTTCCCACTTTTAAACCTTGTGAAGTGCCATTTTGCTCAGTTTTCATTCAAGTATTTGCTATACTGATGTACTGCCTTGCCTAAACTGGTTCACACACTCATGGGAAGTGTTGCTGGGGCCTGTAAGAAGATATTTCTATATGACTTGTGTTTTCCCTCCCTTGTAAGAAATTGCTAGAGTGCCATTTGTGTCTGGTTTTCACTGTGTGCCGTTTTGCTCAGTTTTCACTCTTGCTCAAACTTGTCTACAATTTAACTAGGGAGTTGTGTATACTTTCTTTGACTGAATTTAACTTGCTTAAGAACTGTGATAAATGTGTTTAACTAGAAGAGTATAAAATAAATATATATATATTCCTTTTTATTACAAAGATTTGGTCAGTGTTTCCTTGTTCCATAGTACTGAAGGCCTATTGTGTAAACCCTGAATACTGCTCATCTCCCTCTTGAGATAAGTCTGACTGCTCGGCCACAGCTACCAACTAAATCTTTGTGGTACAGACTGATACCAAAGGGGATTTATTGCTCTCACCTGTAGTCCTAATCTTCTGTAGTTCTCCCTAAGGGAACTGCACAGGATTCTGCCTAACAGTGACCAATATGCATTTCATGTTATGGGTGTCTGGTTTCTGGCATGTGACACAAAGACTGAGCCAGCCCTGCCAGAAACTGGTATGAATGCAGTGTGGAGTGCTGAATGGCTGGGTCCTTGTCCCAATCCACATTCCTTGTTGTGAGTGTCTGGAGGAAGAAGAATGGCCTGAATGCACTGTGAGCCTGATTGGCTGCCTGCCTGCATGAATGCGCTTCTGCATGATTGGTTGCCTGGGTGTGATCCAGCAGAATGAATGAGAGACCAAACAGTATATCTGGGGAGCTCTCAATGATGGAAATTGTTCAGAAGCTTAAGTCGAAACTTTATGCTTGATCTGGAAGCCGAGCCGGAAGAAGAACAAGTTACTTCTTACCTTGTAACGTTCTTTCGACGGGATGTTCCTCCGACGTATTCCTCATCTTAGATATCTCCTTCCAGCTCTGCTGGCCTTGGAAAATTTTTCTCTAGAGGGCGCTGCGCGTCGACGTCCTCCGAGTCGATGTCCCTCGACAGCCGCCGTATCGACGTCGACGTCATCCTGCCTATAAAGGCTGCGCGCAGCGTCCGTTGCTCAGTTCCGTTTTGTAGCCCACAATAATACTTTCTGGACTAGACTAATCACCCTGAAGGAGCGTAAGCTGCAACAACACGGGAAGTAGAACTGCGGGGATGGATGGGAGGGTCGATGATGAATACGTCGGAGGAACATCCCGTCGAAAGAACGTTACAAGGTAAGAAGTAACTTGTTCTTCGAAGGGATAGTGTCCTCCGACGTATTCCTCATCTTAGATAGGCTCCCATAGCAGTATTCTATTATTGGAGGAGGGAGTACTGACTTCACGCTGTCTTCTATTGATGAATAGAATGCAGTACAGCCCTTCCAAACCTAGTCTCTTGACTGGAGGAGGAATCCAAATTGTAAAAACGTGTAAAGGTATGGACAGACGACCATGTAGCGGCCGCACAGATGTCTTTAACCGGCACGCCTCTTTTGAGGGCCGATGAAGCTGCAATACCTCTGGTCGAATGAGCCCTAGGGTTTTGAGGGGGCTCTTTCCCTGCCAGTTTATAACATTCCAGAATGGCCAGAATGATCCATCTGGAAATGGTCTGCTTAGTTATTGGTAACCCCAGCTTGTGACCTGCGTAACCTACAAACAGCTGGTCTGCCTGTCTTATCCTGGCTAGTCTACTGATGTAAAAACTTAAAGCCCTTCTAGGGTCTAGCCTGTGTAACCTCTCTTCCTCTTTCCCCAGGTGAGGAGGAGGATAGAAAGATGGTAGGGTAATCTTCTGAGTGATATGGAATTCAGAAACCACCTTTGGGAGGAAATTAGGCTTCACTTGCAGGAGAACTTTGTCTTTGTGAAATATTGTGTGAGGGGGTTTACAAGAAAGAGCTTGTAATTCGCTCACCCTTCTAGCAGATGTAAGTGCTATTAATAAAACAGTTTTAAGGGTAAGGAATCTTAACGAACAAGAATGGAGTGGTTCGAAAGGTGTGCCCATCAGGAAAGTTAGTACTAAGTTTAAATCCCATAGGGGAACTTGGAATGGTCTTAGGGGATAAACATTGGTTAACCCCTTTAGAAACTGTATTACCAAGGGTAATTTGAAATAGGATGGTTCTTCCGCAGTGCGCTTAAAGATGGATAGCGCTGCGAGATAGCCCTTAATGGTGCCAACTTGAAGACCTGAATTCGCCAAATATAGAAGGAAGGACAAAACCATTGGTGTACCACATGAAAAAGGGTCGATATTCTGTTCTCCACACCAGCTGCAAAATCTGTTCCAACGGCAGCGGTATAAAGACTTTGTTGCTGGCCTCCTTGCCGAAAGCAACACCTCCATAACATCATCAGGGAGGTCCTAATCCTTGTACCTCAACCTTTCAGAAGCCAAGCGTGAAGGTTGAGGGTTTTGATGTCTGGATGGAGAACCTGACCTCCCTTCTGTGAGAGTAGGTTCTCTCTGAGTGGAAGTCGAATTGGAGGGCAGATGGACAAGTCTAGAAGGTCCGGGTACCACGTTCTCCTGGCCCAATCTGGGGCAATTAGGATCATGGTTCTCCGGAATCTTCTCAACCTCCTGATCATTTGAGGAATGACAGGGACCGGTGGAAACGCGTACAGAAGCAGAAACTCCCAGTCCACTATGAACGCGTCTCCCAGAGCTCCTCTCGGGGGAAATTCCCTTGAGCAGAACAGATCGCATTTCCTGTTGACGCTGGTGGTGAACAGATCCACCTGAGGGGTTCCCCAAAGGGCGAAGATCTCTTGAAGGACTTCCTGAGCTAGTTCCCACTCGTGGGAGACTGTGCTCTGCCTGCTCAGAGCGTCCGCTGTCAAGTTCTTCTCTCCGGCTAGGTGAACTGCCGATAGAGAGATTCCTTCTTGGATTGCCCAAAACCAGAGCTGCATCGCCTCTCTGCACAGGGGTAGTGATCCTACGCCTCCTCTTTTGTTGAGGTAATGCATGGCCACTGTGTTGTCCGTCATTATCAGGACGTTTTTCCCTTGTACAGCTGGCAGGAACGCCTTCAGCGCAAGTCTGATGGCTCTCAGCTCTAACAGTTTGATATGTAGTCTGGACTCCGATGGAGACCAACGACCGCTGATGGTCAAGTCGTTGGCGCGGGCTCCCCACCCCGTGAGTGAGGCATCCGTGACTACTGTTATCTCCGGCCAGGGTTGCCAAAAATGTTCTCCTTTCAGAATGTTCTCCTGACAGGCCCACCACTGAAGGTCTCGAGCCACCCTGTCGGGAACCTGAAGAAGATCTGTCATTCTCCCTGAGAATTGTGACCACTGAGTCCTCAGTGCCCACTGGAGGGATCTCATTCTCAGGCGAGCCTCTGGCACTAGGAAAATGCAGGATGCCATGAGGCCTAGCAACCTCAAAAAGTCGAAGGCTGGGAGACGTTGGGCATTTTGAAACTTGGTAACCATTTGTAGAATATCTTGAGCCCTCACCTCTGGTGGCGAGGCTTTTCCCAGGGAAGTGTCCAGGATCGCTCCTATGAACTGGAGTCTCTGCGATGGTATCATTTGTGACTTCTTTAAATTGAGGGAGAAGCCCAGTCTGTGAAGGGAGTGGCACACGTGATTTAGTTGGATCTGAGCTTGTTCCGAAGAGACAGCCCTGATCAACCAATCGTCCAGGTAGGGGTAGACATGAATCCCTTCCCTCCTTAGACTTGCCGCCACTACCGACATTAACTTGGTGAAGACCCTCGGGGCGGAGTTCAGCCCAAATGGCAGCACTCGAAATTGATAGTGAGAGTTGCCAATTGCGAACCTCAGGTATTTCCTGTGTTTGAGATGGATAGGCACATGGAAATAAGCGTCCTGAAGGTCCAGAGATACCAACCAGTCCTGGAACTGAAGGGCCTGGAGGATCTGAGAAAGAGTGACCATCTTGAATTTGTCCTTTCTGAGGAATTTGTTCAATTCTCGCAAGTCCAAGATGGGTCTCAGTCCTCCGTCTTTCTTTGGAATGAGAAAGTAAAGGGAGTACCAGCCCTTGTTCCTCTCCGCTACAGGTACCGGTTCTATGGCACCTTTCTCTAGCAGGTCCAAAATTTCCTGCAAGAGGAGCGGATCTGGAGCTTTCTGAGAGCTGATCCCCGGTGGATGACTCTGAGGTATGCGTAGGAGAGGCAGGCAGTAACCTTGGGCAACTGTTTCCAATGCCCAAGCATCTGACGTGATAACCTGCCATTCCGCCAGATGTTGAGTCAACCTGCCTCCTACAGGTGACTTGTGAGGGAAGTCCTCAGAGTGGTTTTAGGGCGGCTGATGCAGATGCTGATGGTAAAGAGGCACCTGCTGTTGCTGCGGCCTTTGAATATCTACCCCGTCCACCTCGGGTAGTTCTTCTTTGTCCCCTTTGAGCCGGTCGTCCTCTACCTCTTCCGAATGCGGAGTAGAAGCGAAAGGACTTGCCTCTCGCAGAGGTTCCTGTGGGACGAAAAGGTGTCTGACGGATTGCAGCGCCTAGGGATTTTGCTGCTGCTTTTGAAGTTTGCAGTTTTTCTAAACTGTCATCCGCCTTTTTCCCAAACAAAGAAGAGCCATCGAATGGCATGTTCAAGAGCCTGGCTTGCACATCTGGGGCAAAACCAGACTTTCTCAACCAAGCAAATCTCCTGGTTGAAGTACTTGCCGCCATTGCTCTGCTGATACTGTCAGCCGAATCAATGCCCGTCTGGAGGGATTCCCACATAGCGTCTTTACCGTCCTGTATGATATTCAGGAACCCCTCCCTTTCTTCTCCCTCCGGGATGCAGTCAGCCGCTGTAGAAGCACACTCCCAAAGTGTATGGCTGAATCTAGCAAGGGTGCAAGTAGCATTCACAGATTTTAACGCCATGCTACATGCCGAAAAAACTTTCTTTGCCATAGTATCATATTTTTTATCGTCCCTGTCCTGTGGGACGGTAGGATAAGCCGTCTTGACATCGGTAGAAGATGCTGCCTGTACCACCAGACTTTCTGGGGATGGGTGTTTTGACAAAAACTCCGGGTCTGTAGAGGATACCCTGTATTTTGTAGAAAGTCTTTTATTTACTGCCGGGACGACATCTGGGGTTTCCCAGTTTGTCATAATCTTCCTCTGAAGAGCTTTATGGAAAGTCACCACAGGATCCTCCTGTGGGCCTTTATCAAGAATATCCGTGAGGTCATCTTGTTGGAAAGATTGTGAAGGTGCAGACCACCCCATAAACTCTGTGATCATGGCCATTAAGGCTCTATAGGGGGTTTCAGCATGATCCCCCAGGTCTGGCCTAGCAAACTCCACCTCAGGGGAAGTGTCTAACCCACTTGCCTCATGTAAGGAATCATGAAGATCCTTTAACCTGCGTTCTTCAGAGGAAAATTCCTCTCTAATTGGGGTTACAGGTCCCTGCAACTCAAATGTGTCTTCCTGTTCAGACAATTCACCCTCTTCCAAAATTGAGGACATAGTTCTCAATTGTTCTGAACTCATAAAGGGAGTAAATCCCATTTCCAAGGCAGAGGGTGCCGAACTTGTCATTATCGGCCTCGAAAACGTCGATGTCGTTGACGCCGACGTCGAAGGCTTCGAGCGTGGCGTCGAAAACAAAGGCGGAGGCCTCGATGACCTCGACAGAATTGGGATTCTACTCGACAATCTCGAAGCCATCGTCATCGAGGACCTAGGGATAGTCACTGGGTGTGTCGTGACCGTGACTTTTCTTGGCGTCGACGCCGGTGTCGAAGCTGGCGTCGAGTCGACAGACCCGTGTGTCGAAGGTCCCTTCGACAACAGCGTCGAAGACACCGACCTCGGCGTCGACGGAACCCTCGTCGACGGTGTCGACGGAACCTTCGAGGAAGGTTTGGAGGTCATAGTCCTACTCGAGGGTTCGAGACGCGCTCGAGAGGTTTCCTTTGCCGGGTACTGCGACTCGCGGCGTTTTTGACCTTCGGGTCTTTCGACCAGAGCATCGGTCTCGGCAGTCTTCGAGGGGGTCGAGGCCGCTTTCTCGAAGACGCTCATCATATTTTTGCGGAATTCCTCCCATTCAGCCCGGGAACTATGTTTCGTGGGGCAAGGGATTCTTTTTGGCGAAACAGAGGAAGAGGAAGACGGAGAAGGGGATCTTCGATGTCTCCTCTTCGAGTGCTTCGATCTCGAGGAGTGATGGGACCCACTCCGAGACCTGGCGCGCGAATGGTGACGAGGAGACGAGTGTCTCGACTTCGTCGACGAAGAAGAAGCTTTAAAAGTCTAACCTTTCTCCAGCTTCCCCCTGCGCTCCTTCAGGGCCTTAGCTGTCATGGACATACAGTCCTCGCACTTCGAACAATGGTGTTCAGCTCCCAAACACCACAGACAAACTCTGTGAGGGTCAGTGAGCGACATCTTTTTTCCACAATCTCGGCATTTTTTGAAGCCGGATCGAGGAGTTGTCGGTTCCGACGAGGAAGCCATCGAGTACGGATCGAATAACTCGAGGTAAATAGTATTAATCTGACAAGAACTGAGCAACGGTATTCCGAGGCACTGAGTAAGCGTGGAAAAACGGAACTGAGCAACGGACGCTGCGCGCGGCCTTTATAGGCAGGATGACGTCGATGTCGATACGGCGGCTGTCGAGGGACATCGACTCGGAGGACGTCGACACGCAGCGCCCTCTAGAGAAAAATTTTCCGAGGCCAGCAGAGCTGGAAGGAGATATCTAAGATGAGGAATACGTCGGAGGACACAATCCCTTCGAAGAAGGTTCACTGCTGTTTTCCTTGGACGCAATCTTAAAGCTGCTGTGCCTTCGAGGACTGATCCAATGGAGGACCTGGCTAGGAGACCTCTTCCCGAGCTACGAGGGAACATCGTGCACCAGCTAACTTTCACCAAGGATCCCTGGAAGTCAGATGGGGACCACCGAGGAATCTGAAGCGAAGCACCCGGACATTGAAGTCCATCACCGTCGACGACCATCATCATCATCGTAGACCGGAGCCGCAGATGTTGTCTTGATTCCTTGTCCATTGCTCATTATCGACGATGGATGTCCATATGGAGTGCTCTTATTTGTACCCAGCCCCTTGCTTTTTTCCACTTTGTCTTGCTAAGCATTGCATGCTTAGTATTGCTATCTCAAATGCATTTGTTTGTATCATTGTACCATGCAACGTTTAAATTAAGGTTTTAAAAAAGAATGGGAAGCATATGTTCTGAAAATGAAATAAAGAAATTGTTCTTGAATTCTTTGACATGGAATTTGAATCACATGGCATCTACTGGAGTTTAAATTTCAACACAAATTATTAGTCTCAAAATATGCATAATTCAAATTTGATGTAAAGTAGTTTCTCTACAAAGCACGCCTTTGTCAAACAAAAACATAAAACGGCCAACGAGGGTGGAGGGGAAACATCGAGATCCACTTTACGAGGAGAAACAGGGCTGACACTGCGCTGCTTCATCTTGTTGGGAACACCATCGGGGCCCAACATCCGCAGTGAGTGTTCTTTGCGGCCCCGCCTCCATCCCCCCTGGTGGCCGCTGTCCGGTGAAGAGAGCCAGACGGGGCTTGGTGGCTGCTGCGGGTTACTGGATGCCTGAGCTACTGTGGTAACTGGGCTGCCTGCTGGCCTCTCTGGAGGCAAACTACTCTCTGTTTGGACACTTCCTGGTTTCCCCTCCTCCCCGGCGCCTGGTGGAGCATGTGCGGTCTGTGAGGCGTAGTGGAGAAGACCTCCCTCACTTGTCATCTGGGCCCTGCGGCTCATTTTTGAAGCATAACCTGAAAAGTTACTGAGGCAGGGGTGTGCACTGCCCTGCATGATCCAGAGTTGCCCTCGCATACCAGAGGGGCCCCTTTCGAGCCTGAATACACAGCATTGTCAGTCTTGCACTCCGGCAGCAGGGCACTGTCTGTATTGGACTCCCATTCCTTGCCGTGTGAGGGATCCTGAGGGCTGGCCCCAGGGGTCAGTTTGGCTTAGGATGGTCCTATGAGAGTGGGCCTTGCTTTCAACACACACCCAACGACCTGCTGGCTGCCCCTGCATCTTCACTTTGCTTTGCTGAGTTGGTCCTCACCCGGCAGGGGTCTGGGTTTTCAGTGAACTTCAGAAGCAGGTGGTCACCTGACGATTGCCACCTTGGGTCTCCGGGCATATTCTGTGGGGCTGCACACCACGCCGCGACCCGGCACCCTGCTACATCTTGCAGTCCGGAGGCTATCCTTGCACCATGGCAAAATCAGGAAAATCCCCAAAACCCTCGGACATGTCATCCCTGCTGCAGATCCAGGACCAGGGTAGGAAAGAGAATACAACGGTGGCTCAGGTCCACTGAGGGGAAGCAACCATGACCCTCAACCCACAAAATGGCCACAACGGATGACCTGCAGCAATGGCTAACCGAGATTCGGAAGGACAGCCAAGGTAGTCTGGCGGAGATGGCTGGGAAGGTTTCAGCTATGGATAAGCACCTGAAGGACACCGAGCACAGAGTTGAGAAGGTTGAAACCACGCTACGCAAGCAATCCTACGAGACAAGCGAATGGGCCCAACGTGTGGAAGCACTAGAGGATAAAGTGGCCTTTCTGGGGGACAAATATGAGGACTCCGAGAACCGCTCACGGCGCAATAATATTCGAATTAGGGGGCTTCCATCCGAGATACCCGATTGCGAGCTGGAGGCCTACATCACAGATCTCTTCTGCCGGATCCTGGACACTCCGGCAGATGAGCCGATTGAACTGGACAGGACACATTGTGTCCGACTGATGGGCCCAGAGTGATGCGCTTTTTCCCCCAAAGGTCTCATAAGAGCCCAGTTTTACAAAGTGAAGGAGAAGATTTTAAACTGAGCCAGGCAGGCTGATGAGATTTACGTTCACGGATCCTCCCTGGCCCTCTACCAAGATCTAGCTGGCGTTACCTTATTCAAGCGCAAAGCATTACGACCGCTAACAGAATGGCTCTGTGAGAAGGACGTGCTCTACAGGTGGGCCTTCCCCACGGCCTCCCACTTTACTTATCAGAATCGCTTCTGGTCGGTTTCGTCAATGATGGAGGCTGAAAATCTTCTCTGTCTGGACACGACCGGGCTGCAGGCAGATATGGATCCGGATCCGTTGTCCAGAGCCAGGGCTAGAGTGGCCCCTTGGACCAAAATATGAAAAGGTTGAAAGAAGAAAAAGGAGCCGAGAATCCCTGGATGACTACGTATGGTCTGCAGATGGACAGCTGGGAGGTTTCAGATTGCTCTGGCCAACCTGGGTCAGTGCTTGTGGGTGTCTCCACTAGCCCCTGGGAAATGGGTTGACTGCTCTTCACTAGAGGAGACAGGCTTGGTTAAAGTTTAAAGTGTAATGCTTAGACGGCAGGCTACACCCAGTCACTGTTTGCCCCATATTGGTTTTTTGGTGGCTTAACAGCTTAATGGTTTGCTGGGAAGATTTGTTTTTTGTTGGGGAGGAGTGTATCTGGGTTGGGGCAACAGTTGGGACAGGGGGCAGGCAGCATGGAGTGGAACATTTAAGGTAAACGGCGTAGCAGATAGCTGGTTGTGGGGCTCGCTCAGAGAGCCTGATGGCTAATACTGCTTTGGACTCACAGGATAGTAAACTGTGCATGCTTACTTGCAACATACAGGGCCTAAACTCAACTGTCAAGCATAGATCCATATTGGCAAAGTTGTGGGACCTATCCCCCTCATTGGTCTTCCAACAGGAGACTCACCTTTTGAAAGCTGGTGAAGAGAGACTCCTGCACGCCCACCAACTTTTTTCACCTGGGTTTTCTGCGACTAGCGGAGCAGAGAGGAGTAGCATTACTGTTTAATAAAGCCACTCCATTCCTCCGAATTGGGACTTTGCGTGATCCTAATGGGAGATTGTTGGGGTTTAAGGGCACCTTATTGGGTAACACCTTCACATTTGTTGCCGTATACTCCCCTAATGAGCCATAGGATCTATTCTTGCAGGGCCTTTTGAACAAACTGCTGGTCTATGCCAATGGTTATGGGGGATGATTTTAACGTGGCCTCGGACTCCGACACCAACAAGACACTCCCAGCTACTAGGGAGGATTACAGAAACATGCTGGCTCTCGGCGGCGCTGTTGCGCTGCTGCAAGATGGCCACTGCCTGAGAGAGCTTGCATCCAGCAACTTTTAATATCCATCATCATCTTACTCTACCATGGTCATCGTGAACTAAAAGTACCAGAATTGTGTCTATTGCAAGGTGAAGCATCGCCTGTACATCTTTGCGGTTTGCTTGGGCCTGGAGCCTTTGCGACTCTGAGGATATGGGACATGCTCTGGACTACGCTGCATGCTCCTGTGGGCTCTGATCTAGTCCGCGGCCTGGTGGGACAGGATCCGACACGCCATCTCCGGACTATGAGGATATGGCTCTGCTGCGCCCGCCCAGACCCTCCTGGTGAGTTGTGTCCCGCTCGAGTTCTCTCCCGCAGGCTGCCTGCAGGCAACTGCCCCGCCAACACAGCGGGCCTGTCGGCACCCAGCTGGGTCGTATGGAGATGTTCCCCAGGTGCACCGTCGTCTCCCTCCTGTCCCGTGCTGCTCCTGGTGGGGCTGGGAGTATGCCACCTCCGTCCCTCACTGCCAGCCTTGCTGCAGTTATGGGCTCTGCTCTGGATCCCTGATCCCTGTCCCTCGATCCAGGCCTCCGGGTGCTCCTCTCTCTATGCCTGCTCCCCAGTGGGGACACCTGGTACAGTCTGGCCAACAGTACAGTGAGGTGCTTGGCTACGACAGGTCCTTCTCCGTCGCTCTTTGTCCATAAGCACAGCCTACAGGACGCTTGCACAGGTCCTGACACACTCTCCTTGGCTATACTAACCTCAGCTATCATAACTGGCTGGAGCCTCGCCACAACCTGCTCTTGGTCTGGGTGCGTTCCGTGGGACGGCAGAGTCCGGGGCCCTGGGCATAGGTCTCTCTCCCTCGACTCGGCTTTTGACTGCTTTTTGCTCCACTGGGGGGCACTGTGTGCTGCTTGGGCCTCCAGTGTGGTGGGTTATCTTCCTGTGATGGTTCTCACACTGATGCATAACCCTTGTGCAACCTTGTGGACGCTTGCACAGCCTGTGGCTATACTTTTCTCAGCCATAACAGACGGTGTGAGTCTCACCAAGTCCCTGTTCAGTCCTCTCTTCACAGTGGGAGGATCTGACCATCAGCCACCGACCCACTAAGGCCTGTCAATGTTGCGTCCCGGATCAGCACCGTGTGGGGTGGCGCTGGGATAGGCGCTGCTCCCCTTAGACCTGTCCAGTACACTACAACTTCCCAGTCGGGATCACCTCTGACCCCGGGGCTCCTGCTACAGACCATCTTCAACTACAGTCCTACTAATTACCAAGATGGGGAACAAGAAAATACAAGCTAAAATTGATAAATGTGCACGCCAGGACCAGTCCTACCCTCCACCCGCAACGGCCTCGTCCTCCACTACAATTGATGTGTCCACTTTAAATCAGACCCTGCTGGCTCCAAAATCGACATGCTAACTTGCAAGGTCGAGACCTCAGCCGTTCAAATAGATAAGTTATGTGGCTACATGACCGAGGCGGATCAGTGGATAGGGGACAATGAGGATAGGGTGGCATTCCTGCAGAGGGAGGTGGTGTCTCTACGACAATCAGTGAGACGTGTGGAGGTTAAAAACGACGATCTATAAGGAAGATCATGCAGGAATCACGAACAATATCCGTATTGTGGGAGGCCCTGAATCTTCACAAATAGACAATAAGGAATTGTTTGTAGACTAACTGCTGCTGGAAATACTAGAGCACCACCGATATCTACCATGTTCCTGGTCGGGAAAAAAGCACATAACTTCCTTGCCCCTAAACCACCCCTAGGTGCACGAGACAGATCTATCATCACCAGGATACTCAATTATAGGGACAGAGACGCCCTCCTCAGGGCTGTGAGGGATAAGGGCAAACTTTGCTTTGGCTCCTCAGTTATCAGGCTGTTCCCTGATTTCAGCCCACAAGTTCAGGAACAGAGGAAGTTGTTTCAGGCGGTTAAAAATAAGTTCAGGAAGAAAAACCTTTGATGCGCCATGTTGTTCCATGCCAAACGCTGTGTAGTCCACAATGGAAAGACCTGGTTCTTCACCAACCCTGCATCAGCTGACAGTTTTGTCACTGAGCTGCCTGACCCTATGGAAGCCCAGCGAGACCCTAACCGCTGATTCAAATATGTATTCCTCCTTTTGCAATGTGCCCCATCCATCACTATTCTAATTCTGAAAGGAGATCAGTTGCATCATGTTAGAGTGACATTAGTTCAGTTGCTGGTTACCCGAGCGATGTAGCCACAACCAGTACCCCTTTGACGCAGCTACTGCATCTTGTTTGTTATGGGTGTTGATTTGTTTAAGGGGGGCAATATGCCGGTATGTTGTTGTTTCTGGCATGGGTTGGGGGTGGCAAAGGGTCTTGTTTTATGTTTAAGGTTCTTAAATGATTATTATCTCCTGATACAGAATTGTAAGGCAAACAGTTGTACTATTCTGGGTATGAGACACTCAATGTCGCCCGAGCCGTGTCATGACACCTCACGGCAGGTCCTTAATTCAAATGACAATGCGGGGTGAATCCCTAAATATAATGTCTTGAAATATTAGAGGGGTCACAAACTGTAAACAACTTCGACTGGTGGTTAACCAAGCCAAAATTCACAAGGTTAATGTTTTGTGTCTACAGGAGACACACCTCCCCAGGGACGAGTCGCTCCGCTAGGCCAAGGGCTGGGGGATACATATATATGGTTCCTCCTATTTGTCACAATCCAGAGGTATAGCGACGTATATCCATCAGTCACTGAAATTTTGTTTGCATGACCAAATAAGTGATGCAGAGGGACGATATATTTTTCTTGTGGGTGAATGTCTTAGGTTGAAAATCTTTTGTATCAATGCTCCTAATGTTGATTAACCTGAATTTTCACAGAATTGTGCAGCCATGATCCATACATTTCCTGCTTATGAAGTGGCGTGGGTTATGGACTTTAATTTAGCTGTGTCCCTAGGGCTGGATCGCTCACAGACAACGCAAACTACGCTATCTAAAGCTGCCACAGTCTGTGGGGATATAGCCACTTTATTCTGGTTTGTGGATATTTGGAGATATTTACACCCCAATACCAGGGAATTTTCTTTCTACTTGAGTACTCATGGTAGTGCCTCCAGGATAGACTACATCATGCTGTCCTTTCCCCTGGTTGGTATGACACAACTAGCCAAAATGTTACCAAGGACACTCTCTGACCTTTTCCCCGATACTGGATGTTATTTCCATTTCTAATACAGTGCCACGCCCTCCTCGTTGGTGATTCTGCCCCCGTGCTCTCGAGAACGAGGTATTTTGAGCAGGGATTCAGGAAGACATCCTGGAATATTTCCACACCAATGCTGACTTAGTCCCCGACTATAGAACGACCTAGGAGGCCTTCAAGGCTTTCATAAGGGGTTGTTTTTCCAGAGAGGGTGGTGTACTTAAATCCTTGGCGGCGACCTTATATCGTCTTGAGAAGGAAATCAAAGATTTGGAACATATGCAAACTCCAGGGGGATCCACAGGTAGGGAAATTGCTTGCTGGCAAAAGGCTTACAAATCTCGAGACCGTCAGTAGGGAGGACACGTTTTTAGGTGATCTAGTTCTAGCAACAAAATATGCAGAGGGCGGTAGACCCAGTCGTACCCTCGCTTGGGCGATCTGCAAAGATAGGGACCAGGGAGGGATAGTGGAGGTGTCTGACCATAACGGGAATCTGGTACGTGATTTCATTTACATCAATAAGATAATTTGAGACTATTACAGTCTCCTATACTCAACACAGTTAACGGTCTCCCCCGAAGAAATTATATCATACCTAGACCGGGTCGTCTTGGGCTGGCTGAATCCAGTTTATGCAGACTTGCTCAACTCGCCCCCTTTATCGAAGAAACCTGTAGGGTTATTCCAGATCTCCCAAGCAGCAAGGGCCCTGTCCAAAACGGTTTTCTGCCAAATTCTAAAAAGAATATGCCGCTATGCTTGCTCCACACCTCTGCCACATGTATGCATTCTCCATATCCGCAGGTCTTCTACCCGAATCCACCAGGACGGCAGTAGTCACGCTTTTGTTTAAACCCAATAAGGATCCATGTAGCTGTGTGTTTTATAGGCCCCTGTCACTTATTAACACTGATAATAAAACCCTAGCAAAACTACTGGCAGATAGACTACTCCCTCATATGGGGGACTTAAATCTTCCTGACCAAGCTGGTTTCATCCTGGGGAGGTGTACACAAAACAACCTGATGCAGCTTTTCTCCCCGATGCATAATATTAACTACGACATTCCTATCGTAGCAGCGGCCCTTGATGCTGAAAAAGCCTTTGTTCGGTCAAATGGCCTTTTCTATTTGAAATACTATGTAGATCGGGCCTGCGTCTCCAGTACATTCAGTGAATTCGATGTTTATATACGGCCTGTCGGGCCTTGATATTGACAAATCAAGTATCCTCTGATAGCATCTTCTGAGGGGCTGCCCCCTCTCTACTATCCTCTTTGCCCTAACAGTTGAACCCCTTGCATGCGCCTTGAGGGAATTCTCACATATCTCTACCTTCTCCTTATACGCGGACGGTATGTTATTGTATGTAAAATAAAACAAGCAAAACCTACAACCATTGGTACAGGGAATACCATTATTTGGGGGTTTCTCTGGATTACGTATCAATTGGTCTAAATCTGAAAAAAATACCCCTGATGTGGACGGTACTCCCTGCGGATGTTGGTTGAACTTCCGATGGTGTCCTGGGGGAATGAAGTACCTGGGTAGAATAGTCTCCACCTCCCCAGCTAAACTCTTTGAAGAAAATTACCTCGCGGTTCTCGAGCAGCTAGAGAGCGTAAGGTGGGTTTTTGGATCCGCCTCCCTCTATCCCAGGCTGCACGACTCGCCTTGGCCAAGATGGTCATGGTCCCGAAGATGCTTTACATCTTCAACAATGTTCCGTGGATCCCGCCCTCCTAGTATTGGAAGCGTACCCGGTCACTGTTGTCCAGAATGGTATGGGCGGAGGGCCAGACGAGGGTCGCGCGCCTTTCCCTGGCACTGCCATACACTGCTGGAGGTCTGGATTATCCAGACCTATATGTATATTTTCACACCTCTCAGATCCAGTATGCCATCAGGTGATGGCATCCTACCGAGGATCTACCGCACATCGAACTCGAAAGAGCTACTGCTCGACCGGATGACCTGAAGGGCATGCTATGGAGGACACCAAGACTCATTCCCAGGGGGGGGGATACAGCCCATCGACTTAACATGCTGAGCGTGGGACCAGGCCAACTCGAGAGTGGATATGAGAGGTAGTTACCATGCTGACTATGCACTGTACTCAGTTCATGGAATCCTCCTCACTCACGAAGAGATTTTTAAAACACAATTCAAGAAACTGGGCATCCACTTCCTGGGTGATATAGTACAGGATGGCAAGTTCATTCAGTGGGACTCCCTTGAGGGCCAAAGGCCCCTGGAACGCAATTTCCATGCTACTATATTTCAGGCTGAGACTCTCTCTGGGGAGCCTGGGCCAAGTTCCCACAGGCTCCACTTCCCTCCCTTTTGACCCAGTTTGTGACCAACCCCCCTAAACTCAATGGCATGGTCTCATCGCTACACAAACGTATTAAATCTTTGTCCTGCCCCCCCAGTGTTATTCAGGGCAAGGTGGGATAGAGTATTGAATACACCTCCATAAGAGACCCAATGGCAGACAATCTGCAAGATGACCCAGAAGATATCCTTGAATTTCAGGTTCTGCCTGATATAGTTTAAATTCTTACATCAGTCTTATCATTCCACAGCTCGACTTCACAAGTACTATCCTGAGAGAACACCTACCTGCCCACGGTGCAATTTTGACCGGCTGATTATATGCATATGGTACGGAATTGTTGCCACATACAATCCTTTTGGGAGGGGGTGTACGAAATCATGGCCAAAATGGTCCCAGAATGTCCACATGATTCCCCGGTGGCTTGGCTGCTTGCACTCTTTGAAGTTCCCACTTAAATAGAATGGAAACTTTTGGCCATGGCCTCTGTAGTTGCCCGGGCTTTGATAGCCAAAACCTGGAAAAAGGCAAGACCTCCTTCGGTGAAAGAGTGGATCCACTTGTTGACAATCTGTGAATGCCGGGAATCATTTTATTGATCTTCCCTCCCCCCTGGAGCTAGACCATTAGATTACTGGCAGTCATTTCGGGCATACATCCTTAAGGAAGATGAGTCCACCTCGCCCGTACCCAGTCAAAGTGCCCTAGCATAACAGAACTATCACAATGTAAAGCGAAGGTCCTCATTTGTATCAGCACCCATGTTGGGGGTTTGAGGGTGGGTCAAGGAGGCAGAACTGGGGAACAGTAAATGTTGTTACTGTTAATTCAATGTTGTTGAAAACTTGAATAAAAAAGATTTTTAAAAAAAGAAATGTGCAGGTTCTCATGCGCGAGCGGCGACTGGTGGAAATCTGGAGGCTACGGAACTCAACTGACAGAGACTACACACATTACTCACATGTTCATCTGGGATGCTCTCGTATTGACATGCTAATGGTCTCAATATCCTTGGCCCCTTTCATCCGTGAGAGTATTATTCATGTGGTCTCCGTATCGGATCATGCACCGGTCTCACTTTCCCTCTCAGTCACTGGCCTATCATGGGCAAAATGGTCCCAGAATGTCCACATGATTCCCTGGTGGCTTGGCTGCTTGCACTCTTTGAAGTTCCCACTAAAATAGAATGGAAGCTTTTGGCCATGGCCTCTGTAGTTGTCTGGGCTTTGATAGCCAAAACCTGGAAAAAGGCAAGACCTCCTTCGGTGAAAGAGTGGATCCACTTGTTGAAAATCTGTGAATGCTGGGAATCATCTTATCGATCATCCCTCCCCCCTGGTGCTAGACCATTAGATTACTGGCAGTCATTTCGGGCATACATCCTAAAGGAAGATGAGTCCACCTCGCCCGTACCCAGTCAAAGTGCCCTGGCATAACAGAACTATCACGATGTAAAGCGAAGGTCCTGGTAATGTTTTAACATAAAAGGACTCCACTGGAGGGATCCCTCCCAGAGAAAGTTAATGTAAATAATACCCTACTAGGTCTTGAATGGATGATATCTGTGGTCTTCTAGCACAATAATCCTTCTCCTTCTTTCTCCTTTCTTTTTTTTCTGAGAAAGTGTCTTTCTCACGAAAGGAAGCCACAGTGTACTGCTGTGAATAGCACTACCTGCGGCCCCTCTTCCGAGAGGGACAAACTGGGGAAAAAGCCGGCCGGCACAAAAAACCCCAGAGGTAGAACAGCAGCAGCGGAGGTCCGTCGTAAGGATTCCGGGTGGAAGGTAGGCTCCAAAGGAACCGAAAGGTAGCCGATAATGACGGCCTGCGGGAGTCAACAGTACGGAGAAAGAACCGAAAGGGAGCCGGAGAAAGGGAGGCAAACCGAAGAGGTAAAGGGAGCAGGAGGAAGAAGGAAAGGATAACAAGAGGACCGAGAAACGGGAAGGCAAGATGCGGCCCGAGGGGCGGCAGAGGAGAGAGGGGAAAAAAGGAAAGAAAAACTAACGTAACCGCAACCGAAAGACAACAGTCAGGGATCTGACCAAGCGGGTTGCAACGCACTGTGAGCCGGGGGGGCGTGGCTGATAAGCTTCCCGGCTCGCAGTGAAGGAAGCTAGACTGCTACAGCGACGTTCGAAAACGTGGTGGAACGCTGCAATGGCGGCCCCCAAGCCGCACCCTGGACCATAACGTCCACGGGAGGCGGAGTATGACAGTATGCCCCCTTCCAATGTTGCAACCCCCCGGCTTTCCGCGGTGAGCCCTGTGAAACCTCCGCAACAACCTAGGAGCATGAACAAAGGTAGAGGGTTCCCATGAATCTTCCGCCCTCGAGTATCCCTTCCAGTGTATCAAGTATTCCAAGCAACCTCGCCTATATCGAGAATCACATATTTGAGATACCGCAAACTCTGCTTCCTCCCAGTGCGGTGGATTCAGTGGAACCGAACGGGTAGAGGATCCCACGGGAGCCTCCCTGAGAAGAGAGGAATGAAAGACAGGATGGACCCTGTGCAAACAGGGAGGCAATTTGAGGCGAAAAGCCACTGGGTTGATTTTAGCCATGATAGGATAGGGTCCAATGAAACAGGGGGAAAGTTTGGAGGGACGAGTCCACCGGGGGAGATATTTCATAGAAAGCCACACCCGGGTGCCCACCTTCCACTCCGGCACCATTTGACGGTGTCGATCCGCTTGAGCTTTATTTTGCCATTTGACTGTCCAAAAGACTGGACTGGGCAGTCTTGTGAGCCTCCTGAATCTTGGACAACACACCTTCTACAGCGGGTAGGTTGGATTCAATGGATGGAACAGGGAAAATAGTGCGAGGATGAAACCCATAAGTACAGTAGAACGGAGTGAGCCCAGAAGCGGAATCACTAGTGTTGTTGTAGGAAAACTCTGCTGTAGGAAGAAGAGACACCCAATTGTCCTGTTCCTGGTTTATATAACAGCGTAAGTATTGTTCGAGAGTGCAATTTAATCGCTCAGTCTGCCCGTTGGTCTGAGGGTGAAAACCGGATGATAATGCCCGTTCAATGCCCAACCGATGACATAAGGCTGTCCAAAATTTTGAGACATATTGGCTGCCTCTATCTGACGTAATCTTGTCGGGAAGACCATGCAGACGGAAAATATCCCTGAGAAATACCTCTGCCATTTCTGATGCCGTAGGCAATCCGGGAAGAGGGGAGAAATGAGCCATCTTGGACATATAATCCACTGTTACCATGATGCAGGTACAAGCACTTGAAACTGGTAGATCCACCACAAAATCAGTGGAGATGTGGCTCCACGGACGTAAGGGTATCGTACTCTGTTCAAGTAAACTCAAAGGTATGGTAGTGCGATTCTTACTGCTGTTGCAGATCCTGCAGGATTGGACATACTGTCTGATTCCGGATCGCATTCCAGGCCAGTAGAAATACCTTTTGACGAGATCAAATGTGCCAGCCTGACCTCTATGTCCGGCCGTCTGGTGATCATGACACCATTGAATGACTTGTCGTTGAAGAGGACCTGGGGGAATAAACAACCGATGGTTCTGAAACAAAAGCCCTTCTCTGTCAATTAAAGCTATCTTCTCCTTGGGGGTAGCCAGAATCGTAGCTTCTTTAACCTGCTGGAGAAAACTGGTCACATGGAGGAAAACCCAATTTCTGGGAAACAGTCTTTCTGCCGGTGGTATATGGGATGCTTCCAATCCACCCTTCTGAGATAGCGCATCAGTAAGAAGATTCTGACTTCCAGGGATGTACGTAATGCGGAAATCATACTGGGAAAAGAAATGGGCCCATCTGGCTTGGCGAGAATTGACGCAGCCCATAGACTGAAGGACTTGTAAATTCTTGTGGTCTGTTCAAATGGTGAACGGACAGTTACTTCCCTGCAGCAGGTGTCGCCATTCCTCACACCCGAGTTTCATGGCCAAGAGTTCCCTCTCAATGACCGAATAATTCTGTTGACTGGAAGTGAGGGTGCGTGAGAGATAGGCTATGGGATGTTCATTTCCGTTATGTTCCTGGAGTAGGACTGCTCCTACGGCGGCAGCAGAGGCGTCAGTCTCTAGAATAAAGGGTTTTGTCTGGTCCAGGTGCCACAGAATGGGAGCTTGACAAAACAGTTCTTTCAGGTGTTTTAAATTTCTTTCAGCTTGGTCATTCCATACGAATGGTAACGAGGACTTTTTTAGCAACTGAGTAATGGGTAACACCACTTCAGAAAAAGAGGGAATGAAACGCCTATAGTAGTTGGCTTCTACCAGGAACTTCTGTACTTCCTTGACTGATCTGGGAGAGTGCCAGCTTAGAATGGTGTCCACCTTTCTTTGATCCATAAGAACCCCCTGTGATGAGAGTACATACCCCAGATAGGGCACGGTGCTGACCCCGAACAGACATTTCTCCTTTTTTATCGGAAGCTTATGTGTTTTCAGACATGTTAAGACTTCGGTAAGGTGTTTCTGATACTGTTCGGGATCTCTAGAAAATACAAGTATATCGTCCAGATAGACTATAACCGAAACAAACATGAGATCTGAGAAGACCCGGTCAATAAATCTCTGAAACACTGCCGGCGCATTGACTAGTCCAAAAGGCATAACATGATATTCGAATAGCCCGAATGGAGTACGGAATGCCGTCTTCCATTCGTCCCCTGATTGTATGCGCAAAAGGTGATAAGCACTGCGTAGATCTAATTTGGAAAAAATAGTTGCTCCTTGTACAGCCTCTAATATGTCAGAGATAAGGGGCATCGGATAGCGATCCCGTATCGTGACTTTGTTCAAACCACGATAATCAATACATGGTCTGAGTTCAGGAGAATCCCTCTTTGGTATGAAAAACAAGGGAGCACCTGCTGGGGACTTGGAGGGACGGATTAGACCATTCTGCAAGTTGTCGTCCAAATAAGTCCTGAGGGCTCTCTTTTCTGTTTGTGATAGGGAAAACATTTGACCAAAAGGAACTAGGGCATTGGGAAGGAGATCTTTCTGCAGATCTTTCTGCAAAGATATCCTCGAAAGCCGAGAAGTCCATGGGAAGAGTGTGGACACCCACGGTACTGGCTTGAGGAACGGTATGGGCCTTGGCTTCCATAAACCGTAGGTCCTTTAAACAGGTCTGTCGACAAAACTTCGATTCAAAGGTAATACTGTTGGTGGACCAATTAATCTGCGGATTGTGTTTGCGCAGCCAGGTTATGCCCAAAATGTGTGGAAAATGGGCCGCACGGATGATATCGAACTGAATGGTCTCTGAATGTTGTTGCATGAACATTTCAAGAAACTCAGTAGTCTGCGTAATAAGGCCTGAACTGAGGGGACAACCATCCACCCCCTCGACCTTCTGATCCTCCTTGCGGTCATGCGTCGTAAGCCGACGGAATCGGCCCAGATGGTGTCCACGAAGTTGCCGGCGGCCCCACAATCCAGTAGGGCCAATGCTTCAATCTTGCGATGGTCTATAAACAATAGTACCTTGAGTACCATTAGTCTCGAATCTTCCTGTGGATTCACTGGACCCACTGATAACGACACATAGGTACTGGTTACTTCCCCTCGGATTCCCGTCCCTCCTTCCCGCTCGTCGTGAAGGAATCTCGGAGCAATTCTTTATTTGATGTTGGTCGGATCCACAATAGGCGCATAACCCCAAGTCTCTTCTTCGCTTTCTTTCCTCTGGAGTTAAGGACGAACGTGTGGTTCCAATCTGCATAGGTTCTTCTGATCGTGCCGATGCTGAAACTGGAGGAGGAGGAATATGGGCGGGAAAGGTAGTATTCCGATTCCGGCGCCTTTCTATTCGGCGTTCGTAGAGTCGATGCTCAATTTGTAAAGCTGAGGTTGTCAATTCTAGAAAGGATGCAGGCCGGGGAGATCGGGCTAACTCATCTTTAATATCTTCCCGCAATCCTCTTCTGAAGATGACATATTGGGTCTGCTCCTGCCAACCAGCTTCTGTGGCTAAGCGTTTGAACGTGGTAAGATAGGTGTGCACATCCGTCTGGCCTTGACGTATGTCTAACAGGTCTTCGCCTGCAGAAAACGAAATTTCAGTCCTCTCGAACTCTTGTTTTAGTCGGCCTACAAAAGCCTCGTAGTCTTGCAGTATAGGGTCTGTTCCCAACACAAGCGGAGTGGCCCAGGCCAGGGCATTACCCGACATGTTGGAAATCATGAATCCCACCCGGGTATGACCGGTGGGGAATGTATGAGGTCTAAAGGCAAAATGGATACTACAAGCTTCCAAGAATTCCTTGAGCTTCTTTGAAGCCCCGTCATATTTCCCTGATGGGAGTGCCATGGGAGGCAAGTCCACTGGTTTCGGTTCACGATTAGAAACCAGTTGTTTTAACATGTTATTTTCAGCACTTAAGGTTTGCACTTCCATGGATACATTTCGAACCTCTGCTGAGAGGTTTTGGACAGCGGCCACCATCTCTTGCAATTGTTCAGGGGTCGCCATCCTGACCACTGGGCGTTGCAAACTGTCAGCCCTCTGAGAATGTTCAATCTCCACCCTTAACCTTTCTCCCCTTTCCTCCTCCTCCTCACCTGAAGAATGGTCTTGAATGGATGATATCTGTGGTCTTCTAGCACAATAATCCTTCTCCTTCTTTCTCCTTTCTTTTTTTTCTGAAAAAGTGTCTTTCTCATGAAAGGAAGCCACAGTGTACTGCTGTGAATAGCACTAACTGCGGCCCCTCTTCCGAGAGGGACAAACTGGGGAAAAAGCCAGCCAGCACAAAAAACCCCAGAGGTAGAACAGCAGCAGCGGAGGTCCGTCGTAAGGATTCCGGGTGGAAGGTAGGCTCCAAAGGAACCGAAAGGTAGCCGATAATGACGGCCTGCGGGAGTCAACAGTACGGAGAAAGAACCGAAAGGGAGCCGGAGAAAGGGAGGCAAACCGAAGAGATAAAGGGAGCAGGAGGAAGAAGGAAAGGATAACAAGAGGACCGGGAAACGGGAAGGCAAGATGCGGCCCGAGGGGCGGCAGAGGAGAGAGGGGAAAAAAGGAAAGAAAAACTAGCGTAACCGCAACCGAAAGACAACAGTCAGGGTGCTGACCAAGCGGGTTGCAACGCACTGTGAGCAGGGGGGGCGTGGTTGATAAGCTTCCCGGCTCGCAGTGAAGGAAACACTAGACTGCTACAGCGACATTCGAAAACGTGGTGGAACGCTGCAATGGCGGCCCCCAAGCCGCACCCTGGACCATAACGTCCACGGGAGGCGGCGTATGACAATAATCTGCACATTTGTATCAGCACCCATGTTGGGGGTTTGAGGGTGGGTCAAGGAGGCAGAACTGGGGAACAGTAAATGTTACTGTTAATTCAATGTTGTTGAAAACTTGACTAAAAAAGATTTAAAAAAAAAAGAAATGTGCAGGTTCTCATGCGCGAGCGGCGACTGGTGGACATCTGGAGGCTACGGAACTCAACTGACAGAGACTACACACATTACTCACATGTTCATCTGGGATACTCTCGTATTGACATGCTAATGGTCTCAACATCCTTGGCCCCTTTCATCCGTGAGAGTATCATTCATGTGGTCTCTGTATCGGATCATGCACCGGTCTCACTTTCCCTCTCAGTCACTGGCCTATCCCCCCCAGCCTGTAGACAATGGAAGTTCTACAACCCGATTCTCAGAGACTGGATTGTGCGTCAGGAGATCGGGACAGCTATCACCACTTATTTTCGAACATAACCTCACGGGCGACGTGTCCTTAGAAATGGTATGGGACGCCATGAAGGCGACTGTTAGTGGCAAGATTATAAGTCTCAGCACCTCCTACATGCAGAATAGAACTCGCTTGCGGCAAGATCTGGAAGACTAGGTTCAGCGTCAGGAGACCGCGCACAAGCTTTCAGGCTCTCTCACGGATAGGCGCCTCCTACACGTAGCCAGGTCTAAACTCAAGTCCCACCTAGCGGAACGTATATCCCAAGCCATCCATAAAGTCAAACAATATTATTACACCAAGGGGAATAAAGCCAAACGGATACTTATCCGCAAGCTGGCCAAAGAAAGGACTTGCAACAAAGTCCAAGCTTTATTAGACGATAAAGGGGGACTCCGCCTCACACTTACCATTCAAAGGAGCATCAGCTTCCCCACTGAGCATGGATACCCTGCAAAACTATCTGGGGCCCGTCACATTCCCCACCCTGGCTCCCACTCTGATCATGCAACTGGAACATCCAATATCAGTTGCAGAAGTCACTGTGGCTATAAAATCCCTAAAAAACACGGCCGGATGTAATTACCTCTGATTTCTATAAGGCCTACTGAGAGATTCGTTATCCTCAATTGACCAGACGCTTACGCCTTACGCCCACAATGCTTGAAACCTCCACCATGTTGATCCTAAAGCTGCATAAAGACCCCCATCTACTTGATTCATATTGTCCAATTTCTCTTATCAATTTAGACTCCAAACTGCACTCTAAAGTTCTGGCAATGAGGTTAATGATGGCTTTGCTGACTCTTATCCATTCGGAACAGACTGGCTTCATTGCCCGCAGATCTACCCAAGACAATATCCGGGAAGGCCCTTAACTTAGTTGAGGTAGCAGCCGGGGCAAAAATGAAGGCCGGCCTCTTAGCCCTTGATGACCACAAGGCCTTTGATGCTGGTCCTATCTTGCAGTGGACCTCCAAAAGTCGGGCTTGGGAACAAAATTCTGGCAGTCGGACCTGGCTATATACTCGGCTTGATGACACGTATTCTAATCAACTGCAGGGCCACCCCCCTACTAGAAGTCCATAGAGGCTCGAGACTAAGATGTCCCTTATCCCTTCTCCTGTTCGCCCACTTGATGGAGCCCCTGGTGTCCCGTTTGCATAATCAGCCGGATATTCAGGGTATCCATTACCAGGGTCGGGAACACAAACTATCCCTATATGCAGACGACGTATTGATCTCCCGGACGGAAGTGCGATACTCGATACTGATGGTCGAGCTGGCAGACTTTGGTCGTGCCTCTGGAATTGTAGTTAATTACACAAAGTCCCTTCGCCTGGTCATCGCTTTAGCACCCAGGGACACTGATACACTGGGGGACATCTGCTTGATTAAATGGAAGCAAGACCACATTGAATATTTGGGGGGTGAATATCCCCAGCTCCATCAAATCATTATATTCAGCCAATTTCCCTTCTGTATTCACCGGGGTGGAATCGGACTTGAAACGGTGGCACAAGCAAACGACTTTGTAGCCAGGGCGCGTTACGGCCACATTACGGCTGTTAAAATGTCCATCAATCCTAGGGTTATCTACCACTTTCTGGCCCTCCCTTCTGTGGTCCCCATTCCAAAACTGCACAGGTTACAGGGGAAAATGCTGGCTTACATTTGGCAACATCGCAGGCCGAGGGTAGTTAAACATGTCCAGATGCGTTACGAGCATTTGGGGGGTCTGGGGATCCCCAGCATATACAGATAGTACCCGGCATCCCACCTATCGCACATCTTCACATGGGGACAGTCGGGGGAAGATTCTGCACTGGGCGCAGATGGAACAGGCAACAACCCTGATCCCCTTGGAAAAGCTGCAGTTTTTAAAGCTGAGTGGTAGCTTGATCAGGACCGCACTTCTATCCTCAACACTTCACACACTCATGTGCTGAAATCTGGCACCCGAAAGATGGAACACTCCCACGGGGCTAGGCCCTCTATTCCCTGTGGTCAACAATCCAGAATTCAGCTCGGGCAAACATGCAGCAACATTCACAGCTTAGACTGCCAGAGGCTTGAGGGAACTTAGATAGCTCTTTCACGATGGGTTCCCTCTCACTTTTGAGGACTGCAAGCAGTTGTTTTCATTATAGGAGGGGGGAAAGGTTTCAGTTCCTTCAGCTACGACACTGGGGGCACTAGAACCCTGAATGCTTTAGTACTCACCTGCTTGGCGGAAAGATCAAAGGGCAGAGTCTCTGGGCTATACAACCTGCTAGACCGTTTTGACCCACAGGAATGATTGCCCTATATGGTGGGATGGGAGAGAGACCTGGGGGTGGCGATTGGAGAGGACTCTTGACGTCACATCTGGGAATGTAATCATAAAGCCTCTCGGTGTACCACAGATAAGGAGTGCCAGCTTAAACTTTGCTATTGATGGTATTACGCCCCAGATAGACCCCATCGCATGTTCCCCTCGTATGCTGAGAACTACTGGAGGGGCTGGTAAGGAAGTGGAACCTTCTTCCATATTTGGTGGCTATGGCCTAAAACCCAATCTTACTCGAAGGAGGTCACTGCACATCAGAACTATGTTGGCTATTGACCTGCCTTTTGACTCCCTGATTGTTTTACTGGAGGACTGCAGGGATGGGTTTTACCCTCCGACGGGCCGTAAGGCTAGACTGCTTACTCACTCTCTCCTTGCCGCTAAAATTGCCCTAGCCTGGAAATGGACAAATGCAAATGGGCTGGTGCTTGGTATGTGGTGGGGACAGCTATGGGAGATGCTAGCTTCGGAGAAAATAACAGCCCTGGCGGAGGGGAGGTACTCCTCTTACGTGGCAACCTGGCTTCCTTTCATAGACTACACACAAGAGGCCTATTGCGATGCGCACAAGCCCAAGCTATATAAATACTTCCCTCTTCTTTAGGCCGGGGCACAGATTAAGGCTCTGCAAGTTAATATGTATAAGTCAGTGTACTACAATTCTATGTATGCATGCCCATCCACTATGTACTCCACAAAAACTCACAAATAAAGATGTTTAAAAAAAATAAACCATGTATGAATAGGAGTTAAAAAGTCCACAACCCTTAAAAACGAGGACTGTACCCTTTGGGTGTCCAGGTGTTTTGAAGTACATCTCCTAACAGCCCCAGTGAGTATTGTTAATACTGAGGAATCATGGGAGTCGTGATTCAAAACATCTGGAGAGCTGCAGATTTTAGTCCCCTGCCCAAAAAGGAATGTTTTCTTTTAGTCCACATCCACTATTAAGCAAGCAGCATAATTATAGGATACTGCCTGATGAACCGAATGTGGCAAATGTTTGACCTATATTAAACTTGTGCAAAATAGAGTGCAACATATGTAGTAGATGAATAAACTAGCTTACCTGCTGACGTCAAGAGCTGACGTTGAAGAAGCAAGATACAATAGGCGACCAACAGAAGAAAGTCATCAAGTGAAGAAGGACACAAGGAAATACCAAAGGGGAACAAGGAAGTGAAAGTGCTTCACTAGGACAGGAAGCTACCAAGACCGTTTTTTCTTTTTTCCTGATTGCAGCTAAGAGAAATATCAGGAGAGTGTAAGGAAGGCATGGTATCAACAGTAAGACAGACACAAGTGACCACAGTTCAAGGGTGTTTATTGAACCTTAATTGGGTTTGAAAAACACCCATCTAATCCTAAAGATGGGAGCAAGCTACGACCATCAAATAATAATGATGCAGTCCTAGTGGTGTATTATCAAAATAAAAGGGCCTATACTTATAAACCTATTGCCAATCCTTACCATTAAATACAAATAGTGTGGGAAACAATGTTAAGCAAAAGAAAAAGTGTTCAAGAAATCATATGTCAGGATATTCAAGCCGTTGGCTCCCCGTCCCCATGTTTTCAGCATGGGACAAGGTGGCACACTCGAGCTTAGCACAGTCTCTGGCTTCTCTAGCACGAGGGTGCAGTTCAAATCTCCAACATCACGTCTTCTGTACCAAAGTCTCCTTGCCGTTCAAAGTCTCTTCTTTGAGAGGGCCTGATGCAACAAACAAATATCAAAGTTCCTTTACTTTCGGGATTCTCCTACGCACACTTTTCTCCGGTGATTTACTGTTCACCTTGGATCCTACTCCGTCGGGCTAAGATCTACTTTAACACTAAATTAGTTTTTCACATATATACAATTTTATTAGGATTTCCATGTATCCAATTTCTCGGGTGACTCACGGTTTCACCCCAGATCCCCCTCTGGCGGGCTCAGATCCGTTCGAACACAAAATATTCAATCAATCTCCCTTTGCTGGGCTCAGACCAATTTATCTATTGCAACACAAACTTGTCTTAACACAAAGTTTTCAATTGATCTACGCCTGCCGGGCTAGGACCAACTTTGTCTACTTTACCATCAACTTTCTTTACTGTATCAACATCGAAGACTTTCGATTGTGCACAGGATTTTCCTTGACCCATTGCAAGACCATTTCGATTCACAATCCTTTGACACTTTTCCACTTTTGTCAACTCTCAGCTGGGCACCTTACATAGACCTTCTACTGAGCATGCACGTAGTGCCAGACCACTCTGTCAAAGGTATCATATATTTTGGCTTCAAAGTTCAATCACTCATCAGCAGTTCAACTTTACTCGTGTTGGTTATCACATGCGTTTCATACAATGTTCTCAGATCCAACGCTTGCCATACATGTTGCCGCTGGCAACCTTATTAAACAAAAAGTATATGAACCCACACTAGAGACAACGCAATTTGTTGTCATTATTCATTGGAAATCATCTCGCAAACTTGTATGCCCAAAGGTCACAAGACAAAAGTAAAAAAGTATCAACATTCTTTAATAATACACATTTTTTTTTATTTATATAGTATTAACTGGTACATATTTTTATCACAATACCTAAAACCAATATTTTATGAAAGTAAGAATTAACACAAATTTTGGAAAAATTCAAAGAAAAAAGAACAAAGTTTTTGAAAACAGAAAAACATAGATAACTTGAATCAAACAATCATTTGTACTCCTATAAAGTAAGTCTGGCAGACTAATGACATGATCATTGATTGATCGTGCCTTGAAAATACAGAAAAACAAAAACAACATTTTAGGAGCATACTAGCAGATATCCTGGGTTTACTTCAGAATAGTATCTAGCTTACTTTATAGGAGTACAAATGATTGTTTGATTCAAGTTTTTGTTTTTTCTTTTAATTTTTCCAAAATTTGTGTTAGTTCTTAATTACATAAAATATTGGTTTTAGGTATTGTGATAAAAATATGTACCAGTTACTACTATATATATAAAAAATGTTTTTGTATTATTAAAGAATGTTGATACTCTAAGACACATTTATACTTTTTTCTTGTGACCTTTGGGCATACCAGTTTGTGAGATGATTTCCAATCAATAATGACAACAAATTGCGTTGTCTCTAGCGTGGGTTCATATACCTTTTGTTTAATAGTGTATACTGCCCCCGACCCACACCCACACCATGGGTCGACCCTATGTTTTTTGTAAGAGCCGCTTGCAACCTTTCCTTCAACACAGACCGGTCATGTATCGGTCTCCGCAACTCATCGGCTGTGTGGATTTCACTGATGCTGTTTTCTTTTTGGAGCCAAGGACAGTACCACGGCATCTGCCGATTGTCCCCACCTTGATTATCGATGCGGGAGAGCCCCAGGTACTTCCAACACACAATACAGGATTCTTCAGCTGGGTTTCCTGGTCTTAAGCTTTCTATTCTCAGGGTTTCAATAGAAGGAACTGTTTGTTGTCGAAAAGGTCAAGGGAACTTCCTGCTTTGTGATCCCATTCTATTTCGCCGTCTTCCTCCTTCTGTTAAACTGCCATCTTGGAACTGCTGTTTCCTCGTGTGCTTTGCCTCGCTCAGAGTGTGCTCTCGTGCTCTGCCATTTATCCGTGTGGGGAAGTGTAATGTCAGTCAGATGTGTGTGATGGCCAGTAATTGCCTGACCCTGCCTGACCATTGTATTGGGAGACGTCAGGTATACGGCTCAGGTGTTAGTCCGTTTTCTCTCATAGCGGGCTATCCGTGAGGAAGTGTTTGTGTTGTGAAGGGATTGGGGGGTAGTTCCTAAGTATCCTACCTGGTAGGAAGGTGTAAAGGTGTTACAGGGAAGGGGATACCGCGTCTCACCATCCGGTGTCCCACTCCCCCAAGACCCCTCACCCAGGTGATCCTACCGCACTGGTCCACCCCCAGGAACTGGATCCAAAAGCGATGGCCGTGTCCTGACCACTTGGATGACAAATGCCCAGGGACTAGTGTGTGAGACACCACCTGGTTTCTCACATGAGGTAGGTTTCCTTGTTCTGGTTCAGTAGGCCCATGCAGATTTGGAAATGGGCCAAAGTAAGGCAGTCAAATCTGGTCTATCCTTCTTGGAGCTACCTAAATACTCTGACATGTGGGTAAACTACCTACTACTTTGTAGGGCAAGCATTGGTCATATCCAAGTGTTAACATAAGTAAAAGGTATCGTAAGAAGTAAGAACATATTTTATGTACAAAATCATAGGAAACCTGGCCTCAAAACTAGTAGTCAAATTCATGGTTAACTTTGTTATATCTTTCTTTGTATCAACGTGATGAGATAAAAGGAGATGCTAATCTCATGTTTTTTTTTTTTTAAAGACGAACTCATCAACAGCCACAATCAGCCCAAACACTATTATAAGCCCTTCAAGCTACACCAGCGGAAAGTCTTCTGGACCTGAGAATACATTAGGACAAATACCATCCCTTCCAACTGCTACAAATACCAGTGGCAATAGCACAGATGGAAAAGGTACATATTTACATTTTTAGAAAATGGTTAATGGGTTATACTCCATGGTATGCAATGTAAACTTGTCAGTGACGTTATAATTTAAGTATGAAAAAAAAGACAAATTAATTGCTTGGAATATAGCATATTTTAATCCAAAAGTATCCTTCTCTGCCGTGCAAGGCTGTACCAGCCAGTAACTGCCCGGCACCTGATTTTCAGAATTCATGGCAACTGTTTGAGAAGCAAAAGAATATTGAGATACAGTGACAGTGCATGCTCAAATAAGATCAACCAAGGAGTAGCACAGTCAAGTTAAATCTGGCACTGGTTCTGGGGGCAGAATTAAAGGGGTATTGCTTAAAGGCATTATGAATAGCTAGCTCATCTATCTGCCTTAAAATGTTCTGCAAAAGGACACAAAGAATGGAAAAAACATGCAAGGTCAAAGACTGACCTCAAATCTGTAAAAGATTGGCCTCAATGAGAAAAGCCAGCAGATCAGAACTAGAGGCTCCTTGGTCAGGTGGATGTGTGTGTGAGAGATTATGTGTTATGACAGGACACATTTGGCCTCATTACAGGTTTGGAGGTATCCCACTGGTAAATCTGGCAGGATACCAACAAATGGTATTACCATTGCCGGCACTCAGTTCGGGCGGAATTACCGCTGGATTACGAGTGCCAGCAAGGGTAGTTACTCCTCATTCCATGAAGTCCGATAGGACTCCATGGGGGGAATTACTGGTATTACGAGCACTGGTAATACTGATGACGGTAATATCAGCAATTTTTGTGGGCGGGGTAGTGGAATTACCTCCAGGTCTTGGCTGGAGGTAATTCCGGCCACCCCACCGGAAATTAAAATTACTCACCGTAGTGACTAGAGTACTCGTAGTCCATAGTCCCCTTTCCTCCATCCTTGTGAGTGTCCACCAAAATGGGGATGGTACCGGAACCTTTGGCAGCGAAAAATTGAGATTCCCCTTTAAATTTAGTATAGCACGCAGGGACGTGGCCTCGGGCATGGGAACGCCCTGCCGAGGCCCACCCACCGGCGCCTCACTTCAGTTTCCTTTGAACACATTGGACGCTTAGATACTAGGGAACTATGGACTACGAGTACTCTAGTCACTATGGTGAGTAACTTTAATTACTCATATGTCCTGTCCCCTTTCATCATTCTTGTGGGCAATTCCACCGAACAAGAATTTAGGGTGGAGCAGTGACAACCTGCCTCATTACAAGGATGAAGCGAAAATGTTCTTCAAAACCGCCGCCTGAAACATTGAGCCTGGAGCTGGTGTCCAGGGAATAGTGCCTACAGAAGGCTGACAAGAGTGGTCCAAGTAGCTGCCCTGCTGATGACATCCCAAGAAGCATGTCTCTGAAATACGACGGCCGTGGCCTTAGCTCTGACCGCATGGGCATGAATCCCCTCAGGAACAGGTTTGCCCATAGCTGTGTATGCCTCCAAGATGGCCTGAACCATCCAACAAGTGATAAAAGCCTTGAAGACCTGAGAGCTGGGGTAGGAGCCCCCAAAAGTAACAAACAATGCCTCTGACTTCCTGAAGAATTTCATCCGGGAGAGATAAAACTTGAGGACCCTCCTGAGGTCCAATGAATGCAGGGCCCTCTCTGCTTCCCGACTGCAGGTTCGGGAAGAACACCGGCATGCAGATCTCTTGATTCAAATTAAATGGGAAGTCCACCAGGGGCAAGACATTTTGGCGAGTGTGCAAGATGTCCTTTTCTTTGTGAAACGTGGTGCATGGCTCACACAAGGACAACGCCTGCAGCTCACTAACCCTGCGTGCAGAGGTGAGAGTCACCAATAAAACTGTCTTTAGCGTCACCAAGCGGATGCCCACAGAAGCCATCAGCTCGAAAGGCTGCCACATAGAGGTCCCAGACCGGATGCGGCCTGTGCACTGGAGGACAAATTCTTAACCCCTTAAGGTAAGCCTTAACCACCGGGTTGGCTGTCGAAAACACGTGCTCAGGTGAATTCTTGTAAGCCCTGATGGCCACTAAATACGTGCAGCAAGTATCCACCTGGGCTCCAGAATGAGCCATGTGCACAGAAACAGCCGATACGTTATCCAAAGGACAGGAGACAGGGTCCAGCCCCTTGTTGCGTGCCCAATTGTCGAACCTTGTCCATTTGCTCCTATACTGGGACCGAGTCGATGGCCTCCTGGCCTGCTGAATGATATCCCAGTTGTCAACTGAAAATTGAGCCTGCTGAAGCCTCAGCTGATCAGGAACCAGGCCGCAAGGGCGAGTTTGACTGTGTCCAGATGCTTCACTGCCCCGCCCCGCTGCATCAGGACGTCCCTGCTGGGGATCGGAAGATGGACGGGACCCAGGGAGCACAACTGCAGTAGATCCAAAAACCAGGGTCTCAAAGGCCAGTGGGGGCAATCAGGATGAGGCTGCAACCCACCGAGGCCCGGAACTTGCAGAGAGTCCGTTGGAGCAGAGTGGTGGGCAAGAATGCATGACACCGGCAGCCGTGCCAACAGATCTGGAAGGCGTCTCCCAGAGACTCCCGACCTGCCCATGATGTAAACTGGGGGCACTTGGCATTATGAGGGGATGCAAACAAATCACTGTCCACGAATCTCCAACGCTGGAACAGGGGCAACAAAGAGTCATTGCATAACTACCACTCATCTGGTGCGCTTCTATATTGCTGTCCCCCGGTAGGCAGACTACCAAAATCCAAATCCTCTCCGTAAGGGCCAATTTCCAGATCGAAACCGCCTGCATGCATAGGAGGTGGGGAATGGATGTCACCCTGCTTTTTCAGGTAAAACATTGTGGTAGAATTGTCCATCCTGATCAGAACGGACTTGTCCCTGACTAGGGGTAAAAACGCCTTTAGGGCAAGGCCAACTGCCCCGAGCTAGAGCAGATTCATATGTAGGAGGGCTTCCGTCCTGGACCAGGTTCCATGAATCGCATTGCCCTCTAGAGTAGCCCCCGAGCCCGAAAGAGAGGAGTCCGTTGTCACCACCAGGGAAACCTCTGCATGGGCAAAAGGAGCTCCTACTGAAACATTGCCATCCATCAGCCGCCAGTGAAGATCGGGAAAAAGGAGCTGTGGAATTGGGATCCTGTCCGACTCAGACCCCGTCTCTTTTTTAAAAAAAAACTTTTCTTTATTGGCAAGAAACAGCAGCAGGCACAAAACACAGTACATCGGCAATCAGCATTTCACAATTAAACTAAGCAATGCACGAAATGTGAAGGGGCATATTGGTGAGGGGGCGGATTGAGTCGAGCGGGTCTGTACAAAGTCCAGGTTAAGTTTCCGCCTGTTACGCCGGCGGAGGCGAGGATAGCAGTTAAGTCAACTTTATTGTTCAAATAGCTACAGAACTCAGTCCACACATTTTTTGAGCCGGAGTTCGTAGGTAAGGAGTTGATATAGCCCTCCTCACACATTTGCGTCCAAGTGAGGATCTTTAATCACATCTCAAATGAAAGGGGGGAACAGCGCTTCCAGCACTGTAAGATACATCTTTTTGCCACCATGGCCCGACGTTTAAAAACTTGGCTGCTTTCTTAGCCCCATGCCCCTCCCAGAGCCCAAACATCACAGTAAGGTGATTAGGACCAATCCGGAACCCTACAATCACCGATAGGTCCTCCAACACGGCCTCCAAGAATGGGGCCAATGCCCTACAGGACCAGAACATATGGGTATGGTCAGCTTCTTCGGATCTGCACCTCGGGCATACGTGGGGTTGGTTGTGTGCAAATTTCCCCACCCTGTGGGGGATGTCATACAAGCGGTTAAGGAGCTTATATTGCATGCATCTGAATCTGGAGTTGAAGGAGACCTTGCGTGTATGTGAGCACATTTTGATCCATATGGCATCGGTGATCACCAATCCCAGTGCATTGCTCCATGTGTCCCGCAGTTTGTGGAGTGGATCTGCCGATTTTGCCATCAGCATTTTGTACAAGGTGGATTTTATGCCCTTACCTCCGGTGGAGTTAGATATATAGCAGATCTCGGGAGAGTCAGGGGGTTCGTCTGGGTATGAGGGCCACATGGCCCGAACTGCCGCTCTTAAGCTAAAATATTGTAATAGCTCCAGGGCTGATCTTGAGTGTCCCGGTTGCCATTTCTGCGGGGTAATAAATTTCCCTTCTGGGAATAGGTCAGAGAGCGCCCGATACCCTAAGTCTAGCCAGTGTCGCATGAGGAGTTTGTCCTGTGTGGGGGCGAGGCCCGGAAATAGCCAAATGGGTAACCACTTGTAATACGGGTGGCATTCGGGGTGGGATTGCAGGATTAATTTCCATGCCATGATCGTGGTGGCTACGGGATCAGCCGGAACATCAGTTTGGTATGAGTGATAAAGGATCAGGGACATAATATTCACCTCCTCACTTGCAAGGATCTCCAGTTTTACGTGGGGGGGAGGGTCTAGGTGTTTATACCAGTGTGCAGCATGCTGGGCTTGAGCGGCGATCCAATAACGGGTGAGGTCCGGGGCATTGAAGCCCCCTTTCTCATAGGGTAGAGTCATGTGTTGCCACTTCTTGCGAACGGCGCTGGAGTGCCACAGGAATTGAGCGCACACGGAGTGCAGGTTTGTGAAATACTGCTTCCCGGGCCAGATCGGGACATTTGTGAATACGTATAGGAGCTTTGAGACTATTATCATCTTGATTAGAGACAGCCTGCCCGATAAGGATAACGGGAGGTTACGCCATCTAGACATCTTGGACTCCACATATTGCGCGGTAGCAGTGTAGTTGTCAGCCAGTAGCGAGGATCTTAATAGGGATACCTGGACCCCGAGGTATTTGATGCCACCTGGAGACCAACGAAGTGGGAATTCGCATGACAGTTGGGGCGGTTGTAGCAGTAAGGGGGAATACCTCGGACTTGGTGTAGTCTATGGTAAAGCCCAAAAATGTGCCAATTTTCGTTATATCGCGGATGATCGGGTCTAGATGGACGGACGGGTCCCTGATGTATAGGAGTACATAATCCGCGTATAGCGATATTATTTCGGGTGTGTCGCGCAGTCGTATCCCCTTGCGGGTATGTTTGTCCCTCACACTGTCCGCCATGGGCTCAATGGCTAACACAAATATGGGGAAGAATGGGCAGCCTTCGCACGTTCCCCTGTTGAGCGTGAAGGGAGACGACTTTAGGGAATTCATTAGAACTCTGGCCACGGGGTTTGTATACAACAGTTTGATGTAGGATAGCATGTGAGAACTGATTCCCATTTTTTGCAGTACCGGCCACATATATTGCCAGGAGACCATGTCAAATGCTTTTTGGGCATCTAGTGTGACCGTGACCGCGTTAGCCTTAGGATCGATTCTGGACATGACGTTAAACAGCCGGCGGATGTTGAGGGCAGTAGAGCGGGCAGGGACAAAGCCGTTTTGGTCTGGGTGGACCAGATGTGTCATTGTGGGGAGGAATCTGTTCGCAATTACCTTGGCAAATATTTTGGTGTCTGTGTTTATAAGTGACAGGGGTCTATAGGAGCCACATTCGTCCGGGGGTTTGCCCGGTTTAGGGAGCAAAGTTATAATGGCTTCACGTAGGGACTGGGGCAGGGTGGCTAGGCGGAACGATTCGGTCCAGACTTCGTGTAGGCGCAGGGTCAATAGGGCGACATATTCTTGATAAAATTCAGAGGTGAGGCTGTCCGGGACTCAGCCCTTTGGTAGGGCTGAAATGACCTCAGCTATCTCCTCGGGGGTGATGGGGGCATCCAGCTGCTCTTTAGTGGCGCGGGAGATATAAGTCATGGGAATTTGGTCAAGTAGGAGAATCATGTCATGGGGGTTGTGCTCGCGCTGTGGACCATAAAGGGCTGCGTAGAATTTTGCGAAGGTCTCCAGGATGAGCTGGTCAGACCAGTGTTGGATACCTCCCTCGTCCCTGATGCTGTCGATTCGTGTTCTGCCCCCCTCAATTCGGGCCAGCCTGGCCAGAGTGCGGCCTGGTCTTTCCCCCCTCGCCGTATTTCCGCGCCGCGATGGGCCAGGCGTAATGTTGTACCTCCCTCAGGGCATGCGACTCGAAAGATTCCAGTTCTGACCTTATCTGTGTCAGTTTGGTTGGGGAGGGGGCAGAGATGTATTCCCGCTCTAGTTCCTTGAGTTTAGTCTCCGAACGTTGTAGGGAGTTTTTAATATCTTTTAGGACCCCAGCTTCCCTCCTAGAGATGTACATACCTCTGATAAAAACCTTGAATGCCTCCCACCGGGTCCCATCAGGGGCGTCATGGCGCTTGTTGCATTCGAAAAACATGTTAATATCTGCCAGGATGTCAGCCTTGTAGACTATGTCATGTAATGCCTCTGATTTGAAACGCCAGGTGGAGTGGTGAGGAAGGGCGGGTCGCAGTGTGATCGCCAACGTCACTGGGGAGTGGTCCGAGAGCGTGCGTGCTAGTATCTATGTGTCCAATGTTTTCCCCATTAGCCCGGCTGATATGAGGAATAGGTCAATTCTGGAATGGCTATCATGTACGGAGGAGTAAAATGTGGAGTCGCTGGTGAGTGGGTCGCGTGTTCTCCAGGCGTCGCGCAAGCCAAGTGTGGCCATGTGTGTATGGAGTCGGTGGGCAGCTTGGGACGTGGCTCTGCTAGCGGTGCCCGATCTGTCCAGGTCGTTAACTAAGATCAAGTTCATGTCCCCCCCCCATATGATTGGGACCCCGATGTATCTCATGAGTAGGGTGGTTACTTCGTCGAAGAATTCAGGGGCATCTGTATTTGGGGCATAAGTATTCACCAATAGGCACTCTGTGTAAGCTAATAGGCAGTGGAGGATCACGTATCTACCCCCCGGGTCTGTATAGCTTGTGCGCAAAGAGAATTTCACTGACTTGTGGATCAGCGCCTGCCCATCAGCCCAACTGGGGCATAACCAATAATAATCTGTCAGAGTTGGCATTGCAACTGCAGCGGGGGTCGCCACTGCCGTGTACCCAACTTAGCTAGTAGATTGGTGCAAGGAGCACCATAGAACATGCAGTGGTAATCGATAATTCAATTGCAAGGAAACCATTATGATAAATTGTGACTGGCAAAGGGTGATGAATATGAAGGCCACGTGAGTTGTAGTAGGGGCCTCACGGGGAGCGAGGAGGCGATGACTGCTTATGTCGCAGTATAATGTGACACAGTTGGTTTAACTGGATGCCAGCTTATCGAGAAGGGAGACTTGTAGATATACTTGGTGACGCCCGAGGGGGCTCACCCACGGTGGCCGGCACCCATCTCCTTAGTCGTTGTCCATTAGTTCGTCTACCAGGTCGGAGAGAGGGATTTGTGATTCGATAAATTTCACTGCTTCATTCGGGACCGTGAAGAAGTATAGCTTATTGCGGTGGGTGAATTTCAATCGTGCCGGGAAGAGCATTGCGTATTCAATTTTCATTTCCCTAAGCATCTCCGTCACATCGTTGAACTGCCTGCGCTCCATCTGGACCCCAACGGAGAAGTCTGGGAAAATTCGGATGACTTGTGACTCCAGTCTCAGTTCCCCCTTCTCACAAGCCAGGCATAGTATGTGGTAGTATGTCTGGGGAAGTCACTCGGCATGAAGAACAGTGAAAGCTGGGGGGTTATCCAGAAGGTCCCTGAGGAGTTTTTCAATGGCCAGTTCCATTTTAACATTAAGGGCGGACTCCGGAACCCCCACAATGCGGATGTTGTTCCTTCAGGATCTGGACTCTAAATAATCGCATTTCGCCTTAACTTGTTTCATATCGCGTACCAGGTCAGAGACTGTTCTGTAGAGAGTGCACCACGTCCTCGTTGACCAGATTCTGGTCTCCGCCTCAGTTAGTCTAGTCCCGTGTTGGTCTAGTTTGGTTCTCATGGAAGCCACGTTTGCATTGATGTCATCAAGCTTCTCATGGAATGAGGCGAAGTTCTTTGCCATGGTCTCCATCATTGCTGTCAAGTCGGGCTGAGGGGGGTCAAGTAGTGGATCCGCGTCGTCGTGGCTCGAAGCAGAGCCTCCCTGCTCAGGCCTGGGAACAGTTTTGGCATACTTGTCCATTGCTCCCATTTTGTTGGCGCCGCGTGATCTATTTGACATATTGCGAGAGAGTAGTGGAGTAAGCCGGAGCCAACCACGGTGGGCAGTGTAGTTGGAGAGAGTTGGATCTTCTGGCGACACTTGTGTATAAGCGGTAGGGGGAGAGGGCTCTCCGTCTCACCAGGGGGCAGATCAGAGGTGTAGGGGCTCAGCGTTGGATAGTTTTCAGAGTTGCATTGCCATTAGGATGCCAGTTGTGTTGACAGGAATAGTCACCACACCGGGTATCGTGAACAGACGCTGAGGCGCAAGCGGGGACCAGGCCAGTCGGGGTGCAGTGTAGGGTGAGTCAATCAGCCCCAGGTGGCGTAGCCAGAGAAGGTGGAGAGTACGCCAATGCACAGTCTGAAGTGAAGTACCTGGTGCAGTACCTTGAATGCGGAGTTGTGGTCCAGAGAGAGTGGGTGGTTTGCTCTTCCAATGTGGCAAGCACATCCAGGGCGTGGAGGCTGTGAGAGGGGGACGTCGCTGTAGGGCGCCAAGGCATATGCTGGCGTTCAGGCCCAAAGCGGTCACCCCAGGCAGAAGGGCACCTGGGAAGTTGGGGCGGCGCAGGGGCACTGGCAAAGCAGCAGAGAGCAGTCCGGGCTGCTAGCGCAGAGTTTTTAGGGCCAGTAGAAATGGAGGTACGGGCCAGGCCCAGGAGCACTGAAGGGGGGGTGAAGGGTTCGCTGTAATTAGCCCCCCAGCTCCTCACCTGCAGCAGGGATGGTGTGGGATCATGCGTCCCGTTGAGTGCCCCCAGCCGTCACCGGATCCCACCTCGAGCTGCGGGGAGGAGGGGCCCGGGTGTGCAGCCGCTGGAACAGGCCACAGACGAGGGGAATTGGCCTCCCGGCTCATGATGCCCCCACCCGCCGGCCGGGTCGCACTGCGCCGGCAAGCAGCAAGGCAGCGGGGCTCAGGGCCGGGGGCCGTGATCGTGTCGGGCGGCCTCAACTGCGGCGGCCGCTGCAATGGGGTGTAGGTGGCCAATAGTTCAGGCGGCTCCAGCCGCAAAGTGATCAGTGGTCCCGGGGGGGGGGGGGCGAGGGCGAAGTGGGGCCGTCCAAGCAAGCCACAGAACTCCGACGTTCCGCCCTCAAGCCAGGGCCAGGTCTTCAACGCAGGAGCCGCGACTTCGGCAGTGGGTAGGGGCTGGGCTCGCGACACCAGTCGCGGCCCGGCGGAGCACCAGCAGAGCAAGGCCACCGGCGGGGAAACAGAAAAGCGGTCCCGATTCGGCCGTGGGGCACTGATTTTCTTCTATGATGGGTCTATCTGCAGCCCTAAATCTTATCTTCATCAGATGATGGGTCCAGTCATTGGATTATGTGTAATACCGCTGATGATGGCGGATGCGCAGCAGTTGGGCACGGAGCTCGAGGCCAGGCAGCCATCTTCCGGGCTGCTCAACAGCACCCCCCTCAGACCCCGTCTCCTGATCCCAATTGGCCGCCGAGTGGAACTGGATGCGCCTCATCTTGAGACCGGCGTGCTGTACAGTGAGCATGCAGGAGGTCATCAGGCCCAGAATGTGCTGGAACCACCATGCCAAGGTCGTTGAGTTGGCCAGAAAGTGCCAAACCGCCTTGCGGAATGTCATCAGCCTCTCGGGCATGGGGAATACCTGCTGAAAGGTAGTGTTCCAATGCACCCCTTGGAAGACCAGATACTGAGAAGGGCATAACTGTGATTTTCTCAGGTTGAAGGAAAATCCCAGCTGATGAAGGGTATCCGCCAATTTCTGGCACGAGTGCACCACCGCTTCAGGTGACCCCACCCTCACCAACAAGTCATCCAGATAATGGTACAGGTGATGGCCCTCCAAGCGGAGGAGGCCTTTAACTGTATTCATCAATTTCGTGAAGACACAAGTAGCCGAGTTCAGGCCGAAGCGCAGCACTTTGTAGTGGAAGTGGTACAACATCATCGTGAACTGCAGAAGCTTCTGATGTGGTTTATTTATGGGCACAAGCAGGTACGCATCCTTGAAGTCCATTGAACACATCCAGTCCCCTGGACACAGAGACTCGGCTATGTGCATGGGTGTAATCATCTTGAAGCGTTCCAGCTGTAAAGACAGATTTAGAAATGACACGTCCAGCACTACCCTCAGGCCAGCCTGGTTGTTCATGGGTTCCACAAAAATCTGGGAATAGTAACCAGAGCCCCTGTCTACAAGAGGAGCTGGTTCTATCGCCTGCATCTCCAATAGAGACAGGTTCTCCCATAAAAGAGCCGAGAACCCGATCTGACAAAGAGGAGGAGAGCATGGTAGAGGCAGAGGAAGAGGAAGACTGCAGCATGTGGAGACCACAGATAGGAGCCACGGGTTGCTGAAAAGATGCTTCCAGGTGTCGTGGAACAGAGCCAAAACGCCCCCCCCCCACCGGTGAGCTGTGTTCCCCGACCCTGAACTCACTGCTTCTTGGCGTCAGAGGCGGAGGAGCGGAAAAACTCATGTGACGTCCTCTGCTGCTTCCATCTGCTGTCGCTGGACAACCTGTCAGGCCTCTGTGTACTGTGGTCTCTGAACCCCTTGAAGCCAGAGAATGTTCAGGGTTTGAACTCGGTCCTACCTTGGGATTGAGGGAAGGATTTCTGACCAGGCTTTGCCAGGATGGCCAAGGACTTGGCAGTCCGAGTGGATGTTTTCTTATTTGTCATCGGTGGACGAATGAAAAAGGTCCACGCCCTTGAAGGGCAGATCTAGTATCTGCTCTTGCACGTCAGATGAAAACCTTGTGGCGTGCATCCACGTGGTCCTTCTCATCTCAACCCCAATGCACAGCCCTCTGCTGGCTGTGTCGATGTGGGAGACAGAAGACTCCGTGAGGTCCTGCGCAATGGCTCGGGCATCTGTCAGACCGACCTTGAAGGACACTTGTTTGTCCGAAGGGAGGTCGGGCAGAAATTCCTTGAGCTCCCGTCACAGCTTCTGGTTAGCCGCAGCAAAGATGGCGTCCACTATTGCCTGCCGCAGATGCAGTCCTGAGATGTAGTAACATCGCTTTCCTAAGGACACAAGGACTTTGTCCTCCTTGGAGAGTCAACTGGAGGTGGCTCCCATGGAGAAAGACGACGAAATCAATGGTTTATAATATAGCAAGGCCGCGGCCACCACAGAGGAATGGGGCTGCGGGTGGGAGGCAAGGAGGATTGGCTCTCCGTCCGTCAACCTGAACCTGCTGTCCAACTTCTTGTTCATCTGGGCGTTGGCTTCTCCCAGACGTTCTGTGCCACTGCAGCACATCCCTTTGAAGGGGAATGCAGACTGGACCGTGATACGCTTCCCCAACTCCTATGCAAGCAGCCCCGACTCCTGGTGGGCTTACTCAGGAACAGGGACCCCCAAGAACTCCACCAGGCCGTGAAGGTGGTTATGAAAGGCCTTAACGCATGCCGAGGGCTCGTCATCCTGGGCATCATCATCGACCCCGTCATCATCCCCCCTTTTTCACAGGCTGAGGAGAATCTGGGCACTCGGACACGAGTGCTGTAGGGGTCCCCCAGGTCCGGAGCCGCAGAAAAGTCCAACGGCTGTTGAGGGGGTGGCGTTGGTGGTAATGAAGGCGGTGGAGGTGTCGGTATGACCAAAAGGACCTGCACTGGTGGAGGGATCTGCACCGGAATCAACCGGGGGAATGGGAGAAGTACCCAGGGGAGGGGGCCAGGGTGGCACCACCTGGGGAATTACCTCATTCACAATGTCTTTCAGGAGCCCCTTCATTTGAGGGGAACGCATGAGGAAGAGGAAGCATTCGAAGAAGCGGTCCTCGCTAGCCGGCGGGTCCTTAGGGTCCCTGCCCTCCGAGGCACTGGGCCACTGCTCCTGGTCAAAGCGCTGAGGCGCATGGTACGTGTAGCTGTAAGTCTATGATGGGTAGATTTACCCCTGAGGGGACTAAAACCTGCACCGTAGGATCTGCTGCTGACTCCACAGCGAAGGGTGCTGGAATCATCCTGCAAAGCCCACTCGATGGGCGAAAGCACTGGCGGGCCCTGAGTCGGATCCAAGATTGCTGCCTGCCTGCCAGGCTCCGCCACATGCTGCTCCGCCATCTTGAAACCTTGCGTCACGCCCTGGGAGGGAGGAAGCAAAGGCTCTGAGCCAGGAGAGGCCTCAGACACGGGAGGATACAGCTTGGGTCTTGCACCGGAAGCTGAGGCGTCAACTTCAGAGATCCCTCTGGTAGACACTGAGCCATCAGCCGGATGGCCGGTAGTCGAAATGCCCTGCGTGATGGCCTCAGAGCGAGCTATGGTAGGCTGGGGGCCCTCGGCACCTGTGCCGGTAGCTGGGCTGGATCTAGCCAAGGAATGACTCTTGGAAGTGGCACTCGATCCCTTACCCTCTGGGGTAGAAGAAGAGGACGAGCCTGATCATCCTTCCGTGGACAGCCTGGTAGGATCCCTGTGCCCCTCAGCCTGGGAGCCGATAGCCTGGAAGGCTTCAGGTCTATCCATGGATCGCCCGGAAGAGCCCCCGGTCCCCTCGGCTTGGAAGCCGGTAGCCTTAGAGGCCTTTGGTGTGCCAGAACCTGAATGCGAGCAACCCCGATCTGTGGGAACCACAGAGAAGGAGTCTCTGTGCTGTGGAGCCGTGTTGAACCTCTGTTCTACCTCTGGCCTACCTTGTCTTGACGAGAGGTCCAGGAGATAAGTCTTTAAGGTGGGGTGGAGGAGAAGTGTGGAAGATCTCCCTCCACTGCGACAAACAAGTCTTCAATGCCCTGTGACTGAAAGCACTGCAGGCCGCATACTAGTCCCAGCGGTGGTCGGGCCTCAAACACTCAAGACAGAGTGCCTGGGGGTCCGAGGCCGGGAACGAGTGGTTGCAAGAGCCATATCTCGTGAATCCTCCTGAGGCCGACATACGCCGGGGAGGTGGGACCTTTTCTCCTGTTATCTAAGTGTCTCAAATCTAAGTGTATTTAATTACTGCCTGCCATTCTGTGTAACCCTTTCCCCCATTATCTAGGTGTCTCAAATATAGGTGTATTTAATTACTGCCTGCCATTCTGTGTAACCTAGGCATTTCCCCCGTTATCTAGGTGTCTCAAATATAAGTGCATTTAATGACTGCCTGCCATTCTGTGAAATCTAGGCCTTTCCCCCGTTATCTAGCAGGGTTGTCATTTATATATTTGTATAAAATAGAAGCTCCTGGGCTGGGGCAGCACCATGTGGCTCTTTGTTCCACTTTGAGCCATGACCCTAAATAAGAAAGAATAGGAATAACAAATAATTTGTCTTTCTGGAATTCTATACAATAATTGCTAGACTCAAAGGTGTATTTCACGCATTCTTCAGGGGGCGAGTCACTGATTTAGTCTGTTCTTAAACACCTCAAATTCACAATGCAGACAAAAACGTCCAAAACGCATTTTGAGTAGATTGAGCATCAATTTCGGGATTTGTATTTTGCTTTTTGCAAGTTGCAATTACAGCATGTTTTTTTCTGCTGTTATCTCTGCTATGATCATCACAAGACATTCCATCTCGGTGTCCTAAAAGCTTGTGTACAGTGTAGAAATGTTTGACCATAGCACATAAAGTGGCCCTTGATTTAATTGTGCCTTGTTGTAATGTGTCTATCTTTCCTATCTCCATGGCATGCTGTTCAGGATGTTTGTTTGCATGTATGAGGTAACGAGTGCCCAGAGTACAGGATGGCGTGTGAGGCCAACCTCTGAAGCCTGAAAGGTAGATCCACGCAGGCTTGACATGTGGCCAACTTTGCACCAGACCTGCAGATGAACTGGCCTGGTGTTAAATCTGTTACCAGTTAATGGTATCCACTACAGAGTGTAATTTGCTTTCTGACTTTGAGAACATTCAGACATCTAATTGCTCATTTTACTATAGCCAGTAAAATAGCTATAGCCGGCAAGGTAGCTCAGTGTGTTTAGCGCTCGCTGCAGTGATGTGTGTGTGATCAGCAGGTTGCAGGTTCGAATCCCGGCAAGGCCAACTCAGCCTTTCATCCTTCTGAGGTTGATAAATGAGTACCTACACAGGTTGATTTGGGTGATATTGTATGTATATTTGTTCTATATAAAGCACAAGTTAGCATAAGTGCTATATAATCGCACATCATTATCATTTGGCCTTGGACGTCTGCTTGCATTCACAGTAATTCGGTAACATGGGCCTATAAACACTATCAACGAAACATATGGTAATCCATTCTTGTATGAAAAGTCTATCACATAACAGTGATATCGGAACCATATTTTTCGTAGTGCACTTAGGAACAATGCCACTTATTGTTTTGTCAAGGGGTGAAAGGTCGTGTTCCATCACTTCCCGTGGTGTCACTTCGGAGTGGGGTCAAATTACATCACTTCCTGTGATGTCATCAGAGATCAAGGGTCATGGGATGTCACTTCCGCTACCCCTGTCATTTCGCTGAAATGACGTCCCTGTTATCTAGGTGTCTCAAATCTAGGTGTATTTAATTCCTGCCTGCCATTCTGTAAAACCTAGGCCTTTCTCCCGTTATCTAGGTGTCCCAAATCTAGGTGCCGCTATTACATCTACTGTTATTGCACTTACTGCTGTTCTATCTGCTGTTATGCCCTCATGCCAGACCTTTTCTGCCTTTATCCAAGTGTCCCAAATCTAGCTGCTGCTATTACATTTACTGCTATTACATACACTGGTATTGCATTTACTTGTGCCCCAGTGTTGGGCCCTTCTCCCTCTGTCTTGGTGCTGCTATTACATTTACTGCTATTCCATCTACTGTTATTGCATCTACTGTTGTGCCCCCGTAATAGACCCTTTTCTCCCTCTTCCCAGATGTCCCAAATCTAGGTCCAGCTAATGCATCTATAGTTATTGCATTCGTCATTATTACATTTACTGTTATGCCCCTGTGTAAGGCCCTTCTCCCTCTATCCAGGTGTCCCAATTCTAGGTGCTGCTATCACATCTATTGTTACTCCATTTGCTGTTATTGCACTTACTAATATTGCACTTACTCTTATTTAATTTACTGTTGCGCCGCGTTTTTGCCCCTTTCTCCCTCTATCCAAGTGTCCTAAATCTAGCTGCTGCTATTGCATTAAGTCTCAGTACATCTGCTGCTATCTTAGTCTTAGCTGCATCGACCCTGATACCTTCTGTCCTAACCCTCTGTATCTGCAGTTATTCTCTGATCACCACATCGCTCACCTGCTGCACGACCCCATTCCACAACCATGACTGACTTGCCCAGCCTGACAGAGATACCACGACAACCAAGACTGCCCCCACAACCCTAACCCTTCCGCACCATCTCCACCCCGCCAAACATTATTGCACCCCACCCGGCTCATGTCCTCGGTACTAGCTCCTTCATTCCGGAACCCTACCTGCATGCCACTTCACCCCGCCATCTCCGACCTCTGCACTCAAACACCCATACACTATGACCCCCTTCGCCCTCCCACCAATCACCATACCCCCTCTAACTCTAAGATCAGAGGAGTGCTCTGGCGCGCCAAATACCACCCGCCTCCTACCCACCTCCCACACAGCTCAGCCCATCCCTCCCTCCCGCCCTTTCCTCCCGGGCATCCATTGAGAACAACTCCCTACCCTCCATTCCTACACCCCTGCGCAATTTCCAAATCACAAGCCAGAGGAGCACTATGGCACTCGAAACAACATGAGCCCCCCGCCACTACCCCACCTGCCACTATTCCGGCATTGGTGCGGTCACGCATTAACCCCCCCTCAGACCAGATCTGCCTCCCCGACCTCAGTCCTCCCCGCCTCTGTCAAAACCCCCTTGACCCCTGCAGTAGCATTCACACTGTCGTCCAGAGCTCCACGTTGCACCATCGTTGTCAACCCTCCACCAACACGCATTCCATCCATCCCCCACCTCAATCCCACACCTCCTCACCTCCAAAACCACTCCTTCAAAATCCCAGCGTCTCCTTGACAGCGCAGACCCACTAGGACCTCTGCACCCCCCGCACTCCGCACAGCTCAGTGACTTCCCCCCCGCTTCACCTGCAAATCCCTCTCACCCTACCCCTTCATCTCCCACCCTCAGCTCCTCCTTGACCCCCACCCACAGACCTCTTCCTTCAACCCCTTTCCCTTTTCTCAAAGTAGCACATCTTGCCCTATCTAAAACCGTTGCTTCATTCGCTTTCCCCTCTGACCCTCCGACACTCTCTCACACCCCTCTTGCAGCCAAACAGGGAAAGGGTGACTGGCACTCTCACTCGAGTCTCCATACCTCGCCATTATTTCATCAGTTCAACCTCCCATCCTTTCCCAGCCCTGCCGTCAGGCCCACCCAACCTGGCACTCCCCGTCTTCACCTCTTTGAACACAACCTCTCACCCAGTACACCTAAACTCCTAACTCCAGACATGTACCACACTCAACAACTCGCCTGACCCCACACACCACACATGCACCACTCACCCCCAACCCTCCCTCCCATGATCCACTGCACAACATCTCACAAATATTTACCACCGCCTGCCTACTCTTCCTGCTCCCCACCGACCTGACCCACTCACCCCCCCACTCAAACAGCACCTGTGTCCCGAACCCCCTCTACCACACCTCGGTCAGCCTCAGCCACCCAGACTGTTCCGACCACCCCTGATATCAAAACGGCTGACACCTTACCCACCACCTCTCAATCCAACTGAGCCCTCCCAGCGACGAGCGTCAGGAAAACTGCCACGCCCCATGAAGTCACCTGCCTCCTTTCCAATGCCCGCTCCGTGGCAAGAAACAGAAACAGCATCTTTGACCTCCTGTCCTCTGACAATCTTGACCTCATTTTCATCACTGAAACTTGGTTCACTGACGATTTTGCACCAGTCGCGCACAAGGCTTTTTTCCCCAGGCTACTCGCTCATCTCCCACAACAACATTCCCCAGAGGTGGCGGAGAAGAAATCCTCTATAAAGCTCAGTTCTGCATCTCGCTCATCGAAACCCAGCCATGCAATGCTAACTGTGATTCCCTTCTAGTGAAACTCTCTCTACTGTCAACACTCACAGCTTCCTACTCATATACAGACCCTCCGGATATGACAGACATTTTGACAACAATCTCTGTGACTCGCTAGCTACCATTCAAGTAAGCCCCCCAACATTCACACTACTGGGGGACTTCAATATCTGGTTTGATGTGCCAAAAAACAACTCCATGGCCCAACCCTTGGTCGACAGTTTAGAGGCACTCAACCTCTCCTGACATGCCACAGGTCCAACCCACTGTGGAGGTCACACCCTTGATGCAATCTTCAGCTCCTATGACCGCGTCTCTGTATCTAGTCCCAAACCGCCCATCTGGACGGACCACTCTGCCATCCCTTTCTCTGTCCAGACTCCACCACCTCCACGCAAGGCTCACACTGCCCGCACACATGACCACAAATGCAGGAACAAAGTCAAGGTACTCCCTGACCTAGCTGAAGCCCTTCTACACAATCTACCAATACCGCTCACCTCAGATATACCATTAACCATTGAATCCTTTGACTCCTGGCATAAAGATTCACTATTTCCTCTCACCCCCTCACGTCCCGCATCCTCTCACAAAGGACCATTCCCCAAATGGTTCCCGTCCCACCTGAAGATCTTCAAAAGCCAAAATAACCCTCTAGAGCGCAAATGGCGAACATCAAAAACCTCTCTCAGTAGATCTATGTTCACCCACCACCACCTAATTACAAATCTGTGATCCGAAAGGCCAAAAAGGTTTGTTACAATAAAAGAATCCTGAACTGTTGCAACAGCAGCTCCACAGGATCATCTCCAAATTTGTAAAACACTCCTGCACCTCTGTCCTGACCACGCCCACGCAAATGCTCTGCGACTACCTCTCACTGCATTTCTACAGCACATTACTTGACAGGATGACAACCCTTTATACCAAACTTTCTTCCCTCACCCCTGCCCCACACCTGCCCCTTCTGACTCCACTGCTCCAACTGCCGCAATGCCATCTTTCGACTCTTTCAACTCCATCTCGAGAGACAAGTTCCTTGATCTACTATCCGGCAGCAGACCCTCCGGATCCCCCTTGACCCCTGTCCGGCCTCTCTACTGAAAGAAATATTCTCCTCCACATGTGCAGGAGTACAAGCAAACTCCATACTAAATGAATCCCTGACCTCTGGCACCTTTCCCGAGGCTTTTAAAATAGCGCAGGTCAAACCTCTTCTGAAAAAGCATCACTCGACCCCCTTGAGCCTCAGAATTACATGCCGTTTTCCAACACCCGATTCTTGGCGAAACTCATTGACCGCGCTGCAAACTCACAGCTCAACCGTTTCATAGAATCAATCAACCTACTCGACCCCGTTCAAACAGGCTTCAGGTGCGCCATCAAACAGAAACCCCTCTGATCTCGATCTGGGATTATCTCAAGGTCTCGGCAGACTCGGAGGGCCGTGCAGCGCTGGTTCTCCTTGACTGGTCAGCCGCCTTTGACACCGTTAACCATTCTATCCTCCTTGACCGACTCTACTCCCTAGGAATCCGAGGCTCAGCCCTCAAATGGATTGCCTCATTTCTCAACAACAGGAAACAAATCACTTTCCTCTCCCCTTTCTCTCAACCGCTCAAACCGTGAACCACTGGAGTACCACAAGGTGCTTGCCTCTCTGCTCTCCTTTTCAACCTCTATCTGACCACTCTACCAGGGTCATCCGCACGCACAACCTCACCTGCTACAACTATGCTGACAATACTCAAATTATCCAGAGAATTCCCAAAACAGGCTTCAACCCACAGCTCAACCTCGAAACTTGCCTCAGAGACATTGACCGATGGATGACAAAAAAACCACCTCCTTCTGAACCCTGATAAAACTGAGATCATGTGTGGCAACACAGCCCTTCTCCCGCAACAACTCCCATGGCCATCCTCCCTTCACACCCCCCTGCTACTTCCGAAATAGTCAAAAACCTCAGCTGCACTATGGACTCAGGCTTAACCCTCTCCCATCAGATCAATAATGTATCAAAATTCTGTCATTACCATCTCAAGCTCCTAAAACGCATTTTCCCTCACCTCACCTACCCCAACAGATTTGCCACTATTATGTCCACTGTTATGTCGAGACTTGACTATGCCAACTCCTTATATCTGGGTACACCGGCATACCAACTTAAACTCCAAAGAGCCCAAAACGCTGCCGCCAGGCTCCTTCTTGCACTTGGACAAAGGGATCACATCTCCCACTCTCCTCACCCTTCACTGGCTCTCTGTTGGACGAAGGGCCACTTTCAAAATCCTATGCATTACCCACTGAGCAGTGCACAAGACCGGCTCAGCATACCTACAAGCGAAGATTACACCCTACCACCCATCTCTCACCCTAAGGCCAAGCACTGCCCTCTTACTAGTGATTCCAGCCTCCAATTCGACGAGGATTAGAGGGTCCGTCTACTCAACATTGGCTCCAACTCTGTGAAACTCACTCCCTCCTCACATTTGACACACCCAAGACTACATATAATTCCGTAAAGCCTAAAAACCTGGCTTTTTCCGTAAACCATGATTAGGACCGTCTAAGACTGCCGAATCTCACCAAAATTATGGAATCACGGGTTCAATGACATTAAATTGGAAAGTAATTACAGCCGGCCAACAAGTGTTCCTTGGGATACTGAGGGAAGGGACCACAGAAACCAACCAATAAGACATCAAGGCGGAGTTAGGAACTGTGAGGCCACATCTGGCAGCCTTAGTGTCCTGTAGGCGCTAGGGTATGCATCTGCAGACTCTCTGCTTCCCGATAGTACTACACAGGCCTAGCAGCCTCTCGTGCCATCTAGTTGATCATACCCTTTCACTCCCTACCTTGCCAGACTGCATACCGAAGATACGAACCCACCCAACTCACTAAAACAACAGGGCTATACACTACCTATGCTCACCTTGTCCTTTAGCACCAATGCCTCGGTAGGACTATGTTGCTGCGAGATAAATACTGACCGATAACCAGTAAATTGCCAAAACCTTCCCTGTAACCCACCATAAACCACAACCATGGACACAGAAAATGGGCTCCCTGTCACCTAGTGCTGAGCCTAAGAATAATGACTCTCTGAGCGGGCAAATAAAAACTTACTCCGGTCCAGCCTGTGAATCTACCTCAAGAGTTCCGCTAGCGCGAAACAGGAGAACGATCACTGCCAGCTCATCCAGACCCAGAAAGTAACCAGGACCAGTGGGCTCCTAAGAATAAATCATCCACTCCCGACACTCACCTCTCCTACCACTATGCACATTCTCCACTTTACACCAACAAACAATGGAGAGTAGATATAGCCCTCTATCAATTTCGGCCTAGCTCTTCACATTCAAACAATTCTCCATGAACACCTCAACAACCTGTTAGAAAGCAGCAATACCCCACGACTGATCTCTCACTACCACCGCACCTAGTGTTAGGATGCAGCCACCATCACGCAAATCACACTGGCTGCACATATATTGAGTGTCCCCAAACACTGTATTCTACCCTACTCTCTTGAGTGTGATATAAATGCCAAATAACAATGGGATACTTCACATAAGGTAGAATAACACCTTTTTTTAAAACAATAGATTGGAAAGTGGGGGCTATTAGTCACTGGTGGTTTGTTTATACTGAGACAAAAACATGCATAGATCAGTTTGAGTAATAAAAGTGTTCAAAGACATTGCACCAATGGCTGACTTGATTGTACTTTGCAATAATCCTATGCATTTGTTTAAAGCACTGATACTTTTAATTCTGTCTCCCCATTTAATAGCATTTTCCAGTTGAAGGCAAAGCCAATGTTTGGCGATTATTAATCTTGCGATGCATTTTAATGCATAAAGCTGTATCTGTTCTCGTTTTGGAAGGCCACAGTTACTCTGTTAGTCCTGAAGGTAGTTAATTATTCCTCCAAATTGTTCTTGGTTCGAGTTGTTGTGAGGGCGTTCTCACAATTAGTCCCCGGGGAGCCGTTGCCAGGGAGAGGCTCTGGACATGGGTTCTAAGTGAAATTTCCAAATATTGAAGGCCGCAAAACAAGAAGGCCAATTTGTTTCGGTTGATATGGTGTGGTCTTCAATACTGAGAAATGCCACTATTTCCCGAATCCCCCTGACAACCATTCTCTGCCCTCACTCTTTAAATCAGGGGGTTTAACCCCCTGAACCAATACCCTGCCCACCCCTGCCGCAACAAACACACATTCACCTAACTTCTCCCTGGCACCTCCCCACTACAAACATTCACTCTCCCTCTTCTCATGCAAAGTCTCTTGCTTTAGAGGGCTTGATATGTCAAAACAACAAAACAAACAGTTTCTTCTTATAACCTTCATGTCAGGTGATTACTCTTCACCCTTGGATCCCCCTCAGCCGGGCTCCGATCCTCCTCTTAGTGTTTAGCCTCCCTCAGCCAGGCTCAGACCAACCATTCACTGTGGACAACGCTCACTCGGATTCATACTTGTCGTCACAATGTTGTTTACTTAGCTTCTTCACACTTTTCTCTTGATGTCCCCTCAGTCGGGTTCACTATCGTCTTTCACTCAAGTTTCTTATTTGTAATATTCAAAAGTCCCAAAGTCTTTTAAACAACCACCTTTTAGTTAGGTCGCCCTCATCCGGGCTCAGACCTTCCACTGCATTGGCCACATTTAAACAAAGACTTCCGAAGGGCGATCACGTCTCACTGGGTCACTTTGTTAAGATTATGGCAAGGGCGCATTTATTCACATTAACCAGTTTGCACAGCGGTCTCCTCCGCTGGGCGCAAATGCCTGTCTCACAATTCCCTCAATCATCAAAACTTTTGCAACCCATCAAGGACTTTCGATTGTATAAGGGGTTTTGCTTGACCAGTGTATGACCACCTTGACACCTCACGTCGGCCTTCCCTATGGCCTCTTGGTACTTGGAGTTTCACTACAGTCTCTTTGTTCAGGATAGGGGTACCAGCCAGAGAACCTTCAAATGAGCGCTAATGTGGCGCCAGGCCACTGTATCTGTGGCACCAAGTTTGTTCACAAAAAACCTCTGTATCTTAATCTTCTTAATGTTGCCACTGCAACCTTGAGTCTAACACAGTCCGGCCCACTATCGGGTTCTTCCGATTCACCGACTGTGTGATCTCAGCGTTTCTTTTGCCGCTGGAGTCAAGGACGGTACCACGATGGCAACCGCGTCTCACCCCCATGGCCATCAGTGTGGGAGGGTTCCATGTACCACTGACATCCGTTACACCATTCGCCAGCTGTGATTCCCGGTCTTATGTTTCTTTTGTTGGAGGCTTTACAGGTCTGGGTTGAAAAGGTCATGGGCAGCTCCATCCTTGACGTCCTTTCAGGTCTCTATGCCTTTCTCCTCCGTTTGAACTGCCATTCTGGAATAGCTGCTTCCTTGTGCGTTCGACCTTGCCCTCCGTGTGCTCTTGTACTCCACCTTTTATCTCAGTGGGGAAGGGAAAGGGCAGTTAGGTGTGTGTAGTTGTCTGCAATTGCCCGACTCTGCCTGACCCTTATGTTGGGACATGGCAGGTAAACGGCTCTGATGTTAGTCAGTTGCCGCTCACGGGGTAAGAAAGTGTTTGTGTTTGAAAAGGGAGGTGTGGAGGGCGGGGGTAGAGTTTCTGAGTATCCTACTGTACAGGAATAAAGTAGCTACTGCGCCTCTCCCTTTGGTGTCCCACTTCCATTCCCGGAAGACCCCTCATCCAGGTGATCCTCCTGCAGCACTGGTCCACCCCCAGGAACTGGATCCAATAGTGATGGCCGTGTCCTGGCCACCTGGATGACAGATCCCTGAGACTAGTAAGTGAGACACCTTCAGGTCTCTCACAATATGTTTTTCATTCGGGGGAAAGGTAATTTCACTCCACAACCTCCCTGGGACCACATACTACGTGCCCAGTCTGGAGCTAACAAAATCAACGTGGACCTTGTGGGGGAGGCATGATATCACAAGTAGACACTGACACAAGACTTGCAAGTCTCAAAAGGTTTAAGTTACTTACCTGGAAGTACTGTTCTCCTCATGGGTCTCGCATGGATTCACATGCTCATGAATATTCCCCGTCAGGCTGGGAATCCCCAGTAAAAGAAAAAAACGTTTCACTTTCACTTAAAACTGTATTTCTCCTCTAAAATGATCACTGTCCTCTGGGTCATACTGCCCCCATACAATGACAGTCGTCTCACTAAGCCCCTCCCCTGGCCGCCATCTTCAGATTTGGTAAGCATATAAGTGGCAGTATGACCAAGAAGAGCCGCAGCGTTGTGGGAGGGAGGGTTTGCATGTGAATCCATGCCAGACCCATGCTAGAGAAGAACAAGTTACTCCTTACCTGGTAACGTTCTTTCGATGGGATGTTCCTCCGACGTATTCCTTATCTATGATATTTGTATCTCCAGCTTGCTGGCCTCGGACATTTTTTTCTCAGTAGAGGGCGCTGTGCGTCGACGTCCGTCGAGTAGGTGTTCCTCGACAGCCACCGTATCGATGCCGACGTCATCATGCTTATAAATGGCCACGCGCAGCGTCCGTTGCTCAGTTCCATTTTGTAGAGTAAGGTAGTTATTGCATGAATGGTTACTACCCTTGAAGGAGTGTAAGCTGCAACCACAAGGGAAATGTTACTGCGGGGATGGATGGGAGGGGCGATAAGGAATACGTCGGAGGAACATCCCATCGAAAGAACGTTACCAGGTAAGGAGTAACTTGTTCTTCGAAGGGATTGTGTCCTCCGACATATTCCTTATCTATGATAGACTCCCATAGCAGTGGTATGTGATTGGAGGCGGGAGTAAGAGATGCCATATTACTCTTTAAGAATGAACAGAGTGTAACACAGCTTTGCCAAATCTAGTCTCTTGACTAGAGGAGGAATCCAGGCTATAAAATTTGGTAAAGGTATGTGCGGACGACCATGTGGCAGCTGCACATATGTCTCGAATTGGTACTCCTCTTTGAAGAGCTGAGGAGGCTGCGATACCCCTGGTCGAATGAGCCCTTAGATTTTGAGGGGCTCTTTCCCTGCCAGTTTGTAGCATTCCAGAATGGCTAAAATAATCCATCTGGAGATCGTTTGTTTGGTTATTGGTAATCCCAACTTATGTCCTGCGTAACCTACAAAGAGTTGGTCTGCTTGTCTAATTTTAGCAAGTCTACTGATATAAAAACTCAAGGCTCGCTTAGGGTCCAGCCTGTGTAGTCTCTCTTCCTCTTTCCCCGGATGGGGAGGAGGATAGAATGAAGGTAAAGTAATCTTCTGAGTAATGTGAAATTCAGAAACTACCTTTGGGAGGAAGTTAGGCTTCACCTGTAGAACGACTTTGTCCTTGTGAAAAATTGTATGAGGAGGTTTACAAGATAGGGCTTGTATCTCGCTAACCCTTCTAGCAGATGTTAATGCTACCAATAAAACAGTTTTGAGAAACTTCAATGAACAAGAGTGGAGTGGTTCAAATGGAGCACCCTTTAGGAAGTTTAAAACTAGATTTAAGTCCCATAAGGGAACTTGGAATGGTCTTGGAGGGTAAACATTAGTTAGACCTTTCAGGTATTGTATTACCAATGGAATTTTGAAATACGATGGCCCCTCTGCAGTGCGCTTAAAGATCGATAGCGCTGCGAGATAGCCCTTAATAGTGCCAACTTGAAGGCCTGAATTTGCCAAATAAAGTAAGAAGGATAACACCGCAGGTGTACCACATGAAAAGGGTTCGATATTCTTTTCTCTGCACCAGCTGCAAAATGTATTCCAACGGCAGCGGTATAGAGTTTTAGTTGCTGGCCTTCTGGCCGAAAGCAACACCTCCATGACGTCATCTGGAAGGTCCCAATCCTTGTACCTCAACCTTTCAGATACCAAGCGTGAAGGTTGAGGGTCTTGATGGCTGGATGGAGAACCTGACCTCCCTTCTGCGAGAGAAGATCCTCTATGTACGGTAGACGAATTGTAGGATGGATGGGCATGTCCAGAAGGTCCAGGTACCACGTTCTCCTGGCCCAATCCGGGGCAATTAGGATCATGGTCTTCCGAAACCTTCTCAACCTCCTAATCATTTGAGGAATGACAGGGACCGGAGGAAACGCGTACAGAAGTGGGAACTCCCAGTCCACTACGAACGCGTCTCCTAGAGCTCCTCTCGGGGGAAATTCCCTTGAGCAAAATCTGTCGCACTTCCTGTTGATACTGGTGGCGAACAGATCCACTTGAGCTGTTCCCCAAAGGGCGAAGATCTCTTGAAGGACTTCCTGAGCTATCTCCCACTCGTGGGAGACTGTGTTCTGCCTGCTCAGAGCGTCCGCTGTCAAGTTCTTCTCTCCGGCTAGGTGAATTGCAGATAGAGAGATTCCTTCCTGAATTGCCCAAAACCAGAGCTGCATCGCCTCTCTGCACAGTGGCAGTGACCCTACGCCTCCTCTTTTGTTGAGGTAGTGTATGGCCACTGTATTGTCCGTCATTATCAGGACGTTTCTCCTCCGTACAGATGGCAGAAAAGCCTTCAGTGCCAGTCTGATGGCTCTCAGCTCCAACAGGTTGATATGTGGTCTGGACTCCGATGGAGACCAACGACCGCTGATGGTCAAGTCATTGGCATGGGCTCCCCACCCCGTGAGTGAGGCGTCTGTGACTACTGTTATCTCCGCCATGGTTGCCAAAACAGTTCTCCTTTCAAGATGTTCTCTGGAGAGGCCCACCATTGAAGGTCGTGGGCTACCTTGTCCGGAATCCGGAGGAGATCTGTCATCCTCCCTGAGAATTGTGACCACTGAGTCCTCAGTGCCCACTGAAGGGATCTCATTCTCAGGCGAGCCTCTGGCACAAGGGATATGCAGGATGCCATGAGGCCTAGCAACCTCAAAAAGTCGTAGGCTGGAAGACGTTGGGCATTTTGAAACCTGGTGGCCATCTGCAGAATATCTTGAGCCCTCACCTCTGATGGCGAGGCTTTTCCCAGGGACGTGTCCAGGACTGCTCCAATGAACTGGAGTCTCTGTGATGGTATTGTCTGTGACTTCTTTAAATTGAGGGAGAAGCCCAGCTTGTGAAGGAAGTGGCAGACATAATCTAGTTGGATCCGAGCTTGTTCCGAAGAAACTGCTCTGATCAAACAATCGTCCAGGTAGGGGTAGACGTGAATCCCTTCCCTCCTTAGACTTGCAGCCACAACCGACATTAGCTTGGTGAAGACCCTCGGGGCGGAGGTCAGCCCAAATGGCAGAACTCGAAATTGATAATGAGAGTTGCCAATTGCGAACCTCAGGTACTTCCTGTGCTTGGGATGGATTGGCACATAGAAATAAGCATCCTGAAGGTCCAGAGATACCAACCAGTCCTGAAGCTGGAGGGCCTGAAGGATCTGAGAGAGAGTTACCATCTTGAACTTGTCCTTCCTGAGGAACTTGTTCAATTCTCTTAAGTCCAGGATGGGTCTCAGTCCTCCGTCTTTCTTTGGTATGAGAAAGTAGGGGGAGTACCAGCCCTTGTTCCTGTCAGTTACAGGTACCGGTTCTATGGCACCTTTCTCTAGCAGGTCTACAATTTCCTGCAAGAGGAGCGGATCCGGCACTTTCAGAGAGCTGTTCCCCGGTGGATGGCTCTGAGGGATGCGTAGAAAAGGCAGGCAGTAACCTTGGGCAACTGTCTCCAATGCCCAAGCATCTGACGTAATAGCCCGCCATTCCGTCAGATGGTGAGTTAACCTGCCCCCTACAGGTGTCTTGTGATGGGAGACCTCAGAGTGGTTTGGGAGCGGCTGATGCAGTTGCCGAAGGTAAAGCGGCTCCTGCTCCTGCTGATGCAGCTTTCTTTCCTTTACCCCGTCCACCACGGGTAAATTTTCCTTGGCCTCTTTCAGCCGGCCGTGCTCTGCCTCTTCCATATGAGGAATAATAGCGAAAGGACCTTCCTCTCCAAGAGGATCCTGAGGGACGAAAATTAGTTTGCCGGATTGCAGCTCCTAGTAACTTGGCTGCTGCTTTAGATGTTTGCAGTTTTTCCAAACTGTCATCTGCCTTTTTACCAAACAGGGAAGAGCCGTCAAAGGGCATATTTAAAAGTCTGGCCTGTACGTCAGAAGCAAAGCCAGACTTTTTCAACCACGCATGCCTGCGGATTGTGGTACTTGCCGCCATGGCCCTGCTGATACTGTCAGCAGAATCAATGCCAGTTTGAAGGGACTCACACATTGCATCTTTACCATCGTGCATCCCTTTCTTCTCCTTCCTGGAGGCAGTCAGCCGCTGATGAAGCACACTCCCAAAGAGTGTGGCTGAACCTAGCGAGCGTACAAGTCGCATTAATAGATTTTAAAGCCATGCTACAGGCCGAGAAGACTTTCTTAGCCATGGCATCATATTTTTTATCATCCCTATCCTGTGGAGCAGTGGGGTATGCAGATGTACTGCCTGATGAAGTTGCAGCCTGGACCACCAGACTCTCTGGAGTAGGGTGCTTAGATAGGTATTCAGGGTCAGCAGCAGATACCCTATATTTCGCTGACAACTTCTTGTTAACCGCAGGGACAACTTCAGGAGTTTCCCAGTTAGTTAAAATCTTTCTTTGTAAAGCAGAATGAAAGGGAACCACAGGATCCTCCTGTGGACCTTTATCCAGAATATCTGTGAGGTCATCCTGTTGAAAAACAGGTGAAGGCGCAGACCAACCCATGAACTCCATAATTCTTGACATTAGGGTTCTATAAGGGGTTTCAGCATGTTCCCCGGGGTTTGGTTTGACAAATTCCACTTCTGGGGAAGTGTCTAGGCCACTTGCTTCCTGTAATACATCCTGAAGGTCTTTCAACCTTCTTTCCTCAGAGGCAAAAGTCTCTGGTTCAGGTGATGTGGTCCTCTGCAGCCCAAAAGGCCTTTCTTGATCAGAATCTTCCCTTTCTTCATAAATTGAAGTTAAGGGGGGATGCTCTGGCCTGTGAAATGGTATAAAACCCATCTCTAAAGCAGAGGGAGCCATCATCAGTGGCCTTGAAAAGGTTGATGTCGTCGACGCCGATGTAAAAATCCTCGAAGGCACCGACAAAGGCGTCGAGAAAACTGGAAGAGGCCTCGAAGAACTCGAGAGGATCGGAATCCTGCTCAAAGATGTCGACGACGTTCTCGACGTCATGTCGGAGGCTCTCGGTGTAACCGTTGGCTGTGGAGTAGCCGTGGGTTTTTCTTTTATCGGCGTCGATGTCGGCGTCGACTCGATCGATGGATGCGTCGAAGAACCCTTCGATAACGGCGTCGATGGCGCCGATCTATGCTTCGAAGGGGCTTTCGGCAATGGCGTCGAAGATGCTTTACTTCCCGATGGCTCATGGCGCTTTCGGGTCGACTCTTTCGCCGGGTGCTTCGACTCGCGGCGTTTAGATTTTTTGGGCTTTTCACCCGGGGTATCACCCTCAGCTGACTTCGAGGGGGTCGAGGCCGCTTTCTCGAAGACGCTTAGCATCTTTTTTCTGAATTCCTCCCACTCAGCCTGAGATGCAGTGTTTTGTGGGGCAATGTACCCTTTCAGGGGAACTAGAAGACGACGACAAAGGAGATCTTCTATGTCTCTTTTTCGAGTGTCTAGACCTCGACGAGTGGTGGGAGCCACTTCGAGACCTAGACCGAGAATGCTTTCGACGGTGAGGAGACGAATGTCTCGACTCTATCGCGGAAACTTTTGAGGAAGTTAAAACTGACTTACCTCTCTCGAGCTTCCCCTTATGCTCCTTCAAGGCTTTCGCCGTCATGGATAGGCATTCCTCACACTCCGAACACTGGTGTTCGATTCCCAGACACCACAAACAGATCCTGTGAGGATCCGTCAACGACATTTTCTTCCCACAGTCTCGGCATTTTTTGAAACCGGACCGAGGAGTCGTTAGGTCGGAGGAGGAAGCCATCGAGTACGAGTCGGTTTTCTCGAGGAAATATGAATATATTTCGACTGACGAACTGAGCAACGGTATTCCGAGGCACACGAATCGCGGAAAAACGGAACTGAGCAAGGGGCGCTGCGCGTGGCCATTTATAGGCATGATGACGTCGGCGTCGATACGGTGGCTGTCGAGGAACACCTACTCGATGGACGTCGACGCACAGTGCCCTCTACTGGGAAAAAAGTTTTCAGAGGCCAGCAAGCTGGAGATACAAATATCATAGATAAGGAATACGTCGGAGGACACAATCCCTTCGAACAATAGTTACAGGTAAGTAACTTAAACCTTCGCCAGCATGGGTTCTAGCATGGATTCACATGCTCATGAATAACGAATACATAGCAGTACAACATTACACAATCAATTGAGGTGGCCAGGCTCAAAAGAAGCAATAACCCTTACCTCTGGAACAGACTCACCTCAAGCGATCAGGTTGCGTAGCACTTCTTGGCTGACTCTGGACTCCTCCCTGCAATCCCTGTTGAATCAGTATAACTTCGTGAAGGTGTACGTGGACCTCCACGTAGCAGCCCTGCAGATGTCCAGCAGGGGCACACCAGACAGGAACGCCATCGTTGCAGCCATCGCTCTGGTGGAGTGGGCTCTCGGACGTCTGGGCAGTGGTCGGTTCGCCAACCAATGACAGTGCGTGATGCAGCTGGAGAGCCACCTTGAATTGGAAGCCTTGGACAAGGCCTTCCCATGGTTCACAGGACCAAAGTTCACGAACAGTTGGAAAGTCTTCCAAAAACTCTTTGTGCAAGTCACGTAGAAATCGGGGCATGAGCAACGTCCAGCGAGTGCAAGGCCCTTTCCGCCAGCGACAAAGATTTCAGGAAGAAAACAGGCAACACCAAAGGCTCGTTGAGGCGGAATTCCGACCGAACCTTCGGCATTAAAGAGGGGTGCGTACGCAGCACTACCCTCGATTCGTGGAAAGTCAGGTACGGTTTCTTCCAGGATAGAGCCCGGATCTCACTTACATGCCTGGCAGAGGTGAAGGCCACAAGGAAAGCAGTCTTCCACGAGAGAAACTTGAGTGGGGCCTGATGTAGAGGCTCAAAGAGAGCCCCCATGAGCCTTGCCAGAACCACGGTGAGTTCCCACCTCGGGGCAGGAGCCTTCACCGGTGGGAAAGATTGCAAAAGTCCTTTGAGAAACTCCTTGACTAGTCGGTGGGACCAAAGATCTTCCTGGGGACCTGGTGCAGCGGGAGATGGCCACCAAATGCACCTTGATGGATACCTGCGCCAGACAAGCCTTTGCCAAGGATAGCAAGTATGGAAGGATCTGTGGGGCCGTGACTCAAAGAGGTAATCTTCTGCGACCGGCACCATGTAGGAAAAAGGTTCCACTTATGGCCATAGCACTTCAAGGTCGACAATGCCCTGGCATTGGTGAGGACCTCCCTGCAGTCCACTGGCAACTCATAAACTTCAAACTCTAAGGCTGCAGGAGCCGAGACCTCAGGTTCAGCAATCCTGGGTCATGATGAAGGATTGTGCCTCCCTCTCTGTTAAGAAGATCCGGAACCACTGGCAACTTGACTGGAGGCGACGCTGACAGGCTGAGAAGGTCCGGTTACCAAATCTGCCTCGGCCTTGCCGGGGCGATGAGTATAATCTTGCATTGACACTGTACAAGTGTGTTGATAACTCGTAGCAGGAGAGGGAAAGGGGATAGAAACAGCCCTTCCCATGGGAAGGAGAACACGTCCCTCAAGCTCCTCGGCTGGTGGAATCTGCTGGCAAACCTCTGGCATTTGGAGTTCACCGCCATTGCAAACAGATAGATCTGGGGTCTGCCCCATTTAACAAACTAGCGGTCCACCTGATCCTGACAAACCTCCCACTTGTGGCAGGAGCGCAGTTCCCTGCTGAGGGAGTCTGCAATGGTGTTCTTGACTCCCGCCAGGTGGAGAGGGACGAGGAACATCCCCTGTCCAACGGCACAGTGCCACAAGTTCTGCACTTCCTTGGAGAGCCCCGAAGATGGAGTGCCCCCCTGCTTCCTGATTTAGAACATGGCGGTGGTGTTGTCCGTGAAGATCCTCACCACCTTGCATTTCAGAGACGACAGGAACGACTTGAGGGCCCATAACACTGCCTGTAGCTCCAGGACGTTGATATGTAGATCCTTCTACTCTGTTAGCCACAGGCCTCTGGTGTGCAGACGTCTGGTGTGTGCTCCCTAACCTTCCATGGAGGTGTCCATGGTGACCGTCTCCTGGTATAGGCAGGGGGGCTGAAATTCCATGCCACCACTCTATCGCCCGTCAGAACTTTTTGTCCGTGAAGCGATACCTGTATCCACCGGGTGTCCAGGAATTCCTGAAGGGATCACATCTGCAACCTGCAGAGACGGACAAGGTAGATGCAGGAGGACCTCATGCCCAGTAACGACTTGGCACTCGTCAACGACCTTTCCTTGAATGGCTGCTAGCCTCTACTCCGAGGGGGACGCCAGGTAAGACACCATATTGAGCCGTTCTGTGATGGCGTTAAGCAGGATTTCGGATAGTTGGCAGAGAATCCCAGATCCGTCAATAGCCGGACGGTCGTCTCTGTGTGTCCCATCGACCAGCTCCCGCGAGCGGGCACGTATCAGCCAGTCATCCATGTACGGGTATGCCCTGTAGACGCAGATGGGCCGCCACTGGTACAAGGCATTTCGTGAACATTCTGGGGGCAGACTTCAAGCCGAACGGTGGGGTCTTGAACTGGTAGTGCTGGCCCTGCACCAGGAAACGTAGAATCTTCCAATATTTCTTGTGAATGGGGACATGGAAATAGGCGTCCTCCAGGTCCAACAACGTCAAGAAGTCTCCTTTTTCCAGTTGGCCGAGCACGTGTTGCAACGTGATCATCCTAAACTTTTGGGACTTTAGGTATTTGTTCTGATGTCGTAGGTCCAGGATGGGCCTCCAACCCCGTCTTCTTTCTGACTAGAAAGTATCTGGAGTAGACTCCAGAGTCCTGGAGCCATTGGGAAACCAGCTCTATCGCTGCTTTTCGCAGCATGGCCCGTACCTCTTCCACAAGCAGAGGATGTGCTGCTCCTGACGGGGGAACCGGAGGGATCCATGGATGCCTGGGTTGGAGCTCCAGGGTGCTTCATTGGGCAAGACCGTCTAGCACCCATCTGTTGGTGGTGATCTTTCTCCACTCTTGAACTGGGGCCTGGGCCAGTTTCACCCTTTCTGGCGTGCCTGCAGACTTTGCCAAAGTCATTGCAACTGTGTCACACTTTGGGGGCAGGGACACTTTCTGAGCCGTGGGAGCTACCCTCTTAGGATCAGTGCCCGTAATGCCATGGAAGTAGTAGTCATCGACTGAGTCGCCGACAAGGTCTTTGCCTGTGCAGGTTGGGCCTGCTTGGGCTGCGCGGCTTTCTTCTCCGTCCGCGGCTTCTCTGATTTCTCCCGTGGTTTAGCTGGGGTAGACAACTTCCTCTGTGAAGAGGAGCTTGAAGGTAAGCTGGCAACGGAGGCAGAAGGTAAATGTCATGCCTCCGCCATGGGCGCCTACATTGGCGATTAAAATGGACAAATTGATATTCATTTATCTGTGGAAAACTGATATTCACTTCTTGGACTTTATTTCCCATTTGCAAAACTACACTTACCACAATGCACTTGACTACAACCATCTATTCCTGGCCCTTCCTATTCGTCATCTTCAGAACTACAATCATCAGAAGCCTTAGGGATTTGCTCTGCTTCCACCAGCTCAGGAACAGAGAGGGAGGTGGCTGATTGTCTGCAGGTGTGCTTGGCCAGGTGCTACCAATTAGCCTGCCTCTGGGCTGGGCTGGGCAGTATAAAAGCTGCTGCCTGCAGGGGCTCAGCCTCTTGCATTAAGAGTCCTTCCTACACCTTTTTGCTTCGAGCTTCGTATCTTTGTATGCGATTCCTCTGCATAGCAGCCGATCACGCTCCGCTGCTACCTTCCGCCATTGCCTTCCAGGATTCAGCCTTGCAGCCGATCACACTCCGCTGCTACCTTCCGCCATTGTCTTCCAGGATTCAGCCTTGCAGCCGATCACGGTCCGCTGCTACCTTCCGCCATTGCCTTCCAGGATCCAGCCTTACAGCCGATCACACTCCGCTGCTACCTTCCGTCCTTGCCTTCCAGGCTCCAGCCAAGCAGCCGATCACGCTCCGCTGCTACCTTCCGCCATTGCCTTCCAGGCTCCAGCCAAGCAGCCGATCACGCTCTGCTGCTACCTTCCGCCATTGCCTTCCAGGCTCTAGCCAAGCAGACGATCACGCTCCGCTGCTACCTACCGCCATTCCCTCTGGGCTTTTTTCCTTACAGCCCTGCTCCTTTTGGGCCCACTCCTTGCTGCCCGGCCCTTCTGGGCTCCTTGCCGTGCAGCCTGTTTCACTCCGCTGCCCTAAGCCCTCTCCCTCGGTGCTTCCTTTCTTACAGCCCTGCTCCTTTTGGGCTTGCCCATTGTTTTCCGTGCTTTTCTGAGTTTCTACCTTGTACCCTACCATTCCCTGCTATCCACATCAGTTTACATTCATTATTTACTTTTAGTTATTACAGTTTCTCTGTTTCCTGACTGCTACTCCCTTGCTATCTTCCTTGTTTTCAACCCTCAGTACTTTCTTCCTATCCAATCCTGTTATACGCCTTTCCCTTCATTTTCCTTCTGCTAGTTTGTTATTCGACTTCCTTTTCCCTGGATTTATCTGTTAGTGTCTTCTCTTGTACTGTTTGTAAACCCCTTGTACAGAGCTTGTCTGTTGGTTTCCGTCAGGCAACCTCTGCCCCTTCCCTTGTCTAGTTTCTACGTTACAGACACCCATAGCTGTTGTTCCAAGCCATGAGCAAACAGTGTGGGCCTCTGGTATAGCAAACTGTGCAGAAGGTTAGAGTTTTCCTAAGGTTCGTGGAATACTCTTTTCCTATATCTGCATACACCCCTAGAGGGAATCTATCCTGTACCTTTTCCGTTACTACACTTGCCTTCTTTTCGCTCTCCTTTCTTTCAGCTGTGTGTGAACTTTTCTATCCACTTTACTTTGGCACAACCACCCAATTCCTTCCTGGGTGTCCAGTGCCACTCTTAATAGAGTGCCATCCTTGACAGTAAAGCTGATCGCGCCCTATCCACTTTGATACCCGCTTCCGTGGCAAACCCAGTGGACTCGGACTTGCGGCTCTTGGCCTTATCTTGGGCCCCCACGGATGAGACTCCATCAAAGGACTTAGAAGACCGCTCCTCTGACCAGCCCATCTTGGGCGAGGCAGGACCATGCTCGGAGCACGGGTCAGAGATCTTGTTCGTGTTAAGCCATGCCGCCAGTTTACTATGCCTGTCCCTTGTTGTTTTCTTTAAGAAACGAGGCATATCTCGCGCTCTACTTCCTTGTGGTCCGTGTGCAGGCAGTAGAGGCATTGCAGGTGCTTGTCCTCCACAAACACATTCGGTTGCCCGCATTTGGTGCAGGGCCTGAAGAGGGACCTTCCCTCCTCCTTCTCCTCCGTCATGATCGGAGGGCGCGAAGTAAGCCCAAGATGGCCTTGTAGAGTGTTCGATGGATCTTTGCCCTTGTGGGGAGCGGAACTGCACTGACAACGGGTGCCCGCTGTTGGCAGATGGAGAACAGAGAACACAGGCTTCTTTGAAACAAAAATGTAACTTTTTCTGTTGAAAACATGAAAAAACCTACGAATAGCACAGAGAGTGTTAGGCAGAAACCTGTGCAGTTCCCTCTGGGACCACTGCAAAAGATTTAGGACTGCAGGTGTTTGGCAGTAAACCCACTTGGTAGCAGTCTGTACCACACAGATTCACTTGGTAGCTGTGGCTGAGCAGTCAGACTTCCCTCAAGAAGAGTTAGACAGTATACAGAGTATTCACAATAGGTCAAGAGAACACAGTAGAACAAGTAAACACTGACCAGGGCTTGGGGTAAAAGAGATATAATTATTTATTTAAAACCACATCTAGAAAAACACACAGGCACTAATAGTAAGCAATTCAAAAACACGGTCACTAAAAGATATACACTCCCTTAAAAGAATATTAGACAAGTCTTAAGTAAAGCCCCACTTATTTTCAGACAGCGGTGAGCGCTTAACGTAGATGGCACTCTAATAATTTGTTTTAAAAAGGGAGAGAAGAGCAGAGAACAAGTTGAAACAGATCCCAACACTTTTACCAGAACATAACAAGAGAGGAAGGCAGAGTAAAACCGTGAAGTGAGAGTTCAAGAGGTCGGATCCACTTTCAGAGGATCCAAACGAAATGTGTCCAAGATCACACGGTTTCAGTGCACAAGTCTTGTAAAGGTTCAAAAAGGAGTTGGACCAAAGAAAGGGACCAGTTAGAGGGTCAAGGCGGCCAGCCCAGTCCAGAAGGTTAAGGAGTTATTATTACCTTGTTGCAATCTTTAGAAAGGGAGGCCTGGCGGACACGGTACCTTAAAGTGGTGAGAACGCTCCAGCGGGGGCAGTTGTTCCTGGCAGCGGATGCAAGTTGGTGCTTCGTCCGGGGTAAGAGAGGATCTAGTCGTGGAGGAAGACAGGAGTCCGTTGCACTGCCAGGGAAGAAACCAGCCGCGGAGTTTCTCAGGTACAAGGAGCGGTCCGGTGATTCGCGGTTCAGTGGTGAGTGGCTATCCGGCTGCCGGGGTACTTGGCACGGGCAGTTCGACCACAAACCGGGCTGGGGTGCGAAGAAAGAAAGGAAAACTGGTTGTGCCCACCAGTCAGGGGAAGAAGCCTCTCCAGCCGGGAGATCTTCTCTGTCGTCGGGAAGTGGTGAGTCGGTTCTGCAGGGCTCCACCGGTGGTGTCGTCGTGGTAGGTCGGCTCAGCTTCTCCCTCGTCGGATTCTCAGGTCCTGTGGCGACTTCTGAAGTTCCAGTCCCCAAAGCCCTGCTTTTATGCAGCATACCCCCATTCACTCAGCCTAGCTGTCAATCAAACATGCTAAGTGGTGAGCCGGCCGGCTCACCACTTGGGCCAATCACACAAGAGTGCGACTTGAGTTACCAAGGTAACTCAGTCCAGGGTTCCTAAACCCCCTCCCACACCCCCTGTGGTACCCAGACAGAGTGGCACCACTTTTGGAGGCTTCTGTGGAGAAGCCCGCCAAAAAGTGGAACAAAGGGCTCAACTTGGGTTGGAGTCACAGAAGAGAACACAAACGCCATTTTAGAATCGAGTCTTGGCAAGAAATACCAACTGGAGAATTCATATTAATTAAATAAACCGGCGGTATGTTCGAGGCTATGAGAATTAAATAATTAAAGTTGGTAGCCTCGAACAATGGGAAAATCCCATAGGAAAATATTTGCGGTCGAATATAAAAAGTAGTTTCCACTGCCACCAGCCAAAACCCGATCAGGGGGGACGGAGACGTGCCCCCTCGACTAACAGACCCCGGGGCAATCGAATTACCCTGACCAGTACGTCCACAATATGATGGTTTGTACTGGTTTCTGTTAATAATTTGGGACTAGTAAAGCCAATGGTGACTTTACATGCCCTGGGAGACAGTAGTCAGTCCCAGGGTATGGAGTCTATGGTGGGGTGTCACTATAAGACCCCTGTGTTACTGCACGGAGGGTGCTATGTAACACACATAGGAAAAACACATGAGACCCTATGGAGTAAAGGACCCCATAGCCCATAAAACACATTACCAATCAAAGGAATACCATGAATCATGTCCAAGAGTGGGAGAAAAAGAGTCTCACTCTTGGCAGGAGGAAAAAAACAAACTCCAGAAATCCAGCAAAGCTGCTGGGGGACTCACTAGGTTAGGAAATTCAGCCTAAAGAGAGAATTCTCCCTAACAGAGAGCGAACTCGAGGACTCCCAACACTGAAGCGTGCAGTAGAAATCTGAAGATGGCTGCCAGAGGAGGGGCTTAGAGAGAGGACTGTCATTGAATGGGGGCAGTATGACCCAGAGGGCAGTGATTGGTTTCGAGGAGATGTACAATTTTAAGTGAAAGTGAAACCGTTTTTTGTTTTACCGAGGATTCCCAGCCTGACGACGGGGAATATTCATGGGAATGTGAATCCATGCCAGACCCCATGCTGGAGAACCTTTATTGTTAAATTCAAGGGGTTTGGAAAAACTCTGGTCTGGCCCTATATCTAAGATGGGAGTAATCTCGACCATCAAATAATAAAGAAACAGTCCTAGTCAGTCTTAGTCAAACAATAAAGGCCTATACTATGATATGATGTGGCATTTATAACGCGCCTATACACAAGTGTTTCAAGGCGCGATGAGGCAAGGTAGGGGGGAAAAGGGGGAACACAGACAAACAATCCTACTAGGCCAGGTGTCATTCAGATCGCGCAAGTGCATGGGAAAGGGAAGGGGGAGAGTGCCGGGGGGGTAAGGGGGGGAAGGACAGTGCAGTACATGGGATAATAGAATAAATAACAATAGTAGAAGTGCGGCCAGCAAGTGGCAAGGGTAAGTGCAGGCATGTATCAAGTGCTGGAAATGGGACTGAGGGGATACAGAAACAGTCCCCAGGTTGCCAGGAAGGCAGTGCAGGTTTGCGACTGGCTGGGGAGGGGACCTGGGCCCGAGATCAGAGGGTGGCCAGGTAACCAGTGCAAGTTAGGTTTCAACCAGGAAGTCAGCAGGGGAGAGGAGGAGAAAAAGCTGAAGCAAAGAGAAAGGTTTTGAGGTGCTTACGGAACCGGTGATGGATCTCCTCAAATTTCAGGGAGGCAGGGAGGCCATCCCAGAGGGAGGCCCCAGCCGAAGAGAGAGATCTACCACCAACTTGTTGCTTGGAGAAGCGACTGACCCTGAGGGAGTAGGAAGCGGATGAGCGAAGAGCTCGAGAAGGTAGATATTTAGGAAGAGAGAGTGGAAGGTATTGCGGCCGCAGAAGGCCTTGTGGACAATGCAGAGGGTTTTGAACTTAATCCTTGGAGTCACAGGGAGCCAGTGCAGAGATTTCAGTCCTGGAGAGATACGATCCCTGGGCTTGAGGACAAGGCCAAGTCTCGCAGTCCTGTTTTGGATGAGTTGCAGAGGTCGGAGAGTAGAAGCAGGCAGATTTAGAAAGAGGCTGTTGCAATAGTCCAGCCCAGAGAGAACCAGTGCTCTGGAGACAGTGAACTTCTGGGGGAAGGAGAGGAAGGATACCTCTGAGGAGGTGCAGCTGATAGTGTGACTTTTTAGAGACGTCAGAGATGTGAAAAGAGAAGGAGAGTGTGGAGTCAAAGATTACCCCAAGGTTTTTAGCCTCACAGGTGGGAGCAGGAGGAAGGCCAAGAGAGGCCGGCCAGAGAGTGACGGGAAAGGAGGGAGTCAGAGTGCTGATGAGGAGAATCTCAGTCTTACTCGCATTAAGGCAGAGATTATTGGTGGCACACCACTCCTGGATAGCGGACAGGCAGTCAGAGATGAGAGAGGGAGAAGAGGTGGCTGAGGGTAGCCGGAAAATCAACTGAGTGTCATCCGCATAGCACTGGAAGTTAGGGCAGAGCGCGGCAATGTGGTAGGCAAGAAGTGCTAGGTATTGGTTGAAAAGGCAGGGAGAGAGGTTAGACCCCTGGGGAACACCACAGGTTGAGATAGAGATAGAGGAGAGGAAGGGCCCAAGTTGAACCTGGGAGGATCGATCGGAGAGGAAAGAGGTCAGCCACGCCAGAGCCTGGCCGGTGATACACAGGTTATCACAGAGACGGTTGAGCAGGATGGCGTGGTTGACAGCGTCGAAGGCAGAAGAGATATCAAGTAAGAGGAGGACACAGGGGGTGTTGGAATCAAGGTTGGAGAGCAGGTCTTCACAGATGTTCAGGAGAGCAGTTTCCGTGCTTCTGGCAGTTCTGAAGCCAGACTGATGTTCCTGGAGACAGCCAACAGATTCAGTGTGGAGATTGAGCTGGGAGATGGCCAGCTTTTCCAAGTGTTTGCCCAGGAAAGGAGTGATGGAGATTGGGCGATAGTTATCTGGGCAGGAAAGGTCGGCAGAGGATTTCTTGAGGAGAGGGTGCACAAGGGAGTGCTTCAGGGGTGAGGGGAAGACTTCAGTGGCGAAGGAGTGGTGCAGAAGTCGGCCAGGGCAGGAGCCAGGGAGTCAATGTGATCCTTGATGGTTTTGGAGGAGCAAGGATGAACCTGTTTTGATGAGACTTTCATAGATCGGACTTGTCTAGAAACCTAGTCTGGGGAGAACAGGGGAAAGGAAGAGAAGGAGGGAGGAGAGGAGGCCGAAGAAGGGCCAGAGGAAGAGCAGGGAGTAGACGGAGGAAGGAGAGAGGAGGAGAGAGAGGACAGGATGTCCTGAGTTTTAGAGATGAAATGAGAAGCAAGAGCCGTGCAGAGGGCCTGGAAAGGGACAGGAGAGGTAAAGACTGCAGCAGGATTGGCCAGTTCCTTGCAGATTTTAAAGAATTCAGCCGAGTTGTTGGATGCCGCAGAGACCCTGGCTTGGATGTGAGCTCTCTACTTGGTGAGGACAGAGAGCCGGTAATGCCTTTGGAGCAGGTAGCAGGCCAGTTTGTCAGAAGATGCACAAGAAGCCCGCCATTTCCTCTCAGCCACCCTGCACTCGTGTTTAAGGGTGACGAGCTCAGAGTCGTACCAGGAGTTGCACTTGGCTTTGGGCTTCAGGCAGATCCTCATGACAGGGGCAATAACATCAAGAGTATCAGATATAGCAGAGTGGAGCATGGAAAGGGCTGTGTCAGGGTGTGAGTCAGCCAAAGAGGGAGAGGGGGGTGAGAAAGTGGCGGTGAAAGCCTCGACTGACACACGCTTCATGGGTCAGATGACCGAGAAGGTGGGTGGCAGTGTTGGAGTTGGCTTGGCCTGAGGGGTAGAGAGTGTGAGATGGGATGAAAGGAGAAAGTGATGGTTTCAGGAGAGAGGAGTGGTGAGAGGGATAAAAAGGGGAAGGTCTGAGGAGATCAGAACATCCCGAGTTGATTCAGGCTAGAGGGGAGAATGGAGAGTGAGAGAGAGTACTAACAAAATCATAATGCTTGCCATCACTCTGATACACTCGAATGTGATATGTGGATATGTATCTACAAAAGGAAAAATCAATGGTGAAACGAAATGACAGAATGACAATACAAATCAGTATTCATTCTCGTCCCCAAGTTGTACAGCACAGGGTTAGGTGGAACACTTGATGGATGAACACACTTTGGCTTGCGAACACAGTTAGGCGGCTGGCTCTGCCCTCCAGAGCCTTCTTGACCATTCAAGTCTGAGTCCTCTCACCCATGTCCAGGTCATTCTTCAAGTTTCTATACAGTTTCAGCAAAACAGTTTCTGAGCATAGTATTTGATCACATTTCACTATAGGTTCCCCTCTTTCGGGCTCAAACCTTCTCTCATTGATGGGGTTCCCTTCCCTGAGCTTTCTTGACATTCCACACTATAGGTTCCCCTCAGTCGGGCATAAACCTCCTTTGCGTAGTTTGATTTCGCTCTCAAAGACTTTCAAAACAGGGAGGATTTTCGCTCTCACCTCCACATGACCACTTCGGCCCTCCTTCCTTTCTTTACTTCCACTTTACATATTTTCCTTCAGTTCCAATGTCTTTTGGAAAATGTACTTGTTATGTATGATTTGCTTTTCAAACGGGTCTCCCTCAATCAGGTTTGGACTCTCCTTTTACTTTCACACACGGGTCTCCCCCGGTTGGGCTCGGACCCTCTTTTTACTTTTACACATGGGTCTCCCTCGGTCGGGCTCGGACCCTTCTCTTGCTTTTCATATGGGTCTCCCGCAGTTGGGCTCGGACCTTCCTTTCCTTTCTCTTGCCATATTCAACAAAACAAATTTCAACAGTTTGTGAGTTCTTCACTTAACGTTCATCATCTCTCGCTTCCCGCTGCCTCTACAGCTTTAAAACATTTCACAGAGACTTTCGATTGGGCAATCTCACTTCGCCGGATCACTCTGCTACTTTGTATTTCATATTCACAGTTCTTAACAGTGGATTGGTGTCCAGTCAATTCGTCGAAAAAAAACTGGTCGACTGCAATTTGGTCGACGCAATTTGGTCGAAAACCAAATGGTCGAATTTTTTTTTTTTTATATATTTATTTTTCGGGTTTTCGTTTAGTTAAAAAAGGGGTTTTTAGAGGAAAAAAAAGGGGGTTGGGGGGGACCCCCCCCAAAAAAATAAAAAAAGGGTTAAAATAAAATAAAAAAAAAATTTCGACCATTTGGTTTTCGACCAAATTGGTTCGACCATTTGTCTGGTCGACCAATTTTTTTCGACCAAATGTCTGGCAACCCAGTGGATTCACTTTCTCTCGCAGCTTATCAACGTTTGTGTAACCTTCATCCCTTGGATACTGTTGCAAGCATTTCAATTAGCAGACCAGGCTTTCTTTGCTTCCTTCAACTCACTGGTCGTTTTAAGATGCTTTCCGTCTTTCGTGCCTTTGATGTAGGAGTCAAGGTTATTACCACTGACGCTTCTGCGCCTCCCCAACTCTGCCGTTCACCCAGGAGGGTAGCTGGTAACCTTGTAGCACTCAGAAGACTCTTTATCCATTCTAGCTGGGCTGTCCTGCACAATGCACAGGGCCTTTTCGGAAATAACGATCTCTCGCTGGGGAGGAGTGGTGGGGTCTCTGGCTTCCTGCCCCTTTGGAATAACCACTCGGTTTGTCGCTCTCCTTCGCCTGGTACGCCATAGCACTGGAGGGACTACCCCTTCTCGTGCACCGCTATGCTCAAAGTGTATCTCAGTGTTCCACCTTTTAACCATGTCTGGAGAGTTAATAGGTAATAGGTGTGCGTGATTAAAGTCAAGTGCCTAACACTGCCTGATCTCGTTAGAGGGACATGTCCAATTTATTGCATGGGTGGTAATCCTTTCAGCCCTAGACCTCCTCTTCCTCAGCTCAGTATTTGTGTAGGGGCGCCGGAGGGTCTGGGAGTTGGAATATACCATAAAATAGGATTGGATAGGGGTATTGGAAAGGGGGGGAACTGCATCTCGCCACTGGGTGTCCCTCCCCCACTCCCACACCTCACCCAGGTGATCCTCCCGCACTTGTCCAACCCCTGGGTCTGAATACAAAGGCGATGGCTGTGCCCTGGCCGCCTGAGCAAGGGATCCCCAGGGTCTGGGCAGTGAAACACCTTCAGGCTTTTCACAACGTGAAAAAACATAGCCTCCTGGTACCAGCAGGATGACAGGGATCACCAGAATCACAGAGAATTTCGAATATCAATTGGACCGTCAGTGTGTCCCCCAGAGCTCCCTGTTGCGGAAATTCCCTTCAGCAGAACAACTCACACTTCTTATTCACACAGGAAGCGAGGAGGTCTACCTGATCAGTCCCCCACTGGGAGAAAATCTCCTCCAGAACTTCCTGACAAACCTACCACTCATGCGAGTTCAAATTCAATCTGCTCAAGGCAGCCAAAATGACTTTCTCCATCCCAATTAGATGAGCCACCATCAGAGATACGTCGTTCTCTAGAGACCAGAACCCTCAGTCTCAATGCTTATTTGTGCAGAAGCAAGGACCCTACACCAATTTGCTTCTTGAAGTAGTGCATGGCTACCATATTTTCAAGCAGGACCAGCACAGTCTTACCCTGCTCTGAAGGAAGTAAGGTGACTAGGGCCAACCTCATTTCCCTCAACTCCAGCAAGTTGATGTGTTCCCCAGACTCTGATGGAGACTACAGGTCACTCACCATTAGGTCTTGCAGGTGAGCACCCCAGACCTTCAAGAACACATCTTTGACTACTGTTATGACAATGCTCCTTGCAACAGGTTGTCTCATTAGGACTACCATGCTAGGTCCGAGGATTTCCCAAGACTTACAGCAGGTCCGAAGTGTGACCCTGAAACGAGATCACTGACAACTGGGAAGCCACTGAAGTGATCCCATGCACAGAGAGGCCCCTGGAACATCTACAATTCATGAGGCCATGAGACCGAGCAAGTGCAGTAAGGCTGAGGCCAGAACTCTCTTGTGTGATTGTAGGACATGCACCATCTTGGAAATGTTCGTCACTTGGTCCTCAGGGGGAAGTGGCTTCCCAGGGAGTTTCCAACACCGCACAGAGGGACCGGGATGACAAAACCTGAGACTTCTTGAAGTTCAGGGAGGAGCCCAAGCTGTGCAACAGACTGCATGTGTGAAACAGATGTGCCAAAGTCTTGGCAAAAGTAGTGACTTCAGACAAGCCAATCATCCAGGTAAGGAAAAATATGAATACCTTCTCATCTGAAGCGATTGCTACCCCTCCTGGAGCTTGGTGAAGACGCTGGGTGCAGAATGGTAGTGGCAATGGCCTACTATGAATCTGAGGTGCTTCAGGTGCTTTAGGTGAATCGGCACATGGAAGTGTCAGGAATCTGGCCAGAGAGCACAGGGCAAAAGCTGTATGCACTGTAGATTAGGGTAGATTGCAGAGGCAATGATATTATATAACAGAACCTGAGTGCATATCAAGCTGATCTGAGTTGAGACAGGTATTCACAGGAACTACAGGGGCAGGAGCTGGCTGTAAACAAAGAGACACAGAGAAAGCAAAGACAAGCAAATATACTGGGCAACACAGATTGATCAGAATAAAGGGTGTAATGGAATATGATAAGGGGTCTTCAAGGATTAGGGAAAACCGTTGGCGTCGGTACCAGCAGATTACTCTTAACAACTGTCATACAGCAGTGTCATGAGTTAGGCGTGCTGAAGAGACTGTTGTACTCAGTACAAGGGTAAAACTGGAGACCTTATATTGAGGCAGGTACGACTCCAACAGACTAGATGAAGACAACATAAGTCGTTCCCTTATCTGATCTGAACGGAGACCAACCCAGGGGTCACACTGTAAATGAATATAGAGCGGAGGCATAACAATGGACCAAGATTTAATACAGGCAGAAAGCAGCGTAGAAAGAAATAACCAGGTACAGGACAGGTAGAAAAACAAAGTACAATGCAGAGACTGGTATACGAATACAAGGGTTTCAGGAAACTCGGAGTACTCATGAACAGGCACTAGAACAATGGACTGAAGTCTGGTAATATCACAGGCAAGGAACAAGTAGGAAAACTTCAAGAGACTGGAATTACAGAGCAACAGAGAGAAAAGCTAGGCAGAAACAGGTCAAGTCTGTGAAGCAGAATGCGCACAGAAAAGAGGGTGTTTACAGAAGGTAAGAAAGGCAGCAGAGATATCAGAACAGAACTGGATGGCCTTAATAGCTAAACTGGACAGGAGCTGTAACACATAAGCAAAGGTAGGCAGGGTTTCAGAAGTCAAGAGCTGGAAAATCAAGGAAAGGTTCAAAAACAGACAGACTTTAAAACCAGACTGAAAAGGGTACTGCAAGGCAGCAACAACAAACAGGATCCAAAAGCCAAAATCAGGGTATTCAGGAAAGGTTCAATAACTGGTCACAGTAGCACAGAACAAACTCCAAGAGGAAGCAGTTGACTGAACAACTGCTTCTGTTCATAGTGAGCTTATAAAGGCCCTCCCATCCAAAAAGCCCAACAGGGTGGAGCTGACTGCACTGTCAGGCAGCTGTGTTCAATTAAGCCCAGCCCCTGCTTCAGTAGCCTGCAGCAGTGGATTGTAATTAAAGTCTCTTTAGCTCTCAGCAGCCTAGCCTGCAGTGGCTTGCAACAAGGGAATGCAATCAGGGCCTCTCCAGCTCCTAGAAGCTTGCTGCAAACAAATGTACTTAGTGTGCCTCCTCCAGACCTTTGCCTCTTGGACAGCATACATGTACCAGAATGCATCTCCTGGTTTACCCCAAAACCCGGAATGGAACATGAAATTCGATTAGTCCAAACCTGCAACAGTGAAACAAGTACATGAATGCAAGGGCCATTGGGGCGTGGCATGGCAGCCATGTGAGAAGCTGCATTTCATGGGAGCTCCCAGAGATCTGAAATGATCCTAGAACGCTTGTGAAGCGGAGGAGGTGATTATAACTTTCACACAGATCCACAGGCGCATGAATGTGCGCTGCATGCGAAACACCAACCTACAATTACAGCTGAGACACGATACAGAAGTTCTGTGTAAAATAAGAAAAGGCGAAGTCCCGAGGAACATAGGCAAGATGGCCGCCCCAAGGACAAAGGACTGAGAATGCACAGCTGGCAAACTTCGACGGGCTGATGCCATGAGAAAAGACAGCGAGGCATCTCTGATGGACGTGGTTGGCGCCGGAGGAATCATGCCTGCGGAGACATGAGCTCTGGAGAAGGACTGCATTGCCTACAGCCTGCGGAATTATTAAGAGCTCAGCCCTCTCATCTCCGGCGACCGAACAGAGGAAGGAGAGTTACCGTATGACAAGATACGGCGACCATGGTTGGGGGCGCTCGCAGAGCAGGCTAGCCTGCAGACCGAAGCAACAACGCCTGAAGCGCGGTGCTGGTGTCCCAAGTCAACATTAAAGGAGCCCAGCCTCACGCTACTGTTGAGGAGACAGGAGGATACATTGCCTCGCGAGCGCAGCGGCTGCATGTTTGTAGCAGCTATATCAGATAAGCAGAGCGAGTGCCCGGAGTACACATCGGAGGAGCCTGCCCTTCACAGGTATTGGAGAACAAAACGAGAGGATACTCATTACGAGTCCAGCGATAACCGTGCCGGAAAAAATGGCAGGTTACCGCCAGACACGTATAACCATTCCGCCTCCGTGATTCCCAGAATCACCGGGGCATTACGGCCCCGGTGACCCGGGAATTCCGGAGGCGGATTCTGTAAGTCCCCATTCCCATGGAGTCCAATAGGACTCCATGGGGATGGGGACAATGGAAACACTGGTTCTGTTTATGACGGAGCCGGTGTTTCCATGTCCGCCTGCAGGCGGGTGGTGTAAACCACTCCTGCCTGCAGGACTCTTAATCAGCCAGTCCGGAAAGAACGGTGGCAGTGGTTTTACCGCCACCGTTCTTTCCGGACCGGCAGAGTCATAATGAGGCCCTTTGTCTCCCGAGCGTAGCAGCTGCTACGACTGGGCCAATACAGGGGAGGAGGGAGAGCTCCCCTGACCTTACGCACGGAGGGTGAGACAAACTGTAAAGCCTCTCCTGGAGCATACTCATATGTGGAATGGGCACGCCACCTGTGATGTATTAAAAACCTAGAGGAGATCGGATCCACACCCTCAGTGTCTGCCAGGCAGGAAAGAGTAAGAGCCTGGCAAAGTAGACAGTGGAGCAGATACACGTGAGAAAGAGGGGCTGGTGGGCGAAGGTCCCAAAGTGACATGAGGAGGCAACACGCGACAAGTGCCACAAACAGAACGCCTAAAGGCAGAACGGTGCAGCAGGGATGAATGCGCTGGTGAACGGTCGGAGGAAGTGAAAGAGGCACTAGCCCCAAGAAGTGGAGCGCACAGATACCCTGCACATAAGTAGGCGTAAGGCAGAAGCCCCGCAGGAACTGCTAACCATAAGGAAGAGTGGACGGCTGCAACCAAGGAAGTACAGAAACTGCTGCCAAAGAAAAGTACCCAGACTAGACACCCAGAGGCTGGACTTTCATAGAGGTATGGACAGAGGATTGAACGTGCATAGTGACACTCCAGCACTGTGCAACACACAGAAGACAGGGAGCAAGGCAAATTGTGGCCCTGCAAGGCGAGAAGGCGAGGACAGCAGCACACGACCTGAGGACCACCCCTGCAGAGACAATGGCCAATAAGACGATCAAGGGGAAGGGGAAGCAATCCACGTTAAAGGAGTTTGCCAAATCCCCACAGACAATGGAGGCCGGAAGGGATAAAGGACGGAACACGCAAGGCATAGTGGCCCCAGTGCGGGATGATCACCAGATTCTGGAAGCGATAGCAGATCTGAAGGCGTTAGGAGAAGCCAAAGTTGATGCTGCGATGGCCGAACTAAAGACCTCGCTGGAGTTTAAAATAGACGTGTTGCAGGTGGACGTCAATTTGCTGCGACAGGACGTAAGGTCACTTGCGGAAAGCACAAGTAAACTGGAAGAAGAGGTGAAGGCCAATACAGCCACATGCACGCCGAACGCCACTGAAATACATACATTGAGGCAGCAAGTGCGCAACTTAGATAACCGTGCGGAGGAAGCGGAAGGGCGCGCACGAAGAAACAACATACGTATTGTGGGGCTACCGGAGGGTCAGGAGGGATCAGACTCAACCAATTATGTTGAAACAATGCTGCTGCAGAAAATTGAAGGAGGTGCGCTCACCCAGGGGTTCGCAGTAGAGAGAGCACATAGAGCACTGATGCGGAGGCCGCCACCGGGAGCTCCCCCAAGACCGATCATCGCCAAAATATTGAATTACAGAGACAGAGAGAGGATATTGGAGTACTTTAGGAAAGGGGGAGCAATACATAGAGCGTCATCGTCTATCACAGCATACCCCCGACTATGCCTTCCTGGTAAAGAGACAGACTGCCTCATCACGACTTCGGCGGTAACCCTTAAATCCGGTGGTAGCGCTATTACCGTCGGATTTAAGGGTCCGCCGAATCAGGGCTTCGGCGGATTTCGCCCCAGCTCTGAGGCTGGAGACCAATGACCGCTGACTGTCAACTCGTTGGCATGAGCTCCCCATCCCGTGAGGGATGCGTCCGTCACGATCGCCCCCTCTGGCCAGGGCAGCCAAAATGGGGCCCCCTTCATCAGATTGCCCTCGACGGCCCACCACAGAAGGTCCCGGGCCACCGAGGGCGGCACCTGAACAGGGTCCGACAGCCTGCCGGAGGACTGAGACCACTGGAGCTTGAGTGCCCACTGCAAAGATCTCATCCGCAGACGAGCCTCTGGCACCAGAAGAATGCAGGATGCCATGAGGCCGAGCAGTCTCAAGAACTTGGACGCTGGGAGATTCTGGGCAAACTGAAACTTGTGCACCATCTGCTGAATGTGAAGAGCCCTCACCTGAGGAGGAAAACACTGCCCCAGGGACGTGTCGAGCACTGCTCCGATGTACTGGAGCCGCTCCGTTGGTGTCAAATGGGACATCTTTAAATTGAGGGCGAAGCCCAGCCTGTGAAGGGAGTGGCAGGTGACGGACAGATGATCCAGGACTTGCTCGGGAGAGCTCCCCCTGATCAACCAATCGTCCAGGTAGGGGTAGACATGAATCCCCTCTCTCCTGAGATGTGCTGCCACCACCACCATGAGCTTGGTGAAAACCGTCGGGGCGGAGGTCAATCCGAACGGCAGGACCCGAAACTGAAAGTGCGAGTCGCCAACCGCAAACCTCAGGTACTTCTTGTGCTTGGGATGGATCGGCACATGGAAGTAAGCATCCTTGAGGTCGAGAGACACCAACCAGTCCTGAAGTTGAAGGGCCTGGAGGACTTGAGAAAGAGTCACCATCTTGAACTTGTCCTTCCTGAGGAGTTTGTTCAAACCGCGCAAGTCCATGATGGGTCTCAATCCCCCGTCTTTCTTCGAAATCAAAAAATAAGGGGAATACCATCCCTTGTTCCTCTCCGCTACAGGCACCAGTTCTATGGCGCCTTTCTCCAGCAGGGCTTGAATTTCCTGCGCAAGGAGCGGATCCGGACTCTTCAAAGAGGTTCCCTGGTGGATTGTCGTGAGGCCTCTGCCGAAAAGGAAGACAGTAGCCGTGGGTTATGATCTCCAGAACTCACACATCCGAAGTAATGGCTTGCCACTCTACAAGATGCTGCGCCAGCCTTCCCCCAACCGGCGAACCATGGGACCTGGCCTCATGACTGAGTGGTAGCGGCTGCGGCGTTGCCTGAGGGCAAAGAGGCAACTGCCCGAGCGGCCTTGGCACCTCAAGTACCTTTGTTTCCACCTCTGGCACTCTTACGATGGCCTCTTTGACTGCTAGCTCCCCTCGCTTTACTGAAGGACGAGTAATAGCGAAAGGAACCACCCCTCCATTGCTGTCCCCTAGGACGAAAAGGCAGAGGTTGGCAAACTGCAGCGCCCAACGACTTCGCTGCAGCTTTGGAGGTCTGAAACCTCTCAAGGCTAACGTCAGCCTTGCTGCCAAAAAGGTGTTCACCGTCAAAGGGCATGTTGAGGAGCCGGGACTGCACATCAGGAGCGAACCCAGACTTCCGCAACCACGCAAACCTGCGCATTACGGTGCTCGCCGCCATGGACCGGCTGACACAATCCGCCAAGTCCAAACCCGACTGAACGGCCTCACACATAGCATCCTTGCCATCCTGAACCATAGCAAGGAAACCATCCCGTTCGTCCCCTTCGGGAATATGTTCAGCCGCTAATGGAACACAGTGCCACAGAGTGTGTGTGAAACGAGACAAGGCACATATGGAGTTGACCGCCTGAAGCGCCATACCCCCTGAAGAAAACACTTTCTTCGCCCAGCCGTCAAAACGTTTGTCGTCCCTATCCGGAGGGATGGTAGGATACGACGCCTGCTTTGTCAGGGCCGTAGCCGCCTGCACCACCAAACTCTCCGGAGTGGGGTGCCTAGACAAGTAGCAGGGGTCGCTACTGGCTGGACGGTATTTTCGCGACAAGGACTTGCCCACTGCCGGGAGACTCTCCGGAGCAGTCCAAGCCGCCGCCACCCTTCTCTGCAGAGCCATATGAAAAGGCAAAACCGGGTCAGTGGGGGGACCGAGATCAAGGATGTCCGTGAGATCATCCTGAACGAACTCCCCTGGGGGAGCTGACCAACCCAAGTACTCGGTAACCCGAGACATAAGGCGCCAATATGAAGAATCGGCATGAGTGCCAGGCTCCGGCCAACAAACTCCACCTCCGGAGAGGTGTCCAGTCCACTGGCATCATGCAGCGACTGCCTCAGGTCATCAAACTGGCTATGGCCCGAGATAAGGTCATCTGGAACCGTAACCGGAACCAGGCCGCCATCAGATCCTTCATCACCCTCTGAAATGTACTCCAGGTGGGGAGAGGAAGACCTCTGTGGACCAAAGCAGTGCCGGACCTTAGCCATAGCCTTTCTAGGGGCAAACCCCCTGCCACGGGGCCCCTCCGACACCACCGCCTCGAAAGGGGTCGAGGACGCCGAACGAGTCGGCACCGGCGTGGACAGAAAAGTCGTCGAGGGCACGAACGAGTCGGCGCCGGCGTGGACAGAAAAGGCGTCGACGTCGAGCGAATCGGCGTCAACGTCAGCTGCAGTGCCGCCAGCATCGGCGGCGTTGACACAGTCCTCGAAGCCGGAGCTCCGAGCGTGTCTCTCGACAACCTAGGCGCCGACGGCGTCGACGACCCCCTCGGAGGCAGTGCCTCGAGAGAAATCGTCGACGACCTCGGCGCCACAGGCGTCGACGTCTTCTTCGAAGACGGCACAGGATCACACGGTCTTGAGCGTGTCGAGGACCAGGACCTGGCACGGGCATGGCGAGAACGGCTACCCTTGTCCGAGCGGGACCTCTCCCGTGAGCCGTGCCGACCACCCGAGCCCGAAGGCGTACGAGCGGTGTCTCTCGACCGGTGCCGACCGACCCCACTCGGAGGCGCAGACAGACCGTTGCCCTGCGATTCAAGAATCGCTAGCATCTGCTTCCCAAAGGAAGCCCATTCCTCCGGTGTCGCTTGCATGGAGGGATAAGCGACCCGCCGATGGGCGGAGTCCTCGGAAGAGGACGGGGAAGGCGACCTATGCAGGCGCTTCCGGGAATGCCTCGAAGAGGCAGAGGAGTGGCGAGACCGACTCCTGGAAGGAGACCCACTGGACTTCCGACGATGACGCAGAGAGTCGCCCCTCGAGTCATCCGTCGAAAGCCCCGCAGACCTCGACTTCCGGGGCTTAGACACCCGGCCTACCGACAGCTTCTTCTTGTGTTCCCGCAAGGCCTTTGCCGTGAGCGACTGGCAGTCGACACAATCGTCCGTATCGTGGGCCTCCCCGAGGCACCAGAGGCAGGCGTTGTGCGAGTCCGAGACCGACATCTTGGACCCACAGTCCCTGCAGTTCTTGAAGCCCGGACGCGGGGTTGAAGATGAGAAAGACATCGTCACGAGCAGGTCTTCACAATAAACCGAACAGGTTCAACGAACCGAGAATAGAAAACAGCAAACTCCAATGAGTCGAGGCGTACCGAGATTCACGAAGCGAACACGTTCGCGGAAAAAACGGAACTGAGGCTATGGGCGTCGTGCGTCCTACTATCACATCAGGTGACGTCGGCCGTCGGAGGAGGTCCTCGGGGACGGCGCATCGACGCCATCGACGCAGGACGCAGACGCCAAAGATTTTCCGAAGCAGCACAGCTGTGGACATTACCTGTCATAGATATGGAATACGTCGGAGGACCCAATCCCCTCGATAGTAATGCGCTAAGCATGGCGCTGCTTCGCCTTTCTTTGCTGACCTGTGTTTCTTCTGCCTTTACAGGTCGCAATGGTCTTCTCCGGTGAGCGTGGTATCCCAGAACGATGCCGGCCCAGAGGTGGCCAACCAGGTGAGGTTCTCGTGATGACTGAGGCTTACACCGTAAGTAACCCTTTCTAATGTTGTCTTTCTCTCTCTCTCTCTCCCTTCAGGTTGCTTCGTTCCAGTGAGTATGCAGTGTTCAGAAGATGTTGATTGCTGGATGGGCGACCGCGAGCAGCAGAAGCATGGACGAGAGCCGGGCAGATACAGGATGGAGTTCACAGGTAAGAGTCTATTAATGATGTTCTTTCTCTCCTCTGCAGGCTCGTTGCTCCGAGGATCGCCGGTATCAAGGACACTGGGCACGGTGAGCATTACGCTGCAGGCTGCAGAATAACGCGAAGCGTGTTCTGTGGCTTGGGTGTGGTTTAAATAGCCTCCCAGCAAAGTAGTCCAGGTAATGTAGTCCTAGACTACCATACCCAAAACACTATACCGCACAGTCTAGTTCTAGTGAACTAGACTGTGTGGGTGCCTCTATGTTGGCTGCAGGCCCAAGGAAAAGTAGTCCCCCTCAAAGATGTTCCTTATACTGAATATGAGCCTGGCGCCAAAGGCGCCAGGACAGACTCCAGGAGAGTCTTGGAAGGTAGTGCAAGGCTCCCGAGGCCCTAATGGAACCCCGAACCCTGACCTTACCTGGCAGGTGGACATGCCAGTGGGGGTTTTGGTTAAGGGTCGTGACAGATATTGCCAGAATCCCTGAGGGAGGCGATCATTATTCCACTTCTTAAACCTAATAAGCCAAGCATGGATTGCGGGTCGTATAGACCGATATCCATGCTGAACCAGGACAGCAAGATACTCATGGCTGTGCTGGCAAATAGACTGAGACAGGTCATAAGCAAACTCATACACCCTGATCAGACCGGATATGTTCCGCACAGAAGCATATCCGACAATCTCAGAAGGCTCCACCGTATCATAGAGCAAACAGAAGGGGACTTGCACGAAATTGCAATAGTTTCATTAGATGCAGTGAAGGCCTTTGACTCTGTCAAATGGCCTAGGCTGATGGCAGCCCTAAAAGAATATGGAATAGGGCCCGGGTACCTGAAGTGGGTTAAACTACTGTACAGCTCACCATTAGGCAGAGTCAGGATGGGAGCGGTCATTTCGGAGAGGTGGCGACTCAGCAGGGGAACAAGACAGGCATGCCCCTGGTCCCTGATGCTGTACATCCTCGCACTGGAAACCTTAGCGATATATCTGAGGCAACAATATGAGGAGGTGGGGATCTATACGAAAGGAGGGCCACACCTAATATCGTTGTATGCCGATGATATGCTGTTATACTTGATGTATCCGGAGGAAAATCTGCACTACATCTTAGAAGTAATGGAGCGATTTGTGTTGCTCTCTGGTATTGTAGTTAACCCTAAGAAGTCGTGTATTTTCCCCCTTGGGAGATATAAAGGGATTCCGCTAGAAAACCTACCAGTACAACAAATACCCTGGGAGACTAGAACCTTTAGGTACCTGGGGATCAATATCTATCACACAGTGGAGGCTGAATATAAACACAACAACAGAGAAGGCGGTGGTAAACATTGAGAATAGCATGAGATTCTGGGCTAAGCTCCCCTTGGCCATTGTGAGGAGGGTGGCGTGCTGAAGATGGTTGTATTGCCGAGGCTGTTACACTTTTTTGGGAATATACCATACATGATACCCAAGCGGTCCTTTGTTAAACTTCAGAGCATATGTAGAAGCTTCATTTGGCACAATACCAGAAATAGAATAGCCCTGTGGAAACTGCAGAACATGTATGACAAAGGGGGCATAAAACTGCCCAACTTTGAGGTCTATTATTTGGCCAGTCAACTACAATATTTGGCTAAGTGGTTAACGGAGGACTCAACTTCGGAGTCCAGATTGTTTAGTTCTGAATGTGTCCCGTTCTTTCTAAAATAATGGATAAGGCTGCCTAAATCAGAGCTAAAACGGTGCCCAAGGATGTTAGAACTGGGATGGAAGATGTGGCGCAAGGCTTGCCAGGCCATGGAGAACACGACCCAGTGCTCTCCGCAGGTGCCGCTAGTGGCATTGACCGGAGGGGATGAGCAACTCAGGAAGACGATTCATAAGCATTGGGAACCGGTGGGCATTGCAACACTGGGGGATGTATGGCAAGATGGGAAGGTAATGGAATTTAATGTACTAGTAGAAGAAACTGGCCTACACCCAGGGCAGTATATCACTTATACTAGATTGGTACGGCAGGTGAGGGGAACATGGTCTGAAGTAGTGCTGGAAGAGCAACCCGACACGGCCGTAGAAACAATTCATGATATCTCAGAGTGGGGGCACGAGGTCTCCCGAATCTATGAACTGCTGATCTCCAGGGTGGGAAGGGAAGTGACCCAGCTGAGACGGGAGTGGGAAGAGGAAGCTGGGGGAACCCATGAACGATGGGCTGTGGGAGAGGGTTCAGAGGTACCATAAAAAAGTGTCTAGGAATGCGAGGCTGCAACAAATCCAGCTATATGTAACCCACAGAGCGTACATGAGCCCCCCCAGAGGATTGCTCGATTCAAAAGCGCAGAAATACAAACATGTCCCAAATGTGGTGAAGTGAACGCTGGGATGATACATATGTTCTGGGCATGCCCGGAAATCAGAAAATTCTGGGGAGAAGTAGCCCACCGACTAACCGAGAAAGAGATCACGCTAGATGTGGAATCCGTGTGGGCATGCATGGTAGGGTTTTTTTGTAGCCCGAGTAAACTGAAACACGCGAGTAAACTTAAGGAATTGGCTTATATACTTGCTAAGCGCAAAATTGCCATGGGTTAGAAAGCACGCAACAGAGAAACGGCAGAGATTTGGTGGCATGATCTCCAGAAATGGGTGGAAGCGGAAACGGCAGTATGGAATGAAGCGGCCAATGGGGGGGGGGGGGAGGAGGAAGCAGAAATTCTGATGGCCTGGAGACACTTAGTGGTCAAGCTGTCTGGGTCCACCCAGGCCTGTCCAAGTGAACATGATACCTCTGGGAATACTGAGGGGGAGGTAGCCCTAGAAGAAACAACGGTGGAAGGAGAAGTGGGGTAGGCTCGAGTTAGAGGGGAGGGTAATGGGAAGGCAGTGGATATTTTTCGATTGTACATGATGTTGAAACTGTATGACATGTACTGCTGGGTTTGTTTTTTGTAGATTGGTTGTTATAAAAGTTAATACACATTTTAAAAAAATGCAGGGGCCGTTTGTAGGTTTTAACTACTGTGCAATTATACCATAAACAGGGTCTCTGAATGCACACGGGTAGCGCTGCTGGGTGGCAGGCAAGATCATGACAGGAAGTAGGCATTGTGGAGATCCAGTGAAAACTGCCAGTCTTGACGGTCGAGGGATTGAAGGATTTGGGCTACAGTAACCATCTTGAATTGGTCCTTCTGCAGGTACAGTTTCAAGAACCGTGGATCGAGCATGGTACGCAAACCAACTTCTTTCTTCAGCAACAGAAAATACCAATAAATTGAGCTTTTATATGGTGTTTCATTCCGGAGTCCAGCATCTAAGCACAGGACTGGGTTTTGAACCCATGCTGCTCGCTATTGTCTTGCTTCCAAGATGAGTGCTTTGCCCCTGAGCTATCCTCCCGGCCCCAAATTGACTTGAGTACCAGCCCTGGCCTCATTCCGAGCAGGGCACTAATTCTATAGAGCACTTCACCAGAAACTGAAGGCCCTCTTCCAACAGGAGAGAGTCTGGAGGCAGGCATTGGCCAGAGGGGGATGGTCTGGAGGGTGTTGAGCAAAGGGGAGGTAGTAACCCAGGGGAGCAACCTGTAGGGCCAAGGCATGAGACGTGGTGAGAAACTCATTTTATATGCTGGAAGACTCCTTCTCATGGGCTTTGCACCTGAGGCTGCTGAGGACATGGCTGAGGCTGACAAGCCTCCTCTTGGAGCACCTTGGAACTGCCCCCTGGCTGGGCGGCGTTACTTTTGTTGCTTGCCCAAGGGTGCTTATCCCCTGCGGGAATAGGAGTAGGAGAGAGGGGGTTGAAAACCCTTCCATACACCCAAGGGGGCAGTGGGCTGCCGTTGCTGAACCAACAGACGCAGGGATTTGGCAGTTGCCCTCGAGGACTGGAACTTCCGGAGGGAGTTATCAGTGTTTGCCCTAAACGGGTTGGAGCCATCAAAAGGCATGTCCAGGTGTTTTGCATGAACATCTGGGGTGGAATGAGAGGTCCTCGCGTTCAAGAGGACCTCCTGAAAACTGTTCCTGTTGACATAACACGCGCTACACAGTCAGCTGTGTCAAGGCCAGAATGCAACACTTGGCATGACGCCTCCCTCATATCATTGACCAGGGTCTCAAAGTCCTCGCTCATCTGACCCATAGGCAAGGGCTTGACAACGCGAGAGATTGCTAAACAGAGGCCAAATGATTACTCAGTCAGGACACAGGAGGCATTTATGGCCCGTGAGTCCAGACTACCCAAGCCAAAAACCTTACTTCCCCAAGCATCCTGCCTCTTACTCTCTCTGTCAGGGGTGAGAAGGAGAAGGATGATGTCTTAAAGCTCGCCATGACAGCCTGAACCACCAGGCTTTCAGGAGAAGTGTGCGAGGAGAGAAAAGCCGGGTCAGAGGGCACCAGCCTATGCTTCTTTGCCAGATAATGGTCTACTGTTGGGACTGAAGCAGGCTTAGTCCACAACTCAAGTACCAGAGCCGCCACTGCCGGATTTAATGTTACTAGGGTTTCTCTTTGTGGACCTTCATCAAGAATGTCCATCAATTCAAATTGGACCTTTGGCCTGGAAGGGGCCGACAACCCTAAGGTTTCCAGCACATCATCCATAGGAAAGAAGCCTGAGGTTTTCCCCGAGTTGGTGCAGGTAAGCAGGTCCAGCTCTAGGGACGTGCCAAGTCCACTTGCCTTCTGCAAATCACAGGCACGACCCATCAAAGCACCATCTTTTGCAATACAATTCCTCAAACAAATACCTGACTTTGCTAGGGTATAAGGGTGCGAGTCCAAAAGGGATGGGAACACTCTTCTCATCAAATATATCCTCCATCCTTGATATGAAAGCTCCCCTAAGAAGCAGAGCAAATTCATCAGGAGCCTTGGTGCCGAAGGCACCCTGGAAGATGGAACAGAAGCAGGAGGACCGACATCAGTAGATGGAGCAGTGTGGCATACTGATGGTGTTTGCCTGTAGGAGCCGTGGCTACGGCTGAGCCCGAAAGCATACGGCTGTGGTCCTTACCAGGGTCTCTGCTGGATCATCCCAGCGCTGTGGACCCTGAGGGTTCCACAAGCCCAAAGCCATCAGCGCTGGGGTGTTGGCAAAGATGTCCAATATCTTGAGCCAAAAAGCCTCTCATTCCTCTGGCATGGAGGATTAGTTGGGAAAAATACCAGTTGTTCCTTCTCTTCAGGGGAGTCCCGGGAGAAGCAGCTTCTCTTCTTGATGAAGAAGAAGAATGTAATTTTGAGGAACCACCGGGGTAACAGGACCTCTTGTAATGTTTCATATTATTTTTAGCCTTGCGGATCGGGGAAAGTTCTTCTGTATGACGCTCTGTGCCCGGCGACCTCAAACAGGCCAGTCTGATTAATTTTTTCTTGTGGAAAAAAGGTGAAAAGCTTCACTGCATACTCCTGAACTGCCTTAGGGTGCATCGATGGATACAACCCACAAGCCTGTGAATTGTGACCTTCCTCAGACAGTTTAAACATGTTCTGTGGGGATCGGAGTGGGACTTCTGGCACCCACAGTTGATGCCGCACTGAAACCCTGAGGTCTTTGTGGGATTAGTCATAATGCGAAATTGGCAAAACTCCTAAATAAGCAGTGGTCCTCAAGCGAGCAGAGTGATGGAACAAAGAAGCTAATGTCACTGGGCGGGCTACCTCAATCTATACTGGCTCAGGCATCGAGCAGAACTGATACGGAGCCATGCCGCACCCCTGGTCACAGAAATGTTTCCAAAGAGCAGCTGCATTGGAAGAAAGACATCATAGAGGAGGAATCTGTGGGAGCAAGGAATCCATTAGAAAGTGGCATTATGTTTGCTCGTAAAGAGCACATCATCTACCTTCTTGGTCCCAACCAACTGCAGGCTCAAATCCCAACAGCCTTTGAAAGTAATTGAAAGATGTAGAAATATTACTTCTACCACCATCCTGGGTCCCAACAAAATGTTCAGAAGTTACAGTCTGCTTGTATCTTTCTGCGTAGCCACAGAGACTGCATTTGCCCTTATCTGATATGTTTGTTAAGAGAAATTAAAGGTGGTATATGTGAGAAATCTGAGGGTATTCTCACTACTACACCTCTTGGATCCTCTGCGCAGGTGGGCAGGAAAAAGACCATCGCTCTTGGATCCCGACCCTGGGGGTGGAGAAGCGAGAGAGGATCACCTGGGTGGAAGGTCCTTGAGGATTGGGAGTGGGGTGCTCTTCGGCAAAACATGGTATCCCTTGTTACCTATTGACGACCAACCTAACCCTCCCCAACCTTCATGGGCTATTATAAGCCAGTTCCCCTCATTTTCCCACATGTAACACTTGACAGTACTGGGACGAAGAAGAGGCAACTAAGAGTGGTGAAGACTACACCTTTTCACCACTTTGGTACTGGGAAGAAGATGCCTGCAAGGAGCTTTGAGGGTCAGGCATGTTTCTTTAATTATGGTCAGGCAGGGCTAATGAAGCATGTACACTTGCAGCCGGCCAAGGGGCTGCACGTGTATAAACAGACTAGCCCAGCAGCCTGGATAGAAACAGGGAGACCTGTGTGTGGAAGAACAGCAGGAAACCCTTGTGAGGAGGCAGCCGTGGTGGTACTGGTGAAAGAGCCAGGACGTCGGCCATTATCACAGAAGACTTGTGGGACCCGATCTGAGTGGGCTGTATACTTCCCACATGCCTGGAAGCCTTCGTAGCCCAGCGCGAGCAGCAGGAGCTGCTGGCGATCATGGAGCACAGAGGACGCCGTCTGTGTCCAGAAAAAAGCATTGGCAGTGCTGGTGTGAGTAAGAAAACACACATCGAGCAAGCGGAGCTCGCGCCGGTGGATTTCGCAGCTCCAGAAGCAGAGAGGAAGTTGCGGGAACCACCAGGAAGAGGCACAGAAGACTGGTGAGTGTCTGGAAGGAACTCCAGCACCGGGACACTGCCATAGGACCGCAAGGGAACAACGGTCTGTGAAAGTAAGGAAATTAATACATGTTGAATACTAAGTGGAAACTTCACAATGAAAAAAACAAGTGCATATTTAATACCAAACTAAATGGAAACTTAACATTAAAGCAACAAGTGCATATTGAATACCAGATATAATTGAGCAACATAATTGCACATTGAACACTGAAGTGGAAGTAAACAATATTGAATATATGTTGCACAACGATTTACCTCAAACCTTGAAGTCAAGTACATTAGAAGCTGAAGGGAGCCAAACAGTAAACTTTAATGAGTGAATACAGTGTGATAAGGCCACAGTTTGGCAAGAGGTGCGTGACACATGGTGGCAGAGCCATGAAGGTATCAAGGAGAAGCCAGAGGAGCACAAGATTATACATTAAGTCAAGAGGCCATCAAAAGGAGTTAAGTGGAGGTGACTTGGTGCATAGGAGCAAGTGCCAAGGAACTTGTGTGGGCTGAGGAGGCCAGCGATCCTGGTTGCGCGACGTGTAATGGATGGACTGTACGGTCTAACAACTGCACCTAGACCAGAGAGGCCTGAATGGTGAAAGATAAGGACAATGTAAAACAGCCCAATGAGACCACTGCAAATGAACTGGTGAAGTAAATAGAAAGAGGTCAGATTGACCTGGTGTTTTTGTTAAGACCTTTTGACAGACTGAAGAAAGTGTGCGTGGTGAAGTTGACATGTTTGGTAAGGGAACCCTGAGACCTAAAGGACCACACTTGTCTTGGGAACCGAGTCTCAAGACCCTTTGTTTGGATTGTGTTACGTGAAACTTGGGGAAGGGAACACCAAGGATTGGTTCTGAAGTATATCGCCTTGAACTGGAGAAAGGTAAACTTTGAGACTTTTTCATGGAACTTTCTTTTTTTATTTTAATATTTTTATTTCAGTTTAGAGTTACAAACAAACACCAAGTGCCTTCACTGTGACAATGCATTTCTGAATACCTTTTCACATGGGCATTAAATCCCTCTGCATTCTGCTTAATTTTGCAACCTTCCCTTAATGCAGTTTATACGCGCGCCTCTTTTGCGTCCACCCTTCTTTGTATAAGTGCCTAGCCTATTCACAATTGCTAGGTACCCTCTCCAGTTCTCAAATCAGGGTTTTCTATGTTCTCTGCAGTGAACATTCTCTGTGTCAGTTCTTCCATGCTTCCACACCTTCACTCCCCTTGTGCATCCCTCTTTGCAGTGCTCTGTGCTACACTACCGTCTCCGCCAATGACCAGCGTTTCCGGTCTGCCCACCAAGCCTCTATTCTGGGTCCCTCAGACGATTTCCAGGCTATTGCTATCCTGCGCTTTGCCAGGATGCAGATCAAGTCCTTCATTTTGGATAGATGAGCAGCCCGTCGCACCCCCCCCCCCCGCAGAAACCTTACTAGCAGACAAGACTCAGGGGGAGGGGGGCATACTTGCATCAGGATCCCTCCTCCTTTTACCGTTTCAACTACGTTCTGCCAGAATCAGTCTATTATCGGGCATGTCCAAAACATGTGCATCATGTCCGCATTCCCCTGGGTGCATCTGGGGCAGACCTGGTCAGTGTCTCTATAGCTGCTTAACATTCTATGTGGTGTTGGGTACGCCCTGTATGTCACATATACCTGGGTGAGTTTAAATCAGGCATTTCTGGAGACTTTCTTGGTATACAGCAGCATTCTTGCCATTCAGTGTCGGTGAAAGCCCTCTCCACGTCTCGTTCCCACTGCCTGCACACTTCCAGGTCTGCGGCCGCCATCCCTTCTAATAGTAGGTCATGGATCCTGGAGATCATGTGTCCCCCCTCTGTTACGTCATAGAGTGTCCAGTGTTGCGTTGCTTCTTTCCTTGTGCCTGTCCATCTCTTATCTATCCGGCCCGATATCCCCAAGTACGTCAGGAACTGTCCCTTGTGCATCTCTCCAGGGTCAGTAATACCAGCATCTTGCCGTCCTTGATGAGGTTGCCCACGTTGCTATCCCTTTTGTCTCCCAGTTCTTCCTTATCTGTTTCACTATACCATATTGTCTTCTATAATCCCTGCTATGGGAATGCTTCCGGAGTATGGGTCTGGGGTTCCCAGGAGTCTCCAAGCTCTTTTCCACAGGTCCCAACCTAATTTCAATAACCCGGAGGGGCTAGACAACTCTAAGTCCCTCACCCATATTACTTCTTTCAGGTAGTGGTGTTTTTTGGCTGCAGTAGCTGGGTGTCTAGGGTCGCCTCATCACTGAGCCAGTTTGTTACAAACTGCAGTTGCCCGGCCAGATAGTACAGCCCAAAGTTGGGCACTCTCATTCCGCCATTGCTGTAGTCCCTTTGCAGCGTGCTTTGGGCTATTCTATTTCTCCCCTTTCCCCATAGAAATCTACGTGTCAGCCCATCTAGCCGCCTAAAGAATCCCCTGGGTATGGCGTAAGGCACGTTAGTGAAGTGGTACAGGAGGCGCGTGAGTGCCACCATTTTCAACAAGGCTGCTCTGCCCCGTACTCCAAGGGGTAGTTTCTCCCAGAACCTCATGGATCTTTCCACCCACTCAAAGGCTCTCTGCGTATTGTGTGTGTGCGCGCCGAGGCTGGGTCGTGCCACACTTCCATCCCCAGGTATCAAAAGAATTTCTCTGTCCACCTCAGCCCCAGGTTTGGCAATTGCTCTATGGCTAGTCCTCTCAGTCTCCCCTTAGCAGGAACACGCTAGATTTTTCCTGGTTTATCCAAATGCCTGAGAGCCTGGCAAACTGGTCTATTATGTCTAGTAAGTGTAGTAGGTTATTCTCACGTTGGCTGACATACAATAGCATGTCATCCGCTTAGAGGGACACTATGTGCACCACCACGTCTATCTCTAATCCGGCTTCCACGTATTGTGTTCTCAGAAAGGCCGGCAGCGGCTCCAAGGCCAAAATGTATAGCATTGGCAACCCTGCTTAGTGCCTTTTCTTATGTCCCAGACCCCGGTGATCTGTTTCCCTGTTCGCACTCTCGCCCTGGGTGCTGTGTACATTAGCATCACCCATTTCATAAAAGCGCTGCCCATCCCAAACCTCTCCAGGGTCCCTAGTAACCAGTCCCACCAGACCGAGTCAAAAGACTTGACCGCATCCAGGGAGGCCACTGCGCTTTCGCTGCGCAGATGGTTTCTGCTATCACATGGTTCAGTCTCCGGAGATTCCACGAGGTGCATCGCCCCAGGACATACCCAGTTTTGTCTTCGTGGATCAGGTTCCCTATCACTCTCTTGAGTTTGTTCGCCAGTATTGCTGCTAAAATGTTACTGTCCTGGTTCATCATGGATAGTGGTCTGTGGGATCTGCAGTCCTGCAGTGGCTTCCCTGGTTTAAGTATGGGCACTATTATGGATTGCCGGAGGCTGCTGGGTAGCACCGCCACCTCATATGCATCTGTGAAAACTTGCTGGAGTTTGGGTGCCAGCTCTTCTTCGTACATCTTATAAAATTCTCCGGGTAGGCTGTCTGGCCCAGGTGTCATAGCAGTTGGGAGTCCGGCTATCACTCACCTAATTTCCACAAGCATAAGCGGCGCATCCAGTGCTGGCACCTGTTCTCTCCCTAGCCTTAGCATATCTATTTGGCAAAGAGCGTCCTTTACAGCCATGTCGTCACCTTTATCATCACTTGTTTACAGGGCCTCATAGTATCTAGAGAATATATTGTTTATTTCCTTTTACGTCCTGACCACCCTTCCGTCTTCGTCGATGATGCTATTGATCATAACCCCTGGTTCCTCTCGCTTGTATAGCCAGGCTAGGAGTCTCCCAGGCTTATCTCCTTCTGCATGTATATTCTAGGTGTACTTCGCGTAGTCACTTTTCCCCAATCTTTCCCAGTCTGCTATGCTTTTCTGTCGCAATACTGTCAGTTTTCCCCCTCCTCCTTTCCTTCCACTGGCTTACTTTCCTCCTGTGCTATGCCCCTTTCCGTACTCTCCAGGAATCTCTGTAGGTCTGTTCTCAGGCCACCCATTCTTCCTATCGCCTCTCCTCTCATGACAACTTTGAAAGCTTACCACAGTGTTCCTGTTTCCTCTACACATCCCGTGTTGGTCTCGAAATATTCTTCTATTTTATCGCTCAGGTGGTTTCTGAAACTGTCTTCTAGCAGGACCTCAGCCCTCAATTTCCATCGCTGTAGGCGCCGTCGCATGCCAGTTTGTTATGAGCGGGGAGTGGTCTGACAGTACCCTAGTCTTATATTCTACATCTCCAAACTCACCCATAGTCACTGCACCGGTGAAGATGTAGTCTATTCATGTGTGAGTGCCATGTGGGGTCGAATAGTGCAAATATCCCCTCTCCCCTCTGTGCCTTTTTCTCCATACACCAACTAACTGTAGATGTTCCAGTAGAGCTCCCAGGTGCCGGCTTCTTGTGTTTCTCATCCGATCTATCTAGTTTGGGGATTAGTGTGCAATTAAAGTCTCCACCACAGGACCAGTTTGGTCCTCTATATGTAGCAAGTTTCGGGTATAGAGACTTAAAGAACGCTGTTGCGTCGTGGTTTGGGGCATACATGTTCACCAGGCATACATCCCTGTTTTCTAGCATACCATGCTCTACCACCAGCCTGCCCTCTTGTCTTTCTTGAAATCCAAGAGCTGGAAAGGGACGGTGGGAGCCACCCACACAAGGACGCCCTAGCGTATAATGCATTTGGTGAGCCATACAGTTTCCCTCCCCATTTCCTGGCAATTACAGCCTGCTTCTCCGCCGTGAGGTGTGTTTCCTGCAGCTTGGCTATTTGTATCCCCTTCCGTTTCGTATGCATGTACCCGTAATCTCTTTATATAGCTGTTCAGTCCCCTGACATTCCAGGTGACTATCCCCAAGCCGTGAGCTCCCATTTCAGCAATCTCGTAAGTCTGCATCTTCCCACCGCCAAGTCCTCCTGTTGGTCCATATTACTTCCTTCTATAATTGCGCTCCATTTTGGTGTCCCATTATTGTCCATGTTTCCTTTGTATCCTTTATCATCTTGTGTGTCACAGTTTAGACCACTAGTAACCTCCCCAAAACCCCTGTTTCAACCGTTTGTCCAGGTCATTTGCCCGCCCCCCCCAACTCCAAAAGCCCCAACTCTAGGAAACTCCAACCACCATTCTGCTTGCACAGGTTCAGCCACTTCTCCCACCCCCTCCCTTTCCCACTCCTCAGGTGACATGCAGTAGCTCAATGCCCTCTAATAGGCATCAGGTGTCTTGGTGTGGAGTACGGTAGCTGCCCATGGAGGCAGCCGCCCAAGCTAGTGACCTAGACTGGGGTTACTGAAATAGGGCTCCCGGCTACCGTATATCAGTACCGTCCTTTGTGTTTATCTTGATGGTCTCGCAAATATCCCTGGATCCTGTTCATCTTGTTGCGGCAGCCCTGCTTCAGTGTCTGTTATCGTTGTTGTTTCTGCCTGGCAATTGTGGAAGGCCCCGTTCGTCCATCGAAGAGTGCACCTCTTGCGTGTTGTCGAAGAAGTGTGATCTGCCATTGTGTAGGACTTTAAGCTTCGCCGGGTAGATCAACATGTATCTTAAATTGGCCCTTCTTAGTCTTTCCTTGGTCCTTCCAAACATAGCTCTTTGTTTTTGCACCAGGGCGGTGTAGTCTGGATATATTGCCAGTTTGGAAGAGCTACGTGTGATCGTGCCTCCCCCCCTCGAGAAAGCCAGGATCCTTTCGCAATCTTTAAAGTTGATAATTTTCACTATCACCATGCTCCAGGTGTTTTGTTTCTATTCAGGGACCTGTGTGCTCTTTCAACTGTGAATCCTTGGGTCAGTGTACCTGGCCCTATTTCTTGCAGCAGTAGATTGTCCACATGGCTCGTCGGGTCTTTACCTTCCTCTCCTTCCGGAAGGCCTAATATTCTGATGTTGTTCCTTCGGGCTCTCTCTCTACCGTCCTCCACCCGGTGTTCTAGGGCCCACACTCTTTCCTTCACGTCCGCCATCTGGGTTCTTGTAGTGGCTATATTGGTGGTATTTTCCTGCACTTCTGCTCTGCCATGACCATACGATCAGCTAGCTCACAGACATCCTGGCGCAGCAGACCCACATCTACTATCACAGCGTCTATTTTGTGTTCAAGTGCTGTCTTAAGTGCCACTATCGCTGCCAGGATCGGCCTTCCTCCTGTGGGCCTACCTGTGGATTCCTCATGCCTGCCCCACTAGCCGCTGGCTGGGTAACCTCACTGTCCTCCTTCCGGGCGTATGCCTCCATTACTGTCCGTTTGCCTTTGCAGGCCTTATCCGCCATCTCGGTTGCCGACCTGATATGTATGCCGCGGTGTCACCCTGTGACCGCGGAGGAACGGTGCATGCCCATGCCGCAGTCCTGCTGGGGCTCAGCGCACCCCAGGCGGTTTCAAAGGCCAGGACTCTTCAGGTTGCTGTTTTACCCAGGGACGTTTGTTCCTGCTTCTTCAGAGGGCTCTACACCAGCCTTTAGGCCTCACGTTGGGCCCATCCACTTTGCTTAATGAATCCCTGCCGTGTTCCACGATGTGCCGTGCGGGATGGGTGTTGTTGCTCCTGTCTGCCTGGGCTTGTGTTTATCCATTCTTGCGGATCTGTGTGCAGATCTGTGTGTGCTGTTCTTGCTCTAGTGCGTTCCGCGCTCACCGTGATTGGACTTTTGAGTGGCGACTTGCGGTTTTCATTCGTGTGACCATATTTTATTTGGTGTCCCACACGTAGTGCGTTTTGCCCTTCGTTGCACTGCCTTTTGTGTCAGCGCGGGATGGTGCTGCCACAGCGCCCAGGCGCGCTGTTGGGTGATGCACTCCCTCGCCGCTGCTGAGACTTGCCAGCAAAGCAGTCGTTGCCTGCCCTGTTTTGTCCCTCGCTGGTTTCTCATTGACTCACCGAATAGGTCTGTGGGAGGCTCCCTCTGTGTCAGTGCTGCCGTTGGGTCTGCTCCTCAGCATGCTCCTGCCGCTGCGCTCCTTCTCGGGCCGCTGCATGCCTTTTCTCCCTTTACCAGTCTCTGCTGCTGTTTTCTCCACCGCTCCAGTTGGTCTCATTCCCAGGCCCGGCCGCTCTGGTCTCAGTCTGTGTCGTGGTGCCAAATATTCAGAGGCGCACTATTACCCTTATCCCTCGCTGCTGTTGCAGGGGCTTCTCAAGGATGTTCCCCGCTGGTTACGCAGCCGTTTCCTGCTATTTGCTTGCGAATTCAGACGGTTTTAAGTATCTTCCGAAGGATCCTGCGGGAGCTCTTCTTTGTTGCTGCCTCACTCCATGGCAGCTAGCCACGCCCCAAAGCGATTGTATGTGTTATAGTTGTTACATTTACTATATCATTGCTGGTTGTGTGTTTTAATATATACTTTGATGGGCTTCTATTTCATTCCGAAAAAAGTTGAAATTGAAAACTGAAAAAGTAAGTACATTCATAGACTGACTGAATTGTTTTCAAAATGTTTTCTTCCTCCTTCTCTTCTTTGTGTTCTTCTGCACACTTTGTAGCTACTCCTTGCTCATGTGAGTTGGGGCATCGTCATACACCCCCGTAGGAATTCAGTAGAAGCTGCCTCTAACAGTAAAACGTTTGCCTCACACTTGGTAAGTGCTTTTTGCTATTGGCCCTTTTGACTGTTTGACTTTTGGATCACTTGCACCATTCACACGAAAAAAAAAACTCACGAAGGTACGGCCTTTGCAGTGGATCTTCTAATATGGCCAAGCACCCTCTCAGCCCGGTAACCAACCGTGCCGGTGACAACAAAGCGCCCTGCTCTAAGAAAAATAAGAAAAACGTAAAGACAAAACTCTGCTACCCAATAAGGTAGTGACATCCCAAACTGAAATCACAGTGTTTTTTTAAACGGCATTTGCATTACCGGAATCTAGGATGAGCCCAGTGGAAAAACCCACATCTGAGGAAAGTACTCATTTTTGTTCTCCTTCCATCAACAATAATGCCTCCCTACAAAACCTTTGCCTTAGCTTCAAGAGAAACTCTGTGGGCCCTACATGCAATAGCTTCAATAATGTTATTGGCTCAAACCTCTCTGCCTGTCCTAATCTTGAACAGTTGCTATCCCTATCCAAATCTTCCAGTAATCGCAGCGATAGTGAAGAAGACGCTTCTACCTTTTCCCACAGTGAGTCTTTTGGCTTTCAAGACGAACAACCAAGCCCTTCTTCCTCTCAAACAAATACTATTTTCTCTAAACTTGATGCACTATTGTCACTTTGCACTAATATTGCAGCGGAACAGTGTGAGCTCAAACTCATACTGGCTAAAGTAGTTGACATTATATTTGACAGTAATGCTAGCCCCCTTATGCCGGACTTTGAAGTCTGATGCATCCAGGGTTGCATCCTTGCCCAATTCGGGCCCTCTTTCGGCCCGTTTTACATTGTGCAAGCAACAATTGGTAGACTTAACTTTTCCCAATTTGAATATCAATTCTCGGTCCTCCGACTCACCATCATCCAATCCTTCCCCAGTTAATTTCATCACCGAGACAGAGGAAGATGCTCTTGAGGCTCTTTGTAATGAGATATCCGTGATCAATAGTCCTGCAATTCTGCGTAAAAGACGTCGAAGGAATATCTAGCCAGCACGTTAAATTTATCAACAAGATAGGCGACTGACAATTACTAATCTTTCAGTCACGCAGCAAACAAACTGTCGAGTGGCCGAGCAGGCGGATCCCCTTCAATCCTTTCCAAAACTCACATTCCTATGCCTGCACATGCCACTGAGATCCAGTTTGCGAGTCGCTTGTGATCACCCTTATGTCAATCCTAAAATGGGTAGAGAAACCACTTGCTGGGTGTTGGGGAGAATTCTCATTCAATGGCTAATTTCCCTTACCTAGTGAGTCCCTCAGCAGCTTTGCTGGATTTCTGGAGTTAATTTTTTCCACTTGGTAAGAGTGTGAGCTTTTCCCCCACTCTTACCCATGTTTTGCCATGTGTATTTCATCTGTTTTTGTGATTGTGGGCTCTGGAGTACACCACTTCAGTAGCCCCCTTCTTTTGTGTGTTACACAGCACCTTCAGTGCAGTGACACAGGGTTGTCTTTTAGACTTCCCACCAACTCCATTTCTGGGGCTGACTACTGTTCCCCAGAAAAGGGTAAAGTTGCCATTAACTTTACTTAGTCATTTAATCACAGATCCAGTACACCCCATCTTACATGGAGTACTGGAAAGGGTTAATCCTTAGCCCTTTTTATCTGTACCTCCTAGAGTATTGTTTCGCTCTTTTAACTTTTAGACTTGGCTGGTGGCAGTGGTATCTACCTGAACTTTTCTACCGCGATTATACTATATAAACGTGGTATTGTTTTAGGCTATTATATTAGCTTCGAACTTAAACCCGCTTGACCAAATACTCTTTCTTTTGGCTCCGATCGGGTTTATTCGCCATTTCGTTTTGTTAAAGTCCTTCTTTTGTTTACTTTGCGCGGCAAACCAGGTTGGCCTTCTTTGTTCACTGTCTTTTGGCAGGCTTCTGCCAAGAAGCCCTCCTGAAGGCGCCTGGGTGTCTAGGTTGGCTGAATGTGAGGGAGTGGTGTAGTCACCCCCTGAACAGGGTATCCTAGGAAACCCAAGTCGCACTTTGCCATGATTGGCTGAGGTGGTTTTCCAGGCTGGACAACCCCCTTGCTGCGTGATTGACAGCCAGGCTGTGTGAATGGGGGATTTTCGCATAAAAGGCAGGACTCTTGGGCTAGAAGTCAGAGTTGCCACTGGAACTACAAGGAATCGAAGAGAAGCGGCGAAGAAGTCGGCTGCTGCAACTATCCCATCCCGGTGAAGCCCTGCTGCAGTCATAAACTATCTACCCTTCGACGACCAGAGAAGATCCAGTCCAGAGTCTTCTTCCCTTTAGCCTGGAGGGGATAACCAGCTCATCTTCTAACAGCCAGAGGATCCTCTTCGTGGTCGAAAATTGCTGCACCCTGCTATAGTGGTCTGGATAGCCATCTGAAGAGCCTCTCCTGTTTTTAAGGAGCGCTCCTTTTATTCACCGTCGCTGCTGCCGGCTTCAGCCCTGTGTGGTGCAGACCCCTCCAGACGTCCTCCTTCTTGCCGAAGCTCCAGGAACTGTGGGTCTGCAGGAAACTACAAGGAACAACTGCCGTGGCACCAGCTTCTTCACTGAATAAGGTAGTGTTCTGCTTGAGGAAATCGGGTGAATCCCTTTTTCTCCTCCTACAAGGCTTGTCCTTATCTTCCCTCCTTCTTGTAACTTGTGCTTCCTCTATTGACAATATCTAAGTACGCCTGGCTACGTTGAATCGTGAACTGTCTGACTGTGTGATCCTCGACAACAGGAACCCGGTTCCACTTGACACTGGCTCTGGCCTATTGACTCTTGAATTTCTGTCTATGAGTGTTCTCTGATTCTGTCTGCCTTGACAAAAGTATTGCCTATGATTTTTGCCCCCAACTCTCTCTGGGTATCTCAGGTGCTAAGTGTGCTTTTGCCCCAGCAACATTTCTTGCCGCGGATACGCGTTTCTTTAGTAAGATCGAACTGTCATTACTGTCAAAAAGTGATCGCAAATATATTCCTGGTAACGTCTTTTGTTTCACAACACCGGTCCGTTAAAACATAGGGTACTTACCTTGAAGTTATACCGTAGAAAGTGAATTGGTTGGTTGTAGCATATTTTACGTGTGGTTTTGAATTAATAGAAGTGTTGTGTTTATAACAAATGGTTTAAAAATAAATGTACTTATATTTTTTACCTGAAACCTTGAGTCAGTATTTGCTTGAGTCACAGTAACTGTGGTCCCTTTGTGTAATCTCTGCTACTGCTCATATACTCTTGAGATAAGCCTGGCTGCTCTGCTACTGCTACCACTTTAACATAGTAGTACAGGCTTGTACCAAAGGTAAAACTTGTATTACCAATTGTAGTCTTAAATGTGTGTAGTGGTCACTAAGGGCACTGCACGGGATTCTGCCTAACACTGGTGTACAGCGGTGAGGTTTTGGAAGTAGAGTGATTACACTTACAGTGCTGCTATAGCTTGGGTTCAACTAACTACAAGGCTAAACACCACTAATTCGATTTAACCAAGAATCTTGTCAAATATGGAAAGCTACACTGAAGAGGGTCTCTTGAATTACACTGCTGAGGTTTTGAGAACATGTGTAGGGAGAGGAGTCTCTCTGGTAAAGGAAAGAAATCTGAATTGATTGCAAAGTTAATGGGAAAACAAAGTCTGGGGAGTGGGTCAGAAAGGCCTACCCCTCCAGCAAATGTGGATACTGTTGTTTCTGATTCTGAGAGTGTTACTTTAGAAGAAGTAGATGAGTCCTTGTTAGGAAACCCTACAACTCCTTTGCCTGCTCAGAAAGCACAACCACTGTCCACAGGCACCCCCACAGGTCCTACACTTACTCCTGAGTTTATTGCACTTGAGAAAATGAGACTTGAATTGGAAGTGAAACGTATTGATGCACAAACTGCCATGAAACATCATTAGTTAAGGCTCAGAGAAATGGAGCTGAATCATGAACTAGAGATGAAGAAATGGTCGGTAGAAAATGTTTCTCTCCCAGAGTCTTCTAGGTCTTCCAGCCCTAAGAGACCCCGTATTCCAAAGGAAATTATTGGTATGTATGAGACTAAACTTGATGTTTTGGATTGGTTAGCAATGTTTGAGTACAATCATGGGATTCAAGGTATCTCAGGGAATCAGCTAATTCCCTGGCATTTCTCTAGGCTTCCCCCTGTTGCAAGTGATGCTGTAATGGAGTTGGGGGAGGAGGATAAACAGGATTATGAGTGTGTGAAGCTAGCATTAATAGCTAGATTTGGGAAGACCCCTTCCCAGTATCTTAAGAGGTTTAGAACCCTCAAAAAGCATGATGTTACCCCCTTGGGCTACCTGGGTGTGTGAATGTTTGAAAAACTTAGATGATTGGGTTAAGGGTTACAACGTGAAAACTTTTTTTTTTTTTAAAGATTTTTTAATTTTATTCAAACCAAACAACAATACAAACCAAACATGCAGTGCAATTTACAACAGTTCCATTAAACACCATTTATTTTAGGTCACTGCTCCCCAAGTCCCACCCCCCTTTACAAGCCTATTTGTTTTTCGCATTCAGTATCTGCTACATGTGGCAGGGTCTCACTTCCCTCGGATTCTGTTGGATCTGATATTGCTCTGAACAATTCTGCTATTAATAATTTCTATGCCATCAGGGTACCCGCCTCTTCCTCCCCACTCGTGCTGCTCGCTTCTTGCCATACCATCGTTTCAGCCTCCGCCAATTTCTGCAACTCCTTCCACAACACCTCCACCCGTGGCTTGTGACACTTCTTCCATCCCATGGCAATCCTCTGTTTTGCGAGCACATATGCCAAATCTTTCAGTTTCCTAACATGTTTAAGTTTCCGTGATCTGGGGAACCCTTCCAGCAAGCAGGCCCAGGCCGTGTCTATGACGAGTGTAACCCCCTTCTCTGCTAGTTTTTGTGCCACTTCACCCCAGAAACACTCAATTACTGGGCATGACCAAAACATGTGTGTCATGTCAGCGTTTTCCTTGTCGCACTTAGGACATGCCTGTCGTCCAGCGTTTCCGAACTTAGATATCCTCAGAGGGGTCATGTATGCTCTATGCATTATATACAGCTGTATTTGTTTTAGTCTGGCATTTCTTGACACCTTCTTGTGGTATCCCAGTGCACGTTCCCACATCCCATCCTCCATCGGGGCTCCCACCTCTGCTTCCCAATCCAGTCTCAAGTGTGTCAATTCCTTCCCAACCTTAGTCATCACCATCACATACAATCTAGAAATCTCATGCCCCCCTTCCGATATGTCATATATTGCCCCCACAATGGCATCTGGTTCCTCTGTCAATACTGTTTCAGGCCACGTTTTCCGAATTTTCTGCACCCACCTATGATACGTAACATACTCGCCTCTTCCGTAAGTACTTCCAAATCCCTAATGGTCCCCTCTTGCCAAATGTCCCCTAACGTTACCAGCCCCACCGATTCCCAGTAGGTCCTGATAATCACCCTCAGCTGCTTATCTCCCCCTGTCAAAGCAACCAGCGGTATCTGCGGGGAGCATGGGAATGGGTCCTCCATCATCCGGCATGCCCGTCGCCACATTTTCCACCCAAGCATCATCATCCCAGGGCGCTCCCTCATTTCTGACTCAGGCAACCAGATCATTTCCCTTAAGTAAAACGGGGTACAGTCCTGCCCAAACAACCTAAGTTCAGGGGTCGCTTCATCGGAGAGCCACTTGGCCACATATTGTAGTTGACCCACTACATAATAAACCTCAAAATTAGGCACTTTGATACCCCCCTTTTCATAGAAGTTCTGCAACTTCCATAGCGCCACCATATTCCGGGTACCATGCCACAGGAAGTCCCTACACATACTGTTCAGTTTAGCAAAAAACCTCTTGGGTATCATATGTGGAATGTTACTACAATAATGTAGGAGCCTAGGTAGGACCACCATCTTAAGCATTGCCCCTCGTCCCATCATTGCTAGGGGCAACTTCTCCCAAAACTTCATGCATTTCCGAATATTCCCAATCTCGGTGTTGTGCTTATGTTCGTCTTCCGCCATGTGGTACACGTCTATTCCAAGGTAATGAAAAGAGATAACCGCCCATGGTATTTATAGTACCGGTAACCTTACCACAGGGGTTCCACTATAGCTACCTAGTGGGAATATGCTAGATTTTTGGGGATTCACTGCTATGCCGGACAGCTCCGCATACCGCTACATCACTTCAAGAATGTATTGGAGATTTTCTTCCGGGTATTTCAAGTATAATAACAAATTGTCTGCATATAAGGATATCAGGTGTCGTTCTCCCCCTACCTCAATACCTATCGTATCATATTGTTGCCTGAGGTATATTTCCAGGGGCTCCAGGGCCAGAATGTAAAGCATCGGGGACCAGAGGCACCCTTGTCTGGTGCCTCTACTAAGTTGCCCTCTCTCAGATATCACCGATCCTGTTCGAACTCTGGCTAGCGGCTCACTGTATAGCATCTTCGCCCACCTGATGTAACCTGGCCCCACTCCGTACCCTCCCAGGGCCGCCAATAGCCATGGCCACTTAACCGAGTCGAAAGCTTTTACTGCGTCTAAAGATACAATCGCTATTTCACCTTCATTCCTACCCCCCCATTCGACCACCGGTGGAGTCGCCTGTGGTTGTGAGTTATATTCCTATTCGGGACATAGCCCGTTTGCTCTGGATGTATTAATTTGCTAATTACTCTTCGCAATCTGTTTGCCAGGACAGCCGTCAATATCTTGCTGTCCTGGTTCAGCACCGACAACGGTCTGTAGGAGCCACAGCTATGCCCTGGTTTGTTGGGCTTGTGGAGCGATATTATGATCGCTTCTCTGAGCGACTCTGGCAACCGTTCCATCTCAAACGCTTCATTAAGCATTTCTAGCATTGGGGGGAGCACTTCCTCGCTATATACTTTATAAAATTCACTAGGGAACCCATCTGCTCCTGGTGTCTTACTGGTAGGCAACTGCCTCACAACCTCTTCCAAGGTAATTGGCGCATCAAGCTCCTCTCTTTCCTCTTCACTTATCTTGGGCAGTCCTATATCTTCTAGTGTTTCGGTTATCTCCTTTTGGCCGCCCCCTCCTTGTCCCCGTATAGCACCTTGTAATAATCCGCAAACTCCTTGTTGACTTCTTCTTGGGTGGCCACTACCTCACCATCTTCTCTAGTTATTGTCCTGATCGGGGGCCTAGGGGTCTCGCTCTTGTATAGCCACGCTAAAAGCCGGCCCGTTTTATCCCCTCCCGCATGCTGTCTCTCGATATACTTTTTATAATTGAGGTTGCAAAGCCTTTCCCAGAGTTTCGCACACTGCTGCTGTAGTTTGAGTACTAGCTCCGTATCCACACTGTCACTTTCTAATGCTTTTTCTAGTTCCTCTTCTGCTCTTTGTAGGTCAGCCAGGACCCCGCCCTGTAGACCCTTTGACTTGGCAATGGCAGCCCCCCACATCACCACCTTAAAGGCTTCCCATAGTGTGCCCGCAGAGTCAACACTACCAGTATTCACCTCAAAATAGTTAGTAATCTCATCCCTTGTATCCTCTCTAAAGACTGGATCTTTGAGCTCCTCTGCTCGGAGGTGCCATGTCGGAATCCGCGCCCTCGGGGGGACAAAGTGAAAACTTATGAAGGTTTGAGGAATCTTGTAAGGTTGGAGTCTATTTTTTATGTCTGCGCCCATGAGCTTAGACAGCACTTGGCTGATTCAAAGGAGATAGATCCTAAGAAGCTCGCTAAGGCTGCTGACTTGTGGGTTGCCAACAGGGCTACTCACAAGGATTCTGGGGTAACTCAGAAAAAGGATGAGGGAAAGCAGCCAAAGAAAGACAACAAGGAGAATTCCAATAATTCCAATCCAAAAGAGGGCCCCAAACATAACCAGGGTAAGCCACAAGGGAAACCGAATCAGGCTAGTGTACCATCTGGTCCCAAACCAGATGGAGGTCAGAACAAACCCCCATTCCAGAGAGCATTTGGAAAATGTTTTGTTTGTGGGTTACCTGACCATGTGAAAGGGGATCCCAGATGTAAGGGTAAACCTTCAGGGGTCCACACTGCCCCCTTAGCCTTCTCCCAGCTGGATGACGTACCTAGGGCCAGTGGAAGCTTTCAGTTACTAGCTGATGAGCCCAAGAGAGTCTCAGCTAGTGTTTCTTTAGTGTCCTTGTGTCTTTGGGAACAACAGAACTTAGATGTCTATAACTCAATCCCAGATAATACTAAAGAGTATTACAAAGATAGTGTTCTCGAGAATGGTCAGGAATCCCCTGCCATCAGAGACACTGGAGCCAACATAACTGTGGTTGATGAATGTTTGTTCAAGGTGGAGGATGTTGCTAAGGCACCAAAACAGTTAGCTGGAGGCCCTGTGCAAATGGTTCCCCAGTTACCAGCTTGCATCCAGTGTAATGACATGACTGTCAGAATACCTGTAAGTGTGCAGAATAACATACCTGGAAGGGTCCTGCTGGGTAATGACCTTAAAACTCTTGGAGTTGTGTCCAGTACCCCCAGGCCCACCAGCAGAAGGAAGCAGGAGCTCACAAGGTCTGCAAGGGAGAGAACCTTGAGAGGCTCTCCTGGGGACATAATAGAGGAAACTATCACCCCAAGTCCACAGGAATTACTTACTGCTATTGCAGGTCAGACAGAGACAAAGGGGAAACCCAAGTCTGCCAGCAAGAAACCAGCAAGCACTGCTGTGCCCAGAAGGACATCTCCAAGGCTGTCCAAGGTCACATCTGTGACTCATCCACCAGCTGAGGCTGAGTGTGAGATCAACCCTGTATGATTCAGCTAGATACTGAGGAATCAGATCTAGAAGAAGATCTTACTCTGGTAGGAGTTCTTGACCCTGTTGACCACCCTGAGCTGCAGTCTTTACTGGCAGAAGGTGAGCCCAACAGGGTAGATTTCAGCAAGGGACAAAGAGAGTGTTCTACCTTGGAAGTTCTTTGCCTACAGGCTGCTTCTCAGCTCAATGGGACTGAGCCTGGGAAGTATAGGTTGCACTAGGAAGATGTGCTCTTCTACAGTGAACCAACTGAGTCAACCACTGGAGACTGCTAAAAACTTGTAGTACCTCTAGTGAACCGACTCCAGTTTCTGCAGTTAGCCCACGAGATACCTTTGGCTGGTCACTTAAGTTTTAAGAAGACCAAAGAAAGGCTCTCTGTTTACTTCTATTGGCCTAAGATGGGCTCAGAAGTAGACAAATTCTGCAGAAGCTGCGACACTTGCCAGACCTCTGGCAAGAGTGGAGCCAAGAATGTGGCACCCTTGGTGCCTCTCCCAGTGGTGGGAGTTCCTTTTGAGAGGGTTGGAATTGACATTGTTGGTCCTCTTGACTCTCCCACATCTTCAGGCAACAGGTTTATCCTGGTTGTAGTGGATCATGCCACTAGATTTCCTGAAGCCATACCTATGAGGACTGTTACGGCTCCGGGTGTGGCTAAAGGCCCTACTTGTTATTTTTACCAGAATAGGTTTTCCTAAGGAGGTGATATCTGACAGGGGATCACATTTTATGTCCCACTAAAATCAAGCCATGTGGAAAACCTGTGGAGTCAACTACAAGTTCTCAACTGCCTACCATCTCCAAACCAATGGACTGGTGGAGAGGTTTAACAGAACTATGAAGATCTTGATAGGTGCTTTGGAAGAACCCCTTAAGAGAAAGTGGGATCTTCTACTGCCATGCCTTCTCTTTCCATATAGAGAAGTCCCTCAGGAGGAATTAGGATTCAGTCCCTTTGAACTTCTTTATGGCCATCCAGTCAGAGGCTCTTTGGCCCTGATTAAGGAGGGGTTGGAGAGTGTTCCTTCCCCCAAGCCAGTCAGAGTGACTGACTATGTGATAGGTCTCCGGAGGAGAATGTCACACATGATGGCAGAGGCAAGTGATAACTTGAAGGCTGGTCAAGCTCTTGTCAAACATTGGCATGACCAGAAGGCTAACATGGTTGAGTTTACTCAAGACCAGCTTGTTCTTGTTATGGTCCCCACAAGGCAGAGGGCCTTGCAAGACAAATGGATAAGACCCATCAATATTGTGGGTAAACTTGGAGAGGTGAACTATCTGGTGGACTTAGGCAATCCTAAGGAGGCTCCCAGAGTCTTTCACACCAACCGTTTGAAGGCTTATATCTCTAGACCTGACATAGGAGCTTTGCTTCTAGCTTCAGCTCAGAAGGAGGAGAGTGAACCTCTACCTGACCTCCTCTGAGGCTTACCTTTAGATGAGCAAGTGGAAGGAGTTAATCTCTCTTCCAGTCTCACATCTGACCAGCAGGATGAGTGCAAGTTACTGTTAAATCAGTTTGCCTCCCTGTTCTCACTTTCACCAGGCTTGACCCCTTGAGGCCAACATGATATACTCACTGGTGACTGTGCCTTTAAAAAGCAGGGGGTACAGAATGTCAGACAATGTAAGAACCCATATAATGAATGATGTCAACAAGATGCTTGATCTTGGGGTTATAGAGCCCTCTACTAGCCCATGGTCTAGCCCAGTTGTGCTTGTACCAAAGGCAGGATCCAAGGAGTTGAGATTCTGCGTGGACTATAAAGCTCTAAATGCAGTCACAAAGACTGATGCCCATCTTTTGCCTAGGACAGATGAGCTGGTGGACAAACTTGGTGCAGCCAAGTACCTCAGCACATTTGACCTAACATCAGGCTATTGGCAAATAGCCCTGACCGACCATGCCAAGGAGAAAACTGCATTCTCCACCCCAGCTGGCCTCTACCAATTCAAGGTAATGCCTTTTGGACTAAAGAATGCACTTGCTACATTTCATAGGATGGTCAATCAAGTTCTGAATGGGATGGAGGACTTCTGCATGGCATACTTGGATGACATTGCAGTGTTCAGCCCTACATGGAAAGAACATATTGAACACCTAGGCTATGTATTGCAGGCTCTGGAATAGGCCCGTCTGACCATAAAGGCAAGCACATGTCAAATTGGACAGAGTACAGTGGTCTTGTAACGCTCACCTGATTCCCGTAGAGGCGCCGGTCTTGACTGGGCGTATACCGTATCTTCAAAGGTGATGTGTAACACACGGCTGGCTCTTTGGGCTGGACCTCTGTGCACTGTATGTCTGACTCGAAGGGTAAGATGTCTGCAGATAGAAAATATGGGATTAAGGAACTGGGTTATTGAATGTCTCTCTCTTCTTCCCTTTCTCTTCTCCTGTAGAACCCCAAAGGTTAACGCTCTCACCTTAGGTAAGTGAACGCTGTGCTCTCCATCTGCCTCGGGGCAGGGTGCTGTAACCAGTTTCTTCACTGGATAAGGGGAGCAGGCCTCTTGACTTCAGAGGACTGCTGTCCGTCGTTTACTGCACGAACGGTAAGTTTCGAGTAATTCTAATGTCTTTAAAGTCTTTAGTAATGATGTCTCTTGTTTTGCAGGGTTCTGGCGATGGCGGATGACGGGCTGAAGTGAGTTGAAGATGGAGCCCGTGTGATGAATAGAAGCGCCTGGAAGCACGTAAGTAAGCGCTTGTTGCCTGCTTCACGATGCGCTCTAACTGTCTTTTTATTTTGCAGGTACAAGTTCGGAGCGGCTGCAGGGTGCCGGAATACCCACTGGGTTAGATGTGGAAAGGAGTAATGGCACGTGAGTATTAAAGTTCCCCAATGTCTTTAAACGCACCTTGTTTTGTCTTTCAGATGTGGGATGCAGCGCCGAAGGCCTCCGGAGCGTGCGAAGAGTTGGTAAGCTTTTGTCTTTCAGATGCCGGAATGCAGTGTGAAGACCTCCGGAGCGCACGAAGAGTAGGTAAGCCTTTGTCTTTCAGATGCCGGAATGCAGCGCGAGGCGTTGGTGACAGCCGATGGACCAGGTAAGTGAAGAGCTGTCACTGAAGACCGTAATGCTAACCTGTTCTTTCTTGTCTTTATAGGTGTTGCTGAAGACTGGATTCAGGATGGTAAGCCTTTTTCCTTAGGCCCAGGATCAGATGCAGAAGACACGATGAGCGTTCTGCTGCAGAGGATGCAGAATAACGCAAAGCAAGATTCATCCATCGGGTGTGGTTTAAATAGCCTCCTGTAGTGCTTAGTGTCTCCTTCCACAGCCACGCCTAGGTAAGAAAAGAGTTCCTGCTTTCCAGAAGAGTTCCAGTGTTCTGAATCTAGGGAGTGGCTCCTGCCCCACCCAACAGGAAAAGTAGTTCCAAACAGAAGAGGATCAGAGGCTCAACTGGCAGGCAAGTAAGCAGCATGGTCTGCTGCAGGTAAGTCCACCCAAGCATTATGAGCCCGGCGCTTCCAGCGCTGGGACTGGGCATATTTATGAGCCTGGTGCCACTGGCGCCAGGACTGGGTCCAAAAGGTCCCAATTGGGACTGGTTGGCACTCTGAACCTGGGTTATGGATCTGCTTCCAAGGGAGTTGGGAAAACCCTGACCTTTTGGAAGCAGAGATCATGACAAGTCTACCTTGGACATGAGGTAGGAGGAGGTGAAATAAGGCCATTGCCTAGCAAAGTACAAGCTGTACAAAACTGGGCCACCCCTACTACTCAAACCCAAGTGAGAGCCTCCTTAGGTCTCACCGGGTATTACAGGAACTTCATAGAGAACTATGGGACCATAGCTTCTCCCTTGAATGTGATCTCCTCTTCCAAATTCCCAAAAAAGGTCAGTTGGAATGAGGAGTGCAATCAAGCCTTTGAGGGTCTAAAGAAAGCCCTTTGTCAAGCTCCAGTCCAAAGAGCTCCTGACTATCACCAACCCTTCATTGTACAAACTGATGCTTCTAATGTAGGTATAGGTGCAGTCATTAGTCAACTGGATGAGAAAGGTAGGGAACACCCCATGTGTTTCATCAGCAGGAAGTTAAAGGATCCTGAGACAAGTTGGGCAACAATATAACGTGAATGTTTTGCTATTGTGTGGTCACTGAAGAGGTTTAGACCATACTTGGTCTACCTTCATCATTCAGACTGACCACCAACCCTTGAGATTGCTGATGTAAATGAAAGGGGAAAACCCAAAGTTACTCAGATGGTCAATCTGCCTGCCAGGATTTCATTTTTCCATTGAGCACAGAGCAGGAAGTCACCACCAAAATGCTGTTGGTCTCTATAGGATGTTTGTAACCGACTAGAGGTATGAGAACCATCCAGGAGTGGATTAAATCCTCCTGTCCCTTAGTCTGGGGGGGGGCGCGAATGTTAGGGAGAATTCTCATTCAATGGCTAATTTCCCTTACCTAGTGAGTCCCTCAGCAGCTTTGCTGGATTTCTGGAGTTATTTTCTTCCACTTGGTAAGAGTGTGAACTTTTCCCCCACTCTTACCCATGTTTTGCCATGTGTATTTCATCTGTCATTGTGATGGTGGGCTCTGGAGTACACCACTCCAGTAGCCCCCTTCTTTTGTGTGTTACACAGCACCTTCAGTGCAGTGACACGGGGTTGTCTTTTAGAGTTCCCACTGACTCCATTTCCGGGGCTGACTACTGTTCCCCAGAAAAGGGTAAAGTTGCCATTAACTTTACTTAGTCATTTAACCACAGATCCAGTACACCCCATCTTACATGGAGTACTGGAAAGGGTTAATCCTTAGCCCTTTTTATCTGTACCTCCTAGAGCATTGTTTCGCTCTTTTAACATTTAGACTTGGCTGGTGGCAGTGGTATCTTCCCGAACTTTTCTACCGCGATTATACTATATAAATATGGTATTGTTTTAGGCTATTATATTAGCCTCGAATTTAAACCCGCTTGACCAAATACTCTTTCTTTTGGCTCCGGTCGGGTTTATTCACCATTTCTTTTTGTTAAAGTCCTTCTTGTGTTTTACTTTGCGCTGCAAACCAGGTTTGCCTTCTTTGTACACTGTCTTTTGGAAGGCTTCTGCCAAGAAGCCCGCCTCTAGGCGCCTGGGTGTCTAGGTGGGCTGAATGTGAGGGAGGGGTGTAGTCACCCCCTGCCCAGGGTATCCTAGGAAACCCAAGTCGCACTTTGCCATGATTGGCTGAGGTGGTTGTCCAGGCTGGACAACCCCCCTGCTGTGTGATTGACAGCCAGGCTGTGTGCATGGGGGATTTTCGCATAAAAGGCAGGACTCTTGGCTAGAAGTCAGTCACCACTGGAACTACAAGGAACCGAAGAGAAGCGGAGAAGAAGTCGGCTGCTGCAACTATCCCGTCCCGGTGAAGCCCTGCTGCAGTCCTCAGCTATCTGCCCTTCGACGACCAGAGAAGATCCAGTCCGTAGTCTTCTTCCCTTGAGCCTGGTGGGGATAACCAGCTCATCTTCTAACAACCAGAGGATCCTCTTCGTGGTCGAAATCGCTGCACCCTGCTGTAGTGGTCCAGATAGCCATCTGAAGCGCCTCTCCTGTTTTTAAGTAGCGTACCTTTTATTCACTGTTGCTGTTGCCGGCTTCAGCCCTGTGTGGTGCAGACCCCTCCAGACGTCGTCCTTCTTGCCGAAGCTCCAGGAACCGTGGGACTGCAGGAAACTACCAGGAACAACTGCCGTGGCAGCAGCTTCTTCATTGAATAAGGTACTGTGTTCTGCTTGAGGAAATCGGGTGAATCCCTTTTTCTCCTCCTACAAGGCTTGTCCTTATCTTCCCTCCTTCTTATAACTTTTGCTTCCTCTATTGACAATATCTAAGAACTCCAAGGTACGTTGAATCGTGAACTGTCCGACTGTGAGATCCTCGACAACAGGAACCTGGTTCCACTTGACACTGGCTCCGGCCTATTGACTCTTGAATTTCTGTCTGAGTGTTCTCTGATTCTGTCCTCCTTGACAAAAGTATTGCCTATGATTTTTGCCCCCAACTCTCTCTGGGTATCTTAGGTGCTAAGTGTGTTTTTGCCCCGGTAACATTTCTTGCCATGGATACGCGTTTCTTTAGTAAGAGCGAACTGTCATTACTGTCAAAAAGTGATCTCAAATGTATTCCCGGTAACGTCTTTTGTTTCACAACACCTGTCCATTAAAACATAGGGTACTTACCTTGAAGTTATACCGTACAAAGTGAATTGGTTGGTTGTAGTATATTTTACGTGTGGTTTTGAATTAATAGAAGTGTTGTGTTTATAATAAACGGTTTAAAAATAAATGTACTTATATTTTTTACCTGAAACCTTGAGTCAGTGTTTGCTTGAGTCACAGTAATTGTGGTCCCTTTGTGTAATCTCTGCTACTGCTCATATACTCTCGAGATAAGCCTGGCTGCTCTACTACTGGTACCACTTTAACATAGTAGTACAGGCTTGTACCAAAGGTAAAACTTGTATTACCACTTGTAGTCTTAATTGTGTGTAGTGGTCCCTAAGGGCACTGCACAGGATTCTGCCTAACACTGGGCCTCGGAATCTCTACACCACGACAATTATTGACAATATCCTTACTGGAACTCAAATGGATCTCCTGGAGCACATGTAGATATCGCCAATTCCTGGTCCATCCTCCGGGTATACCCCTCATTGCATCCGGCAGAGTCTTTATTTTACAAAAACCCTGGACAACAATTCCTTTTATTCTTGATGGCTGAGAAACCAAAGGTTGTCTCACTTGCTAGTCCCCGGGGATCTCTCTCTCAGGTGGCCAGGGCACGGCCATTGCCTTTGGATTCAGACCCTGGGGTTGGACCAGTGCAGGAGGATCACCTGAGTGAGGGATTTTTGGGGAGTGGGGTGAGACAACTGATGGTGAGACGCGATATCCCCCCTTTCCTGCACCCTTACCCCATCCTATTTTATAGGATTCTCTGACATTCCAACCCCCCTCCCTGCTTTTCTACACAAACACTGGGCCGAGGAAGAGGAGGAATGAGAGAAAAGAGGCTAACCCTTACATATCCCATTGGGAATGTCCTGTTAATAAGGTCAGGCAAAGTCAGGCACTTGACCTTAATCACATTCATCTGATACCCATTAGCTCCCCCCACACGGATAAAAGGCAGAACATGGAGACACACTCCGAGCAAGGTGGAACATGAGAAGGAGCAGATCTTCTGGGGCGAAGGCGAACCCATTGGAGCTGGACAACCGATCGAGGGACCAGAGTGAAGGGCTGGGAAACCCTGAACATCTCTGCAGGAGGTTGTTGCCTCTGGGAAACCGTGAGATACGCAGAGAAGGCCAGAACCCAGACAAGAAGAAGCCTGCATTGTGCTTCAAGGACGCCAGCGACCTTGCCATGTGAACGGCAGAGTTGGGGAGCCGAGGCCAAGCCTGTGGTATTATCCTTGACTCGTGAAACAAAGCCGAAGAGAGCAGAAAAAAATGCACACAATCGGTGAGTTAGCGAAAGACATGATAGGCCGGTTTGTGTCAAGGAAAGATTGAAGCCACAATAGTGTATCTCACAATTGAAGGTTGCGAGCGTGCTGATGAGACGCGAAAGAAAGCAAACCTCTAGTGAACTTTAAAGTCAGCGGTAACTGTGAAGCCAGTGATACAGAGTAGCGGAGTGGTTTGGCGAGAAGAAACAGCTCACTCGAAAGTCTCTGCGAAATGTTTGATGTTTGTTATAAAGAAACAAAGTGAATGAACTTTGAAATACGCGATAGTCAAGATTAACCCTGACGAAAGGGGAAGTTAAAAGGTGATTGTTTTAAGAGAAAGACTTCTTTGAACTTTTTTGAACTACCCAGACCAAGAGACACTGGGGCAAATATCATAAGGAAGAGCTGAAGTGGAAGTCGAAGTGGTCCTGCACAGGTTTGTGGAAAACTCGAAAGTCTTCGACATCAGTGAACGGTCTGAGCCCGACCGAGGGAGACCTAGAAGGAGCTTTTGTTGAATGTGAATACAGCTTGGGGAAGGGAGCCCCTGCAAGTGCTATGATTACGAGGTCCGAGCCTGCCCGAGGGAGACCTACGTGAAATAACTTTTTTGTGAACTTAAGGGACTTTAACGTGGAAGGCCAAGCGGGCTTCAACCTATGTTTTGAACTGCCATTTTTTGATAACCTGAGCCAGTGTGTGTCATCCTGTCTACAGGGGCCGCCTTACTCCATGCTGTCCAACGTGGGGGGGAGAGCCGACTCAGCCATCTTAATCCGTTATGTTATAACACTGACTTTCCTTTGCATACACCCCTTTACACACTTTTTGTATAAGAGATAGGGCAGGCATTAGTTTTTTATTTTTTTAGTATAGGCCATTTTGATTTGACATAGACTGACTAGGACTGTGTTTTCTTTATTATTTGATGGCAGAGATGACTCCCATCATAGCTATAGGGTAAAGTAAGAGTTTTTACAAACCCCAAGAATTTAATAAAGGTTTTGAAACTTGTACCTCTTATGGCAGTGTCATACTTGTGATACCATGCCTCCCTTACAATGGTTATACTATTTTGCACCATCCAGCTAGCCGGGGTATTAGGAGTCGCCCTGTAGGTAGTCTTGTAATTGTTGCTCAATCTGCTTTGAATTTAAAACCTTGCTGCAATGACTTTGTTTCTCCCCATATTCTGTCTGCTATTTTTCCGATCCTCATTCTCCCCACCCCTCATGTTGATTATAAACATCTATTGTCCCTCTAGAGGGCCTGCCACTACCCAGTTCAGAGTTCCATTAATAGCATTCTCCTGAGTTGGTCTGAACTATGGCCGAATGGCAGCATCATAGTGGCAGGCAACCTAAATGCCCCCTTGCTACATTCATTTATTCCACCCTCATGGGATGACTCTAACTTTGATGTGTGCTGGTCAACTAATCCTTCGCTTGTCGGGGGATGCTGGCCTGGGTCAAAATGTTCAACACACATGACCTTTTATGCTTGAATCATAAAGTTAGCAATATCTACTCATTTACTACATGGACAAATTGGAAAAGAGCAATTATCAAAAAGGGCACCTGGTTGATGCCTTTCTCCACCCAGGTAGGTAATAATGTATCAAGAACAAAATTGAGCAAGGTCATGGGCTACCTGCCTGCTGAACGAAGAGCGAACACACTCCTTTGTGGGTTACCCCTTCGCGTGATGGGCACAAAATACTGTGAATAGATTCTGACAACAATGTACCAGGACAATTCTGAGCACTGCAATTGGATTTTTAATTGAATTGCAGTTAGTGTTAAAGATACAATTGACTAGGAGCAACATAAGATATATCAGCATTTACACATTTTCACGGTGTAGTACCCAATTCATAGGGAACAAAAGTTGAATATTTGTATAGTCTTTCTATTGCTTCTACGTCCACTAAAGAGTCCTTGGGAAGGAGACTAGTGGACTTAGTGAGGTAACAACATATAAATCAGCACAAATGCATCAAAACAATGTAGGGTTGAACGACAACAACACACACAATATAACAAGTCAACACAACAGTGTTTCGACCAAAAGGTGAGCTGGAGCTCAAGGAGTCACAGTGTCAAAGTACACTGGAAGGATTTCAAGGTCCTAGTTGTGGCACAGTGAGCTTCCTGGGTACCGCGACTGCCGACAGATCATGCTCTGCAGCGCTCCGTCTCCCACCACGAGCCATCCACGCCCGCGGACAACCACAGCGTATGCCCTACGTCAGCCTATGCCATGAATTGTCTCCTGGTCTCAGGCCACCCATAGGAATGGCCACACCTAGGACCTTGAAATCCTTCCAGTGTACTTTGACACTTTGACTCCTCGAGCCACTGCGCTCCCAAGATCCGACCTCATAAAATACTTCTGTCTATGGAATATCTCGTCCTGACGAAGGCCACACCACCAGAGCTCAGTCCAGCTCACCTTTTGGCTGAAACACTGTTGCGTTGACTTGTTATATTGTGTGTGTTGTTGTCGTTCAACCCTACATTGTTTTGAAGCATTTGTGCTGATTTATATGTTATTACCTCACTAAGTCCACTAGTCTCCTTCCCAAGGACTCTTTAGTGGACGTAGAAGCAATAGAAAGACAATACAAATATTCAACATTTGTTCCCTATGAATTGGGTACTACACCGTGAAAATGTGTAAATGCTGATATATCTTATTTTGCTCCTAGTCAAGTGTATCTTTAACACTAACTGCAATTCAATTAAAAATCCAATTGCAGTGCTCAGAATTGTCCTGGTACATTGTTGTCAGAATCTATTCACAGTATTTTGTGCCCACCACGCGAAAGGGTAACCCACAAAGGAGTGTGTTCGCTCTTCGTTCAGCAGGCAGGTAGCCCATGACCTTGCTCAATTTTGTTCTTGATACAAATTGGAAAAGATACTCATGTCTGGATTTTAGTCTTTGATGATAGAAACTCCTAGGAACTTTGTGTGGTAATGTGCTTATTACAGTCACTTCCCTTAGTGATCATTCCTTCATAGCTTGGACCTATAAACCTCCCCTCCATTTTATTCCTTACATCAATACTCACATTACCATAAACACCCAGGAGAATCATATTATCTGAAGCAATAAGAACATTTCAAATATTATTAACTTTGTGCGCACAAATGCAACGGCTCTCCTACTATGGTTGGGGCAAACAATTAAGATCTCCAATCTATGATGCGACTCCTGAGAAAGCAGTTGCATCTAGATTCCCGGGTAGCAGTAGGTATAGTGTTTAAACCTAAGATATTCAACATAGCAATTCAACTGGCCAAGAAGGCTCGCTGTAGGAAATGTATACTTATCAGTAGCAACCTTAGCTACACTCCGAGTCAGAAAAAGCAACGTATCACTCGCAAACATACAAAATATAAGAACTGGATCAGAAGCCATACATTCTCTATTGCTAATGCTGACTGGAAATATCTTTCCTTATTTGAAGCAACGAGAGCAAGAAATGTTGGTCTATGTCCAGTACCTTTATTAATGGGCAGTCTTTACAAGAATTAAATCCCATTGGTGAATCATAGTGGACCCTTGCGATTTCCAGGCTCTAGTATGATTCTGCCATTCTTCCAACTAAGACGGTTCCTTATGTGCCTTCGGCCACCTTTTTGTTGGATTTTGAAAGTGACGATATCCTGCTTATAATCAAAACTCTTAAAGATTCTCACGCGCCCGGTCCTGATTCTTTGGCCAGCATCATGATGAAGGAAAATCCTCAATTTTTGGCCCCTGTGTTGGAGCACCCCTTTCACAATATTTTAACTGGTGGCTCTATACCCATGAGCTGGCGTAAATAAATGTTAGTGCCTGTTTTTAAAAAGGGTAACTCCATTAATGCTCTTGATTATAGATATCGGCAATGCTAGACATTAGCCTGAAAATATTTAAAGCCATTCCTTTGAAAAAACTCTCTCTCTTTGACAGAGGACTGCTCTCCCCTTTTCAAACAGGATTCTGTAAAGGGCACAACAATTTATACAACCTTAGTGCCCTTCACATTGTTATGGCGACCTGCAAGAGTAAAGCAAAGTGTAAACTTTACCTTTGCTTCATTGACTTTACGAAGGCATTTGATACTGTTTCTCATCCTCTTCTCTGGACAAAATTATTGGACTGGGGAACAGATCCATCAATATTACTTTTTATTTCTGCTTTGCACATGGATACTGTGGTGCGTACCAATCGGGAGGGGGCAATATCGTGGGAAATTCCAGTTAATATCGGCCTGAAACAGGGGTGCTTACTAGCCCCCTCACTTTACAATCTCTATGTTGCTGATATGGGTCCAGCTATTGATGCTGTGAGTAATTCCCCCCCCCCTTGTTGGCAGCACCCCTGTTTCATGGGTTTGATATGCTGACGATACCATCCTTTTGGACCAAACCCCTAATGGTCTGCAGCACTCACAAGATGCTCTGGCCATTTATTGCACCAAAAACCATCTTAAAGATATTATTGTAAATACTAAAATCTTGATTATTGGTGCTTACTCGAAAGTGTCCAAGTATCATTGGTTGTTAAATGGTGTCCGTTTGGAAAGGGTTGACAGATACATCTATCTAGGTTCCCCAATTGGCTCATCTCCCATTGTTGAATCCTATGGCAATTTTATTGGAGCCAAAATTTTTAAGAAATGGTTTTACATAAAGAAACGTATTAATAAAAAGGGTGGTTTTAATATTGAGGGTTTGACCTTGATTTACAGGAGGAGTATTCTAGCAGGAATTCTTTATGGCCTGGCAGTATTACCATAATCAAAATTGACATGGGCGGGTAAGTTTGAAGGCAAACCTTTGAGCTCTATTTTGGGAGTCCCCCGCTCTGTGCCTGTTAAGGCCCTCTGGAGCGAATTGGGGGTTACCTCTGTTCGCTCATTATGGCTTCAGCAACATTGTAGCCTCTTCCTCAACATCCTCACCTCCCTCCCTGGACCCGAAACATTAATTGGCCTACTGGCAACACAATACTCCCAGGAGCGTACTAATATTTTCCTGGTTGAACTAGGATCCACTGCACTCAGCCATTTTAGCAATATTAATATTGAGCTGGCGAACATGTCACAGCTTCCTAACTCTCTAGTAATTTTAAAGAATAAAACTAGAGACTTGGATATGATGTGGAATCTCGACCTTCTAGCGAAAAAATTAATTATGCGCCATATATAGCACACAGGGTTTTAAACGTAATTCTCTCAGATCATACTTGACTAAACTACGATCCTTCAAAATTCATCGATTTATTACATATTAACGTTTTAATATGTTACCGTCACGAGAGCGCATTGGTAGATGTTCTGACTTACCTCGTGAAGAGCGGATTTACCGTCTTTGCAATTGGACTATTGAAATGGCACGCCATCTTCTCACTAAAGGCCCCAGACTGATGCTATATTATTTGAAGAGCTAGGCCAGCCATGCAACCAGTATCCATTTTATTGAAACCAAGCAGTAATGGAGCAGCATCTTCAGGGCTGAATCAATTGTAATATCGGTGGCCGCTTACCATGTCTGGAAAGTTGCTTTTGACTTAATCACCTTACTCTGAGGAATTTTATGGGAGCACTAGTGAGACTGTATGTATTTTATCTCTCGATTGATACTGATCTTAATTTATTTGGTCTTACATACAACTAATATTAGTGTTAATTGTGTTACTAAATTAATCATTGTAAATTTCAACATATGTTAATCCTTGCTGTAACTCGTATTGCCTCTGGCATTTTGGTATTATGAATCTCTTAAGTGCTAAAGGTGTGTATAATTATAACCAATGCACATAAAAAAAATAAAAAAAGAATTCAAATAAAATAAAAAAACAAAATCAGTCAATATAAAATAGAGAAAGTTAAACAAGTAAGAACTAATTAACCTAGCACAACAACAAACTCTAATATAATCTAAACCATCCCCATGAAAAGGTACTAAATAAAGGGCTCCCCTGTGTCTGTTCCTACAATTACATCAGCTAGGTTAATTACAATATATTGGTCAAAAAAGAAGGGGCGAGGCGCGCACTCCAGTTCCTGGCCAATATATTACCTGAAAAAAAGATTGCTGGGTTAAATCCCAAAGTGTCCAGTACATTTCACAGGGTTAAATCCCAATTGCTGCCCAATTGTTCACAGGGTTGATTCCCTTCTTGCACTGCTGTTCTCCTCCTAGCGCTTTTGTGTCGCAAACACTCATCAGGCGGCTGCGTTGCCTTTCTGTTCAGGTGAATCCAATATAATTGCTGTTGCAGTCTCTAGGAATTGTGGTAGCTGTAGTGAAACCATTTTAACATTTCCGGTGACCAGGAAAAGTCTCCCCTCCAAAAACACACATCTTACCCTTAGCAGGGGGAGGGGGTAAACCATATTTATGGCTCTCCAATGTAGGGCATAATGACCCCGGTGCTGCAGCCTCTGGAGTCCGGATCTCCACAAGGTAATTGGTCAAAAAAGAAGGGGCGAGGCGCGCACTCCAGTTCCTGGCCAATATATTACCTGAAAAAAGGTGGGTTAAATCCCAAAGTGTCCAGTACATTTCACAGGATTAAATCCCAACTGCTGCCCAATTGTTCACAGGGTTGATTCCCTTCTTGCACTGCTGTTCTCCTCCTAGCGCTTTCGTGTCGCCAACACTCATCAGGGAGGCTGAGTCACAATATACTCCACACTACGCTGAAAGTATAAAATAACTATCATTGCTTTGAGTTGTTTCTCCCTATATTCTCAATACCATTATTCTAAAACATATGTTACTTTGGGGAGAACTTTGTAGAACTATAATTCATTGATTTGGTGTTATAATATATGTATGTGGTACTGGGTTAGCATGGAGTGTGCACAGTAGTATGTGTTGTGTTTTTAGAACTACCATGTGACGGTTCTTTTTCAAGGTTTATTGCAGATATAACCTTGAGAAAGGACCTGAGGTCCGAAATGTGTCGAGCAACAATCAATTGATGTGCTTGAAATACCGTTCAACTGAATTCAATGTTCAAGTTTTGAAGAGCTACAAAGCAGCAACTTCAATTAATGCAGATTTCAAGAGAATTGTTACACATTTTTGTGGTTTGGGATAACCACAAATAGGTTTACAAACCCTCAGTGGCATGACTCTCCACTTCTTTAAGTTCACAATTCTCAATGATAACATCAATACTATTAATACGTAGATGAGACACATATGACTGAACTGGACCATAAAGAAACAACATCTTCTAAAGGGAGGTGGGGAGATGAAATGTGGCAAAAGAATAATCAACCATATTCCAAGTTTTAAATTTGGTGGTCCCAGCCTGCATCAAGTTCAGAAATGTTTGAGATGTTTGAAGAAAAGATGAACTAATTACCAAAGTTAAACTCACAAGTGGAACATAAATGTTTTCTTCTTAGAGTACAAGAGCAAACTCATGCTAGGGATGTTTGGCTCTCTGTAGGAAAGGGATAGAATACCTTTTAAACGGATAACCAACTCAAATGAGAATATTCAAAGATAACAGTTTGTAAGGGTGCAAAAGTAAGGCTCAGACACAAACATGGCATGTTTTTGGTTATACACATTTATTAACCAGTAAAGAGTTGGGAAAATGCCTCTCTATCCCTAAAGCTATCAGGGGTTTCCCTGCCTCAAAGAAAACTAGTGAACTTGTCAGGATGTCAAAATAAAAAGTCAGTTACTGTCGTGTCCCATTAACCTACTTCTGTCCCTAACACTAACAACCTAAATCAACTGTGCAAGGATGATCTCTTTGCAAAGTAAAATGTACATGACAACTCTGCCCAACAGAAAAGTTCCCAATGTCTCGGGTGATCAAAATAAGAAAAATGCTCCACAATGTATCACTCCAAGGATTAGGGTTTTGCTCCTTTTCCCTGGATTCCTTCTGGTTCTACTTTCTTAGGTAAATGTCACTGTGCTTTTATATTTTCACAAGGGTGCGTGTCCCAGAATCCCAGTTCCTTATCACACCAGCTTGGTGTACTTCCCTGGCAAGCATGGGCTTTCTTCTGATCAGTCTGTTTCTTCTTCCAGGCTCCTCAACCCTCTTATTCTCAAACTCTCATGTGGATGCAAGTCCCAGACTTGCGATGTGCTATTGCAATAGCTTGGTTTACTCTCCTGCCAAGCATATGTCCTCTCGTGGAATATCTCTGTTTCTCTCAGGGACCCCGACACGCTTATTCTTTGACTCTTATATGGGTGCGGGTCTCAGACTCGCAATATTCTGCAGCAATTACTTGGTTTACTCTCCTGCCAAGCATATGCTCCCGCCTGCAACCTCACTGCTTCTTTCATGGTCCCGGACCCTTTTATTCTTGTTCTACAGTTGCTCCCCGAGAACTCCCGGACCTCCAGCACCTTTAGCTCGGCCCGCATACCTGCTTCTCTGGTGTGCCTATTCCAGGCAGCAGTGCTTCCCTCTGCGTTTCCGGCAGCATTCAGGCATTCTCTGTGGTGGGAGGCGTCCCTGCCAATCAATCTTCTTCAGTTATCCCTTCTCATTGGCAGAAGATCCACCAGCCCCGTCTGCCTTCTTGGGGTGGGATTTTGCTCTCTGGCAGCTGGCCGGACTTAGGGATGCCCTAAGGTTTGTTCGGGCAGCGTGCAAAGGAGCTCCTCCTCCTTTGACTACTTTATTGCTACTGTTGGTCTCTGTGCTAGACGTCCCTTGCTGCGGTTCCCTGCATGCCGGGTTGGCGGTATACACGCATTTCACTGCGGTATTTTTCATCGCGTGTTTTTTCATCGCCGTTTTTATTTCGAAAAAAAACTCATCTTTTTTTTGGGGGGGTTAAAAAATTAAATATATGGTTGTGGGTGTAAGGGAATTAAAAAGAAAAGAAAAAAAGGGGGTTTGAGGGTAACCCTTCCCCCCAAAAAAAACCCCAAAAAAACAAGTTTTTCGAGGAAAAAAACGGCGATGAAAAAACCTGCAATGAAAAATACCGCAGTGAAATAACGTAGAACCCGGGTTGGCGCATCCCGGATATCCTCGCTGGAAGATGGCTCTCCCTCTCTTGGTTTCCCCCTACAGTTTTGTACTTCCCTCAGCCAATCAAGTAGGTTGCAAGACTAGACCATTCACTCTGGTTCTAGGGAATGATAATTGTGTTCCTGGTCATCTTCTTCTTCACAGTACTTATAGTAGAGCTATATGGGAAGTATTTGGTATTTGCAGGACCGCTGGTCAATTCTCGCTAATTAGGTTGGTTAGCCTCACAATAGCAGATATTAATACTGTCTGGGAACAAGGAAGGATAATTTGGTTTGGGGAAGGGGGGGGTTTACTAAAAGGATGGAATACTGTGTTCTCTGAGAATGGTTGTCCCATAAGGGGCTTCCCCTCCCATGTGATCCTCCCCCGGTGCACCACCGCCAGGGGGACTATTGTACTGTGGACGAAACGCCCTGGCGCCATGGAAAAGGTTCTCCCCTAGGGAAGAAGGGACGACTTCCTCAGATTCGTCACAAGTGGCAGGAAGGAGGAATAAAGCAAATCAGTAAAGGGCCTATACTAAGAGGAACTGGTGCCCGAAGACAAATGTCGGGTCTCTATTCTAATTCACAAAAATCAGAGGCACAGACTCAGGAAAGTTTTAAGTTTCCCCGCAAACTTTAGGACTTGGCCTTTGTAGATGATTCATTCAGGACTCTGTAACCTTGAATAATTCCTACCACGCAAAACCTGTTGTGTCACCCCTTTTGCTATAGGGGTATCTTGATCCTTTACCAAGGCAAGACCGTGTAGCTTTTTCCTTCTTGCTCTAGGGGGCTCTTCTGTGCTTTACTGGGTCATGCCCTTGAAATTCTCCACTCTTACTCTTTGGGATTTCTGGGAACAATTTTGCTCCTCATGCATTGGTATTTGTAACGCTGCAGTAATTATATCCCCCATTCCAGAAGTCAATGGTCACCTCCAGTGACGGATACTTCTTTAGTTGACTCTGGTGGCTTTGCAGCTACCACCAGCAGCTGCCTTGGAGCCCCGAGTAGGCTGCTCTGTAGATCCTTCTTTTTAAGGCCTTGCCAGCCCTTGGGTCAAGGTCCCCAGCAACCTCACTACTCTAGCCTTTCCTAAAAGACTTGCACTATTTGCAGTGTTGCTCACTTTGCTTAGCCTACCCCTGTTCTTTAGCTCTCCCAATATGTGGCCTATTTAGCTTGGCCATATCTGGTTGTTCCTTCCTGACTCTCCTGCTTCTGTTCTCACTGTTGCACTACGAACACTCTGGAACCAACACCCTCAGTCAAGAGACTTCTGTCTCTTTCAATAGTTAGGCTGTCAATGTGTGTCCTAGTTGGTGGATCTCTTTCCCCATTAGTTTAGGTGGTCATGTATAGTGCGTGTCTAATGGTTTGGCTGTCTCCCTGGGTGTATTCCCCTTATTTTTATTTCTGTTTAGGTGTTGTGCTGATAAGCTAATTCGGTACTACTACTGCAGTCCTTCATCTGAAATAGTCGACCCAGAACCTTGGGATCAGTCACTAATGTGCGTTTCTGCAGGCAACTGTGCAAGTGAGTGCATTCATTTTTTCATTCACCATGGATTTTGAACACATGCCTTCAGTAATGGCTACTCCCCCTCACTACCCGTAAAACACATTTCCTGTAAGGAAACATTAGGAATCTTTCCTGGCATGGTTGACTGCATGGCACGTATCCAGGCACCTGAGGGCATGAGGTCAGAGTGGGGGATTTTTTTTGACATCCCACATATAACACCGAAGGGATTGGAGGACTCAGCTGGTAGATTCCTCTGGCTCCCAAAGTTCCCCAATCCCCATCAATAGGCATTTCAAAGGTAACCCTTTCCACATACCCCTTTCCTTCAATGCAGGGGTTATGAATCCAGCCCTCATCTTGTGATGGTACAGATTTAAGACACTCAACGATTCCCGACTGCCAACGACGTGGTACACCTAAGTCTCATACAACCCACTCAGGTGGTATCCAGCCCTTCTTGATTGTCTCTCCAATTTGAAAAATCATCGCTAACTTGAAGAGCTATGTCCACCCACCTTTTTCCTGTAAACATGTAACATTTCTCTTGAATCATGTTTTAGCTAAACACATTTTACTCTCAGAGCTAGCAAGCACTGTCAGCTACAAATTGAAAGAGCAGAATACAAGCCATTAATTTATATTAACTGCAATTTGAAGCAAATGCAACTACTGCCCACTTTTCAAGGACAAAATGTCCTAAGTAACATCCTTTGAGCCTGATGTCTCTAAAACACGTAGTGGACAATGATTATGTTAAAGGGAAGCAGTTATAAAATATTGTATTTAAACACATTGAAGTAATTACCAGTGGCACCTTGGAGAAAACAGACTTTCAAAAAAATGTCAAATCGATTCCAAGATGGCCACTGACACAACAAAGATGTGTCGACGGCTGCTCCCCAGCCCACGATCAGTCCTTGGTGTTTCCACCACCCCCAGCGACTGAAGGCGAGGAGAAACGGCTGGGCACACCCCCCCCCAGCGGAGTGGGCAGACCTCCCCCCCCCCCTGGGACGGATGAATCATGGTGGGGCATACGTAGGAGCAGGTTGTGGCGAGGAGCGACAGGGAGGGACAACCCGGACCTACTGGAGAGGCAGCAGCTGCCAAGGACGGAGCATTGGTGCAAAGGTGGCCCCCGGCACTGCCCTGGTCCAGGCAGGGTGCCAGCATGTGGGATGGTGCAGGCGCACCTCCCTCCGAAGACACAGAGCAGCGTGAGTCCAGAAACGGGGATACCGAGTGTAAAGACCGGAGGGGGCTGTCTGTACTTCTGCTCTCTATATGGCAGAGGAGAGGCACAGAGGACCCCAGCCAAGATTCTCTATTATTGGTATCATGATCCACCAATCAAGGCTTAGCTTCTCAGGAGGTGATGCGGGCAGGTTCTGAAGTACCGTGTAGTCCCCAAGCACCCACAAAGGAATGTCCGCACACTGTATTAGTTAAAACACAGTCTTTATATAATTAATATTCAAGGTTATTTACAATATCACAATAACTCACTTTGTGCTCATTTATCTATAATGGCAAATCTATACAGTTCTACGTGGTACCACAATTACTATTAGATCTCTTTAAAGTGCATCAACTGTACGGTTAAATGTCACACAAATCAGTTTGTAAAGGAAACCACCAATAGATATAAGAGGAAAGCAGTTGGTTAGAACAATTGGCAGAATACTGGCCCCTAACGCTAGACACAGCTCTGTGTGGAGATCCCCCCCACCTGGACAACCTGTAGAATAAAGATATATCACAAGCCCAGTCCATATATTGTTCACCAGAGTCTTTCCAATAGTTCAGCAATCCCAAAGTACCTGGCGTTGTAGCGTTCCTCATCGGGGAATCAACGGCTCTTCTTGAGTGCCCTCCCTTTAGGGCAGGAGTCACGGGTCGTCGAACGTCCGGCAAAGAACAGGGTGGATTACGGCGGTGAAGTGGCAGCTTCTTTCCTAGCGGTGCTCGTCCTGCCAAGAAGAGGTGTGCGGGGCACCTCGATGACGATAGTTCTGGACCGCAAACAGTTTGAAGAACTGTGGCCCAGCAAGGGCGTCGAGTAGTCAGCGTCTCTGTGGTCTTTGGGTGGCGGGAAACCCACCGGAGGATGCTCCTCGGTGCATCGACGGCCTGGCCTTCTGCGGCGGTATAAGGCGGGCGGCGGTGCGGACGTGCATGCCAGTGAATCGAAAGTTCTTAGGCAACGGGAGCACGGCGGCTCCGGTCGCCGACGGCGGTCGTCACCAGTGGCGGAAAAAAGTCTGGGTGCTTCTCTTTGGGATTCCGCGGCAGTCCCCGTCTCCGGTCGGCAGCCTTTCGTAGGTCTGTCTACCAGGGAGCTTTGGCAAAGATCCGCTGGTGCACGATGGTCCTTCGTAGCTCGGGAAGAGGGCGCCTTACCAGGTCCTCTCTGGGTCAGTCCTTGAAGACACAGCAGCTTTCAGATTGATGAAGAAGAGCAACAGCAATTCTTCTCTTCTAGCAGGGCTTCAAGGTCAAGCTTCAGTTTCACTCCAGTTACTCTTCGTAGTTGGACTTCAGCTTCTGAACACGATTCCTAGCAGTGAGAGGTCCCCAAATATACTGTTGATCTCCCATTCATTCTGCTGGGTCACAAGGGCATTCAGCAGTTAGTCAGCCAATCAGGCACACAGTGCATTCAGGCCATTCTTCTCCATCCAGACACTCAACACAGAATGTGGATTCGGAAAAGTACCACACCATTCAACACTACACACTGCATTAATTCCAATTAACCAGATACCAGACATCCACAACAAGAAGTGTATATTCGTCACACACTCCATTCACCCAGGTCCCACCCACAGGTGTACCCACAACATACGGTTGTTATGAAGGCTCCAGCCAGTCTGGTCGGCACTTCCCCACACTACCATATATGGAACTTCCACCCAACAGCCAGTTAGGGGGTAGGGACACAGTCAGGGCTTCCTGGGACTTCGGGAAGATCAAGGTAACAGGAGATGGAAGGCAAGATGCCACGGGGGCCATCTTGTCTCTATCAGGAATCTACCGATTCCAATGATAGGGCCTGGGCATCCCAAAATGGAGGATGCTCAGGGCACCAGTCAATTCAGCACGGAGCTGCCACCAGCCCGTACCCTGCTCTGTGGGTCACACACAGGTGCCCAAAAACATACACTAGGGGCATAGGGTTGTACCCTCACACATGGGTGCCATAGGGGTATCCCATGGGTCTGTACACCAAACCAAAAGAGAGAGCTGCACCGCATGAACTCCTGCGCGGAAAACACAACAGAACACACGATAAAAAGCAGTAAAGGACAAGTATATGGAGGCCCTGTCCCTCCGATGCATTTCCAGCATCACACCGAGGAGCTTGCAGCAAAAGATGTGAGGGATCCGAGCGGAGCTGCAGAGCTGTGGCACTGTGGGATCCAGGGGAGACGACATTGGAGAGCGAGCAGAAGAAGGACAAGCGCACGCAAGATTGGCGAGAGGAGCGCTGGAGCCGGAAGGGTGGAAGTCCAAAAGAGGGACGTGACGGTACGGTGAGACCCCGGGACTGCGGAGATCCAAAGCCCAGACCAGGCAGGAGAGGAGGAGGAGCGCCGTGCCACACAGCCCAGAGAGGATCCAGAGGAGGTGAACCCAAGGTCCGTGTGGAGGAGGGAAGATAGCAGGACAGCGCGGTACAGGGGGGACCGGAGAGGAGGTGCAACGACCCACAGCAGGGACCCAGAGCCCGGCCCCCCAGAGAGCGAGGCCAGCACAGTAATAACAGAGGTGCGAGCAACCCGCAATGGGGGGCATGTGAGAGTAGGTGGGGCCACATTCCAACTAATGAGGACCCGGTGCAGGATAAGGGAGACGCCGGACTGCGGGCCGAAAAGGTGGTGATGTCTACAAGCAAGGGAAGCATCTATAAAAGCAAGGATTCAGAGGCCACAAGATATGCTAGACAGGACCCCAGGACAGCCAACAGGAATTCTACAGCAGGCCTGATCAAATAAAGAGCCCAGGCCGCAGCCAGAGAGAACAGCGAAGGAGCAAGGTGATGACTAAGACACTGGCCCGACCCCGGGGACTGGAGCCTGGAAAGAACTGGTGCTCAGTTGCAGCAACCCCCAAGCATACAGGGGGAGGCGAGGACACACGACCATCAAAGCTACAGGGGAAACCCCCCCCTGGTAGGGGAAAATAAACACTGGCACCCCCCGCAACCAACAAAGATAAAGAGGGCGATAATAACCACCTCTAAGGCACCAGACAGAGCCCCAGCGAGGCAGGGGTAAGGGAGACCCGCCAAGCCGGAGTGCAGGCCATGGCTAGACAGACGGGGGAGGTCCCAGAGAACCGGGAGAAGCCGGGGAAGCCAAGGAGGGGCAAGAACGCCAGGTGGGGCAGAGAAGGGCATCACAGGGAAGAGACACACCTGCTGTGTCACAAAGAGGTGAGGAGAGGAGGCCCACAAGGTGGAGAAGAGCTTTACCTGCCTACAAGACGGCACAGCGCACTATTAAATACACGGCGGGGGTGGGGGTAATGCCTGTGACCCTCAATGACTTTCAAGGCCACCCAGCGAAGGCAGGCCCACCTGCTGGAGATACCCCGGGCACCCTCCCCACCATGTGGCCGACGATAGAAGCCAGAGACCAGGGCAGGGGCAGCAAGGACCACCTAAGGGATCGGCGGACCCTGAGGCAGATGAGGGTGCGCGTGTTATGGCCCAAGAACTAAATCCAGAAATGGTGGCTTGACACGTCGTGAAGCAATTGAGTCTTTCTGACAATATACCCCTCAAGAGTACAAAAGGACAGATTGAGGTGAGTAATGGCCAAATATATTTGGTACACCCTGGTACCCACACAGCTGGCTGCAAGAGAAAGTAACCAAGTATTAATATATATAGCTCAAGACAAAGATATAACTAGGCAAGATTATTACTTGAGCTGTTACTCACAAGTAAGAATGGTGGATGGGATTGATAAATTCCAAGCTAGATTGGTGAGTATCCTGAAACAAGAGAGGTAGCTATTACTATTAGTACAAGGTAGTGAAAAGGAAGAATCAGGCAGTAATGTGCTTACCAATAGAAAGGTGTTGATTGTTCTGGAGGAATTCTGAAGAGGAGATTGCTGTAATTGAGTTGTAGTCCTGGGAAAACAAAGTCTTGTTTCCTATTCCCGCCGGCACAAGGACGCCTAAACAAGTCTTTGATCCTAGCGCTGTTGCGCTAATGTCCCTTAAGTTCTTTAGAGTCCTCAGACCATAGAAGAAGGGAAGACGTGACGGATAATTCGGAGATTTCCGGATACTGGATAATCCAGCAGAGGTAAGCAGTCCAAACAGCATTCCGAGTCCACCATAGACAAACGAGGTGCAGCTAGTTGAAGAGAGGCAGTTCCGTAGATGTTCCGGTTTGGCAACAGGTAGGCAAGACGAGAGGGGCTTAAGTGGGTGCAGACCAGTAAATGTTCCGGTTTGGCAGCAGGTAGGCAAGACGTGAAGGGCTTAAGCGGGTGCAGTCCGTAAGCGTTCCGAGTCGACAATCGATTCAGCAATAACAGGAGACGAGGCAAGGGAAGTCAAAGAACAGACCAGGAGATCCAAGACCAGGACAACAAGGTAACAATATCCGAAGCTTAGGAATTACAAATTCAGAAGCAGCACCGTGCAGCCTGGGCGGGGTTTAAATTACAAATCAGCTAACTGCACAACGCACCACCGTAAGCTTGAATGCATATGTGTCTGTAATGGGAGCCGGCATTTCCAGGGAAACCCATAGCGTTCTCTGAAGGAATGCGTACTCCACGACGAACAAGGGTTCAGAGGGTTTAGCTTGAATCCCGATTTCATTTGTATACTGGTGAATCTACTGGGGAAGCAGGAATGTTTCCTCATGTGTGTACCTGGTTTACAACATGATAAAGAGGAGTCAAACGGAACCCTGACAGCGCGCCAATTACAAAGCAGGACTTTGCACCTCGCACTCTCCATTCCAAATTGCGTTATCTGCCACGAATTTGGCCTTGTTTCACTTTCATGCAGGGCCCTGTGGCGTTCTATGACGAACTACGCAAACATTTTGAATCCTCCTAACAATTCAGTTTACAAAGATCTAAAGCAGGTAATGGAGTCTAAATGTATTAAATCTCTCAATCAATTTCAAAAACGCATGCAAAAGACATTGGTAGCTCTTTCTGTAACTAATGAAGATCTGAAGAGGAGCGCCTGCTACCTTTTTTGAAATAATGAAGATCTTAGGCCTGCTTTTGTTAAGAAAAAATAGTTTGAGATGGATTGGATATCTACTGTTGACCAGCTTAAGAACTATAGCACCTTTTCAGCGTATGCAAAGTTCACGCACAGTAGATTGCCATGCTGCTCTTATTTGATTATGTTTCCCCATATGCAAACACAAATGTATTTTATACGTTTTAAACTTAATCAATTCCGTACACGCGAGCGCTGTAAGCATTGGGAAAGCGCAGTGACAAAGTCACAATAGGTAAATTGTAGATTTACAACGTGCTCTGAATCCACAGAAACCCTTAAACACGTGGTGTTAGAATGCCCTCAATTTAGAACACAACGTACAAATCTATTGTTAACATTTTTCAACCTAGATTTTGCTGACTGCCTAGAATTATTGTGGGAAAGAATGATGACAGTGAATCACAATCCACCAACTTTTAGATTGGTAGGTCTTCTAAGGGTCATTGAAGTCAATCTGGCACTATTTACATAATATGTTCCAAATAAAGAATGTTATGAATATGTGTCGGCCCTAAGTACATATATTGATCCTAACGCCCCCATTGTACGAACTGTGTATGCTTTATATCGATTTGATGCAAGCGTATTCGACATATAACAATAATTCAATTTTAAGTGGAAATACGCACTGCTATTATCGATGACAAGGATGCTTGTTTGTTTTAAAGTTTTATTTACTAATTCATTTTAACGATGAATGCTGATGTAAATATATGTACTTTTTTTGTAAAGGTTTTTATTTACCACACACACAAAAAAAAGCAGGCATTTTGGGGAGAAGAACAAGTTACTTCTTACCTGGTAACGTTCTTTAGATGGGATGTTCCTCCGACGTATTCCTTATCTTTGATAGATCATCTCCCAGCTTGTTGGCCTCGTAAACATTTTTCAGTAGAGGGCGCTGCGTGTCGACGTCCCTCGAGCCGATGTCCCTCGACAGCCTCCGTATCCGCGCCGACATCATCACGCGTATAAATAGTTGCTCAGTTCCATTTTGATGTTAACAGATGTTTTACATGAATTGGTTATTGACCTTGAAGGAGCGTAAGATGCAACCACAAGGGAAGTATCAATGCGGGGATGGATGGGAGGGGCGATAAGGAATACGTCGGAGGAACATCCCATCTAAAGACCGTTAGCAGGTAAGAAGTAACTTGTTCTTCGAAGGGATTGTGTCCTCCGACGTATTCCTTATCTTTGATAGACTCCCATAGCAGTGGCATGTAATTGGAGGTGGGAGTAATAATGTCATGTATCCCTTTTAGGAATGAACCAAATGTAATACTGCTTTGCCAAACCTAGTCTCTTGACTAGAGGAGGAATCCAGGTTGTAAAATCTTGTGAAGGTATGTGCGGACAACCATGTGGCAGCCGCACATATGTCTCGAACCGGAACCCCTCTTTGGAGGGCCAAGGAGGCTGCGATACCCCTGGTTGAATGAGCCCTAAGATTTTGAGGAGGCTCTTTTCCTGCTAGTTTGTAACATTCCAGAATGGCCAAAATAATCCATCTGGAAATGGTTTGTTTTGTTATCGGTAGTCCCAATTTGTGCCCTGAGTAACCTACGAACAGTTGGTCTGCTTGCCTAATCCTAGCAAGTCTGCTGATGTAAAAGCTTAAAGCCCGCCTTGGGTCCAGCATATGTAGCCTTTATTCCTCTTTCCCCGGATGGGGAGGCGGATAGAACAAAGGTAAGGTAATTTTCTGAGTGATGTGGAATTCAGAAACCACCTTTGGGAGGAAATTAGGCTTTACCTGTAGGACAACTTTGTCTTTATGAAGAATTGTATGAGGGAGTTTACAAGATAGAGCTTGTAATTCGCTCACCGTTCTAGCAGGTGTTAAAGCCACTAATAAGACAGTTTTTAAGGTGAGAAATCTTAGCGAACAAGAGTGGAGTGGTTCAAAAGGAGTACCCATCAGGAAATTTAAGACTAAATTTAAGTCCCATGATTGAACTTAGAATGGTCTTGGAGGAAAGACATTAGTTAATCCCTTTAGAAATTTTATTACTAAGGGTAATTTGAAATACGATGGCTCCTCTGCAGTGAGCTTGAAGATGGATGGCGCTGCGAGATAGCCCTCGATAGTGCCAACTTGAAGGCCTGAATTTGCCAAGTAGAGTAGAAAGGATAACACAGTTGGTGTACCACATGAGAAGGGGCCGTTATTCTCTTCTCTACACCAGCTGCAAAATGTGTTCCAACGGCAGCAGTATAAAGGCTTTGTTGCTGGCCTTCTGGCCGAAAGCAACACTTCCATGGCGTCATCAGGGAGGTCCCAATCCTTGTATCTCAACCTTTCAGAAGCCAGGCGTGAAGGTTGAGGGTTCTGATGTCTGGATGGAGAACCTGACCTCCCTTCTGTGAGAGAAGATTCTCCTTGAGTGGAAGACGAATTGGGGGGCAGATGGACATGTCCAGAAGGTCCGGGTACCACGTCCTCCTGGCCCAGTCTGGGGCAATTAGGATCATGGTTCTCCGGAATCTTCTCAACCTCCTGATCATTTGAGGAATGACAGGGACTGGTGGAAACGCATACAGGAGTGGAAACTCCCAGTCCACTACGAACGCGTCCCCTAGAGCTCCTCTCGGGGGAAATTCCCTTGAACAAAACAGATCGCACTTCCTGTTGGTACTGGTGGCGAACAGATCCACTTGAGGGGTTCCTCAAAGGGCGAAGATCTCCTGAAGGACTTCCTGAGCTAGTTCCCACTCGTGGGAGACTGTGCCCGGCCTGCTCAGAGCATCCGCCGTCAAGTTCTTCTCTCCAGCTAGGTGAACTGCCGATAGAGAGATTCCTTCTTGAATTGCCCAAAACCAGAGCTGCACTGCCTCTCTGCACAGTGGCAGTGATCCTACGCCTCCTCTTTTGTTGAGGTAGTGCATGGCCACTGTGTTGTCTGTCATTATCAGGACATTTTATTCCTGTACAGATGGCAGAAAAGCCTTCAGCGCTAGTCTGATTACTCTCAGCTCTAACAGGTTGATATGTAGTCTGGACTCCGATGGAGACCAACGACCGCTCATGGTCAAGTCTTTGGTATGGGCTCCCCACCCCGTGAGTGAGGCATCTGTGACTACTGTTATCTCCGGCCATGGTTGCCAAAACAGTTCTCCCTTCAAGATGTTTTTCTGGCAGGCCCACCACTGAAGGTCTCGAGCCACCTTGTCCGGAACCTGAAGGAGGTCTGTCATTCTCCCTGAGAATTGCGACCACTGAGTTCTCAGTGCCCACTGAAGAGATCTCATTCTCAGGCGAGCCTCTGGCACAAGGAAGATGCAGGATGCCATGAGGTCTAGCAACCTCAAAAAGTCGAAGGCTGGGAGACCTTGGGCATTTTGAAACTTGGTGACCATCTGCAGAATATCTTGAGCCCTCACCTCTGGTGGCGAGGCTTTTCCCAGGGAAGTGTCCAGGACCGCTCCAATGAACTGGAGTCTCTGTGATGGTATCATCTGTGACTTCTTTAAATTGAGGGAGAAGCCCAGTTTGTGAAGGAAGTGGCAGACATAATCTAGCTGAATCTGAGCTTGTTCCGTGGATACAGCTCTGATCAGCCAATCGTCCAGGTAGGGGTAGACGTGGATCCCTTCTCTCCTTAGACTTGCAGCCACTACCGACATTAGCTTGGTGAAGACCCTCTGGGCGGAGGTCAGCCCAAATGGCAGAACTCGAAATTGATAAGAGCCACCAATTGCGAACCTCAGGTATTTCCTGTGTTTGAGATGGATTGGCACATGGAAATAAGCATCCTGGAAGTCCAGAGATACCAGCCAGTCCTGGAGCTGGAGGGCCTGAAGGATCTGAGAGAGAGTTACCATCTTGAACTTGTCCTTCCTGAGGAACTTGTTCAATTCTCGTAAATCCAAGATGGGTCTCAGTCCTCCCTCTTTCTTCGGTATGAGAAAGTAGGGGGGAGTACCAGTCCTTGTACCTCTCCGCTACAGGTACTGGTTCTATGGCACCTTTCTCTAGCAAGTCTACAATTTCCTGCAAGAGGAGCGGATCTGGAACTTTCAGAGAGCTGTTCCCCGGTGGATGACTCTGAGGGATGCGTAGAAAAGGCAGGCAGTAACCTTGGGCCACTGTCTCCAATGCCCAAGCATCTGACGTAATAGCGTGCCATTCCGTCAGATGTTGAGTTAACCTGCCCCCCACTGGTGTCTTGTGAGGAGAGTACTCAGAGCGGTTTGGAGGCGGCTGATGCAGATGCCGAGGGTAAAGAGGCACCTGCTGCTGCTGCGGCTTTTGTATTTTTACCCCGTCCACCTCGGGTGAATTTTTTCTGACCCCTTTGAACCGGCTGTCCTGCCTCTTCCGAATGCGGAATAGAAGCGAAAGGACTTACCTCTGCGAGAGGTTCCTGAGGGGCGATATGGTGTCTGACGGATTGCAGCTCCCAGGGATTTTGCTGCTGCCTTTGATGTTTGAAGCTTTTCTAAACTGTCATCCGCCTTTTTACCAAACAAGGAAGAGCCGTCAAAGGGCATATTCAAGAGTCTGCTTTGCACATCTGGAGCAGAACCAGACTTCCGCAACCAAGCAAATCTCCTGGTTGTTGTACTTGCCGCCATGGCCCTGCTGATGCTGTCAGCAGAATCAATGCCAGTTTGAAGGGATTCGCACATAGCGTCTTTACCATCCTTGATGATGTTTAGTAACGCTTCCCTTTCTTCTCCCTCCGGGAGGCAGTCACCCGCTGATGAAGCACACTCCCAAAGTGTGTGGCTGAACCATGCGAGCGTACAAGTAGCATTGATGGATTTCAACGCCATGCTACATGCCGAAAATACTTTTTTGGCTATAGAGTCATATCATCCCTGTCCTGTGGAACAGTAGGGTAAGCCGATTTACTACCTGATGAAGTAGCTGCCTGAACAACCAGACTCTCCGGAGTTGGGTGTTTGGATAAATATTCAGGGTCAGCAGAAGACGCCCTATATTTAGCTGATCATTTTTTGTTAACCGCCGGGATTACCTCAGGTGTTTCCCAGTTTGCCAATATTCTCCTTTGTAATGCCGCATGAAATGGCACCACAGGATCCTCCTGTGGACCTTTGACCAAGATGTCTGTGAGGTTGTCTTGCTGAAAAGCAGGTGAGGGTGTGGACCACCCCATAAACTCTATTATCCTTGCCATCAAGGTTCTATAAGGGGTTTCAGCATGTTCCCCTGGGTCTGGTCTGGCAAATTCCACTTCTGGAGAAGTGTCCAACCCACTTGCTTCCTGTAAGGATTCTTGGAGGTCTTTCAACCTACCTTCCTCAGAGATAAATTCCTCTGGTACAGGAGTTGCAGATCCCTGCAACTCAAAAGGTCTTTCCGGATCTGAATCCTCCCCTTTTTCATAAATAGATGATAAGACTCTGGAGTGATCAGGTCTTGAAAATGGTATAAATCTCATTTCCAGAGCAGAAGGGGCCAAATTTGTCATGATTGGCTGAGAAAACATCAACGTCGTCGACGCGGACGTTAAAGGCTTCCAAGCCATCGAAAAAGGCGTCGAAAAAGGTGGTAGAGGCCTCGATGAACTTGAAAGTATCGGAATTCTACTCGAGGTTGTCGACGACATTCTCTTGATCAAGGCTCTGGGTATGGCCACTGGCTGTGAGGTGGCCGTGGGTTTGTCCTTTCTCAGCGTCGACGTCGGCGTCGAAGACGGCATCGACTCGACTGACCTGTGCGTCGAAGAACCCTTCGATAACGGCGTCAAAGACGCCAATCTATGCTTCGAAGGGATCTTCGATGACAGCGTCGAAGACGCGACTTTGCCTTTACTCGAGGGTTCGTGACGCTCTCGAGTGGCTTCTTTTGCCGGGTGCTGTGATTTTTTGGGTCTTTCACCCAGGGTATCACCCTCAGCAGTCTTCGAGGGGGTCGAGGCCATTTTCTCGAAGACGCTCAGCATCTTTTTCCTGAATTCCTCCCACTCAGCCTGAGAGCTATGTTTTGTGGGGCAGGAGACCCTTTTTGGGGAAACGGAAGAAGAAGACGAGGCAGGGGATCTTCAACGTCTCTTTTTTGAATGCTTAGATCTCGAAGAGTGATGGGAACTGCTTCGAGACCTAGAACGAGAATGTCTTTTGTGATGGCGAGGAGACGAATGTCTCGATTCCGCAGAGGAAACTTTTGAAGAAGTTTTAACTGCCTTACCTCTCTCAAGCTTCCCCTTACGCTCCTTCAAGGCTTTTGCCGTCATGGACATGCCGTCCTCGCACTCCGAACAATGGTGCTCGATTCCCAGGCACCACAAACAGATCCTGTGAGGATCCGTCAACGACATTTTCTTTCCACAGTCTCGACATTTTTTGAAGCCGGACCGTGGAGTCGTCGGTTCGGATGAAGAAGCCATCAAGTACGAGTCGATATTCACGAGGAATAATGAAGTATATTTGACTGAAGAACTGAGCAACGATATTCCGAGGCCCCACGAAGCGCAGAAAAACGGAACTGAGCAACGGATGCTGCGCAAGTCTATTTATACGCGTGATGACGTTGGCGCCGATACGGAGGCTGTCGAGGGACATCGGCTCGAGGGACGTAGACGCGCAGCGCCCTCTTCTGAAAAAAAATTCCGAGGCCAGCAAGCTGGGAGATGATCTATCAAAGATAAGGAATACGTCGGAGGACACAATCCCTTCGAAATGCAATCTCTCCAAGCGACACTAGCCAAAACCTTCCAGGCCAGTTCCAACTGATGAGCGGACCTAATCTCAGCGCTAGGGGAAATGAGGCATGTGATAGGCCAATTAGGGGAACAAACTGACCTGATGTAAAGAGGGCTACAGGAGGTAGACAAAGAGGCCACCACGAATAGCGAGGCCATAAAACGCCTAAACGTGGCAACGCAGAACAACCGGAGGACTTAGAGAACAGGTGAACAATCAAGATATGTGGGTTCGATCTGCCTTCTGGGCGCTAATTACCACTCCCGATTAGCAAACTCCAAAAAATGTAAAAAGGGGTTTGGTGTCAGCGACTACACATTTCCCGCAAACCACCCACAAGGTTTGTAAAATTCAGACAAGTTGAATAATGATTCAGGGAAGGTGACTCACGCTCCAACCACTGATATATATAGAATTGAATGAGATTGTGAATATATATCAGTATGACAAGGAAAACAAAGTGAAATCAAAATTTTATTTTTTTGTAGATGTACAGCCGACACGTGTTTCGACCACCTGGTCGTTTTCAAGGCTGAAAAGGATTACCCACAAAACGTCACATGTTATTCGCAAAACATAATATCCAAATATAAGTATAACACATGAATCAGTAAGTGAAAGAAAGTAATGAACCCATAATAAGTCAAAGCCAAAAACATAATCAATGACAAAAAGTATAATAAAACGTGAGACATACCAAACAAGCCACAATTCAGGTCAAATATGGAGGTTGATGTTGTTCCCACCAAATCCTACATAGGAATTAGTACTCATGTGCTACAGTTCCTCAAGACTCTGGAATGGGAACCTGATTACTTACTAACTACTCTTGATGTATCATCATTGTATACTAGTATTGATCACCAATTGGCAATTCAAACTATTGACTACCCATTTCGCAATGCTTCCGCTTTCTATCTTCAGCATGTTGACATGCTCAAAAGCTTTCTGAGATTCACTCTGTCTAATAATGTATGCATATTTAATGACCGATACTATGTTCAGGCTAAGGGAGTTGCCATGGGCGCGAAATTTGCCCCATCCTTGGCAAATCTTTTCATGTCACAGTTTGAAGACAGACATGTGTATAATCAAGAATGATTCAGTCCCAGTATTATTGTATGGTGACGCTTCATAGATGACATCCTAATTGTATGGAAAGGCTCAAAGGAAACATTTGACCATTTCGTTGTGTATATTAACAATAATAATTCTAGTTTTCGAATCATAAGCCATACTAGTCCTGTATCTATTGATTTCTTGGATTTACACATTTTCATTGAGGATGGCTCTGTGCAGTCTAGAACTTATCGCAAACCGACGTACGTTAACTCTGTGCTTTGTGCTCAAAGTAGTCATCAACGATCTACGATCAATTACATAACGGGGGCGAATTCTACAGGGCGAGGAGGAACTGTAGTCGTGATATTCACTATGTTGAAGAATCTGATCTTCTTACACAAAGGTTTTTGAATAGAGTATATCACCTTGACACAATTAGGAATGCCTCAAACAAGTACATTAATACGAAACAAGCTGAACTTTTAGGGGAAAAAAGAAAGAGCAAATCAGAACAGCAACATATTGCTATTATTACACACAATTCTCAGAGGAATCCTCTACCTTATATAGAATGACTTTAAAACACTGGCACATTTTAAGACTTGACAAGGATTTATTACCCTTTTTGTCAGACAAACTTAAATGTACCTTTTTTAGAGCGCGTACTATCAAGCAAAATTGAGCCCTTCATTTTTTAATAGCACTAAACAGATCAATAAAAGGAATTGGCTAAATCAAACTAATGGTTTTTTTAAATGTGGCAACTGCAATATTTGTAAATGTGCTCATGACAACTGTAAAGTTTTCTCTGATATCCATGGTACCAACATAAGGATTAATGATGTCATCAACTGTAAAACCTGTTATGTGGTCTATGCGATCATTGTTTCTGTGGCAAGTTGTATGTAGGTAGCACTATCAGACAGCTGAGAGTTCGCATATGGGGAACATCTGGCTAGTCTGAGGAGTGCTGATCCTAAATCACCATTAGCGACGCACTGGCAGGAAAAACAACAGTGGGGCAATAAGGAGGACTTATGATTTGTAGGACTGATGAAAGCAAAGAGAGGGAAGAGAGGTGGCGACATTAGGATGAAATTGAGGCAATTAAAATGTAAACTAACATGTTTTCTCAGATGTACTAAAAATTGTTTAAATTGTGATCATGAGATGCATGTATTCGTATAATCATTGAAGTGGTTGCTGTTGGTTGTGAAGCCATCCTTTTTTCCCATTCTGGACCAATTTATTTCCTTGGCCTTACTTTATCAATATTTCATCTTAAATTTTTGAAACACATTCTTCTAATTTAGCAGGGATTAGAACATGTGCTTTTCAGATCATGAGGCTAGCCCTTTTGCCCGTAATTAATTTGTTCTTCATTTGAATCGCACAGAGGCTATAGGGTGTTTTCAAACCTTTCCCAAGGTCTTATCATCCAGTATTCAGTAAATGATATTACTGCTGGGATGAGTAATGATCCAATCAAGCGAGCTAGTACCCCATTATTATTTTTTATCTTTTATTGTAGGATTGGAGATTTATCTATTTTCAGGCCTTCAGCCTGTTATCCTACTTATTACTTCTTGAGTAGTTCATGGTATTTGAGATTAGACTCATGCTCTCTTATTCTAATTGTCAAGACATTAAGGCTGTCAAACATCTGTCTAATTACATTTAGTTGGTTTACTAATAGATTGGGGTGCTTAGATACTGTATTTCTATAGTGTGTGCATGTTCTACTTATATTCACTTGCATTATTCCAATTCCAGGCACGTTGTTTTTTCAGTATTTCGACTGTTTATTAGTTGGTGTTAACATTATAGAACAGGTAGTGAAAATTATTCAAGTCTACTTTTCTGTCCATCGTTGTTGAAGGATCAACATTATTTAAGTATATACATTTTTCTGCAGTTACTACATGTTCAATTTTTATATATGTCTTTCCTTTTAGACATTACGCGCCTCTTCGTTTACTTCTGACGTCATGCGTCAGTGTACGCATGACGTCATCACGCATACGCGTCTTCGCGGAAGTATACACGCGAGGGGATGCACATTGTTCCCTTTCGCTAGGATGATTTCGGCCGGGCACTTGCCGTGTTACTTTGTCTCGAGGGATTTATCCCCAAGAATTTGCATTTTCTAAGTAAGCGGGTGTTTCACTCCTGACCTAGATTAGTGTTACCAGTTGATATCACCATAACACTCAATGTCAGTTAGGAGCTTAGAGATTTGATTGGTTACAGTAATTGCATGGATTCTCATTAGCCAAAATGGCGCCAATACTATTTCTGATTGGACCAAAGCAAGTACTTTTATTTAAGCATTTAGGTATACTAGTGTGGCATCGTATTCAATATAGACAAACTTCAATATTTTTTCAGGTTGTACTTAATAGTATGGATGCGCGCAACATCTAACTTCGGACATTTTGGATATTATTGTGATCTGATTACTGAATACTCCATTTGGATCATAGTAGGGATTCAGACTACAGGTAGGAACTTTCTACAATGCTTTCTAAGGACATTGGCCCAAGTTATTTTTCCAATCAGTTGGTGACTATATTTCATTATTACATTGCAGTGGACAATGTCGGTTCTTTGGAACAGTCTATTTACACAATATTACTGGATTTGAGACTGATTTACCGCATTAAAGGATTCCCCATGTACTCAAGGTATGTCTTATTTCATATATCATCATTGGTTCATCCAGGAGTTTCAGTCATGTTTTTTAGAAATTCAGGAGTTTTATAATTTCAATTTTTCTCTTGATATTATATTTCATCTGCAGATAAGGAGCTCCTGTATTATCCACGCTTGGTGAGCATTTCCATTTGGCTGCCAATATAATTTTTACTTACGCATTATTGCTACTAACGGTCAGTCTTAGGCTAATGTTCTAACGTAATTCATGTATGGAATTTCAGACGTAATGACATCTGCTATTTCTATACTAGGAGACGTTCTGTCCATTATTAATGGGTGAGCAGGTTGGCTACACCCCAGACAGCTTTCACTAATCTTTAATAATGTGGGGTGTGAGGTAGCACACCACAGCACAATGACAGTAATATAAATCAGTAATCAAGAATAAGTAACACTTATTGACTGTGGACGGTCTTGTATTGTGACTAATAATAGTTGTTCTTTATATGTGTACCGCTTCTGACATCAACCTCCATCTTTGACCTGAAATGTGGCTTGTTTGGTACCCCTCGCGTTTTATTTATTTATACTTTTTGTCATTGATTATGTTTTTGGCTTTGACTTATTATGGGTTCATTACTTTCTTTGACTTACTGATTCATGTGTTATATTTATATTTGGATATTATGTTTTCCAAATAACATGTGACGTTTTGTGGGTAACCATTTTCAGCCTTGAAAAGGACCAGGTGGACGAAAGACGTGTCGGCTGTACATCGACATAAAAAATAATCATTTTGATTTCACTTTGTTTTCCTTGTCATACTGATATATATTGACAATCTCATTCAATTCTATATGTATCAGTGGTTGGAGCGCGAGTCACCTTCCCTGAATCATTATTCAACTTGACTTAGAGAACAGGTCACAGAGAGTCAACATTAGAATAAAGCTACTGACGGAATTAGTATTCGACAAAGAACTCAAAGGGGAAACACAGAAGATCTTCGCTGCACTTTTGGGGGGATTATCCCAGAAGCAGTGGACCTTGACCGGATTCCTAGGGTGGGCCGGCTGAACAAGGGGCCCAATGCCAGACCGCGGGACGTCTTATGTTTATGTTTATTAGGTTTATATAGCGCTTGAATCCTAAGCGCTTTACAATATAACAACAAGGTACAATAGGAAGAAGCATATTTACAATCATGAGACAAACCCGTGGAACAATATGTAGAACCGTTTCCTTAGATGGAGGAGGAAAGGGAAAGGTGATAAGGAAGGGAGAGGAGGTAGTCAAGGGAAGAGGAACAATAATTCAGTTATCTGATTTAAATTCAAGTGGGTCTGAGAAGGAAGGGGAAGGTATGAAGGGGATAGGAGAGGGACAGGGGATATGGAGAGGAGAGATGGTAGAAAGTCAAGGGGGGAGCGTTTGTAAGATACGGGCAAAAAGAGGCTATTCTCAGTGCAGCCAGGCAACAAGAGCCGGTGCGCTACAAGGGCCAAGAGATGGCACTATAGCAGGACCTGGCGAACAGCACATTAACCAAGAGGAGACATATGAGTCCAATAGTGAAAGAATTGACCAAGAAGAACATTAAGTACAAATGGACCTTCCCGTTTGGCCTGATGTTCGAGTGGGAAGGGGCCCAAAAGCGGGTAACCTCACTGCAAGAAGCGGCAGACATAATACACTTGGACTTGGGCGAGTAATCGGTGAGAGAAGGACCCCCAGTAGCGGAAATCAAAGGACGGCTCAGACCATGGGAATGGTCGGTAGCGGGGGAATGGCATAGAAGGAGGGAGTCATTAAGGGGTCCCCGCCCGAAAGGTGGCGGGGGGGTGGCCGAAGAAGCAGGGAACAATGAGGGATGAGAGGGTTCAAACAACGCCCACAAGAGAAGTAAAAGGGGGGTGGTGGATAATCGGGAATAACCAGGGGCAAAGGGAATAGGGGGTATAAAACATGTTGGAACCAGTAAGGGGAAGTGGGGAGGGGGGTACAGGAGAGGAGGGGGGAGTTAGACGCATCCCAAAGTTGGGGAGGAGGACTGGATAGGGGGAGAGGCAGCAAGAAGTCAGGCGAGTCATGGGGGAAAGAAGGAGGGGCCAAGGGGGGGGGATTGCTGACCAAAGAGGGAAAAAGAGGACGAAGGGGCAAAGAATCAAGAGCGGGCGAGAAGGGAGAATAGAATATGCGAGAGAAAGGGTTAGGGATATAAAGGGGGAGATGAAGGGCGAAGAGTGAGACGTTGCAGGTTCAAGTGGATTACACAATGTGAGAGGGCTTTACACACCTCAAACGGTAAAGCAATAGAGATTCACAAAGGCAACAGGGACGGATGTCTTGGCTTCACAGGAGACCCAGCTCTTGAAAAAGGATCAGGGGTGACTCAAACTCCAGGGCTTCTCACAGGTATTCATCACGTCGGGCCACACCAAAGCAGGCGGGGTGGCACTGGCGTTTAGGAATAGTATTGACTTCAGAGTATCGGATACACTTAGTGATAAGGAGGGGGGATACATACTGGCCCAAGTGGAATGTGTTAGGCAGAAACCTGTGCAGTTCCCTCTGGGACCACTGCAAAAGATTTAAGACTACAGGTGTTTGGCAGTAAACCCACTTGGTAGCAGTCTGTACCACACAGATTCACTTGGTAGCTGTGGCTGAGCAGTCAGACTTCCCTCAAGAAGAGTTAGGCAGTATACAGAGTATTCACAATAGGTCAAAAGAACACAGTAGAACAAGCAAACACTGACCAGAGCTTGGTGTAAAAGAGATATAAAGAGATATAATTATTTATCTAAAACCACATCTAATAAAACACACAGGCACTAATATTCAGCAGTTCAAAAACATGGTCACTAAAAGATATACACTCCCTTAAAAGAATATTAGACAAGTCTTAAGTAAAGCCCCACTTATTTTCAGACAGCGGTGAGCGCTTAACGCAGATGGCACTCTAATAATTCGGTTTAAAAGGGAGAGAAAGGCAGAGTATAAATTGAAACAGATCCCAACACTTTCACAAGAACACAGCAAGAGAGGAAGGCAGAATCAAACCGTGAAGTTAGAGTTCAGAAAGCCGGATCCACTTTAAGAGGATCAGAACGAAATGTGTCCAAGGTCACACGGTTGAAAAGTGCACAAAAGTCTCGAAAAGGTTCAGAAAGAGTTGGACCAAAAGAAAGGGACCAGTTAGATGGTCAAGGCGGCCAGCCCAGTCCAGAAGGTTAAGGGATTATTATTACCTTGTAGCAATCTTTAGAAAGGGAGGCCTGGCGGACACAGTACCCTTAAGTGGTGAGAATACTCCAGCGGGGGCAGTTGTTCCTGGCAGCGGGTGCAAGTCGGTGCTTCGTCCGGGGGAAGAGAGGGTCTCGTCAGGGAGGAAGACAGGAGTCTGTTGCACTGCCAGGGAAGAAACCAGCTGCGGAGTTCTCAGTTAAAAGGAGCGGTCCTTTTATTCGCGGTCCAGTGGTAAGTGGCTATCCGGTTGCCGGGTGCTTGGCACGGGCAATTCGACCACAAGACATCCTGGGATGCAAGGAAAAGAAGGTAAACTGGTTGTGCCCACCAGTCAGGGGAAGAAGACTCTCCAGCCGGGAGATCTTCTCTGTCGTCGGGAAGTGGTGGGTCGGTTCCGCAGGGCTCCACCGGTGGTGTCGTCGTAGCAGGTCGGCTCAGCTTCTCCCTCGTCGGATTCTCAGGTCCTGTGGCGACTTCTGAAGTTCCAGTCCCAAAAGCCCTGCTTTTATGCAGCACACCCCCATTCACTCAGCCTAGCTGTCAATCAAACATGCTAAGTGGTGAGCCGGCCGGCTCACCACTTGGGCCAATCACACCAGAGTGCGACTTGAGTTACCAAGGTAACTCAGTCCAGGGTGCCTAAACCCCCTCCCACACCCCCTGTGGTACCCAGACAGAGTGGCACCACTTTTGGAGGCTTCTGCGGAGAAGCCTGCCAAAAAGTGGAACAAAGGGCTCGACATGGGTTAGAGTCACAGAAGAGAACACAAACGCCAATCGAGTTCTGGCAAAAAATACCAACCGGCGAATTAATATTAAATAAATAAACCGGCGGTATGTTTGAGGCTATGAGAATTAAATAATTAAAGTTGGTAGCCTCGAACAATGGGAAAATCCCATAGAGATATATTCGCGGTCGAATATAAAAAGTAGTATCCACTGCCACCAGCCAAAACTCGATCAGGGGGGACGGAGACGTGCCCTCTCGACTAACATACCCCAGGGCAATCAAATTGCCCCGACCAGTACGTCCACAATATGATGGTTTGTACTGGTTTCTGTTCATAATTTGGGACTAGTAAAGCCAATGGTGACTTTACATGCCCTGGGAGACAGTAGTTAGTCCCAGGGTATGGAGTCTATGGTGGGGTGTCACTGCACGGAGGGTGCTGTGTAACACACATAGTAAAAACACATGAGACCCTATGGAGTCAAGGACCCCATAGCCCATAAAACACATTAACAGTCAAAGGAACACCACAAATCATGTCCAAGAGTGGGAGAAAAAGAGTCTCACTCTTGGCAGGAGAAAAAAACAAACTCCAGAAATCCAGCAAAGCTGCTGGGGGACTCACTAGGTTAGGACATTCAGCCTAAACAGAGAATTCTCCCTAACAGAATGCAGGGGGGTAGTGTACACCATAGTATCAGCATACACATCAAAAGCAGGCCAAGAGTGCTTCTTAGAGGAACTGCTGAACATCGTGAAAGGAGTCGCAAAAGGAGACATAATCCTTATGGGGTATCTCAACCTGGCATGGAACAAGAGGGGGGACAGGTCAACTAGGGAGGGATCTGCAGGGGGAGCGGTAGCGGCTCCCCAATTGAGGGATAGATTCAAAAGTGTGGGACTGAGGGACGTTTGGAGAGCAGTGGAGGGGCACACATTCCTCTCAGTAGTACGTTGCATGCAATCCAGGATTGACTACATATGGGTTTTGGCGCAACTTGTGGGGAGGGTAGAGGTGGGCCCTCTGGGGAGAGCAGATCATAAGGTGGTGTCAATGAAACTGAGAATGCAGGGATGCAGGCCGGGGATATGGAGATGGAAGCACCCTCGGGAGATACTTGGGGACACAGGTACGCAGGAGGAAATAGAGGGCAAAATCAAGGCGTTTTTTTTTTAGCAGAACAAGAGCTCGGATAAGAGCGAGAGCATTAGGTGGGACGCTTTCAAAGCTACATTGAGGGGGGAATTCATAGCATTGAGGGCGCAAAGAGAGTCCCTTTCTGGAGTGCAAACAAGATTTCAGAGTAGGAGAGGGGAAGAGACATAGATACTTCCAGATAAAACACTGGGTAATGAACAGGGAAATTAGAGCAGCGGCCACCCGCAGATCACCCTGCTCGAGAGGTTCCTATTGACATACGATGGAACAAAGAGGCTTATCTCAAATTTATATAGGCTACTGGGTGAGCAAATCTGGCCATAAATGCCCGGTGGGATCAGATGCTGGGAAAAGATATTACAGAGGAATGGGAAAGGCTCTGGAGAAGAATACCAAAGGTGGCAAAGGCAGTACAGCTCCAGGAAGCATGGTATAAATATTTATTCGGGTTGCACTATACCCCAACCCGACTACACAGTATTTATCCTGAGGTATCCAAGGATTGCTGGAGGGGGTTTTGGGAGGAGGGATCCACAGCGCACATATAGTGGGAATGCCCCAAAATCAAGCTGTTCTGGAAAAAGGTACTCCAGGCTCAGGCCTTTTGGGAGGGGGCCAAAAGGGATCCCAAGCAGGTCCTGTTAGGATTGAAGGAAACGGGAACAGAGGGAGAAAGCAGAGGACGAGAAAAGGCAAGAGCGGTATTAAACCTAGCGGCAATGGCCCTCATAGCACAAAAATGGAAGGGTCCGACCGCCCCAAAGGAACAGGAGTGGCTGCGAAAGGTGTGGGAACTGGTAGCGCTAGAATGGGCAACATATCCCATGAATAACAACCTGGGGAAATTTGCAATGGAATGGGGGAAACCTTGGCCTTCCTGAAGGGCGAATACAGGTCCCAATGGTGTCCTCAACGACAAACTCCTGGACTTGAATTAGCAGATCCTCAGAGGGACAAGCCAACTGATAACGAAGACTGCATGCTGCCGGAAAAGATAAAGGGAGGGGGCGTAGGGGGGACCTTTTAACATGTTGGAAAACAATAAAGAGATGTTTAAAAACAAAAAAATGTCAAATAACCCCTAAAATGAGCCCACCAGTTGATCTTGTGAGTTGCCATCTTTCCCACCGACTCACATGATGCCACTGCTCTTATTGAAAAGTGATCACTGCAGGACGCTTTGTTTAGGAATGAGAGGCAGTGGCTGCTGTTCTAACATATCATTAATGGAATTAACTATACGAAATATTTTTCGACTGCAGTGCAATTATAGATTTCTCAAATTTACTAATTCACAAGAAGCACTTGTACAATGGTATTTGCCCTCTTTCCCCTCTTTTTCCTATTCTTGTTACTTATTCTTCTCTTTTTCTTCTATCTTTCCAGCTATCCTTCCCTCTTTCTTTCCTTCCTTCCCATCACATCTATCCATGTGCTTCCTTCTTCATTCTTTGTCATTTTTCTTTCACTGACTTTTTCTCCTTTCTTCCCCTTTTTTTCGTTTAATCCTTCTTCTAAAAAGAATGAAGCAAACCTTTAAAAAAAGGTTCCAAATGTCAAGACATTGGCCACGAACATTTAAAACAGGCCTTGAAATGAATGGCAAAATGAATTAGTTCTACAGATTCCAAATGACACTAATTGTACCCTCTCTCTTGTTAAGCCCCATCTTCGCTTGGCAAAAGCTGGAACTTCCTTGCAGGAGTTGTAGGAGTTGTCCTGACTACGTCCTTTCTGATTATAATGGCAGTGAAGTTCCCGAAGTGGTACAACTACCTGGTCAGCTATAATCACCATCGTCTGCAGGAATACCAACCAGACATGTTTGACCAAGAATTCAACGCTGATATGAGTGCTGTTCCACAAACAACACCATCCATGGTAGATGAAGACGACTGTATGGTGGTATTTGAGCAAAAGAGCACCTTTGTGATAGACGACGATGGATTTATAGAAGACAAATATATTGATGCTCAAGAGTTAACTGAGGAGACTTAACAGAAAGAGTTCAACAATGCACTTCAGTAAATAAAGATGCCAGTTGTAGTATATGCTACACATGCTATATAAAATGCATGCATTTTAGGTAAGAGCAGTGTTTGGTTTACGGTGCATTCTGGGAGAATCTCCACGTTTGTAGAATGCTGTAATATTTATTGGGAATTATGATTATCATGGTCTGCATGTAAAATGTAACTTGTATAACATCAGCTGAAGGATTATCAGGTATTCCAGACGTGTGTGTATATGCACAATTAATTTCACCGAAAGAATCCGGTCAGAACTGCTGCCCTCGTTTTGACAGCGTGAAAGAACACCATAAACAGGAAGAGAACAAATACAATGACCACATACAAAAGGATTTCTTTTGTTCAGCAATTCAGGATCGTTCAGCGGAAACAATAATAAAAAATATATATTATGTCTGTATTGAAGTGACTGTTATGGCTGTAAGAAGAAAGCATTACACTCACACATCTTCGATTTTCATTTGTATGCACATGACAAATGCGCAAATTCATGAAAAGCGAGAGGCATCAAACCACCGCGCCAGTCTGCATTGGGCCTCTGTTTGGAGTAACAGCGAAGCACGTTGACTTCAAATTCCACACTCACCAAGTCCTTTGCCAATCAGATGTGACAGACAGATAATGGAAATGTCCTCATTTGTGTTATTTGTTTTTTAAGGGGCATCAGCCAATTGCAACTACAATTAAACCATCAACTTGATTTCCCATTGTGCTTTGAAGAGGATGGTCCCAAACCTTCTACTAAGTGCTTCATTATACAGACACTGGTGATTCCAGGCGATCAACTCTGCTAGAATTTTTATAATGGGCCCTCAAAGGCATGGAAGTCCAGGCTGTTTCAAGCTACTTCGTGCCCTTTTCTGAAGCAGAACATTGTTATAAAGATGATTCTCCAGGTCAGTTTCCATGAGATTGCTTTATTGCATATCTTCTTAGTTTACATATTAGATAAGATACAATGGCGCTGGGCCCACCAGTGAACACCAACCAGGTTTAACCTTTCCAGCTGACACTCCTGGAATGAAGGGCTGGGCAAAGTTCCGCTCTGCAGGACATTCCACACACCATTCATGACATCACTCATTCACTCTGATAGTATACAGATACAACATACCTCCCTTCTTTCCACAAATACAAAATGTGCCTTTTCATTCCATAACATCTGGCACAACATAAACACAAACCATCCGGTCCAAACACGCAGCACCACAAAATCACCACATATTTCAATACATCCATACCATGCAACATCATAAAGGCACCCAATAGAAATGTCAATACATCCATGAAACGCTCCACCATTAAGACACTCAATCACAATTTGAATGCTCTATAACATGCAGCACCATAAAGGCATCCAATAGCAATAATTCAATACTCGAGCGGACCACTACCCTATACATTCAAACCATCCTTCACTGCATGCCATACAGCTGACACATATACATGCTAGGAAACAGACACACAAATAGATGAAATATTTACCAACTGTCACCATAGTTAATGTACACTCTCAATGCACCAAAAATGGGGCTAAAAGTCCCTAACTGCAGGCTCATCTCTACAATGACATTTTATCATCGCATTTACATCACGCTCTTCTTCAACCAAATAGGCCGACATTACAAGTTTGCCGGTCTTGAAAAATTGCCAGTAATTCTGTGAACAGCAATTTTCCCGGTCCGGCAAACTACAGGTTTGCCAGCGGGGGTTCACTGATTTACCTCCAGAAAAGAGCTGGAGGTAAATCAGGCCAGCACCGGCAGAAAACAGCCAGTATATCAGCACTGTTATAACCAGTGTTGGAAATACTGGTAATCCCCTCCATGGAGTCCGATGGGACTTCATGGAATGGGGATTTACCGTCCTTTCCGCGATCTGTAATATCCCTGTAATCCCGGGATATCAAGCGATGGAAACGGTAGGACAGTTTGAGGGTATCCCGTCAGAATTAGCAGTGGGATAACAGCAAACTTGTGTGAGAAACCTGAAGGTGTCTCACCCGCTAATCCCCACGGATCTGTCATCCAGGTGGCCAGGACATGGCCACCGCTTTTGGATCCAGTTCCTGGGGGTGGATCTGTGCGGGAGGATAACGGGGGTGAGGGGCCTAAGGGGGAGTGGGACCCCGGATAGCGAGACACCGCAACACCTTTATCGGATACTTAGGAACTCAAACCCCCCAACCCCCTCACTCCCCTTCACAACACAAACACTTTCTCACGGACAGCTCGCTATGAGAGAAAACGGACCAACACCTGAGCCGTATACCTAACATGTCCCAACACGATAGTCAGGCAGGGTCAGGCAATTACTGACCATCACACACCTGACTTCCGTTACAATCCCCACACGGATAAAAACAGAGCACACAAGCACACTCTGAGCGAGGCAAAGCACATGAGGAAGCAGCAGTTGCAAGATGGCAGTTTAACACGAGGTGAAAGACGGCACAACAGAAGGGGATCGCAAGGAGGGAAGAGCCCTTGACCTTTTCATCGAGGAACCGTTACTTTCATGAAACCTTGAGAATAGAAAGCATGAGACCAGGAAACGAGGCTGAAGAATCCTGCATTGTGTGTCGGAGATACCCGGGGCTCTCCTGTGTCGATAATCAAGGCGGGGAGAATCGCCTGCTGCCGTGGTACTGTCCTTGGCTCCTACAACAAAGCAGCACAAGTGAAATCCATACAGCTGGTGAGTTGGGACGCCGATTCCAGACCGGTTTGTGTTGAAGCCAAGGTTGCAAGCAGCAACATTGTATGGTGAACGCTGAAGCGAACAGTGTATGAAGCGCATGTGATAACCAACGCAAGTAAAATTGGACAACAGATGAGTGAATGAACTTTGAAACCAAGATACAATACCTTAAAGTGGTCCGGCACCGCATGCATGCCCATTCGAAAGTCTCTGTAAGGTATCCAACTGAGAGGTGGCTAACATGAAAGAGTGACAAAGGATTGTGAATCGAAGTGGTCCTGCAACGGGTCAAGCAAAATTGTGTGCACAATCGAAAGTCTTTGATGTTAATAGAGTAAAGAACGTTGATGGCAAAGTAGATAAAAACTGGTGCAAGCCGAACAAGGGAGATCAGCTGAGAGCTTTTGGTTAAAGCAAGTTTGTGTTAAAGTAAATTAAAATTTGTCCGATTCTGGCGGAGGGAGACTGATTGAACATTCTGTTGAAACGGATCTGAGCCCTGCAGAGGGGCAGCCGGGGTGAATCATGAATCACCCGAGAAATTGGATACATGAATTGGATACATGAAAATCCTCTGAGCATTGTGTTAAAGAGGATATGAGCCCGGCTGAGGGGGATCCGAGGTGAATAGTGAATCACTTGAGAAATTGAGTGCGTGTGAAATCTTGAGAGGAAAATAACTTATTGTTTTTCTGTAGCCATCAGGCCCTCTGAAAGATGAGACTTTGAAGGCAAAGAGACTTGGGCACGGAAGGCCCTGATGCTAATGTTTGAACTGCAACTTCATGCTAGAGAAGCCAGCGACTGTGCTAAGCTCGAGTGTTTCACCTTTTCCCGTGCTGAAAACGTGGGGAAGGGAGGCCAACGGCCTGAATATCCTGACATATCATTTCTTGGACACGTCTTTCTTTTGCATAACATTGTTTGCCACACTATTTGTATTTAGAGGTAAGAATGGCAATAGGTTTATTAGTATAGACCCTTTTATTTTGACAAGACACCACTAGGACTGTGTTGTTATTATTTGATGATCGTAGCTTGCGCCCATCTTTAGATTTAGGATTAGGTAGGCGTTTTTCAAACCCTTTTTGAAGTTCAATAAACAACCTTGAACTGTGGTCACTTGTCTCCATCTTACTGTTGATACCATGCCTTCCTTACACTTGTAATAACCTGCATAGTGTGTTAAAATGTCTGGTATACAGTTAAATATCTCACGTAGCACCACAGTTCTAAACTATCAAAACAATACACCCATCAACCTGTAGGACACTTCTGATCCTTAACATAACGTGACATCCTTACTCCCAAGCAGGAACAGTGTTGCAAACCAAGTCAAGTCACATCCCGGACATTAATTCAGTCGCTACCATCTCTGATGCCAATTTAATACGCTGTGTACTCACAAACACTGGGACCCCCGTGGTGGCATCTCTTCCATGGCCGTGATCTTATCTGTCACCATACTTGCGCTACTGCATGATGGCCATCTATGACGCGGATGAAACGTCATCATTCGGCAACCGTCATGCAGCCCCTACAGACCCATTGAACTCACAAAATTCATGTCTTGCTGCTGGGCATTCGGAAACTGTCCGAATTATGACACTCCCCTCAGTTAGACTGGTAACCTATGTCACACAGCTGACACCACCTCCATCACCATTGCACTCCATATCTGATGTGCCAATCGGCATACATAAGGTCCACTCCACAATGGTCAGATGTGATGAACATCAAACTGTTATCTGAGGCGATGGCCGCTATAGCAGTCCATAACTTTTCAAGGTTTTCCCTTCCCACAGACTTTCCAGTTCCACGCTGCCTTCTTGTTCCATGCACTGCCTGAATCATTTATTTACACTGCTTCTTTATCCTTGCTTCTTCACTGTCCCCCGTTTCCCCTGTTTTCCAAAACAAAGCAAATTCTACGCACAATCCGTCAACTACCTTAACTAGCAGGAACCCCCGGGTGGTGGGATCTTTGTTGGGGGCATTGGGTCCTGGATGGCTTCTCCCCCTCACTGCAGCTCAGCAAGTCCACCTCTTGGGTTCTTCAGCTAAATCCATCGCCAATGTTATAAAGATGATTCTCCAAGGTAGATTTCCATGAGATTGCTTTATTGTACATCTCCTTAGGTTGCATGTTAGATGAGATACAATAGAACTGGACTCACCAATGTCACCCACCAAGACTGAACCTTTCTGGCTGGCACTCCTGGAACTAAGGGGTGGTCAAATTCCACTCAGCAGGACATTCCACACACCATTCATGGACTCACTTATTCACTCAGATAATACACAGATACAACATTAAATATACCTACAATACTGATGCATCCACATGTGCGCACCGTTGTGATGACTCGGCGCTCTCTATACATGACATCGCTAATTTTATGTAATCCCTATGGAATCTACCTGCTTTTTTACAGGTGGTAATCCACATGGATTCCAGCCTCTGAGCCAGCATTCAAAATTGACATTCAAGTCTCTCAGCCTGCATATAAGTTTGATATATATAGAGACGCTGTCAGTTTCCTCTCCATGCCTCACTCCATCAGGGAACACTTGACCAAAATGGTCCAGAGGCTGACAAACAGGCTGAGAGCTTGTTTAGCCAGATATGGACTATTTTATGTTTGGTCAAAAATTAGGATTTAAAGGGTGAAATCTTCTCCAATATTGTGTCAAACTATTGAGCCATCCCATCTTCCAAAAGCAATACTCCACAAATTAACTGATGCCATGTGCCTCCTGAATCATATTTTCAGCTCATGCCACAGCCACAGGATTGTGTGCATTTACTGCTTTGCGTGAACAGCAGCTCCGGTGATGAAGCAGTGTACAGTAATTGTGAACCTTAAGACCTGTGTTGACATCATCTTTATTTACAGGCTTGATTGGTTAAAGCGCTGGCCACATATCAAGCTATTTTCATTATGAGTTGATGAGGAGACTACACTATTTAAAGCCAAATGATCAGATATCCAAATACTCAATTACATCAGTAAAACAAGCATCATCAACGCCAATAGTTTTGAGTTTTGCAGTTGTTCAATACATTTTCTATTTATAATCATGAATATGTGCTGGCCTTAACAAATAGGGGACCCAGCTCAAGGAACACACAAGATGAAGTGCCGGTCATCACGTGACTAACTACATGAGGTGCTAAAAGTATATAGCTAGAAAGCAGAGGCTAAGATTTTATATCATCAGATGAGACATGAAGACTATCGCTTACACAACCTGCTACAGAGGCCTATCAAAGTTTTTTGATCTGCATTACCATTCTGTATCATCCAGCATGGTATCATCAATGTTACAACACACCATTAAGATGAGTTATCTGGGCTGTAAACAATGTATGACAGAATGGTGCACCCACTAAAAATCAATTTACTACAGGCCCAAAAGGAAGAGCTGTACGGCTCCGAAATAGAATACAGACATTCATGATATTTGAGAGCATGTGTGGAAGGTTTGCATATCTTGATAATTATTGTTTGCAGAAAGATAGGAATATTCAACTGAACTGAGATCCAATAACAGTTTAAGAGGGCATTCACATTTAAGTAAACATGCTATTTATAAATGATGTAAGGAAGATCTGATTGGGTGAAGGCCATATTCACATTTCTATCTGGGAAACATTGGATCAACATTCATGCCTTAGCATTTACTGCTGTTACAACTGAAGCAGCTGCTCTACTTAGTAAGTGCTTGCAAATTTCACACCAAATAAGAGAGCTTACGTTCCAAGCGTACTGTAAACCGTCCAACCACGTGGGGCCCCAGCTGTAAAATGTTGAAATACCACACACACATCCATATTTATTTCTTTTATTTAATGAAAATTACAGGGAAAACAATGCATTTATGGCACAAAAATGCTTACAAAACTTTTTAACATTGATTTACAGAGCTTAGGACCAGTGTCCTTAATAATGTGTGAGAGGATGTGGATATAAGACCAGATGATGTAGGGGAGGTAGAAACATGAACCAGGAACAAGGACAGTAGAGCATGACATACGAACGGGATAGTGGAGGAAGTGCTACGTTTTAGGATTAATGGGTGTGGGATAAGTGCTGTGGGGTTGTCGTGGAGAGGTAGAGGGAGAGGGGAATATGTGGTGGCATAGAATGCTATACAAGTGGTTCTTCAGAAAGGGGAAGAGCTAGGAGGTTGCATTTACGCCTAGGACCAGACTTCGTCAATGTGTTAATAAGTATGTTGAGAACATGATGCACTTCTGACTCTAGTGCCTGCATTATCGCAGATGGAGACAGAAAGTCACCACCCCACACCTTTAAGTCAACCAATATTTAAAGACTCTGATTAAGGAGGGGCACAAAGGACAATTGACTACGACAAAGGAGGGCTGTGGTGAAGGAAGAGGTGCATGATGAAAGAGGAACACTGTTATAAGGCCTATGATGAAGGAGGAATATGATGGACTGTGACACAGCAGGACAGTGATGAAGGAGAAGGGAGTAGTTTCTTACCTGTAACTCCATTTCTCCAGCGTTGGTATCTTTCATCGATTCACATGCTTAGAATATTCCCCGTCGTCAGGCTGGGAATCCTCGGTATATTTATAAAGACGTTTCCTATAGGAAAAAATGTTAACACTTCTGTGTCCTATCTATGTCGTTTTCGGGCTGCGTACGCCTGACCCAATAGGACGTAGGGGTATAAATAGACCCGGCCCCGCGGCTCCCTTCAGATTTTAACCCCCCAAAGTAGAGGGAACATATAGAGTTTGCATTCAGGGGAGGCCGGCGGGCGCATGTGAATCCATGAAAGATACCAATGCTGGAGAAATGGAGTTACAGGTAAGAAACTACTCCCTTCTCCAGCATTGGATCTTTCATGGATTCACATGCTTAGAATAGATTATACAGCAGTACCCCTAACATGGAGGTGTGCAATGCACACTAAGACTATCCAAGCCACATATGCAGTTGGGTATACGAAAACAAAACCCATCAAGGTACATTGACAATAACTAAACATATGGCATATTGACAAGAGTATGTATACCCCTTTGTGGGGCTTACCTTACTGAAACAGATGCCGAAGGACCTCTCGTCCCATCTGCATATCTGCCGCATGCTGTTGCTCTAGGCAATAATGCCGAGTAAATGCTTGCGGCACCGACCATGATGCCGCTTGACAGATGTCCACCAATGGAATTCCAGACCATAACGCCGCCGATGACCAGGTAGATCTTGTTGAATGAGCTTTTGGGCGTCTTTCCAATGGCTTTCCTGCCTTAGAGTGACAAAAAGCAATAGTCAACGACACCCAGCGGGCCAGTCCTTGCTTAGTTATTTGGTTTCCCCTTCACCGAAGGTCCATAAACTACAAACAGTTGCCTTGAACGTCTAACACCTTGAGTACGACTGAGATAGAACTTCAAAGCTCTTTTTACATCCAACGTGTGGAGAGTTTTTTCTGCCGCAGAAGAAGCCGCTGCAAAGAATGTTGGAAGAACAATAGAAGAATGTTTGTGGAATGTCGTCGGCACTTTGGGAATGAAGTGAGGATTGGTTGCTAATACTACCCTGTATATGAAAAACTGCAAGTATAGCGGATCAATGACCAATGTCTGTAATTCCGAAAGCCTTCTTGCAGATGTAATGGCTACTAAAAAGGCCATTTTCCATGACAAAAACTTCAACGACGACGATGACATTGGCTCGAACTGAGCCTTCATTAGTGCTGACAGTACTAGATTGAGACTCCAGTTTGGTGGAAACTTTTTAGCAGGCGGAAAAGTCAGAAAAAGGCCTTTCAGGAAATGCTTTACCAGTCGATCGCTGAAAAGAGGCGTTGAATGTCTTTTTCAAGTAAATCTCGAGATGGCCGCCAAATGAACTTTAAAGGAGGAAAACGTCAATCCTTGCTCCACCAAGTGTAACAAATATGGCAGAATCTGTTCTGCTCCGACGTTTAAGGGGTCTACCCCCGGATGATCCCTGCACCATACACAGAATCTCTTCCATTTACCTGCATATGAAGCGTTCGTAGATGGAGCTCGTGCCGCCTGTAAAATTCGTCGACACTCTGAGGGAATGTTCAAGTCCCCGAACTCGGAGAAGTCAGGAGCCAGGTCGTCAGGTTGAGGGAGTCTGGATCGTGATGCCAAACTGCTCCTTTGTCTTGAGATAGAAGGTTTGGAATCTTCTGGAACCTCACTGGCTCCGCTATCGACAGTTGTAGTAGGTCTGAGAACCACGACTGTCTCGTCCAGTAAGGAGCCACCACAATTACCCGACATGGGTACTTGTGAATCCACTGGAGTGTCTGCCGGATGAGTGGAAACAGAGGGAACGCGTACGCGAACTTGTTCGTCCATGTGAAGGCGAACGCCTCCCCCATCGATCCGGGCTGTGGCCACCTGCTTGCGAACCATGCGCACTTCTTGTTCTCTCGGGTTGCAAACAGATCCAGGGATGGATGACCGCATTTTCTGAAGACTTTTGCTAGCTAACGATCGTCCAGTTCCCATTCGTGCAGTTGGTTCATTTCCCTGCTGAGTGAGTCTGCTTGGATGGTACGCCATTATGGTCATAGTCTGTTCGAGGGCCCAATGCCATATTTTTTTAGCTTCGCTCGAGAGCGCCCTGGAGCGTGTGCCCCCTAGCTTCCTGAGATAGGACATTGTTGTTGTATTGTCCGTTAATATTCTGATGACCGATGCTCTTATGCGCGGCAGAAAGGACTTCAGAGCCCAAAGTACCGCCCTTAACTCCAGCACATTGATGTGAAGAGTAGACTCCACTGGGGACCATTGACCTTGAACTTGCAGGGACCCTAGATGGGCTCCCCATCCTTTGAGCGATGCATCCGTCACTACCGTTGCTTGAAAATCCGGTTCCTGCAGGGGCATACCCTTTGTCAGATTGTCCGAGAGCTGCCACCACTGAAGTGCCCGCAAAAGTTTGTTGTTGATGCTCAACTTGTCTGACCATAGGCCTCGACTCTGGGACCATCGGTCTGCCAGAAACTCTTGTATCGGCCTCATGAAGAGACAGCAATTGTTCACCAATGGAATACAGGACGCCAAGGCCCCTAGCAGTGACATGTAATTTCTGACTGACACCCTGGTGCCCACTTTCCATTCTTTTGCCTTGTGAGTTAATTTCTGCATTCTTTCCACGGAGGGCTTCACTAGCCCTGATTGAGTTTGGAACTCCGCGCCCAGAAATACTAAGTTCCTTGAGGGCGTTAACGAGGATTTCTAGAAGTTAATCGCAAACCCCAAGTGTTTCAGAAGTTGCATGGTGGCCTTTAGGCTTGTCTGTGTTATGCTCGATAACGAGCCTCTTATCAGTCAATCGTCTAGGTACGGGTAAACATGGTGATCTTTTCTTCGCAGCCACGCTGCCACTGGAGACAAACACTTTGTGAACGTGCTGGGAGACGACTTTCGTCCGAAAGGAAGTACTTTGAACTGGTAATGGTTCTGACCAACTACGAACCTCAGAAACTTTCTGTGTCGTCGACGCACCGGTATATGAAAATATGCGTCTTGTAGATCTGACGACACCAGAAAATCTCCCGGCTGTACGGATCGGATGACCTCCTGAAGTGTAAGCATTTTGAACTTGAAACTTTTTAGGGTCTTGTTGAGAGCCCGAAGGTCCAGAATGGGTCACCACATGCCGTTGGGTTTTTTAACCACGAAGTAACGAGAGTAAACTCCCTGGCCCCTCTCGGCCACTGGGACGAATTCTATATCCCCTTTTTGCAGCATAAGCTCCACTTTCTGTTGTAATATGCGAAGATGGGGTTGCGCCGAAAACACAGGTGGGATTTGTGATGGTGTTTCCTTGAACTGCAGAGAGTGGCCTAGTTTTATCGTGTCCAATACCCAGCGGTCTGTTGTTATACTTTCCCACTCGTCAACGCGACGGGCCACCCTTCCTCCCAGGACGTCCTGAAACATGTCATTGTTGGGACTTTGACTGTCTGTCTTTTGCAGATGAGGAATATCCCATTCTCCTCGAAGCCTGGTAGTTTCGGCCTCTTCGCGTTGCCTGGACCGCACGTCTATAACCTTGGGAGGCGTATGATGGCCTGCTAAAGTTTCGGTCCCTAGATGCAGTAAAGCAGGAATTTCCTGATGCTGCGCGGAAGGGACGAAAAGATCGAAAAGCTCTTCCACTTTGCAAGGCTCCTAACGACCTGGCCATGTCCGTATCCTCTTTCATACCTTTCAAGGCCTCGTCCACTTTCTCTCCGGAAGGGTTGGTTACCCTCACACGGCATATCGAGCACCTTATTTTGGACCTCCGGTCTGAAGTTAGTACATTTCTGCCAGGCTTGCCTTCTCAAAACCATTCCGTTGTTTATTTGCTTAAACCCGGACTCCGCCAAGTCCATGACGATGTTAATTGAGTGGTTCGATGCTTCTTCTCCTTCTCGGACCAGTAACATGGTCGACTTTCTATGTTCCTCAGGAAGGTGTTCTAGGATAGGGGCCAAACAATGCCACATCTCCCTGTCATACCTTGCCATAATTGCCAGCGAGTTAGCTGCTTTAACCATCGTCGCTCCTACGGATATTACCTTTTTGCCAAACGCGTCATGTCTTCTAGCCTCGTTATCCGGAGGGGTAGAACATTTGTGTTGCGATCTGGCCTTCCTAGCTGCTGCAGCTGACACCACTGACTCTGGAGATGGTTGAGCTGTCATGCATTTAGCCGTAGAGTCTGGAGCTTTGAATTTCTTCTCCAACCTGCCCTTTATTGCTGGTTCTGAAAATGGATGGCGCATGGTCCTCATACCTTCTTGCCAGACGTGGTCCAGAATGGGAACTGAAAAGACTGACTTCCTTCTTTTCCCCATATGGTTGAACAAGAAGCACTCCTTTTCTTCTTCAGGGCTCAGACCAAACTCAATACAGGCTTTGCCCATCATCACGTGAAAAGCGCTGATGTCGTTGGGCGGTGATGATTGAGCCAGACTTCTAGGTGCCTCCCTCTCCACTTCCGACTCCCATATAGGATCCCTCGAAGGGGATGAGGATACCTCTGAAAAAGAGTCTCTAGGTTCCAACTCTGAATCTTGTAACTCCCCTTCCTCCGGGTATGAGCGTGGTGGTTCCTCGCTCACTGGTTGGGAGGTTGGATTCTCCGTAACAGCGTAGAAGGACCCGGTTCATCGTCGGCAGGCCTCGCCGGAATCCCCAAAGGTGCGTCTACGAGGGGTAACTTCTCATCCAACCGCTTCAGAAGAGACTGTAGCGTGGACAACACTTGCAAGGATAATATAGATTGAGGGTTCAATAAAGACGATGAAACGGGGACACTTTGCCCCCCCGAAATCATCGACGAATCAATCCCTTGCAATCCCAGATCTGCTGAGCCAACGATCTGCTCTCGATCCTCCTCCATGGATGATATTGAGAAGGCCGCCTCCGGCTGTAGTAAGGTCTCTAGCAGAACCGCATCGTACACCTCTGGCTGCCACGCCCTTGGAGGCTCCACCGTCGACAATGTCAACGTGGGTATGTCTATCGTCGCTGTTGTATTCACCGGGCCACTGCAGGCATTACCTGTGTCGACAGTAACAATCTCGTCAACGACGGAGTCTCAGTAGACGATGGTGTAAGCTGTGACGCAGCCTCCTTTGGCGATCCCGACTTTTTTGAGCTAGATTTATGCTTCATCGAGTCTCTACTCGAGGACGACCTGTGATGGTCTCCTGAGGAGGAGGTCTTCAAAGGATCTCTCCCTTTTTTCAACGAAGATGAAGAAGAAGAAGACTTTCCTTGATGGCAATCCTGCCCATGTTTCGACGAGGACTCCTTTGCCTGATGTTTTTCTAAAGGGCGTTTCTCCATAGATCGCGGTTTCTTCTGCGAAGGATCTGCCGACACTGACCGGCGATGGGATTTAGCCTTGGATGACTTAGGCCTGGATGCTAGGCTGCGCGCAGATCCTACCTCCGATGAAGGATAGGTTCCTTCATTTAGCCACGTCACCAGGCGTCTATTCCGATCCTTTAGCGTTTTCTGTGAGAAACCTTTGCATATCTCACAACTGTACACCGAGTGATGAGGGTGTAGACAGTACAAACAATCTATGTGCCCATCTCCTTCATAGACTTTTTTCAGTCTGCTCGTGGCACACGGGCGGAACAACGCCTTTCCAGACATTTTCAAGAAAAAACTCTCAAGAGTAGAATTCAACCTTGTACAGAAGTAGAAACAAACACAAGGTTCTCCCGCTACTTTGGAGACGGTTGAAATCTGAAGGGAGACGCGGGGCAGGGCTATTTATACCCCTACATCCTATTGGGTCAGGCGTAAGCAGCCCGAAAACGACGTAGATAGGACACAGAAGTGTCAAAAAATGTTCCTATAAGAAACGTCTTTATAAATATACCAAGGGTTGCCAGCCTGACGACGGGGAATATTCTAAGCATGTGAATCCATGAAAGATCCAATGCTGGAGAAGCTATGTGACAAAGCAGGAACATGATGACGGAGAAAGACAAGGACTGTAGCAAAGGACTGTAACAAAAGGGGAAGGACTGTGACAGAGAAGGGGTGTGATGAAAGAATGTGGTGATGGAGAAGAGCCTTGACAAAGAAGAAAGGCTATTATGGAGGAGAAGGACTATTATGAAGAACTGTGGTGAAAGAGAAGGACAGTGCCAAAGGACTTACGAAGGAGGAGGACTGTAACAAAGGAGAATTACTGATGAAGGAAAAGGACTAGGATGAAGAACTGTGATGAAGGAGAAGGACTTTGATAAAGGAGAAGGGCTTTGATGAAGGATTGTGAGAAGAAAAACAACTGTGATGAGGGATGATATGATATGGCATTTGGTTTATAGTGAAAAAACCGAATTACAAAATCTCGAAAAAAAAAATCTCGAGTCCAAAATCTCGAAAACAAAAATCTCTAATTTTTTTTTTAATACGTTTTTATTTCGAAATGGGGGGTTCCCCCCCAACCCCCCTTTTTTCTTTTTTTTTTATTTTACCCTTTTTTTATACTTACCTGAACCCACAAATACATATAAATAAATAAATAAATAATTCGAGATTTTTTTTTTCGAGATTTTGGTTTCGATATTTTTGTGATTCGATATTTTGTTTTCGGTTTTTTGACCGACCACCATGGCATTTATAATGCACCTGTACACAAGTGTTTCTAGGCGTGACATGACAAGACAAGGGGGGGGATACAGAGAGAGGACAAAAAACAATCTTACTAGATCTTGTGTCAATCAGATCGAGCAAGTGTTTGGATGTGGATGGGGAGAAGTGCCAAAAGAGGGGTGGGGGGGATGGAGAAGTGTAAGTAATCAAAGTGCAGCCAGCTGGTGGCTCACTGCAGGTAAAGGAATGTGCAGCCAATGGGTGGCTTTTAAGCGCAGAGAGAGGGGACTGTAGGGTTACAGATACAGACCACAAGTGCTGGGGAAGTCAAGAGACAATGAAAGGTGCAACTGGACAAGCTAGGTCCTGGGCCCAATTTCAGAGCATGGCCAGGTGACCAGTGTGTCGACCAGGCGGGCCCTCAGCATGGGAGAGGAAGAAAGAAAGCAGAAGCGAAGAGGAAGGTCTTGAGTTGCTTCAGGAACCGGAGGTGGTTCTACTCAAGTTTGAGAGAGGCAGGGAGCTGTTTCAGCGGGAGGCCCCAGCCGAAGAAAGAAATCTGCCCCCAACTCTCTGCTTGGAAAAGCGACTAACCCTCAGAGAGTTGGAGGTGGATGAGCCGAGAGCTCGAGAAGGGAGATGTTTAGGAAGAGTGCGTTGGAGGTAGTGCGGTACTAGGCCCCAGAAAGCCTTATGGACGAAGCTGAGGGTCTTGAACTTGATCCTTGCCGCTACTGGGAGTCAGTGAAGAGATTTCAGTGCTGGAGAGATACAATCCCTGGGCGTGATGCCAAGGACAAGTCTCGCAGTCCTGTTCTGGATAAGTTGTAGAGGACGGATAGTAGAGGCAGGAAGATTTAGAAGGAGGCTGTCGCAGTAATCCAGCCTAGAGAGGACCATAGCTCTGGAGACAGTGAGCTTCTGGGGGAAAGTGAGGAAAGGAAGAATACCTCTGAGGAGGTGCAGCTGATTGACTTCGAAGAGATGTCAGAGATGTGAGGTGAGAAGGAGAGGGTGGAGTCGAAGATGACCCCAAGGTTCTTAGCTTCACAGGTAGGAGTAGGCAGAGGGCCCAGAGTGGGCAGCCAGAGAGAGAGGAAAGGAGGGAGCTGGTGTTCCGATGAGGAGGATCTCACTCTTACTGGCATTAAGGCAGAGATCATTGGCGGCACACCACTCCTGGATTGCTGACAGGCAGTCTGGGATGAGAGGAGAAGAGGCGGCCGAGGCGAGCCTGAAAGAGAGCTGGGTGTCATCTGCATAACACTGAAAGTTGGAGCAGAGAACAGCAATATGGTGGGCAAGATGTGCCAGGTATTAGTTTAACAGCCAGGGAGAAAGGTTGTACCCCTGGGGTACATCACGGCTAGAGCGAGAGATAGAAGAAAGGAAGGACCCCAGCTGGAGCTGGGAGGGTCGATCAGTGAGAAAGGAGGTCAGCCAGGCCAGTGCCTGATCAGTGATACCTAGGTTATCACAGAGGCGATTGAGCAGGATGGCATGGTTGACTGCATCAAAAGCAGAAGAAAGAGCGATGAGAATGAGGACAGAAGGAAGCTTGGAATCAAGGTTAGAGAGCAGGTTGTCATGGATGTTCAGGAGAGCAGTTCACATGCTTCTGGCTGCTCTGAAGCCAGACTGGTGGTCATGGAGACAACCAACAGATTCAGTGTGAAGATTAAGCTGGGAGATGGTCAGCTTTTCCAAGAGTTTGCCCAGGAAAGGAGTGATGGAGATCGGGCGATAGTTACCCGGAGAGGAAGGCTCGGCAGAAGGCTTCTTAAGGAGGGGATGCACAAGGGAGTGCTTAAGGGGGAAGGGAAGGTTCCAGTGGCAAAAGAGTGACTGCAGAAATCCGCCAGATATGGAGCAAGTATGTCAATGTAGTCCTTGATGGTTGTGGAAGAACAGGGAAGAACCTGTTCTGACCAAACTTTCATAGATCGGACTTGTCTAGAAACGTTGTTGGGGTGAACAAGGGAAAGGAAGAGAAGGGAGGAGGAGAGGAGGGCACAGGCAGGCCGGAGTGGAGGAGGAAGAGGAAGAGAGGGTGGGCAGGATGTCCTGAGTTTTAGTGATGAAATGAGAAGCCAAAGCCGTACACAGGGCCTGGAAGGAACAGGAGAGGTAGAAACTGCAGCAGGGTTAGCCAGCTCCTTGCAGATTTTGAGAGTTCGGCCTAGTTGTTAGATACTGCAGAGACGCGAGCTTGGATGTGTGCTCTCTTCTTCGCAAGAACAGCAAGTCTATACTGCCTCTGGAGCAGGTGGCAGGCCAGTTTGTCAGAGGATGTACCTGTAGCCCTCCACTTCCTCTCAGCCACCATGCACCTGAGTTTGACGAGGTCGGAGTCATACCAAGAGTTGCACTTGAATTTGGGCTTCAAGTGGATCCTCATGACAGAGGCAAGTACATCAAGAGTGTCAGAGATAGAAAGTTGGAGGTTAGAACAGGCTGTGCCAGGATGTGAACAGCCAAAGGTGCAGAAGGTAGGTGGCAGTGCTGGAGTAGGCTTGGTCTCAGGGGTAGAGAGAGATGGGAAGAAAGGGGAACGTGATCACTCCAGAGAGAAGTGGTGAGAGGATAAAAGAGGGGGAGGACTGAGGAGATCAGAATATCCAGGGTGTGCCTTGCAGAGTGAGTCGAGCCAGAGGAAAGAAGAGAGAGATAGAGATAGAGATAGATAGAGAGAGAGAAAGAGAGAGAGAGAGAGAGAGAGAGAGACAGAGACAGAGACAGAGACAGAGACAGAGACAGAGAGAGAGAGAGAGAGAGAGAGAGAGAGAGAGAGACGCCTAGGTTTGCGAAAGAGTCCTTCAGAAGAACATGAAGCATCTAAGTGGATGTTAAGGTCTCTGAGGAGAAGTTGCGAGGTAGAGGCGATGAGGGAAAAGGAGAGGTCCGTCCACTCAGAGAGGAAGGAGACTACCTGGCTGGGCGGCCGGTAGATAGTGGCCACAGTGAGAGAAAGACCAGGAGAGATAGAGAGCCTGCAGGCATTAAAAGGAGTAGTCCTGCATAGGAATGATATAAGCAGGGATCCTCTCCGGGAAGATCAAGGCTACACCCCCACCGGGACGGTTGGTCCTGGGCGCGAGCGGTTCTTCTAGGCAATAGGAAGGAGAGTATCAAAGCTTGTGACAGAGCTACCCGTGAACCACGTCTCGGTCAGACCGAGTACATCTAGAGGGAGTTCTTCAAGGAGCTGGCAGATGTCAGAGGAGTGTTTGATCGCTGAGCGAGAGTTGAGAGTAGCAATGTGGAGCAGGTTGCCCCCTTTGAAAGACTTCCGTGGAGGGGTACAGGTCAGAGGTACGCCCTGCGGAAGTGTTGTAGGCGCCTGAGGATGGGCAGAGAAGGAAGGAGGAGAGGGCAAAGTAGCCAAGGAAGAAGAGGTGGGTGCCAAAGTGGAGGCGGAGGAAAGAGGCAACATGGTGGCCGGAGAAGCAGCAGAAACATCTGTAGAGGTGGCAGAGGATGGAGGGGCAGAGGATCCAGAGAGGCAAGTGAAGGGACAGCAGGAGAAGGAAGGAAGTTGATAAGGCGCAGGAAGCGTCAATCAAAAAGGAGGAGGTTGGCCTGAAGGTCTTGGACCAAGACAGTGCCATTTAGGTAAACATTCATGATGGTCTTGGAGGAGTGGAAGGGGGCCAGGAGGTCCACCCATCGGGTGCCACCATTAATGGGTGAAGAGGAACAACGAGAGAGAACAGAGACCATATGGGAGGTCCATAGGCCTGGAGAGGGAACGACAAAGAGGATGTCGGTAAGGGTCTGTGTGGAGGAAGCACTGGTGTAGGTGTCGGCGATAGGAAGGCCTGGGTTGGAGACCAGGATATCCCTTTTGAACTTCTTCCTGCCAGATTTAGTGAGAAGGATAGGATAGTCGATAGAAAATAAGTTAGAGAAGATAGGAGAGACAGAGAGCACCATAGAGGGTGCAGAGGGGAGAGTGGAGAATGAAGGGGTGGGATAGGGATCAGGTTGGCAGGGGGGGGGAACACTAGGGTGCGGGGACACAGAAGACAGAAAAATGACAGAAAATCAGATGCAGTATATAGACACGTCAGTTACCAACGGAACCTAGAAGTAAAGAATGGACAAAGCAGGGATGCAGGCAGTACAATGTAAACAAAATACCAAGTAGAAACGGAATGAAAGAACTGAACAATCACTTAGAGAACCTAGAGTAAGGAAGAACACAGCAGGGATAAAGTACACTACAATGTGAGAAAAACAACATTGTATAACAAGAAATGCCAAGAAACAGAACAATCGAACAGGGGACCTAGGGGAAAAGAATGAACACAGCAGGGATGCAGGCAATAACAGCCATGGATAACAAAATGCCAAAAAACAGAAAAATCGACCAGGGAACCTAGAAAAAAACAATGAGCATAGCAGGGATGCAGGCAATGCCAAAATAGCCAACAACTCTTTAGAACAAAACCTCAGAAACAGAACACAATAGGTTGGGGGATGTGGCTAGGAAAGGGGAAGAGGGCAAAGAAAAGGGGAAAGGGCTAGGAAGCAGAAGGAGAGGGCCCACAGGGAATGCGGGGGGCGTGCAGCCGAGTGGAGAGAGACCTGCCTAGAGTTGTGAAGTAGCAGATGCAGCTCAGATGCGAGTGAGCGCACGCAATCTAGGAGTGCGAGGGAACGCACATGGCCTAGTATGTGAGTGATGCCATGCAGCCTAAAATGCGAGTGGCTGCATGCATTCCAGGGATGCGAGGGAACGCACACGGCCTAGGATGCGAGGGAGCACACCCAATCCCTGATTGCGAGTGGAACACACGCGGCCCAGGATGCAAGGGATCACACGTGGCCTAGGATGGGAGGGAGCGGACGCAATCTAGCATTGCGAGGGGAACGCACGCGGCCTAGGATGCGAGGAGCGCAAGGAGCAGGGTGCAAAGGAGGGGTGTCAGATCAAATGGTCAAACAATGCATGTGCAGGAGTGAGAAGGGGCACCAGGTCAGGTGGGTTTGCGTGGAGTGAAGCAAGCTAACTCTCCCGCAACTTCTTACCTGGCGGTCGCAGACAGGAGGATAAGGTTGTCCGCACTCACTGTCTACGCCACAACCCCACTGCCGCCAAACACCTGAGTTGCTCAACACCGTGGCCTTGTCCTGCGAGCGCTTTGCTGCAGAGGGTCCATGCCTCGGTTCTTATAGGCATGGATGCGTGGAGGTAGCGAAGCATGCTATGTGTAATCGGGCAGCGTCTCCTGCACACCAGCATTGGTATACACTTCAGCCTTGTCCTGCGAGGGCTTTGCCGCAGAGGATCTGTGCCTCGGTTCTTATAGGCACGGATGCGTGGGTGTAGCGAAGCATGCTATGGGGTATTTGGGCAGCGTCTCCTGCGCACCTGCGTCGCTCAACACTGTGGCCTTTCCTGCGAGGGCTTTACCACAGAGGGTCTGTGCCTCGGTCCTTATAGGCACAGATGACTGTGATGAAGGAGAAGTAAAGACTCTGCCAAAGCTCTGTAAAAACAGCTTTAAACCCAGTCAATGTGTGGTTTACTAGAGTGGAGTACAGGCAGTGTTTGGAGAATGTTGGAGAAGGAGCAGTCAGGAGGCAGGAGAAGCAGAGTAATTAAGGAGAAAGACTGTGAGAAAGCAGTGTGATGAAGGAGCACATTTGTGATAAAGCAGGACTGTGGTAAAGAACAAGGACTATTAGGAAGGTCAAGAATTGTGATCAAGGACTGCAACAAAGGGGAAAAACTGTGATAGAAAGGGTTGGATGAAGGAGATGGACTGTCTCACAACTAACCCCAAGCACCCCTTCACGCTCACTTGAGGAGGATGAGTCGGATAGGTCTGAAGGGCTTGATTTGGCGTCCTCTGATCGCAGCTTCGTCGTTACCTTCTTATCGAAGGGATAGGCTGTGTTCCGAGAGGTCACCACTATGCCCTGCGAATCGTAACAAAGGATATCAGAGGCAAAGCTCCCAGAAACAGCCAGTTTACAGGGAAAAAGCCAGAAGGCATAAAAAACCCTGCCGATGGCAGCAACAGGCAAGCAGGAATAAACAGAGATCCGTTGGAAAACAGTGGACTGTTTACGTGGAGAGCACGAAGCAGAACGGAGACCAGGCAGAGAGCAAAGCGGAGAGCGAGGTAAGCCAGCAGGCGGAGTAGTAAGGATCAAAAGGAAAACAGCACAAGGCAGCAAGGTAGGCAGGAATACCAGGAAGGCAGAGCAGGCGGGTAGGGAACAAGGAAGGTGGGAGAGAAACTAGCGTCAGTACCCACAGGAGAGTGATGAGGATTGCAATGTAAGGAAGGGAGGCGGAGCATCCATGGATATAGCAATCACGTAATAGTGGAAAGGAAGCTGGTCCATGGGTGAACGTTGGTGGGGAACACGTAGCTGAACATCAATGGCGGAGCTTCCATTTGTCCCAAAGCTTCCATGAATGCATATTCATGACAGACTGTGGCGAAAGGGGTCTGTGAGGAAGAGGATTGTAACTGAGGAGACTAACTTTTACAAAGGAGAAGGGCAGTGATGAAGGAGAAGGACTATGATGAAGGCGAAGAACTGTAATGAAAGGGAAGGATTGAGATGAAGGGGAAGGACTGACGAAGGAGTCACACAGGGAAAGGGCTGTTACATAGGAAAAGGACTGGCAAAGGGGAAAGTCTATGATGTAGAAGGAATATGATGAAGGAGACGGGCTACCACAGAGTACTGTGATGAAGGTGAAGAATCAATGTGAAGAAAGACTGACGAAGGAGGAGAATTGTGGTAAAGGAGAAGGACTATGAAGGAGGATTGTGACAAAGGAAAAGAACTGTGATGAAAAAGGACTGTGACAAAGGACAAGAATGTGACAAAGGACAAGAAATGTGATGGAGAACGTCTTTGACAAAGGAGAAGAACTTTGATGAAGGACTGTGACAAAGGAGAAGGACTCTGATGATGAACTATGACGAAGTACGGCTATGATGAAGGAGAACAACAGTTTACATACTTTTCATGTAACATTGGTTCTCATGGATACACTGGGCTTCATTACAAGTATGACAGTGTGGGAAAAAATTGTGGTTATTCTGTTACCGCTTGTTATGCTTGGGACCAAAACATGGCGCTGGTGGGCAGTGCATTCTGGTGTGCTTAGAGCCATAATGGACATTTGCTCCAGGCCTCAGTGGAATCTTCACTTGATGTGAACTCTTAACGTTGCTCGTATTATTCCATTGGTAAACACGCTTTCAGGGCTGCACATTGCTTATGTTAGTCTGCATTGCTTCAAGGACACATTGGGAAGAAGGTGCATGCATAGGCTAGAATGGGCCGGTGCCGGCTGGTACCTGATAGCGTTACCATGGATGTTGTCAAAACTGAAGATGAGTTATAGAGTTCTTTCTGCTGTTTCCTTGAGAAAGGAAGAGCTCTGCTCCTTCAGGTTACCGTGAGTCATTCCGGTTGGGGGTCCATGAGAGCTGCCAACAAGTAGAAATTCAGAGATCCAGAAGATTCTAGAAGGTGCCACCCCGCATTTGCGGTGGGCTTAAAATGGGGTGCACTGGGGTGGTCAGTTAGAAAGCTTCACTTGGAGGATGGATGCATCGCTCCAGTCCCGTTAATGCTGAGATCTCTCTACCTGACTGTTTGGGAGCTTTTCAGTGACTCATGGCAAGGGGAGGGTGTGCCTTGCGGCTATGTCAACAGTGATGTATTTTATTTAGACTTCTTTATTTACTTATTATTTTTGCTTTTATTCATTCATGTATGCTTTTGTGAATAAAGAGGCCTTAAAGAGCCATTTTACAGCCTAGCTGAGTGTTTGTGAGAGTAATTGCCCTCCAGTGTCCAAAGTTTTCATTCAGTGTACTGGGGAGAAAACAGAAATATGCCTGTGCACTTTATGAAAGCAAAATAGTGTGGCGCTGTGAGCAGGATTCCTTGTGATGAAGAGTTCTAGGTACCGAAGGACTTGTGCTTGAACGCTGGTGGGCAATATTCATGTTGCAAGTGAGTTTTTGCAGTGTGTTAGGCTGTGTTAATAAGTGATTTGGGTGTGCACCTCACACGACTGCATTTGGGTTGGAGTGAATAAGTTACTGTAAATAGATCAGTGTAAGTTAATGTAAATATGAACACATTGATTTAGAAAAAGGAGAAGGGGTCATCCGCTGGCGGAGACTGCGTTAGTACTATGATTCCAGGGTGGGCAAAGAGTCCATATGATAAACTAGACCAAGGATGTGCGTGTTGTGCCGGGTGGAGTGAGCCGTGGGATGAGAGCCTAGGTGATGCAGGACCCGCAGAGGTCGTGTTTTGTTTACAGCAAGTTCAGTGGAGAAGGGAAAGTGATTTGCTGCGTTAGGAAGACGGGGTAGATTCTCTTGCATGCTTACAGAAAAATGCACCAGAGGAATGTTGAGTTGAATGAAGATATTTTATGATTGGAAAAAGATTTAGCTGCCGAAAAATATTTTTCACTGATGCAGCAGTTACAAATGATACTTTGGCACAATAAAGCAGATAAATACCAAGCAGTGGCTGAGCGGGCAGCTATCAGGGTTGCCCGATATAAATACAAAAACCAATGAGGTAACATAAACAAGAGGAAAGTGGCAGCTGTAATTGCCACGGCAGGGGAGGACTGTGACCCAGATTGGTGGGATGGTGATATTTGGAACCCTACTGACTCGGAGTGTAGCTAAGAGGCGGATGTAAAATCTGATTTTAAACAGGATAAAATGAATAACTGCTAAATCAGTAACAAGGCGTAGAGCTGGACCCCATCCCCATAACCCGGGAGGAGGTTGTGGATTTAACTACGTTAGAAGATTACACAGAAGAGGTGGGTGAGATTATTACTCAGGTGAGGCAGAAAACAGGGGAGCCCCTGCTCACCTGGATGGTGCAAATGTTTGATGGGGGTGTCACAGGCCTGTTAGTATACCCCACAGATTCGCCGCACTTCCGGCCTCTGTCCAGTGACAGCAATATACAAAAAGAATTGCCGGCAGGGCCTCCTCCAGATGAAAACGCTCCAGCACACAGTTTTCGCTGTGGCACCTACCGGCCCAAGGGTGTAACCGTAAATATCCTATCACCACTGACTGTCCCAGTGAGGAAAAGAAGTGCTACACGTTAAAAGAGCCAATTTAGAAAATTAGAGAGCATGCCATGAAGGAAGCCATTCATGTAGACAAACCGGCACATATGGGGGGCGGGGGGTGGTGCCACTGTCTGTGTCAACGAAAAATATGATAAGAACTGCCCCACCTTGCATACAAAAGTGTCATCATGACTTTGTTAGTGGGATTGACGGGAAAACCAACTAATGAGGTGGTTGATGCATTTTGTATTTGTATTTTATTGAATTTATATAGCGTTTTGATCCAAAACGCTTTACAAGAGGAACAAGCAAGATACAACAAACATTAGATACCAAAATGAATCAAACCAGAAAACAGTACAAGAAGCTATTTACATTATAGATGAGGATTGGTGAGAGAGAAGAGGGATCAAGGTGTGAGAGGGAATAAGAGGTATGAGTAGTGGTAAAAGCAGAAGTAAAAGAGGAAGCAAACTGTGAAAGGGAGAAGAATGGAAAGATAGGAATTAGAGATGCTGGAAGTAGGGTAGGAGGAAGTAGAGTGAAAGGGTTAGGGAGGTTAATGGAAGAGATAAGATTTTAGAGAAGTGCGAAAGGTATGATAGGAGGGAATGGAGCAGATAGAGAGTGGAGGCGGTTCCAGTGGAAAGGAGCGAGCAGTTGCAAAGAGCGGAAGTGGGAAGGGGCACAGGGGGGAGGAGGAGGAGGAGAGAATAGGAAGAGATCAGCAGATAGGAGAGAACGAGAAGGAGTATATAAAGTGAAGGGAGGATAGGTGGGGGGGCAAGACCATAGAGAGATTTAAAGACTAGGCAGAGGAAGTTGAATTTGAGCAGGGAGGGGAATAGGAACCAACCTAGAGAGGTGAGAGAAGAAGAGATGGAGTCATGAGGTGAGAGAAGGCAGAGGGAGCGAATAGCAGAGTGGTAGACAGATTTGAGTGGTGAGAGGAGGAGAGGGGAGTCCAAAGGAAAGAGTAGATCAGTAGAAAAGTCTAGAGAAGATGAGGGAGGAGATTAAGAGTTTAGTTGCGTGAAAGGTTAGGAAGGGCCGAATTTTACGGATGTTGTAAAGGTGAAAGCAGCAAGATCTGGCAGTAAGAGAAATGTGGTGAGATAGAGAGAGGAGGGGGTCAATGTAAAGACCAAGGTTACGGGCATGGGGGAGAAGGAGAGTTGGGAGGGGGAAAGAGAATGAAAAGGGGAGGGGAGGGAGAGTGTTGGCAGGGAAGAATAGGAGTTCAGTTTTGTCAGCATTGAGAGTAAGGAAGTGAGAGGACATCCAGGATTTAATAGCAGAGAAACAGGAAGAAAGCTTATGGTGGATGTCGGGAGAGAAGGAGGAGAAGGGGAAGAAGAGCTGGGTATCATCAGCATAGAAATGGTGTGAGACACCAAAGGAGGAAATGATAGGGGCAAGAAAGGAAGTGTAGAGAGAAAAGAGAAAGTGGCCAAGGACAGAACCTTGGGGGACGCCATAGTTAAGAGGGAGGGTGGGAGAGGTGGAGCCACCCCAGGAGACAGCAAAGGTGCGGTTGGAAAGATAAGAGGAGAACCAGTTAAGGCAGAGTCTTTGAGGCCAAAAGAGGAGAGAGAGTTAAGGAGAAGAGGATGGTCCACAGTGTCAAAAGCAGCAGAGATGTCACGGAGAATAAGAATAGAGGAATGTTTAGAGTAGCGTGCAGAAAGGAGAGAGTTGAGAACAGAGATGAGAGCAGTTTCAGTGGAGTGTATAGGGCGGAAACCAGATTGGGTTGAGGGAAGGAGAGAGTGGTTGGAGATGAAGGAAGAAAGTTGAGAATAGATAATATGTTCAGGAAGTTTAGAGAAGAAAGGAAGGAGAGAGATGGGGCGATAGTTGGAAGCAAAGAAGGGATTAGCAGAAGGTTTTTTGAGAATGGGATTGATAGTCGCATGCTTGAAAGGAGTTGGAAGTTGAAAGACAGGTGTTGAAAAAGGAGGTGAGCCAGGGTATGAGGAGGGGGTAGATTTTTGGAATGAGGGGGGTAGGAATGGGGTCGGTGGGAGAAGTTGTAGGATGACTTTTAGAAAGAAGGAGGGTAACATCAGATTGAGTGACAGGAGTAAATGAGGACATGGAAAAAGGTGGGGGAGGTGGAGGAGCAGAGTAAGAAGGGGAGGAGAGGATAGTTTGGCAGAGATTGAGGACTTTGTTAGAAAAGAAGGAGGCAAGATCAGAAGCAGAGAGAGGAGAGGCAATGGAAAGATCAGGGGTAGCTGGAGAGAGAAGTCGGGATAAGGTTTGAAAGATGCGGCGAGGGTGAGAGGGATTGAGGTCATAAAAGTAGGTGCGTTTAGCGGAGTTAAGGCAAGAGTCATAGAGGGTGTGATAGGAGAAGTATGCTGTTTGGTTGGAGGGTGTGGGGTGTTTGAGCGGAGTCGTTCAAGGCGCCTGAGAAGGCGGCGCATGGAGGAGAGATGAGATGAGAGCCAGGGTTGAGCAGGTCGGCAGGAAGGGTGGAACGAGAAGAGAGGGTAAAGAAGATCAAGAGTAGAAGGGAGAGAGGAGGCTAAGGTGGAAGAGGCTTCAGTAGCTTAAAGAGAAGAGAAGTGGAAGGGGGGAAAAGGAGCAGGATGCAAGGAATAGAGAAGGGTTGTAGTTGCATAGATCACGCCGGGAGAAGTGGGTGAAGGATGGGGGGAGGGAGGAGAGGGAGAGGGGGAGGAGGGAGTGAGGGGGAAAAAGAGAGCAAGGAGTGGTCGGAATGATAGTTGGGTCGGGTAGATATAGGAGAAGTGGTGAAAGAGGATTTAAAGATGAGGTCGATAGTGGAGCCAGACTGATGAGTAGGAGGGGATGGGAAGGGGGAGAGAAGGTAGGAGTCAAGGATGGATAAGAGAGGAGAGGTGCGAGGGATAGAAGAGAGATGTAGATTGAAGTCACCAAGTACACGTAGTGGAGTAGGGCATGGAGTAATGAGGCTGAGGAGATGGTCAAAGTCCTCACAGAAGGAGCCAACAGGGCCAGGGGGCGATAGATAATGAGAAATGAAATAGCATTGGGAGACTTAAAGATTTTGTACATGAATTCAAAGGAAGGGAGAGTAGGTAGCAAAGTAGGAGAGGGAGAGGAGGTAAAGTGAGGACGAAAAAGAAGGCCTAAGCCACCTCTGCGGACTGAGGAACGAGGGACATGTTCAAAAGAGGATGAGGATGGAGTGAGGGAAGCAGGAATGGCAGTGTTGTGGGGAGGGATCCAGGTTTCTGTGATGCAGAGAAATTGGAGGTTGAGGCATAGGAAAAGGTCAAGAACAGCCGTAGTTTTGTTGCAGATCGATCTGGTGTTCCAGAGGGCAACATCAAAGGCATTGGAAGTATTACTGATTTGAGGTTAGATGAGGTTGCAGTGCTGGACTGAGGTGTTTGGAAGCAGGGCAGAGTGGGTAAGGGGGGGGTGGTGGGGAGATTGAGAGAGGAGATGGCCATGATGAGTAAGCAGAGTATTTTGAGAGGGGAGGGGGAAGAGGGGAAAGAGGGAATGGAAGGGGAAACGAACGGGACTGTGAAGAGGAACAGAGCATAACAGAGAGCAACAGGCAGTGAGGAGGTAGTCAATGAGTCGGGAGGTTGTCTAGGGGAGTATTCCTGAGAGGGAAAGGGACTGAGAGGAAGTAAAAAGAGGATGGGGGAAGGGCAAGACGTGGAAATCGCTGGGAGGGGATGGACCATGGATGGGGAACGGGCTAGGGAATCCGTAGCAGACCGGGGTGATAGGTCCAAGGTGCTCGTGGGAGGACGCAGAGATCATGTGGATCAGGCTTCACAGACAATAGTACAATGAGGCAGGGAGATCAAAGTGATGATTGGAGGGAGATGGAGAGGGCGCCGAAAGCAGGGGGATAACAGGAATTACAGGAGTATTCCAGGGGCAAGAAGTCCAAGGTGCAGGTAGAAGGAGCAGGAGAGGGCACAGAGGTTCCACAGGATGGAGGATGATTTCCCAGAGGGAGCAGAGCAATGAGGGGGCAGCCGAGTCCAAGGTGAGCTGGAGAGGAAGGACAGTCAGTGAGAGCTAGGGAAGACGCTCAGGAGTGGGCCGATGAAGGGAGGGCCCAGCCAACTGCAGGATAGGTGCTGGGTGAAGACAGCAAGAGCACACACGTTAATGGCAGGGGCAGGCGATGATATAGAAGTCCTTTGAAGTGGCCTTCTGTAACAATGAAGGTGTACCAAGCTTCAGGTAGTATACCGCAGGCAGGAGGGGGAAGCAGGATCCTGGGGTCAGTGTGAGGGGAGGATAGGTGGAGCAGGTAGTGCAGTCAAGAGAGCCCAGGAAGGGGGCTAAACCCCCGGCAGGATCCGTGGAGAAGCCAGCAGTCACAGCACAATCGGCGACAGCCAATAATGGAGAGTGGAGGCCAGGGTCAAGAGGAGGACCTCCAAGTAGAAAGATGTAGGGCCAGAAAGTCCAGCATGGAGCAGCTGTGTCAGGAGGGCCGCCAAGGGAGAGTCAGCGATAGCCAAAAGTGCAGATTGGAGGCTGGGCACACAGGCTGAAACACAGGCTGAAACGCTGAGGAGACAGATGTAGGGCCGGCAAACACAGCGAGGAGCAGGCACGGGAGGAGGGCTGCCAAGGGAAAACCGCAATCCAGCAGGAGCCGCAGAAGACAGCAGGGGAAAAGATGAGAGTGATGAATGGAGGCTGTGCCCCCTGCTAGGGCCTCAGGAGACAGCTGCAGGGCCGGGGAGTGAAGATCGAAGCGGCTGCAGCCACAAAGGGCCACCAGGAGAGAGTAGCACCCCAGGCAGGAGCAGCGGCGATGACAGCGGCGGTGGCAGGGGCAGTGAGAGCCACAATGCAGGATTGAATTGGTGTAGCAGTGGAATCAGCGACAGCGATGAATGGAGTCCGCGCCCCCTTCCAGGGCCTCAGGAGAGAGCTGTAGAGATGGGGAGTACAATTCAGCAACTGTCAGACCGGGTGAATGGGACAAAGGTGAGGATAGATCGAGAGAGAGAGAGAGAGAGAGAGAGAGAGAGAAAGAGAGAGAGAGAGGCACAGTGAGAGAAGAACAGAGGGCAGGAGACAAGATAGTAGAGACTCCCGGGTGTCAAGAAAGGACATGTTTTTGGCGTTGTTGAAAAATGGTGTACCATGGGAGCAGATTAATGGTATTGAAACCAGAGAGATGTATGAGTTGTTCAAAAAGAGAGGGCTTGCTGGGAAGGAGCGATATAAACAAGTTATGAGGCACGTAGTGACCAAGCTGAAAAGGGACACTTCACCTGAGGAGGAACCGGAATAAGGGTCTATGGGAGTCCCTTCCTAGTACCAGCCAAAGTACGCTGATTTGAGAAAAGTGGCGAGTGCAATGCTAGATTCCGAGTCCGGATACACTCATTGTAAATTTGACAGAATTATGGCCAAGCCCTGCAGCTTCCGCTTGTATAAAAGTCGATAGTCAACCTCATGTTACTGGTTAAGACATTTTGGAAGCCTGGAAACACACAAGAGGTCTGAGCTTTGATAGATACCAGGGCGGAGGCCTCTTTGATTCACGGAAATCCTTCAAGATTTAAAGGTTGACAATTTACCATTACTAGGCTGGGGGAAAGGAAACACCAGCAGTACAGACAGTAGTGGAGATGAAGATAGGCAATTTGCCAAAGCAGAAATATCAAGGGCTAATTTTCCAGATACCCGAATATACAATTGGTTTTGACATTCTGGAGGGGTTGACTTTGGCACTGGGAGGTAAAACCAGTCATTTTAGAGTGAACGCATTAACTAGTAAACTGGTTATTGTAGGCAAATTGAAGCCTGTATCTATTAAGCAATACCGCATTCTCGGGGGACATAAGGACATTTCAGACACCATTAAGGAATATGTAGAAGCAGGAGTGTTTAGCCCACTTACAACCGCTTGTAATAACCCAGTCTGGCCTGTGAAAAATGGGGATGGGAGCTGGAGAAGGATTGTGGATTACAGAGAATTGAACAAATATACTCCCACTTTATTCCCTTCAGTCCCAGATAGCACTACTTTGATTGAGAACATACAAATGTTTGAGGAAACCTGTTATGCCGTATTAGTTCTAGTGAATGCTTTTTTTCTCTATGCCAATTGCTGAGGAGTGCCAGGAATAGTTTTCATTTTCTTGGAATGGTTATCAGTATACCTTCACGAGGTTGCCTAAGGGGTACTTGCACAGCCCAACCATTTGTCACTGGCTGGTGACAGAACATTTCGACAAAATACAGTGTAAACCTAGTGGATTCCAAGAGGGCCACCACTAGTAGAGCGCTGTGATCGATGCTCTCCTGAACCTCGGGATCCACAAAATACTTTTTTGAGCATTACCGCCCTCCCCAGACATCATTTTTCACAGTGGAAGAGCCCATGTAGATGGAGGCTATCTCTCTTCCCCTCCCGTCCAAAGAAAAACGCGACTCCCAATATCCAGGGATGCCGACACGGGCGGCGGTCCCGCTCTGGCACACAACTGAGGCCACAAAAAGAAGTCGGCGACCTTGCAGAGCTGATCCAGCTTGGGGGACCCCCAAAGTGAGGCGCTTGAGGAGAGCCCGCCAGAACCGCCAGGAATGAGAAGAGACACCCGTGGTCTTTAGGATGTGACGCCAGCTGGAAGCCCGGAAGAGGGTAAAGAGGCACAGTGGGGAGCCTGATGGCGGAGGGATCGGAGAGGCAGAAGGATACTGATGGATGCCCGCCTTCTCCACTCCTCCTCATTCAGAGACTTCAATGTGGTAAGCGGGGGGATCAAGAGGAGGAACATCCATTAGAAGAGAGGCTGCGGGGGAGGTCAGCTGACAACTAGGCCCTCACTAGGGAAAAGGGGGCCAAGTAAACCTCTTCTTAGGAACCCGATGCAACAGGGGGCAGTCCCCCAGGTCTGGAGGGGCATGGACTGGCGAGAGGACGAGGAGAAAGGCCCAGACACGAAAGAAGGGTCCATACACCTGAAGCGGGGAAAAGCTGGAGGTAGCGAGGCCTACACCAGGCATACAGGGCAGCATCAGCCCTTCGGGGGCCCTGGTCCCTGGCACCCATTACACCATCTATTGAAAGGAGGGCTAAACACTGGTGCACAACAGCCCAGGGGATGAGGAAATACCAAACGCTCTCCCCTGAAGAGCAAAGAAGGTTATTGTCTGGAAAAACCCTCCACGTCAAATTGAAAATGCCCGCTACAAACAAGGTCTTTACATAGTGAACTTTGCAGGGAAGTTCACCCAGTTGGAAGGGTACCCTGCACCGGAGAGGGAAGGTGACTCCAGGAGGAAGGGCGGCAAGCAAAAATGTCCAAGAGTAGGGGAAAGGATCCACCAGCAGCATCGAAGGGACCCAGGAAACCACCTGAGAGCAACCTTCAGAGGATGTGGAGCAAAGACGTTAGCTCTCCTCAGGGAACGCAACAAGGCCAGGAGCAAAAAGAACAGGGAGGTCTTCATATAGAAGAGGTCCAAGACCAAAATGTGACGCAGTCACTACTCAAGCAATACTTCAGCGACTTTAGGGATAGAATCGCAGACACGGTCCAGAAGCAAATGATCATAATCAGAGAAGATCTGGCGGCAATGCTCCAGGACATAAAGCGGGACATGAATGAAATGGAGGAAAGGGTGGACATTAATGAAAAAGCAATACAAGAGTTGACAAAGGACTCAAGGAAGACAGAAACCTAGAAAATAGGTCAAGGAGATCAAACATCAGTATAAAAAACCTGCCAGAGGCTGTCCTAGACAAAGACCTCTTAACCGTGGTAAAAGACAGACTTCAGAGACCAGTTATTTAGATTTCGGCTGAATCTAATTAAAACAAGAGAAACCGCCTGGCCTCAGAATCATGCAGACAATCCCTTAACTTGTAGATTATGTAATTAGGACGAGTCTACAGAAAATCGGAACCATTTGATGATGGATTGTCTAGCCCTATCTAATGAATCTAATGAATCCCATCATAATAAAGTATGGATATAAATCAAAAGACTTATGGTGGAAAATGATGCAATCTGGTGAAAGAACATCAATAACCTTAGCCGTGGTAAAATTCTCAATTGTCATTCAGAAACAGTTATCATCATTTGAAGAATCATGAATCCTCATTTTAAGGAAAAACTACTTTGTTGTTTTTTAAAAAAATCAAAATGTGACTAAAGGTTGTCAATTGTATAACAATAAATCACAATAAAAAATTAAAAAAAATTAAAAAAGACATCTTTGTGGACCTACTAGATGCAGAGGAAAAGTTAGAAGTGAGAATAGACAGAATTCATAGAGTAGGCCCCCGAAGAGCGGAACCAGGGGTACGGCCTAGAGATGCACTGGCAGCCCTGCAAGCTTACACAATGAAGGAACAGATCCTCCAAACATCAAGGAAGTCAAAACAAATAATTTATAATGGGTCTGAACTGCTGCTTTTCCAAGACCTATCCCAAGTAACTTTGATCAAACGGAGGAAGATTTTCCCGGTCCTGAGGGTACTTCGAGATAAGGATATCGGATATCGCTGGACGTTCCCGTTTAGTCTGGTGTTCGAGTGGCAGGTGAAGCAATATCACATAACAGGGAAAATCCCCATGTTCGGGAAATCCGTCTCCAAGCACATGATCAGCCTCCCGTGGAACAGGGTCGCCGGGAGCAGAGCTCACACAGCACATCACTAGCAGACTGAGCCAGCTGCAACTCCACAGGGTCATGCCAACACAGGGCAGGGTGCCAATCCAGCGGGCACTTGGGATGGAGGGGAGGTGGACCTGAGCCAGTGATCCGTTTAGAGGGCTACAAATGTCAATTGGTAGGTGGTTATGTGAACAGAAGCTGAGCGGAGTGGCGTTCCTAGAGGAACCAATCAAGCAGTATGTTTTGTGTCCCTGGGAGGTGGCCAGGCTTCAGAGCATCAACCACAAACATTGCGCAGGCCAATATTCAAAAGGTACCATGGGACTGTCTCCCTTCCCACCATGCCCGTGTCTTAGTCGCAACAGTGCTGACCAATGGCAGACAAATAAAGCCCCAGCGGTCAGCGCAAATGTTATATTGCTAATTACAAATTGTTCCGGGGAGGGGTGAGAAATGGTGTTTCGCCACACAGCAGGGATGTCTTGGGATATTGTTGATCTCATTGCTCCAATCACATTTCCCTAATATACGCACAGCACAAAGGATATGACATAATACAGCCAATGGCAGTCCTGGGAACGTTAGAAAATATGTACATTATAACCGTAACAGCTTCAAATGCTTGGACTATTGGACTCATCCTATCAAAAATAATGTTCACTATGCACCCTCTTGTCAGCGCTCAAAAACCAGTGCCTATGTACGGTCCTGCTTGATTTGTGCCTACCCAGCTGTAATAAACAGCATTGCTTCTTGCTCAGCGTGTGCTCCTTTTTTACTACGATTTTTGTATGGTGTGATCAGAGGACCCTGTGTACATTTTTGGAGGCCCTAGCAAGATCCTCAGTCCTCCTGGATATCTGAGGGCATCAAACCCGCCCTCCCTATGGTGCGTGGGTCCGGCGACCGCAGACCTGATTAATGTGAATCAACGAGGAGGCCCTGTAGACGCAGAGTTTATGAAGGTCTGCCAGGTCTCGAGCGCCGCACGCACTCAGTGGGAGGAGGAGCTTGTACACGAGGCTCAGTGCCAGGGTGACTCAAGGATGCAAGTATAACCATGCAAGAACGTGCTGTACCATAGTGGCATGCCCAACTGTGGGGGAAGGATCAGTTTTCTTTTATGGTGTCTAGGAGGCATCCTCAAGGAGGGAGGATGATCTGCCAAAGTAGTAGTTAGAAAATAGTGCGTGCCAGCCAAAAGGAGTTGGGCACTGGTGTGGGGACGTCTACATTAGTGCGTAGTGTGTAGCAAACCCTGTTAGACAGGAGTTACGCATAGTACAGGCGATTGTATAGTTGCGTCATTGGAGTGAGAATTGTGCTGTTGGCTTTGTTGTATTTCTTGAAGATCTAGAGAGGGACAGAAGGGTGGTAGTTAGTGTTGTTTCGACGATACAAGACTCATAGTGGTGGAGTTGGTATCAGAAGGTACCTCATTGTAAAATAGCACGCTTGGCATTGTAGCAGCAATTGTGTGCAGGTGGTGCGGTGAAGGCATAACACCTATTTGTTCCAATATAAAGCACGGTAAACCCGTGGAGAGGGCTGTTCGATACTAACACTGAGTGAGTGTCTGGGCCTGTGGAGTGGGCACGAGTGGAGTGCCTGGACGGGCCTGTGGAGAGGGCCGGAGTGAGTTCTAAAGTGTGAATGAGAGTGTGTGTATAAAAGCGGGAATTGGGGACACACAAGGAAGGGGAAAAGCAGGATAATGTATTATTTAGATAGCCCCCAGGACCATATGTGTCCAATAATTGCCCGAATATCACGAGAAATTGTTAAAATATAATTTTCAATGGGTCCAGGAGACGGCAGGTCGGTGCTTTTATGTGTGACCAAGCGAGAGTACTTTTGACAGCAAAATAATAAAAAATACATTCTCATATCTCTGAACAAAATATAAGGGCTCTAAGCTGAAGAGTAGACAGAACATACTAGGGCTATGGAAGCTATATGAGGAAAGAAAAGCTGAAAAAATGAAAAATGATGGGAGGTAGACCATGGAAGGGAGCGGACCAAGCTCACCGCCCCCGCCCTACGGTCTCTACCGTTCATTACAGCCTGGCAGAGGGTACACAAAACCCCAGTGAGAAATACCTGGAGGGGACGGGGCAAAAAGCATAGGTGAAAAGGACAAAGAGACGCACAGGGAAAAACTGCATGCAAGAGGAGAGAGGAAATACCTAGCAGACTTAGAGAAGAATATACAACAGCAGGTGGACGTGCTGTTCAGTGAAGCAGAGAGGGTGATAGAAGAGGAAGTACGAAGGAAAAGCAAAGGAGGGTGATAACGACGCAGTGCCAGACGATGGACTGTTAAGGGACGAATGGAGCGGTGGGGATAGTGACGAATGGACACCAGATAAAGCAAAGAGGAGGGGGAGGAAAGAGCGGAAACGACATGACAGTGGAGGGAGTAGCAGGGACAGGTCCACCTCACTCCGCAGCAGGGTAGAGAAGGTAAAAATGGGGCAAACTTAAGCGACTGCAAAGGGAGGAGGAGCAAGTCCCAAAATGAAAGTACTGCCACTGCTACAGAAAAGGAGGGGGGTTGCGCATTATGTGCCATGGCAGACAATGGACAGGTCTAGAAAACAACAGGGAAAGCTTACAAAGCTAAAGTGCACGGTACAACCGTGTTCATCCTTTTAACCATTAACAAGGTAACGTATGGTAGCACAACAACAACGGTTTTGTAGGAAGGCAGGTATTCTAGGTGCATCTAAGGTATGCAAAACAAATGAAGCAATTAGAGTGCTCACACTCAAAACACATGAAAAAGGGGGAGGACCACCAGGCTAGGCGTACCTAACCCTAAGGAAGAACACCCTAACCCTGGCGGGGTGCCTGTCCCTGGGTGGCGCGTGGTGTATCGCCTACTAAAAAGATATAGAGGAGAGTACTGTCCCTCAGCCTTCTATACTAGTGCCAGTGTCTGGAGACAGACACAGGTCGTCCAACAGAAACGTCTAAAACAGTGGTAAACTCCAGAAGGTTGAGCAGGGTGCAACAAGGCTGTGGATTAAATCTTGAGGCTGCTTGATCTTGAACGTGGGTACAACCTGCGAATCAGGTCAACTGCTTACGTTCCATCCAAAATGTGCAACTTTAATAGTACCCGTAGGTCACTGTGGTTGGAGTATGAAACAGTACTGCTGGAGAAACCACTGGTGGGTGAGGTAAAAATTGGCTCTTATAAGAATGTATAGCTCACTCTGTGGTAATGAGTGCGCTACAGTGAATGATTTTTAGAAGATAGAGTCTCTTTTGTTGGTGTAGAAGAGATCAAAAGTGGGTCATGAGAGCCCTCATGACCGAAAGGGGTCGACCGGTTTCAATGGCGTAGGAGATTCAAGCCATCTTCTTCAGGACCGTGATTTGGAGTGCAAACAGGTTTGCCAAATGTTCAGATAGATGCTGAACAAGAAGAGAAATGCTGGGGTCTCCTGGGGGGAGACAGGAGAAAAACAATCAATGAGGCGGAAAAAGCATAGGGGGAAAGTAGCAACAAGAGTTTGATGCAAACATTGGGGTGGTGCTTAATCATGCATTGAGTGGAGCATGTAGGAGCAAGACCTAAAATGGTCAAAGTTTACAGGAGATGTGGGGGTGCCTGGGCACCTGTGATGGGACTCATCGCCAAAGGATGAGGGAAGGGGAAGGGGTGCCAGACAAAGTCTCTTAAGATGACTGGTGATCTGCTACCGGGGGGTGAGAGGCAAACGTGCACACAAATGGATGGGAAATGTGCACTTCAGGGCAGTTAAAGTGAGCCCCTATGTCGTGAACAAAATGGGGGTAGCGGGGACAACCAGCTCCCAACCAGGTGCAAGTTGAGTGCCTGAGTGGTGGGGAGGCAGGCTGAACATACCTCTGAGCCAGCGTATTAGCTGGGGGGCGAACGGTGAATAAAGGCACCGGGCTGGTGTGGGAGAAACAAGCACCTATACACAGCAGGTAAAATGTACCTGTGGAAGCAAACAAATCAATATCAGGTATGTAAGTTTGGCTGCAGAACACATGGCAGAGGTAACATAGCGATTAAACCATGGTGCCTGGGTGTGGTCCGTACCTGTAAGGGGGCAGCTGCTGGCCTCCGTGGTGTCTGTGAGCTGTATCAAGCTGTACAGCTCGAGACTGGCGGTTTCTAATGTAAAAAGGCCCATCGCCTGTAAAGAAGAGCGAGCAACGCGCTCACGCTGGCGTCGGCGTGACGCGGCTGGCTCCGTGTGTGCCTCGAGCGTCGGGAGGCAGCGAAAGAAGCCCAAGCGCCTCTAAAAACAATGGCAGAGCGCGCTCGAGCTCAAAGGGGTCAGGCACTGGAGCGTGGACTCCGTGAGTACTGTACAGGGCCTGGTCCCTTATAAAGGAGACAGGGTCTGGAGGGAAAGAGTGCAAGGGGGGGGGAGGGGAAAGGGTGGGGGGATAAAAAACTGACAAACGGAGGAGCTGGAAAATAGGTGGGGAGAGAAAAATAAATAAATAAAAAGTGGATGATTGATCCGAAAGCAGTGGTTAAAAAATGGACAGCATGGGGGGATCGGGACCAATTGTTAAGGAAATGGACAAATTGAGGGGATCATGGACAACCTCAAGGATAAGGTGGAGTGTCCAGAGGGGTCAAGGCACTTGGCTGAACGGAAAAACAGAAAAACAGGGACAGGGGGGCACTTCTGGTGTAGTTAGAGGTGTTAATTCAGGACAACACTGCTAGTTCATAACACTGGATTTGTTCATTCAAGCCTTCTGAGTAGGTGTTGAGTCTATAAATCCACATCTGTTCTTTTTTGAACAGCATGTTGTGGTAATTACCGCCTCTGCGGGGCGGTGTGACTTTCTCTATGATAGTCCACTTGAACTGATCCGCAGTGTGTCCTTTAGATAAAAAATGGGACACCAAGGGTGCGGTGAGTTTGTGCGTTCTTATGCGTGATTTGTGTTCGGTCATGCGGGTTCGAACTGGCCTAATGGTCATGCCAATGTACCTCAAGGCGCACGGGCAAGTTATCATGTAAATAACGCCCTTGGTGTTGCAATTGGTGAATGTGTTCTGTATCCATGGTGTTTTCCAACCGATCTCTATCTGTGTGGTTCTAGAGGTCTGGGCGCACATGGAGCAGTTACCACAGGGTGCATGCCCCTTGATGGGTGGGATATTCCAAAGGGTCCCCTGCGTGGGCTCTTCCCTGGGTGTGCTAGATATGAGGGTTTTAACGACCTTATCTCTCACGTTGCAACGTCTCTTGAGGGCAAAACGTGGGACAGAGATGGTGGAGGCGCCTGTGTTGAGAATCGGCCAAAGTCTTTTAACTTCCCGTTTGATTTTATTGAGAAGGGGTGAAAAACTGAACACAGCTGTGAAGGTGTTCGACTCACTTGGTTTGGTATGCTGTTGTAAAGTGATGGAACGTGGAATGTTCCTAGCTCTTTTACAGGTGTCCTTGATAATCCTCCTAGGGTAACCTCTCTCGGTGAGTTGCGTTTGAAGTTGTTTGGATTGTCTTGTATAGTCCGTAGTCTGTGAGCAGAGCCTCCGATAGCGTAAGAACTGTCCAAAGGGGAGATTATCTCTGAGTGCCTTGGGGTGGTAGCTTGAGTAACAAAGCAAGGAATTTCTGTCTGTGGTTTTCTTGTAAACGCTCGAGGAGAGGTGCCCGCTGGCTGCTGAGATGGCAAGGTCGAGGAAGTGAGTGTTGGATCTATGTCTCTCCATGGTGAACTTGAGATGGGGATTGAGGGAGTTAAGCCAGGTGTGAAAGGCCTCTATCTCATGTTCTGAGCCTCTGAATATCACGAAAATATCATCAATATTTCGCCGCCATACAGTTAAATTGGCGAGATATGGATTAGTCTCGGGATAGATGTGTTGGCGTTCGAACAAATCCACATATAAATTAGCGAGACTGGGGGCAAAAGTCGCCCCCATCGCAGTTCCTGAGGTCTGTTGGTAAAAAGTGTCTTCAAAGAGAAAATAATTCTTGGTCAGTGCTATTTCTGCGAGAGATAAAATGAAGCTAGGCGGGACTCCATGTAGGTCCATACCTGAGTGTAGCATTCCGCTGAGCATGTGCAGTGTCTCTTGCTGTGGTATCCGGGTGTAGAGGGATTCTATGTCAATAGTGACTAACCATTCTGTTTCTGGATCGTATGCGATGGTGTCTAGAAGAGTCAGCATATATGTTGAGTCTTTCACATAACTGGTCATTTTTGGAACCTGGTCTTTGATAAAGAAATCCACATATTGTGAGAGGGGTTCCAAAACAGAGCTAATCCCAGAGACAATGGGACGCCCTGGTGGTGGTGTGAGCCCTTTATGGATCTTGGGAAGAGCGTACATGGCAGGGATCCGAGGGTGAGGGGGGGACAGAAACGCAGCTTCCCGAGCGCTGATGTGTCCCTCAGCTTCTGCCTCATAGATGATGGGTGCTATCAGAGCCTGCAGAGATGGGGTAGGGTCTCTGGGTAGAATACAATAGCTATTAGGGTCATTGAGTAAGGTGGTAACCATTGTGATGTATTTGGTGGTGTCCATAATGACAATGGCACCCTCTTTGTCAGCTGGTTTAATCATTGTCTGGATTGTTAGCTAAGTCTGTCAGAGCGAGTAGTTGAGGTTTGGTACAATTGTTATGGATGAATGGAATATTTGATTCAAATTCTGAGATCTTTTTGAGCAATGCCTGTTCGAAAGTGACTGATTCAGCGGTGTTAGCTCAATGGGGTGGGAAATACTGTGATGGAGGACGTAGGCCCGTCACATCTTTGTCTTCATAGGTGTGGTTGGCAAAGTACTGCTTCAATCGTATCTTGCGCATCATTTGTGTGACTTCGACCCGGGTTTGAAACGGGTTGTAGCGAGCTGTAGGAATGAAAGATAAACCTTTTTGTAGAATCTCTTGTTCAGGTCTAGTGAGGATATGGGTTGATTGGTTCACGATTAGTGAGGGAGGAGCGGTGGTATAGCTCCTTGTCCCGACTGCGTGTGACCACTGTTGGCTAGGGGTGGTTCTGCCAATGTGCGCGGTTCTGGCCTCTCCCGCGTTGTCCTGAAAAAGGGACCGCAGGGGGGTACCCTGATTGGCGCCGTTGAACTGTACTCTCTTGTTCTGCCATTTGTTATTATTGGAGCTATTGCTCGAGTTGCTACTAGAGCTGTTCCAGGATCTGTTAGAATTAGATCTTTGGAGGTTTTGGAGCCGGAGTTGTGCAGCGTCTCGTCGGGTTTGTTTAGCTTCCTCTGTGAAATACTCCTCTGCTACATAGGGGTAGATTTTCACTTCAGTGAAAGCCGCGAGGTCTTTCTTCAATTTAATAATCTTTGTATTCAAGTTGTTGTCTTTAAGCTCTTTAAGTGTGGTTTCTAAGAGAATGAGTTTAGCCGAATAGGTGTCTGCAGCAATTTTTGTTTTAAGTGCCTCGCTTTTGTCATTCAATTCTTTCAATAATTGATCTGTGACTGTTTTGGCAGTGTTGATGATGAGTATGAGCCAATCTCTGGTACATTTATTGGCTATGAAAGACCAGTCTTTCCTAAATTTGAGGTTATCTAAAAAGATGCGTGGTTCAATACGTATGATAAGGCCGTTGGGTGCAGCATGGGCTCTCAAATATTCAGTCATAAGTGCGCCGTGTAGTTCGGTGCGGATGATCTTCTTTCTGAGGATCTCAATATCATTCCATTCATCATTGTTAGTGATGTTCTGTGGTGTGAGATCTAGTCCCAGGAGAGATGGATTGGCTAGAATGCCATCAACTAGTTCCTCTGCGAAGGCTAGAAAGTGGCCGTCGGCCATTTGTCAGAATAAAGGAAAGGGTGGGGTGGGGAGGGATGGCGGGAGAGAACAAACACAAGAGTACTGTGTACAAATGGCAGGAGGGAGGAAGGTCCTTCCTCTTGTGTAGGTAGAGTCAATCTATCCCAGCAACTGAGTGCAGTTGCACGAAGCAAGTCTAGAAAACAACAGGGAAAGATTACAAAGCTAAAGTGCACGGTACAACCATGTTCATCCTTTTAACCGTTAACAAGGTAACGTATGGTAGCACAACAACAACGGTTTTGTAGGAAGGCAGGTATTCTAGGTGCATGTAAGGTTTGCAAAACAAATGAATCAATTAGAGTGCTCACACTCAAAACACATGAAAAAGGGGGAGGACTACCCGGCTTGGCGTACCTAACCCTAAGGAAGAACACCCTAACCCTGGCGGGGGTGCGTGTCCCTGGGTGGTGCGTGGTGTATCGCCTACTAAAAAGATATAGAGGGGAGTACTGTCCCTCAGCCTTCTATACTAGTGGCAGTGTCTGGAGACAGACACAGGTCGTCCAACAGAAACGTCTAAAACAGTGGTAAACTCCAGAAGGTTGAGCAGCGTGCAACAAGGCTGTGGATTAAATCTTGAGGCTGCTTGATCTTGAACGTGGGTACAACCTTCCTACAAAACCGTTGTTGTTGTGCTACCAGACAATGGACAGGGACAATCTAATATGCAGCCTGCCTTCCCTTGTTGCAGAGGCCAGTAAATGGATACAGGTGCTCGAGAAAAAGACAGCAGGAGTGACATTAGAGAAAAAGATGGCAGGGGTTATATTAGTGATTGGGGACATGGAAAGCTTATTCACAGCAATGGAGAGCAGGCGGACAAAATATGAAACGAAGCGGGGTATAAAGGAGTGAAATTGAGCACAAATGCTCATGATGGACTCCGATTAACAACTGCCGAGCACAAGTTTGGGATGTTCTGAGAAGTATGTATCCCGACAGTTATGTCTTAGGGTCAGTGATGGCTCATAAAATGAAAAACGATGATGACCCAGCAGACTATATAAATATAAAACGGGTTCAAGATTTATGGACACAAGAGACGCGGAGGTCTTGGGATGAATGTATTCCCCTGTTCTGCCACATACTGATAAAGGGATTGCTGACCGAAGTACAGGGATCATTGGATAAGATTGTGGGTATCGAAGCTAAGGGGTGGCCAGAAATACAGGCAACGACAGTGTATTATTGCCAACGAAAACAAAGCATTGACAGACTGGCAGCAGAAAATACTACTAAAGGAGAGAATAAGCTAGCGTAAAAGAAATTGGCTAAATATACAATGGAAGGGGCGATGCTGGTACAATACACCGGCTGTCATGATGCCTACCCCCGGAGCATCAGGCCAGGCCCAGCACCCCCGGAAGCAGGCATCATGCCCTCGGGTAAAAGCCCAGCGGCCCCTTATAGGGACTCTTTGGACTCAGTCCGGGCGCCTTTGGCGCCAGGCTCATGTTGGACATCAGTCCTGACGCCATAGGCGCCAGGCTCATAAAGGGAGGTGTTTTGTGCACTTACCTGATGCAGACCATGCTGCACGCTTCAGGCCTCCCTGAGACCTGAAAGGGACTATTTTTTCATAGGGACTATTTTTTCACTCGGGCGTGGCCAGGGAAGGATACATACCTAGTTGGGGAAGGATACATACCTGGGACTTCTTTGGAGGCTATTTAAGCCACGCCCAGACAGCAGCTCATGCTTCGCGTTGTTCTGCTTCCTGCAGCTTAACGCTCACCGTGTCTGCTCCTGCTCCTGGACTACAGCCACGCCCGTCTTGAACCTGGAAGACCTGCAAGGAAGGAAGAGAAGAGAAAGGTGAAAACCAAGGATTATTTCAAGCTTCTTACCTGCATCTGGAATCTTCTCGCCAGCATCCCTGAAGGAAGACTTCAATTTAAAAGCATCGCGTTACTCGCTGCAGCGCCACGCTTCACTCACCTGTCCTGTCCTCGAGACATCTCCCGGCTCCATCGGGGCTGTCAGCATCGGACACCACATCTCTGCACCTAGGGGAGAGAGGAAGAAACAAAAAGGTGACCAGAAGGACACACAGAAGGAAAGCCTGATTAACAGCCATAATACTTACCGGCTTTTCTTCCACATTTCGGGTCGGCGCTGCCCCGTTGGCAGGTACCGTACCCCGGCCCCTATGGGAAAAGGACTAGAGACATTTCAGAGGAATGATAAGGACATCTAGAGGGATCGCCCTCATTACTACTCACCTCGGCAGTTTAACCCCTCGACGCATCGCCTTCATTCTGCACCTGAAATAAAGGACAGATCACAGGTGAGAAAGACAGCATAAAGGGGGCCTCACTTGAACTTTGAACTTTCATACTTACGGCGCATCGCTCAGGAAAGTCAAGTGGATTTTGCCAGCGCCATTCTGAAAACCAGTGAAGTAACTGGACGAACGCGCGCCCCTGCACCAGAAGCAGGATGGAGAGTTCAACCTTCCAAACCATAAGGTGAGCTTAAACCGGGTTTGGAGGAATAGAGAGGAACGGAGGGGGGGAAGAGGGGAGCTAGCACACCATTCTGCAGACTGTTAATCCCCTTTCTCATATGTAGAAGGATATTCCTACGGGCCAAGGAAGCACGATTTGGAGGTCCTGTCCAATCGGTGTTCCGGGTCCTGCGCATCACGCTTGAAGAGGCCGCAGTAATCCAGACTAGATCAGCGCCCCGTGGGAACCAGGTGGGCGTTACAGAGGCGCAGTGGCACCCACTCCACAGTGAGGGTTTTTTGTGGGGTACACAGCACAGCAAGGGAACTACATGTAGCTGCAGTGCATGCCATAATGGGGAAGACCACCACCAGGGAATTATCTGCAGGGGGATTCTTTCAGATGGGGAGAGGGTACCCACAGCAAGGGAGAAGGCGATACAGAAGACCAGGGTACAGGGTCCTCGGACCATGTCACATATGCCAGAATATGGGGCACCTGGCACGTACCAGCCCTTTAATGCAACAGGCACAGGCCCGGGCAATCAAGGTAGTACAACAACAGTGGTTCGGTACAACACAACCACTGTGGCACCAGGTCCAGCATCTCCCAGCACAAACACAGCAAGCACAAATACCCCCACAGCAGAGTGGGATGCCGACACAAGGGGGAACCACAGGAGGCGAAACAGTGGTCCCAACAATGATGCAACCACCAGATGTAGCTGCAGGAATCACAGTGGTGCTGGGACAGAATGTGGTGCCCCACTACACCAGGGTCAGCATTGTGGGGGGGAAACCCTTTCCCTTTTCTACCAGACAATTCACAGCAATAGGGGGGCCCACAGAAAGCCTCAGTGTGTGCAGTCCTAGCAGTAACTGACGACCTCAAGGTGGCAGTGAAAAAAGGACCAAGAGAGTTCTCCTTTCTCATAAACACAGGAGCTACCAAATCCTGCATCAGGGAGGGGGAAGTCAGACTATCAAACAAAGTCATGGATACGTAGGGCTTCTCTGCGGTGGTGGTCACGGTTCCATTTACAAAAGATGTACCCCTCACAATAGGGACACAACATCCTGTGGCCCCCCTACTGTACTCCAAAGGCACCCCTATCAATATACTAGGGAGAGACTTGCTCAGAAAGTTAAATGCAACAATCTCATCCACAGAGAAAGGGATGGTGTGCACCATTCCAGGCGTATATTATGCACGCGTAGCAAAACTCCTTTTGGCAGCATATGCTCAAAGCACACTGCGAGCACAGCCTTTGTACCCAAGCCTGTTCCTATACGGGGTCGTGATTCTGCTAGAATGGGTCCCAGGGATACAGGAGAAGTTATTCCGACTGGCTTCAGAATTTCTGTTCAGACCCCAGTGACAGAAAGATGGCATAAAAGGGACCACACTCGTGCTGCAACTGCAAGAGGTGGTAGTGCACAAAAACATGGTGATACTGTGTGGGACAGACAATGACAGCATAGAATGGTGCACAGTGCTATACATTGACCCAACGCTGACAACTACAGGCGTAACTGACGAACAATTGCTCTCCGATGAGGAGGAGGGAGAGATGGTGTTTCAGATACAAATACCTTGTCCAGTGCAAGTAAAAGAGAAATTGGTACTGTAAGGAAGGCATGGTATCAACAGCAAGACACACACAAGTGACCACAGTTCAAGGGTGTTTATTGAACTTTAATTGGGTTTCAGAAACGCCTATCTAATCCTAAATCTAAAGATGGGATCAAGCTACGACCATCAAATAACGCAGTCCTAGTGGTGTCTTGTCAAAATAAAAGGGCTTATACTAATGAACCTATTGCCAATCCATACCTCTAAATACAAATAGTGTGGGAAACAATGTTATGCAAAAGAAAAGTGTTCAGGAAATCATATGTCAGGATATTCAAGCCATAAGCTTCCCTTCCACACATTTTTAGCACACTCGAGCTTAGCACAGTCTCTGGCTTCTCTAGCACGAGGGTGTAGTTCAAAACTTCAATATCATGGCCTTCTGTGCCAAAGTCTCTTTGTCATTCAACGTCTCTTCTTTCAGAGGGCCTGTTGCAACAAACAACCAATTAAGTTACTTTCCTTTTTGTGTTTCACATATACATCATTTTCTTAGGTGATTTACTAGTCACTTCGGATTCCCCTCCGCCGAGCTCAGATCCACTCTGACAGAAAATCTTCAATCAGTCTCCCTCTGCCGGGCTTGGACCGATTTATCTACTTTGCAATAAAATGTTCTTTACTGTATCAACATCTAAGACTTTCGATTATGCGTGGGATTTTGCTTGACTCGTCGCAGGACCACTTCGATTCACAATCCTTTGCCACTCTTTCACTTTTATCAACTCTCAGCTAGATACCTTACAGAGACCTTCGACTGGGCACACACGCGGTGCCAGATAACTCTGTCGAAGGTATTGCATCTTGGTTTCAAAGTTCAATCACTCATCTGCAATTCAACTTTACTTGCGTTGGTTATCACACGCGTTTCAAACAATGTCCGTTCCATCGCTCTCCGTACAATGTTGCTGCTTGCAACCTTGGCTTCAAAACAGACCAGTCTTGTATCGGTCTCCCCATCTCACGCACTGTGTTGATTCCACTGTGGCATTATTTTTTTCCTGGAGCCAAGGACAGTACCACGGCAGCTGGCAAGTCCATCTCTCTTGATTATCAACGCGGGAGGGCCCCAGGTACCACACAATGCAGGATTCTTCAGCCTGGTTTCCTGGTCTCACGATTTCTATTCTTGAGGTTTCATGAAAGAAACAGTTCTTTGTCGAAAAGGTCAAGGGAACTTCCCTCCTTGCGATCCCCTTCTGCTTTGCCGTCTTTCTCCTCTTAAACTGCCATCTTAGAACTGCTGTTTCCTCATGTGCTTTGCCTTGCTCAGAGCGTGCTCTCTTGCTCTGCCTTTTATCCATGTGGGAAAGCTTAATGAAAGTCAGGTGTGTGTGATGGTCAGTAATTGCCTGACCATTGTATTGGGACACACCAGGTATACAGCTCGCTTGTTATTCTTTTTTCTCTCATAGCGGGCAGTCCGTGAGAAAGTATTTGTGTTGTAAAGGAGTGCGGGGGATTGGAGTTCCTAAATATCCTAAATATTGTACAGGTGTTACAAGGAAGGGGATACCGCGTCTCACCCTCCGGTGTCCCACCCCCACTGCCCCAAGACCCCTCACCCAAGTGATCCTCCTGCATTGGGCCATCCCCAGGAACTGGATCCAAAAGCGATGGCCGTGTCCTTGCCACCTGGAAGACAGATCCTCTGGGACTAGTGGGTGAGACACCTTCTGGTTTCTCACAGTACCAATACTAACACAGCTAAGAGGAAAAGAGGAAACAGACACACAGAAGATCTCAAGAAGGTGCCAGAAATATTATGGACCAAGGGCCCCACGATGTAGGAGTAGTGAAGGGAGTGGGGGCAGTACAAATAAAGTTGAGGGAGGGAGCACTGCTACCCCTGGCAAAGCAATACCCATAATCCCGAGAAGCAGATGAGGGAATTTACTCCACTCAACACACACTATGGCAACAGGGCATCATCCAGCTCTTCACATCACTGTGCAACACAGCAATATACCCGATAAAGAAATCGAAGGGTGCTTCATTGCTTTTCAGCCAGGATTTATGCCCCTGAACGATGTGGTCGAAGCTGAGTTTCCTGTGGTTCCAAACTCGATATTGTGTAACATCCCAACAAAGACGAAGTACTTCACAGTCATCGACTTGAAGAACGCCTTCTTCTCCATCCCATTTCACCCAGATTTAAGATATTTGACTGCATTTACATATCGCTGTACCAGATTCGAACACACTCGACTGCCGCAGGGGTACTGTGAGTCACCCAGCATTTTCAACAAAGTAATCCAGATGGATTTAAGCAATGTGCATGTGTCATGCACTGTGATCCAGTATGTCGATGAGTTATTGATATCCAGTGAGACAGAGAAGAGTGCAGCACAGACTCACTGCACCTCTTGACTTTGCTAGCAGACAAGGGATACAAGGTGGACAAAGCAAAGATACAGTTTTGCCAGGAAGAGGTTGTGTACCTCAGGAGGGGTGCAGGATAACACCAGAATGGGTGCAGGCAATACACTCCACCACATGCCTGCGCACGATAAAAGAAATGCAAAAGTTCCTGGGGCTGTGCAACTATTGTCGGGCAAGGGTGTTCGAGTACTCCACATACACAAAGCCACTGTTACAGGGCCTAAAAGAAGCACAAAAAGAGAAGAGGGAACTAAAATGGACAGCGGAAATGAACAAGAGTTTCACAGAACTAAAGGATGCATAGACTTACGCAACAGTGCTAGCCACCCCAAACTACAGAGAGAAATGTTATCTGTTTTCACACAAAAGAAGCCCCAGGGACACAAGCCAGTAGTGTATTACAGTGGCTTCTTAGATCCCATAATGCAAGGACACTTCCCCTAGGAGCAAGCACTTGCTGCTGCATTTGCAATAGAAAAGGTGGCAACAATTACAATGCGGTGCCCCATAGTACTCTAAGTGGAACATGCACTATTTGCCATCCTCGAGAAATCCAAAAGCACACTAACCACACAGAGAGCATCCGGCTATGAGGTGATACTGACAAAGCCAGCCATTGAGGTAGTGAGGTGCCAAGTAGTAAACCCAGCTACCCTCATAGCAGAGCCCATAGAGGAAGGGGACTATGTACATGATTGCGCGGTGCACATGGACAGACTAGAAGGGAACATACAAGTAAAAGAAGAAGAGATAACAGGAGCAGATATGGTTTACATTGATGGGTCGTCCAGTTTAGACCCGTAGATGGGAAGGAGACATACCGGAGCACCAGTAGTGTGCCATATAAATGGGGAACATGTAACAGCATCCCAAATGCAATTACCCTCACACTATTCAGCGCAAGCTGCAGAATTGGTGGCAATGATCAGTGCATTACACATGATGGAAGGTCATGCCGCCAACATTTATTCCGATCCAGCGTGTGTTACTTCGACAATAAATTCAGTATTAGCACGATGGGAGAGGAGAGGGTTTAGAAGAAGTGACGGGTCCCCACTACAACATGCAGAATTGCTGAAAGAGCGAATTGAGGCCCTAAAAGTACCAATTATAAAATGCGCCGCCCAAACAGGTAGACAAGACAGAATATCAGTGGGAAACTAAATGGCAGACAGAGCAGCCAAAGAAGCAGCCTATTTACCTGAAGGAGGGGCAAGAAGATACCCAGGGACGAGAAAGAGCACCGCTCAAGGTGCTAGAAGGGGAGGTGGGAGGAGAGGAAGAGAGAGAGGAGAACTTCAATTCAATACCTATCGTCCAAATAATTGAGCTGCACGGGGAGGGTACCAAAAGAGGAAAAAAAACATGGATACTTTGTGGGTGTCCCTTGTCTCCAACCGATCTGATATGGAGGCAGAATAGCACTGGGAAACCTGTGATGCCCCGGAAATTGTTATGTGTGGCATTAGAACAGCTCCACTACCCTAGCAATCAAAGTATAGCAGCAGAAATAAAAGAGGAGTGGTATGTACCTCACTTGCATGAGAGAGTGGCAGAGTTTGTGGGGAACTGTGTGAAATGCCAAGCTTTTTTTTGTGGCCATATACTGAAAACGGTGCAGGGAACAATACCTCGGCCGGAAGGGTCAATCGGCACTTGCATATCGACTACGTTGATATGCAAGAAAGGTGTGCCTCTTATCCGTAAATGATAATCATCGCCTGTCCCTTCTCACGTTCGCTCGAGCCCGGACCCTGTGCAAAGAATGATGCAAAAAGCACAGCGAAATTCTTGGTGAGGGAGGTTTTCCTAAGATGGGGCTCAGTGAAGAAATAAGGTTGGACAATGGCCAGCACTTTGCCAACAACATTATTGAGGAAATTGCATGCCTCATGGGAATAAAACACAAACTTTGCACAGTATACCAGCTGCAAGTGAATGGAATTGTCGAACGAATTAACGGCTTACTAAAAGAACGCTTGGTGGAGCTAACCTCTACTCTATACAAAAACTCTCTTTTTTGCCTCCCTCTTGCCCTTTTCGCCATACGCAACTCACCCAGTGCGGATCACCATTTGACTCTGCATGACATTGTCACAGGTCAGAGAATGCATGCACCTTTCCCTTCCAACTGTTCCATTGCAGACGCTAACCCTATCTCAGAAATCCTAGGAGATGAAATGAAAACGTATATGACTGAACTCATTAAAGCTCTCCGCTACATTTCCCGCCAGGTTCAGCAACCTAAATGTCAGACAATCCACAACGAAAGACAGCAGAGTCCCTATCAGAGAAGGGACTTTCCAGAAGCACAGCTTCTTTACCCGGGTAACAAGGTATTTGTCCGCAACACAGATAGGAACTGTAAGGAGCCGAGATTCTGCGGCCCCTATGAAGTGGTGTATGCCACACTAACGGCAGTGAACATCAAACGAAGAAGGGCATAGATCCACTTGCCCAACGTTCTCAAAGACAACAGCAGCACAACAGATCCACCCAGCGTCACATATCGGGAAGTATTCGTGAAATATCTTGGACATTTTCAACTGCCCTTAGATGCACACACGGCCCACCAATGAACAAGAGTATGGGCAAGAGAATACTAGGGGAAATAGTGGAAAGAGAAGAGTTACTGTAAATACAATGATGATTGGTTTTCTGTGTGCATTTGCCTTTTGTCTTCTTCCTTCCCTCTGTTTTTTTATGGAAAAGGAAAGCACGAGTACACATGCTCATGGTCAAAGGGAGACACACAGTAAAAGGAGTATATCCAAAATCAAAGCGTTATATGATGTGATTGGGGAAGGAGAGGACCTGCACCCTGAAAAGACTTGATATAAGGATTTGTAGAGGGTGGGACGAGGTAGCACAAATGACACCTGATACGTGTGCTCACTCATCCCTTATCTGGCAGGGACACCAAAACAATTTCTGCCGCGAGAAGTGACAGTAAAGGAAGGGGGATGTCTAATGTATCTGTCTCTATGTAAAACAAGGGGGTTATTTCTGGGCCATGAAGTAGATGTAAAATAGAATGATGAAGGGGGAGAAGTGTACAAGGATAACGTCTTACAACTAGAAAGCATGGCCCAGGATGAAAAGTGCATGCATATGATATTAGAATATAAAAAAGAAGGACCCCAGAAAAGGAAACAGTTGCCAGTTACCCACAAGAGAATACAGTGCAAAACAATGGCAGGGGATGATATACCACGGTGCCACACCAGACCCCTCATGCAAATAAGAGGTTTGGTGTATCACAACGAAAAGTGGGAAAGAGGGATGATCCAATGTCATGCAGAAGATTTGGTGGGATTCGAAGAAAAGGTGGTGAAGAGGGTAAATACGGAGTGTAGGAAGGTTTGGAACAAAAATATACACACATTGACTTGGATTGATGAAAAACAACACCCTTTAAAACAAAACCACTCGCACAGTATAATTTATGTTTCATAGTAAACGGAACAGTGGCCCTGGGAATGAACACTGGTTGTGAGAAGGCGTTGAGTGTTGGGACATTGGAGAGAGGGACCGCTGCAGTGATGGCCTACTGGTGGGCCTGTGGAACAAGAGCATATGCCCAGCTGCCACCAGATTGGAGTGGTATTTACGCACTGGTGACCCTACACAGCCCCGCATTGGTGGTGCCTTGCGCAGATCCTGCACCATTTGGTAACAAGTTGGTGCAAAAAAGAAAGAAGGAAGATACTGCTCCTTGTGGGACACAAGAAGGGCACCACAAGATAACCAGGAGGAAGAGGGCCAGAATTACATCTCAGAATCAATCCAAAGTCTGAATGAGATCCCACCACATTTCAGACTCTTTAGCAAGGCGTCTGTGTTCTTCACATCCCTCCTGCTGGCCGGGGTGCAAACTGCCACTAACGCGAAATGGATCCAGATAACAAGGTTTGAGTTGCTTCAATTGGCCAATGCAACAGAGATGGGGCTAAACGCCGTCTGAAAGGAACTTCAAGCTTTGTGCCTGGTGACTGTCCAAAACAGGTTCATTTTAGACTTGCAATGGAAGGAGGTGTGTGCCACAAGACCGGCAGCAGCTGCTGCACCGCCACACCTGCAAATGATGTTGCAAACGGGACAGTCACAGAGGCTGTCGAGGTGATACGAACAATACACGGGAAGATGATGAAGGAAACACAGGACATTATGGAGACCCTATATGCGTAGCAGCGATGTTCAGAATAACTGTCCCCCTCCTCGTCGTGGTGCTTGTCGCAGTCTACATCGGCCGCCAGTGTGTAATCGACTGGTGCAATTGCCAGCAAAAAAAACTGGAGGAATAATGAACGCTTATAAAGTAGAACTAAAAAAACGTGTTAGGTGAGGGACCCCCAGGTGTGAATATAAGTGAGGATGAAACAGAAATACTTTACACAGGATTTAGAAAACTCCAAAACCCTGTGGAGTGAGTGCTCACCCGATGGAGAAATAATATTGGTTTTTGGGGAGTGCATAGAGGGGTATGAAGAAGAAGGGGACATACACAGGGTCATGCCGGTGTGGGTGCGCAAGGGGAAAGGTAAGGAACTGAATGGTAAAGAAATATCCATCGAACGATTGATCGACGGGGGAAAGTAATGAAGGTGCTGAACCAGCACCATGTAGGGGAGCGGACCTACAACCTGCAGGAATAAGCAGGGGGGGCACCTTACAAGGGGGGTGGGAACAGGAGACAACTGAAATACAGTCATAGCATGGGAAACTGCAGAACTGAGGATGTCTAATTTATCTTAACAGCCCAAGTGTGTATAACAGCACTTGACAAAGATGGCCTATCCTAACTAGAACACACATAACAGGGAAGATCCCCATGTTTGGGAAATCCTGCTCCAAGCACATAATCAGCATCCTGCGAGCCAGGGGGACTGGGAGAGCAGAGCTCACACAACACATCACTAGCAAACTGAGCTAGCTGCAACTCCACGGGGTGATGCCAACACAGGGGAGCCGGCCAATCCAGCAGGCACTTGGGGATGAAGGGGAGGTGGACCTGAGCCAGTGATCCGTTCACAGTGCTACGAATGTCTATCGACAGGTGGGTATGTGAACAGAAGCTGAATGGAGAGGCATTCCTGGAGGAACTAATCAAGTGGTAAGGGTTCTGTCCCTGGGAGGTGGCCAGCCTTCAGAGTATCAACACAACCAGTGTGAAGGCGTATATTCAGAAGGTACCATGTGACTGTCTCGTGTCTTATTCCAATGGCAGACGAATAAAGCCCCAGCAGTCAGCACAAATTTTATATTGCTAGTTACAAATTGTTCCGGCGAGGGGTGAGAAACGGGGTGGCGCCACACGGGAGGGATAACTTGGGATATTGATGATCTAATTGCTCCAATCACATTTCACTGATTTACGCACAGCACAATGGATATGACATAATACAGCCAATGGCTGTCCTGGGAACACTAGAAAATATGTATATTCTAACCATAACAGTCGATGTATGTTTAAGTGAAAAAAAACAGGGAAAGAAATTGAAATGGAAAAGACTGAATTTCTTTTTGCTCGAATGACCAACATTTTAGTTTTTTTGCACTTTTATACTTTTTAATAAGGTGAGGGAGACCATCCACACCCCCCACCTTGCCCACCTTAGGTAATAACTTTACCCCACCCCATCTATTTTTTTTTAAAAATAATGTACAAAAATGTCGCAAGAATTCAACCCAAAAATAAAAACTGGTCTTTTCTACTGCAATTTGTTCCCTTTCATTTTTTTGGGATAATTCCGTAACAGTTTCAAATGTGTGGACTATTGTACTCATCCTATAAATCAGCCAGTGCTGGTCCACTGTCCTGCTTGATTTGTGCTTACCCAGCTTTAATAAACAGCGTTGCTTCTTGCTTGGTGTGTGCTCCTTTTTGAGTATGGTGTGATCAGAGGACACCCGTGTACAAAAGCGTCAGAAAGGTATAGCACGTGGTATAGCGAATAGGCAGATATTTGCAGTATGAACCATTTGATCTACTGAAGCAGGGATGAGGGGATATATGACGATGGAAATAAGGTAATGTGACCGGCTAATGTGACTAATCTGGGAAATGTGTACCTCTTCCCTAAGGGAGGCCACCCCTATTAAGACTAGGAAGGTGAGCCCGCTCTCCAAGAACCTTCCTAGGCGTTTGAGCAAGCAGGATCTCACTGGGAATGAGTCCCTCTTAGGTGATGAGAACTTCAAAGGTAGAGTGAGATCACCCTTAAAGACTGTACTCTCCACCTATATGAGGGCCAAAGAAATTGTAAAGGTGATCAGGCCTTTTGTTTTTTCTGACACAACTGCTGAACCGTCCTCAGACTTGACATTTTATAACCAAAAGCATGTTACATCTCTTGCCAGAGACCCCTATAAGGTGTAGGAGGAGATTTTCTGGTGCTAATCCGAATGGCAGGGGAGGAGACGCGAAGAGCAGATGCTGCTGCTGGATCACAGAGCTAGCACTTCCTGGAGGTGGGACCACAGACAGGACGTGGTGAGCCAGGAACATGCCAAAAATTGCTGAATCCAGGAACACCAGGGACAAAAGCTCTTCAGCTCCTGTATCGAGAAGCGCAGAAGAGAAGACAGATAAGACCTTGAGAAAGCCCCTGCAACAGGAGGCATTAACGTGGCAGGCAGAGGCGAAACGCTGCAGACAGCAGAATCACCACCCTCCCTGGTGCAAGCGACACAAGATAACAGGTATGCGTGCCACAAAGGAAGAAGGGAGGTGGGCGGTTGAACCCTGCAGGGAAGAAGAAACCATGAATCACTCACCTGCGAGGGAGCCCGTGAACAACCTGAGCAGGGATGAAAGTATCCTGAGTTACACATGAGACCCAGGGGTTGGAGAACCCGTAAATAGCCTAAGGACTGATACCACTATTAAAAAGAGAGCCATAAACTGAAAAGTGAAAAAACCACGCTACGCTTGAGTATGAAGGCTTGAGTGAGAGAGTTGGGCCTTCAGATACAGCATTATCAGAGGGGACTAAGCCGAGTAGCCCATTGGGCCCATTAGACCCAAGTATTGGAACCTTTGTTGAATGGAGTTATCAATTTTTTTAGCACTTGAACCTTCCTAATGAATTCAGTGACTTTGTAACTGTGACAGACTTGGGCTTTCAACTTTTGATTTCTTCTTTGGAAAACCACTGTCGTGATCCAGGCCAGGAACCGTGTCCTGTGTGAGAAACCAGAAGGTATTCTCCCCAGCAAACTCTGAGAATCCCTTATTTAGGTGGCCAAGAACGGACTGACCCTATCTTATCTTATCCCTGAAGGCAGACGAGCAGGGAAAGATCACCTGGCTAGCAGAGCTCTGGGTTAGGCTCAGGAGGATGCCCAAAGGGAGACACAGTACTATGCCGAGGAAGAAGGAGAGGCAAAGGATATCTCTGAGGCCTTTATAGGCTATAAAACATCTGCCTCACGTCCTCCCATTAAATCTCTTCTACCTAGATCCAATGACCCCTCCGTACAGAAACAATCCCCTAAAATGTCAAACCTGCTTGCACCCGAAGATTATGCATCCCAGAATCCCTGTGTGTCTGTTCCCTCCCCGAATACTCCTGGTCATTGCCCTTCCCATTCTTCTTCATGTCCCTCTAATTATTCTTGCCCGAAACCCCAGTATACTGCATTTACAGAACACTACGATTCCCATAATCCCCTATGTTCACTCCACAATCCCAGTTACTCTCATTTGCTTGACAAAACCTACCAATTGTCCCTCTGATTGTCATCTTTCAAAACCCCAATCTACTATGACAGAATACTACAGTTCCCACAATCCCCTATGCCCTGTTCTTCATCCCAGTCATTCTCGTCCATTTCGCGAACCTTCCCTATCATATCCCGTAGGACAATCCGACAATACCTTTTCTACATCTTACCCCGCAGGTGACTCAGGAACTCTACCACCCCCCTTTTCCACCCTGAACACTTCCTCACATTGTAACAGACAACAGACTAGTAATGCACCTGTTTACTTTACATGTTCAGACACAACGGTCAGGCAAAGTCAGGCAATTTACTTACATCACACACACCTGATGGCCCTTCCTTTTCTCCACAGGGATAAAAGGTGGCGTAAGAGAGCACAGTACGAGGAAGGAATACGCGACGGCATAGCTACGCAGGCGCGGCAGTTCAAGAGAAGGAGAAAGGCGGCAGGAATCGCGAGGGTGGCGTGAAGAAAAGTGACCTTGGCTTTTTCATCCCAGGCTCATGGAACCTTCATGCAAGAGAGCTTAAAACCGCCAACAATAGCACAAGCGTCTTGCAGCAGATGTCAACAGTAAACGGGGCAAGCTTATGCCAATAAGCAGGAACCAGGGGAGCTCCCGCAGCCGTGGTACCGGCCTTGACTCAAGGGAAGCCAAAAGCCAAGCGGTTCATCACAGCTGGTGAGTCGAGGGGAGAATCAATAAGAACCGAGCTGTGTTGAATGAGAAGCGTAAAGTGGCAAGTTTGAACCAAGTTTAATGAACTGTGTGAAGAACTGTAAAAATGTTAAGGGGAGAACAACTGCAAAGGGAAAACCGGCACCACGTGGTGAGACTCTGGTCGATCCCCATCTGAGTGAAACTATGGGTACCAGAAGGACGTAGGAGAGTCGCCGAAAAAGGTCAAAGTGGTCATACAGGAGGTTGAGTAAATTCCCTGTACACTCGAAAGACTTTGATCTCCATCAGTGTGAAAGCAAGGGAAACGAATCCTGCCATATGAGAAAGTAAGGGAAGTGAATCTCGAAAATGCAAGAGAATGTGAAGTTGACAAGAGTGAACCCGGCAGAGGGATGTCCATTGGAACTGTTTAAAAAGACATTAAGATTTGTGAACGAGGGATCAACGCTCGGAAGAGGGAGATCCAGGGGTGAACCCATCACCCAGTGAACATTGGAAACAAACTTTAATTGTCATGATGCCTACCTCCAAGGAGCCAGGTCCGACCCAGCAACCCCAGAGGCAGGCATCATTCCCCCCAGGGAAGTGCCAGCGGGCCCAAGCTGGGGCCCTTTCGACACAGTCGTGGCGCCTTAGGCGCCAGGCTCATGTTGGACCCCTGTCCTGGTGCCTTAGGCGCCAGGCTCATAAAGCTAGACATGTGTTCAAGTGTTTTAATGTGCACTTACCTGATGCAGACCATGCTGCTACATCCAGGCCCTCTTGAGGCCTGGATGGAACTACTTTACCTGTGGGACTACTTCCACTTGGGTGTGGTCGGGGAAGGATACATACCTGATCGGTGGAAGGATACATACCTGGAACTACTTCTGAAGCTATTTAAACCACGCCCGATCAGCAACTCACGCTTCGCGTTGTTCTGCTCCACGTAGCTGGACGCTCACCGTGTCAGCTCCTGCATCTGGACGTCAGCCACGCCTGTCAGCATCCTGGGTCGCCTGCAAAGGGAGATAAGAGAGAATTGGGGAGAAAGAAGACCTTACCTGCTGAAGCTGCATCACAGAGACATCACACCGACGATCCTGAAAGGGAAGACATCATTTTAAAAGCTTTTCGCTTCGATTGCTGCAGCGCTGCATTTCACTCACCTTTCCTGGGCGCCTCCATCTTCAGCAGCGATCATCCGGATCCGCACCCACTTCCCTGAGCCTAGAGAGAAAAAGGCAAGAAAACAAGGTGAGAAGGAAGGGAATAGGAAAGGCTCAGTTTCCTTCTAAGACTTACCTGTTGGGTCATTCCCATTGCATTTCGGGTCCTGCCGCTTCCTGGCATTCCGGACCCCGGCCCCTATGGGGAAAAAAGACAAGGACATTGAATGAGCGAATGCAAAGACATTACCTGAACGCTCATCCAGAACTTACCTGTCATTTACTGGAACTGCACGTTTCACTTCGGGTCGGCGCCATATCTCCGGCATTCCGAACCCCGGCCCCTAAGGGGAAAAAGACATTAGCATTAGCGCTTGCTGCAATAAGACAATGAACATTATTATTAAGCTTGAACTTTTGAACTTGCAACAGAACTCTTACAACGCCTCACCTGAATAGTCAAGCTTATTTCGAACTCCCATCAAACCTCAATCCAGTGAAGTAACTGGGTTTCTACGCGCCCCTGCATCAGAAGCAGGATGTAGAACTCATCCTTACAGACCCTAAGGTGAGACTTCACGGGGAATCGTGGAAGAGTATCGTGGAGGGTTGGAAGGGAGTGGGAGGCTTGAGCATTATTCCGTCAGTAGGTAATACTCCCTTTTCACCCACAGGGGAATATTCCTGCGAGCCAGAAAAGCCAGAGTAGAGGGGCCCTTCCTGTCCATCTTCAGAGTCCTGCGCTTCACCATTGAAGAAGCATCAGCACTCGAAGCCAGACCTGCGCCTCCGTGGGAATCAGGTGAGCGTGACAGAACGCGAAGCCTACCCACAATTTCCCACCCGGGCGCTATGGAGACTTCCGAGACAGATCAGCTGGCCCAGCTTTTGGGGGAATTACGGGCAGAAGTGCACTCAGCCCGCCAGGAGACTAACGCTCTCAAAAGAGAACTGATCCTATCAAAGGAAAGAACAGATGACCTGGCCAAAAGGTTATTGCAGGCCCAGGCAGGGCACACTCCTTTACCTAATTCCGGAGGTACTTCCACATCAATGGGTTTGAATAACCCGGTACAAATCAATCTACCTGGACACATGCCTTTGGCCCCGCCTGAACGTTTTGCGGGGATCCCAAGAAATATGCCGTCTTTATGAACCAATGTCGTTTACACTTTCTATGCAGACCCGGGGCCTTCCCTAACGACCAGACCAAGGTAGCCTTTATTCTATCTTACCTCAGTGGCAGAGCTGCCGATTGGTCTATTCCATTGGTAAATCAGGATGATCCCATTCTCCAGAATTTTCAGGGTTTCCAGGCCAGCATGGAAAGATTGTTTGATCGACACTCTCAAGGACAGGCCCTTGATAACGAACTGCTATCCTTACGACAAGGTAATCAGGATCTACTGTCCTACGTTGCCACCTTTAATAGACTGGTTGTGGAAACTGGATGGCCGGAAAACAAAAGGATCACATTGTTTCATCGAGGCCTGCGCGGAGAGCTTAAGGATGTTCTAGCTCAGATAGTAGATCCACCCCAGGTCTGCGCAGACTACATAGACTTGGTGGTTCAACTTGATCACAGACTTCAAAATAGAAAAGCAGATCGGTTCAAGTACGAAACCCGAGTACCGATCAAAACCCACGTTAACTCCAAGAGTACCGACGTATCCGAACCTATGCAAATCGGCGGTGTTAAAGGACCATTAACGCAGAAGGAACGATAGAGAAGGCGGCAAATGCAACTTTGTCTGTATTGCGGGACTTCCGGTCACTTTCTTCGAAAGTGTCCGGTTAAACCACCTAAGAAGGTGGTTGGAGCCACTGATAACGATTTATTGACACCTGATTCGGGAAACGACCTAGCCCGACAAGCGTAGGGGTCCGCTTGCCGAGCTTGAAAACTAACTCTTTGACCTCGCATTTTGTCATGCCAATGGTGCTCGTGGACCCAAAACAGCCTCAGCAGTTGCATGCTATAAAAGCATACATCGACAGTGGAGCTATTGGAAATTACATAGACCGTGAATTGGCTTCCAGGATTAAGCTCCCTCTCCGCCCGAAAGTAACCCAAGATGTCATTACTACAGTAGATGGAACCGAAATAGCCTCAGGGCCTGTAACGCATTCCACCGTTGAAATGACACTGGTGGGTCAGGATGGACATCGGGAAGCAATTGTGTTTGATGTGATCAAGGCCCCACAATTTCAAGTAATTCTTGGAATTCCTTGGTTAGAAACACATAATCCCAGAATTGACTGGCGAGCAAAGAAGATAAGTTTTCCTGATTGTGAACCAACTTGTTATCCAAGAAATCCAGTTATGGGTCTAGCCTCAGCAACTTCCACCCCTGTACAGCTACCGTCAGAATACCAAGAATTCCAAGACGTTTTTCAGAAGGAACAGGCTAACACGTTACCTCCCCATCGGTCTTATGATTGCCAAATCGATCTGGTACCCAATGCCCAACTACCTTGTAGTAGGATTTATGCTCTTACGGAACCTGAGAACCTGCATTTGCGTCAGTATTTAGATCAGTACATAGCCAATGGTTTTATTCGCCCGTCCAAGTCTCCTGTCTCCTCAGCTCTGTTCTTCGTGCCGAAAAAAGAGGGCGACCTTAGAACATTTATAGACTATCGCGCCCTAAATCAAATAACGATTAAGAATCGTTATCCTCTGCCCCTGATCCCTGAGCTTATCGACCAGGTGAAAGACGCTCGTGTGTACACCAAGTTAGATCTCCGAGGAGCTTATCACCTGGTGCGAATAAAAGAAGGCGACGAATGGAAGACTGCATTCCGCACCAAATTTGGGCTCTTCGAATATCAGGTGATGCCCTTCGGTTTGTGCAATGCACCTGCCGCCTTTCAGTACTTTATGAATGATGTTCTTCGGGAACTTATCGATGTCTGTGTCATTGTTTATATTGACGACATCCTGGTGTACTCTTCTTCAGAATCCGATCACAGAAAACATGTTAGGGCAGTTCTTGAGAAATTGCGCCAGCACAGACTATTTGCAAAGCTCGAAAAATGCGTTTTTCATACCACAGAAGTTGAGTTTCTCGGATTCATCCTGACACCTCAAGGAGTCCGAATGGACTCGCGAAAGGTGGACGCCATCCTCAAATGGCCATCTCCTAGCTCGGCGAATGGAGTTCAGAGCATGCTCGGCTTCGCCAATTTCTATCGAACATTCATCCCGGAATTTTCCCGAACAGTCCAACCCATCACAGCTCTCCTAAAGAAAAACAAACGCTTTGAATGGACTCTGAGGCCGAACAAGCCTTTCAGGACCTGAAAACCAAATTCACCTCTGCACCTGTATTGAAGCACCCGCACCCAGATCTCCCTTACATTGTGGAAACCGACGCATCCAGTTCGGCCATGGGAGCTGTCCTGTCGCAAAGAGTGTAACGCTCACCTGATTCCCGCAGAGGCGCCGGTCTTGACTGGGCGAATACCGTATCTTCGAAGGTGATGTGTAACACACGGTTGGCTCTTTGGGCTGGACCTCTGTGCACTGTATGTCTGACCCGAAGAGTAAGATGTCTGCAGATAGAAAATATGGGATTAATGAACTGGGGTTATTGGGTGTCTCTCTCTTCTTCCCCTTCTCTTCTCCTGTAGAACCCAAAGGTTAACGCTCTCACCTTAGGTAAGTGAACGCCGAGCTCTCCATCTGCCTCGGGGCAGGGTGCCGTAACCAGTTTCTTCACTGGATAAGGGTGCAGGCCTCTTGACCTCAGAGGACTGCTGTCCGTCGTTTACTGCACGAACGGTAAGTTCCGAGTATTTCAAATGTCTTTAAAAGTCTTTGTAATGATGTCTCTTGTTTTGCAGGGTTCCGGCGATGGTGGATGACGGGCTGAAGTGAGTTGAGGATGGAACCCGTGTGAGGAATAGAAGCGCCTGGAAGCACGTAAGTAAGCGCTTGTTGCCTGCTTCACGATGCGCACTACCTGTCCTTTTATCTTGCAGGTACAAGTTCGGAGCTGCTGAAGGGTGCCGGAATACCCACTGGGTTCGGCGTGGGAAGGAGTACTGGCACGTGAGTAATAAAGTTACCCAATGTCTTTAAACGCACCTTCTTTTGTCTTTCAGATGCGGGATGCAGCGCCGAAGGCCTCCGGAGCGTGCGAAGAGTTGGTAAGCTTTTGTCTTTCAGATGCCGGAATGCAGTGCGAAGACCTCCGGAGCACGTGAAGAGTAGGTAAGCCTTTGTCTTTCAGATGCCGGAATGCAGCGCGAGGCGTTGGTGACAGCCGATGGACCAGGTAAGAGAAGCGCTGTCACTGAAGACCGTAATGCTAACCTGTTCTTTCTTGTCTTTATAGGTGTTGCTGAAGACTGGATTCAGGATGGTAAGCCTTTTTCCCTTAGGCCCAGGATCAGATGCAGAAGACACGATGAGCGTTCTGCTGCAGAGGATGCAGAATAACGCAAAGCAAGATTCATCCATCGGGTGTGGTTTAAATAGCCTCCTGTAGTGCTTAGGTGTCTCCTTCCACAGCCACGCCTAGGTAAGAAAAGAGTTCCTGCTTTCCAGAAGAGTTCCAGTGTTCTGAACCTAGGGAGTGGCTCCTGCCCCACCCAACAGGAAAAGTAGTCCCAAACAGAAGAGGATCAGGGGTTCAACTGGCAGGTAAGTAAGCAGCATGGTCTGCTGCAGGTAAGTCCACCCAAGCATTATGAGCCCGGCGCTTCCAGCGCTGGGACTGGGCATCTTTATGAGCCTGGTGCCACTGGCGCCAGGACAGGGTCCAAAAGGTCCCAATTGGGACTGGCTGGCACTCGGAACCGGGGTTATGGGTCTGCTTCCAATGGAGTTGGGTAAGTCCTGACCTTTTGGAAGCAAAGATCATGACAAAGAGACCCAGAAACTAACCAACTACACCCTGTGGCCTTTTGGTCCAGGAAATTTTCTCCTCCTGAAATCAACTACGCAATTACCGACAAAGAGTTACTGGCTATTAAATCTGCTTTCAAGGCTTGGCGTCACTACCTTCTCGGGGCAAGACACACCATCACCGTAATTATGGACCACAGAAATTTACAGTATTTAAAGACGGCCAAAACTCAATCTTCACGACAACTCCGATGGGCTCTATTCTTTGCGGAATTTGATTTTGTAATTACCTATCGCCCTGGCTGCAAGAATGGTAAAGCGGACGCCTTATCCCGGATTGGCATGGAAGAACCCAATTCGAGCTTAGAACCTGTGCCAATCATACCTGAACAAAGAATCTTAGGCCTAACTTCATTGCAAACTATTGAGGACATCCAAACGCAAGTAAAACAACTTCTAGACTCTTCAGCCTTACTGGAATGGAGTCAAAAGGGTCCTCATTACACCGTTAAGGATGATTTACCCTACTTCCAGGAGCGGTTGTTTCTGCCAAGTAAAGAATTGCAAGAACTTGTTATAGCCCATCATCATGAATCATTAATGGAAGGACACCCTGGAATCGCTAAAACGGAGGAAAAAATCAAACGCCACTTCTGGTGGCCTTCTTGGAGAAAAGACATGAAGTCTTTTGTATTGTCTTGCGGAATTTGCGCCCAAAACAAGGGTCAAAAGAAAAGGCCAGCCGGCCTACTTCAACCCTTGGATATTCCACCGGCACCATGGCACACCTTGTCAATGGACTTTATAACTGACCTGCCTCCTTGTGCTGGTTACAACACTATCCTTGTAATTGTGGATCTATTCTCCAAAATGGCCCACTTTATCCCTTTAAAAGGTTTGCCTTCAGCTTCCACCTTGGCCAAGGAATTTCTGGAGAATATAGTTCGCATACATGGTTTCCCTTCCATATTAGTCTCGGATCGTGGAAGTCAATTTATCTCCCATTTTTGGAAGAAGTGTTGCCAACTAGCACAAATAGATGTGCGGTTATCCACCAGCCACCACCCCCAGACCGACAAGCAAACCGAGAGAACCAATCAAACTCTCGAGCAATATCTTCGGTGCATGTTACACCAATCCGAGTTAAATTGGAAAGACATCCTTTGGATCGCAGAATATGCATACAACAACTCAGTGCATTCTGGAACCGGACAAACTCCTTTTTATACTTTGTATGGTCACCATCCTCGGACCTCTGACCTAGATCCACCTCTGACCCTGGAAATGCCCGCAGTAAATCATCTGCATTCCACAATAACACGAGCCTTCAAAGAAGCTGCAACTCATTTACAGCAAGCCAAGAAAAAGTATAAAGAAAACGCTGATTTGCACCGAAGTAAAACTCCTCCTTACCAAGTAGGAGACCAGGTATGGCTAGCAATGAAACATTTACCCCTCAAGGGCCCGCGAACCTTCAATCCCAGATTCATAGGACCTTATCCCATCAAGGCTATAATCAATCCCGTGGCCTTTAAACTGGATTTACCGTCTAACATGCGTATTCATCCAGTTTTTCATGCATCACTTTTGAAGCCAGTACAACCAGGGACCCGACTCTCCAAGCCTCCAGACCCAGTTCAAATTGTGGGGGAATTAGAATTCGAAGTTAAAGACATTTTAGACTCCAAGGTGTTAAAGTCAAAACTCTTCTATCTTGTTGACTGGAAGGGATATGGACCTCAGGAGAGATCGTGGGAGCCTAGTAACCATGTTCACGCACCTCGATTAATACAAAGGTTCCACCGGAGATTTCCGAACAAGCCAAAACCCCCGGAGGGAAAAACCTTGGGGGGGGCCTTGAGGGGGGGTACTGTCATGATGCCTACCTCCAAGGAGCCAGGTCCGACCCAGCAACCCCAGAGGCAGGCATCATTCCCCCCAGGGAAGTGCCAGCGGGCCCAAGCTGGGGCCCTTTGGACACAGTCCTGGCGCCTTAGGCGCCAGGGTCATGTTGGACCCCTGTCCTGGCGCCTTAGGCGCCAGGCTCATAAAGCTAGACATGTGTTCAAGTGTTTTAATGTGCACTTACCTGATGCAGACCATGCTGCTACATCCAGGCCCTCTTGAGGCCTGGATGGAACTACTTTACCTGTGGGACTACTTCCACTTGGGTGTGGTCGGGGAAGGATACATACCTAATCGGTGGAAGGATACATACCTGGAACTTCTTCCGAAGCTATTTAAACCACGCCCGATCAGCAACTCATGCTTCGCGTTGTTCTGCTCCTCGCAGCTGGACGCTCACCGTGTCAGCTCCTGCATCTGGACTTCAGCCACGCCTGTCAGCATCCTGGGTCGCCTGCAAAGGGAGATAAGAGAGAATTGGTGAGAGAAAGAAGACCTTACCTGCTAATGCTGCATCACGGAGACATCACACCGACGATCCTGAAAGGGAAGACATCATTTTAAAAGCTTTTCGCTTCGATCGCTGCAGCGCTGCATTTCACTCACCTTTCCTGGGCGCCTCCATCTTCAGCAGCGATCATCCGGATCCGCACCCACTTCCCTGAGCCTAGAGAGAAAAAGGCAAGAAAACAAGGTGAGAAGGAAGGGAATAGGATAGGCTCAGTTTCCTTCTAAGACTTACCTGTTGGGTCATTCCCATTGCATTTCGGGTCCTGCCGCTTCCTGGCATTCCGGACCCCGGCCCCTATGGGGAAAAAAGACAAGGACATTGAATGAGCGAATGCAAAGACATTACCTGAACGCTCATCCAGAACTTACCTGTCATTTACTGGAACTGCACGTTTCACTTCGGGTCGGCGCCATATCTCCGGCATTCCGAACCCCGGCCCCTAAGGGGAAAAAGACATTAGCATTAGCGCTTGCTGCAATAAGACAATGAACATTATTATTAAGCTTGAACTTTTGAACTTGCAACAGAACTCTTACAACGCCTCATCTGAATAGTCAAGCTTATTTCGAACTCCCATCAAACCTCAATCCAGTGAAGTAACTGGGTTTCAACGCGCCCCTGCATCAGAAGCAGGATGGAGAACTCATCCTTACAGACCCTAAGGTGAGACTTCACGGGGAATCGTGGAAGGGTATCGTGGAGGGTTGGAAGGGAGTGGGAGGCTTGAGCATTATTCCGTCAGTAGGTAATACTCTCTTTTCACGCACAGGGGAATATTCCTGCGAGCCAGAAAAGCCAGAGTAGAGGGGCCCTTCCTGTCCATCTTCAGAGTCCTGCGCTTCACCATCGAAGAAGCATCAGCACTCGAAGCCAGACCTGCGCCTCCGTGGGAATCAGGTGAGCGTGACATTAATTTGTTAGAGGAACTTTATTTTGGAACCGGAGAGGCCCTCAAAAGTGGGAAAACATAGCTATCCGGTGTCTTGATATCATTAAAGAACTTTCTAGGGATTTGCACCCGGAAGAGGGGAATCCCGGAGTGAAAGTGGTCACCCAAAGCCCATGGAACAGAGACTGTGTATTTGTTTTGTTAGTTGCATACGTCAGGTCTTCGAAGGCAAGAGACTTTCAAGAAAACAAGACTTAGCTATCGGCGGTCCTTAGAGCTGCCATTAGAACTGTTGTTCTGGAGAAGCCCGAGACTGTTTAATGCTCCAAGCTCCCATCTTACCCAGTGTCCAAAATGTGGGGAAGGGAGACCCAGGCTACCCATGCTGACATGTTATTTGAGAACACTTCTTTCTTTTCTGTAGAATTATACTACACCCAGTCAGGGATGGCACTCTGTTGGGTGGTTGTGCCAAAATAAAGTAGACAGATAAGTACACACACAGCTGAAAGGAAAGAGAACGAAGAGTAGGCAAGAGTAACAAGGAAAAAGGTACAGAATGAATTCCCTCTTGGGGTGTATGCAGATATAGGAAAAGAGTATTCCACGAACCTTAGGAAAACTCTAGCCTTCTGCACAGTTTGCTATAACAGAGGCCCACGCTGTTTGCTCATGGCTTGGAACAGCAGCTATGGGTGTCTGTAATGTAGAAACGAGACAAGGGAAGGGGCAGAGGTTGACTGATGGGAACCAACAGACAAGCTCTGTACAAAAGGGTCTACAAACAGTACAAGAGAAGATACTTACAGACAAATCCAGGAAAAGGAGGTCGATAGCAAACTAGCAGAAGGAAATGAAGGGAAAGTCGTGTAACAGGATTGGATAGCAGAGGACAGTAAGGAACAAGGTTGAGAGCTCAGAGGAGCAGGAAAGCAATAAGCAAGCCCACAGGAGCAGGGCTGTAAGGTAGAGCGCCCAGAGGGAAAGGGCTTAGGGCAGCAGAGTAAAGCAGGCTGCACGGCAAGGAACCCAGAAGGGCCGGGCAGCAAGGAGTGAGCCCTGAGGGGCAGGGCCGCTGACCGTAGAAGGTTGCAGAGGACTGTAGAGGGCTGCTAGGCCGAGAACCCAGCGGAAAAAGGTAGGTAGTAAGCAGCGGAGCTTGATCAGCTGCAAAGTAGGAAGCCCAGAGGACAAGGGCTGTAGGCAGCCGGAGTGAGGCAGGCTGCAGAGCAGGGAGCCCAGAGGACAAGGGCTGTAGGCAGCCGGAGTGAGGCAGGCTGTGGAGCAGGGAGCCCAGAGGACAGGGGCTGAGGCTGGAAAGCAGCAGAGCGTGATCAGCTGCAATGTAGAGAGCCCGGCAAGGCAAGGGCGGAGGCTGGAAGGCAGCAGAGCGTGATCGGCTGCAATGTAGAGAGCCCGGCAGGGCAAGGGCGGAGTCTGGAAGGCAGCAGAGCGTGATCGGCTGCAATGTAGAGAGCCCGGCAGGGCAAGGGCGGAGGCTGGAAGGCAGCAGAGCGTGATCGGCTGCAATGTGGAGAGCCCGGCAGGGCAAGGGCGGAGGCTGGAAGGCAGCAGAGCGTGATCGGCTGCAATGTGGAGAGCCCGGCAGGGCAAGGGCGGAGGCTGGAAGGCAGCAGAGCGTGATCAGCTGCAAGGCAGGAGCCTGGAAGAGCAGGGCCGAGGCAGGGAGCCCAAAAGGCTAGGGCTGTAGGCAGCAGGGTGTAGCAGGCTGCAAGGCAGGACGCCCAGAGGAGCAGGGCTGAGGCAGGGAGCCCAAAAGGCTAGGGCTGTAGGCAGCAGGGTGTAGCAGGCTGCAAGGCAGGACGCCCAGAGGAGCAGGGCTGAGGCAGGGAGCCCAAAAGGCTAGGGCTGTAGGCAGCAGGGTGTAGCAGACTACAAGGCAGGAGCCCGCCAGGGCACTGGAACAAAAAGCAGGTGAAAGCAGGAAACAGCATACAAAGATTGTAGCTCGAAGCAAAAAGGAGCCGGAAGGACTCTCAATGCAAGAGACTGAGCTCTCGCAGGCAGCAGCTTTTATACTGCCCAGCCCAGCACAGAGGCAGGCTAATTGATTGCACCTGGCTCAGCACACCTGCAGACAATCGACCACCTCCCTCTCTGTTCCTGAGCTGGTGGAAGCAGAGCAAATCCCTAGGGCTTCTGGGGATTGTAGTTCTGATGAAGAAAAATAGGAATAGCCAGGAATAGATGGTTATAGCGAAGTGCATTATGGTAAGTGTAGTTTTTTGGGAAAAATAAAAAAGCACCAAAGTCTCGCAAATGGGAAATAAAGTCCAAATAGTGAATAGCGGTTGATCCAAGAGTTTTCTGTAGATAAATGAATAACAATTTGTCCATATTGATCGCCAATGTATGCGCCCATGGCGCAGGCATGACACACCCTTTTTGTATTAGTTGTAAGGTTTGGCAATAGGTTTGTTAGTATAGGCCCTTTTTATTTGACACAACGCCACTAGGACTGCCTTATTTTTCATTTGATGGTCGACGCTTGCTCCCATCTTATAATTAGGTTTAGATTAGGCATTTTTCTAACCTGCATACAGCATTCATTGTTCAATAAACACACTGTGATCACTTGTGTCTGTCTTACTTGTTGCCACCATGAGTTTCTCACACCTGGGACAAGCATTTGATTTTGAAGATCATCTGCAGGAGAGGGGTTCAGCTAGGAGGCATTGTTGACCTCCAGTGAGAACATATTTTGTCTCAATTTCTGTTTCCTTTTTATCTAGTGGTAGGGCCAGTTAGAGGGACTGGTTAGGACAGGGGACTGTTTTGAGTTGTTTGACATCCCGACAAGCACCTTAGTTTTAGTTGTTAGGCAGGGAAACCCTCTTTTAGCAATAGGGAGGCATTTTCTTTAATTTAAATAAAAGTTCAGTGTTGAATCATGTCCTCTGATCTGAGTCTTACTTCTGGTTTACCGCACTAGATAGAAAAGTATGAGCAAGCGATAGGACATTCCTGAGATAGCAACATCTCCAAGGGCAAATATAATTAGAATCATACTAGAATGGGACATAATGTCTAAGACAGCCAAAAGTATATTTTAGTTATTTTGCAGGTGAAAAAACCTACATAAGTGTTTTGAATCTTGGTAATAAGAGCTTCTTTTGTCAGGCGGAGTTAGTGTGTTTGATGTTTTTCTTGCACTGTATGAACTAACGCTGACTCTATTGCCTGATGCTATCCAAATTCAAGTCCAGCAATGATGTTCTTTGACAGGCAGTTGGTGACGCACAGGTAGAAGGCTGGGCTGGCATGCAGACGTATTCACAAGCATACAGGCCCTGCATTCAAATGCTTTCTTAAAGTGGCAGCTTTTTTGCCAGCATTTCTGACTTACCGTCTGATGCAGACTGTCCCAATCAATTGGGAAGGAGGAAGAGCCGAACAACAGAAACATAGGCTCACAACAGCATCAATTCTTATACATTCTACCCCACTGAAATAGGCATATATATATTCTTTTAAAATGTATTTTATTGGTATTTGGTTTATTACAAACCTTTACCATCAAAAACATAAATACAATTTTCACAAAATCATCAAGTATGACAAAACTAACATTCAGAATGTATGCAATTATAATTATAATTGTTCTTTTATAACGCACTTAATACCAGCGACCAGTTTCTAAGCACGAGACCGGGATTCGAACCTGTGTTGCCATGCGTTGTCTTGCTTCCAAGACAAGCACGTTGCACCTGAACCATCCTCCTGGCCCAATTGATAAAAGCATTCCATGCAAACACAAATATAAAAACATAATAAAATCAATACCTGGTTCTTAGAACCCCATTATTAGGATATGCAAAAATGTCCCAATAAACTAGATTTAAGAATGTCATCAAAATATTTTGTTAGTGCAAATATCAGTTCGAATTCTTTGCCCCAACACAAAAACTCCCACCATTCATCCGCATTCAGTGACGATGTGTCTGCAATAAATTCACCCAAGTAATTTGTTCTTATACTATTCAAAAACTGACAAAACAGGGTTATATGCTTTAAAGTCTCCTTTAGATTATTGCAGAGTCTACATTCGTCCCTTATTTCGTGATTTTAAAACTTCTTTGGTGTGAAATAAATTCATCTGATATTGCATAAACAAATCACAGTGATACGGGCTAGGGAATTTGATCAAATATTTCGGTAACAGGTTCAGAGATTTGGTTTCCAGTATACCTTTTATTCCTCGTTTCAGTTTCAATCCAATCCTTACACCAGAGCTTCTTTTTAACCACTATTGGGTTAGTCTTCAGCAGATATTTGGTGGTGTCTAGCATTATTATGATCTCTATGCGTTGTTCACCCACTGCTTCAGTACCCAATCACTATTTTTCCCAATTCTTCCCCTTATAATAAGCATATATGTATTGATTAAAGGGGGTTTCACATCACAATCAACCTACCCCACTAGTCGTTAGAACGGTGCTAAAGAAAGTTTGAAGCTTTCAGAAGAGACAAATTAGGATGAACAATTAAGTAGCACTTTTCTGAGATGAGAGATTATTTTTCATAAAAGGATCAATGCTAGCAGGCAGTGCAGCTCGTGTGTTGATAGAAATGATTGAGGAAGAGATTAGGATATGGGATACAGAATCAAAGAAGGGAGACATGTATTTTGAGCAACATGCAGTTTTAGGGTAGGTTGGGATCTGGTCTGTTTGCACGTGACAACCTGGGTACTGCTTATTGAGTTTATCAAACAGCACTTAATTGAGGGAGCTAAGACAAATCTGAGGCTCTCTGCATGAATGTAAATCGCAAGTATTTATGTCAAAAGATCTTTCTGCCATACTGTGCATCAAGTGTACTCTTAGGATTTCTTTTCATTTCTGATATTCATTCAATCCTTGATATAAATGCCCACACTAAGAAGAACATGCTGAAACATAAATACTGAATGCTCCCAATCGGACCACCATATTTAAATCAAAATCTATGAACATTTTTACATCAATCTTTATGGTTATAAATTAGATTTTTTTTAAAGCATGAAGGATGAGTTTTGACATACCAGGTGACAATGTTTTTGAAAAGAGGTACTGTGACTGCATGTAGGCATTGAACACCACAAATGAGCATTGCAGCCAATCTGATCCTACCATGAAACATGAGAAATGTATCTCTTCTTGTCTAGTCATTTTATTCCCACACAGACACAAGTCAGCTACAGTAATCCTCTGTAACCATAATGTTGTTGAGCAGAGGGACTATGAAGTTGATTCAAATTTTGAAACTTTACTTTTTATCATTCATACAATTCATCTTGGCATCTGGACACTCACTTTAAGATTTGTAGCTATCATTAGTACTGTAAGATAAAGTATGCAGCCAAGTACATCATATATTTGAATAATAGTCTTCCTAATTGTATGCATTAGGGGAAGATATAATAAACTTACGCTTGCCGCTCTGTAAAAATGACATCCATGCTTTGCGCTTCTCTGTCGTTATGAGACTTCAGCTGCGATGACATAAAAGAAAAGGGTATGTTTACTCATATCTGATGTTGAACACACTGAATAAAGAAACTTAAAACCTTTAGTGCATCAGCAAAATATGACTGAACCCGCTTCTAATTCTTAAGTGTTGCCATAAACATCCCCTATGCTGCCATCACTACACATTTACATTGCTCCTATTCAATATCTCTATATCGTCAAGCTCCCACAATAAATGCATATTTGTAAAAGATAGTATAGCAAATGCATTTTAATTTAAGTCCTGGAGGGCCATCTATAGCTCTACTTCTCTGAATATTACTTGACTAGCTGATGCCAGAATGTGTTTTAGGTCTACACTCCATTCTCTACATAGTGTTACTGCCAAACAGTATTTCAATATTACTATGACTAATATGACTGTTTCTGTATCCCTACAGCCCCCCCTTCCCCAGCACTTGTCTGCACTTACCTTGCACTTGCCACCAGCTGGCCCTATTTATTTACTTTATTCTACTTACTTGTACTGCACTTCCCCCCTCCCCTTCCCCTTGCACTTTTCCCTTCCCCCTCCCCCTGCACTTGCGCGGTCTGAATGACACCTGGCCTAGTAGGTCGTTATCTGTCTTCCCCTTGTTCCCCCCTCCCTGCCTCGTCGCGCCTTGAAACACTTGTGTATAGGCGCGTTACAAATGCCATATCATCATCATACAGTAGTGGAAAGTAGGTTAACTTCCCTACATCAACCCCCATACAGAGTGTGCATATTCAGATGCTAAACAAGTCACTAGAAAGCATCACTTCTTAACAAAAAAATGGGTGAGTCAATAGCATGGAAGTGCACCTCCACCATCAAGGGAAGGAGGACTTTTTTTTAAATATTCAATATAAGGCAAGGAGTTAGCAGAAATGAGGTACGCAGATGAAGAAAAGACGGTCAAGGCTTACCATGTTGTAATCATTCATGACTTCTTCCATGTCTGTATTGGTATTCAGCTTATCTACCAACTAAAACAAGAACATGTTACAGAAGGGTTAACGTTATGCAGACAGACATAAAGATAACTATTTTCGGTGTATTTGTAATGTTCCGTAGTCTCTGACAGTAACCTGGGGCATAGGCTTATCGGGGGCTTCACTGCAGAGGCTTAACATTAAGATAGGGCATAAACATCCCATACAATTTAGGAAAAACATAGACAAGTTGGCCTAACTAAATGTTCCTACTATTTTGAAAACAAGCATTAGACAAACCAACACGTATGGCTTCTGTAACATTTTTCAATATTATTTATGATCCTGCTATGGGTGGGCGTCCAATAAATTATTGTAGGTATTTTCTATAAACTGCCATGACCTCATCAGAAATAGAATTTTTGCATTGCCTACTGGGACAACTCGAGTTTTTTAAAACAATGACAACACGTATTGGCAAAGCCAACAATGTTGTAATCTTTGTAGGCATGAGATAGGCATTTGTCAGGAACTGTCGAAATAGCCATAAAATGGAAAAAGCAGGAAAATGCTGTGATTACCTGGACAGATGGCAGTCCCTGGCAATGTCTATCTAATACCCATGCACATGCCAAAACTGTTGGCTTTGTCAGTGCTTGTTTTTAACAGGACTTCAATGCAAGGAACAGGTATCATTACACCAATAGTGTATTTACAGCTCCAATTGAGCAATTACCTGCCAGCAGACTTCTCAGACACAAAACTGGCAGGCCAAAATCTAATGTTACTGCTTAATAGAGCTAGCTCAAAGAGATCTCAGGAGAATGCGTTTGGGCCAGGGATACCCACAAGGTTTAGCATGGCCATTAGCAGTCAATGGGTGGGTAAATAACTGAACAACCACTAACAGTGTGTCCTGCCTTGCATGCCATCTCCCTCCTAGCTGTTTGTTTGTTTAATGATTTGTACTGCGCACCGAACCCGTAGGTAACTGGGCGCAACAACGTACAAGAATACTTACAGCTTAGTTACACAATGAAATACAGTAAGGAGTCAGGAAATATATAAAGGAGATACATCAAAAAGGTGCAGTAGGGTATATAAAGCAGGTACAGAAGTATATACATCGAAGGTTAGGTCCAGTAGGGAGCATGTGTCATTGGAGCGCAGCCAGTTCAGGTTATTACGCCTAAAGCTGAGGTAGGCTTGGTTTGTTGCCTTTATTATTTATTTATTGTTATTTATCTGTTTCTCCTCTGCTTCGCACTTTCCACCTCTCCCCCCTTCCATGCACCTTTCCCCTCCCCTTCTCCATGCACTTGCCCGTTCTCAATGTCACTGGGCCTAGTAAAATAGCTGTTTTGTTCTCCCCTGTTCCCCTCCCATGCCTTGTCGCGCTCTGAAACACTTGTGTACGAGCGAGATAGAAATAAAATATCAATCAATCAATCAATCATGGAATTTACCTGTTTCCTTAGGGTTAGGGTGGAATCGAGGTAAAAGCCTAGGGTTTTACTTCTTTGACTGCCTTGATTGTGTTTCCGTCTATGTTAAAGGCTGAATAGTTTGAATTCAGTTTTTTTAAGTTGGCAGCAGATCTGAGAATCTGGATCTCTGTTTTGTCGTAGTTCAGGCAGAGGCAATGGGATGCCATCCATGCCTGAATGAGGAGGTATATTTTATTTACCAAGGCCGTATCCTTGTCGAAATTGCCCGAAAGGAGGATGAGGATCTGGGTGTCATCTGCGTAATTTATGTAGGCAACACCCTGTCTGTCCAATTTGTCAAATAGAGGCTTGGTAAATATATTGTACATAGTTGGCAATACACAAGAACCACATGTAGCCTGGATGGGATCTGCCGATGCCGAAGGAGAGAAGACTCTCATTGTTCTGTTTTCTAAGAAGGACTTGGGCCCATGTTATTGCATCCTTCCAGAAGTGGGCCGCTGAGGCTAGGTGTTTGCACAGAACTTCGTGGTCCACAAAGTCGAAAGCCGCCGACAAGTCAAGGAGAAGCAGCATGGCAGTTTTCCCTTTGTCCTTGAGCTCATCAATTTGTGTTTCTAAGTCGATTAATGCTGTTTCCGTGCCATGTTGTGGCCTGAAGCCGGATTGGCGGAAGCCTAGGAGGTGGTTGACTTCAAGGTAGTTCTGTATTTGCAAGTATGCTACTCTGTCGATTATTTTAAGGAGAAAGGCCACTGTGGTGATGGGCCTGTAATTTGTTGGGATAGAGGGGTCCAGAGTCTGTTTATTTTAGCAAAGGTAAAACCCAGGACTCTTTTAGGTTGCTTGGGATAGTGTTTGACATGAATTAAGCATTGATTAGTTTTGAGATGAATGGCGCTAGGTCATGCGCTGCATCTTTGATTATTTGGGCGGGGCAGTTGGTAGGTTTCAGGGACAAAATAAATTTTTTCAGTTTCCTGGATAGATTCTTTGGTGAAACTGAATGGTTCTATAGGGCTCGTGAATTCGATAGGGTTAGTGGGTTGGGGCTCAGTGGGAGACAGGGAGGCTTTTTTATTGGCAATCTTAATTTGGAGTGAAGTTATTTTGTTAGTTAAGGCATTCTGAATGCTATTGCGCCATAGTTTGTCCTTAGGTGCATTGTCTAGGGGAGGAATGGGGGATTCCAGTTCCCAGAGGATCACGAAAAGTTCCTTAGTATTAGATCTGGAATTGGATATTCTTTCATTATAGAGGTCTTTTTTCGTGTGAATTATTTCCTTTTTGTAGTTATTTGCAAGTGGGTCAGTTGCACCTTGTTTTCATCCGAAGGGGTGTGGCACCATAATGATTCTAGTTTTCTTTTTTGTAGTGTGAGGTCTTTGAGGTGGGCTGTACTCCTATGCAATAGTTCTGGCTTATCAGTGGCCTTAAGAGCCATTTAATAGGGTAGTGGCCTGGAGTGCAAGCGATGTGGCTGCTCCTCTAATGGCCTCTGCATGGGACCCTGCAGCATTCACTGAAAATTACCAGTTCCTGCTATGGCCCAGCCTCTTGAACGTCTGATCCAGGCTGCGGAATGCTGGAAGCCTTAATACCTGCAATCCTGGCTCAAAACGCATAGGGGTTCCCTGAAAACACAGCAGAGGTGTTTGCCGACGACGACCGCAAGGCAGCCCCAAAATGGCGGGCGCGCTGCATCGGCCCCGTCTCTATGAGCATCTAGCTGCCCATTTTGGCTCCAGTCATTCCAGCCTCGCCCGCGGTGCCTGACAGCACCCTCCCAACAAGCGGTGCCTTGTCGGCAGACGCGTCCTAGCTTGAGGCCCGGATGAAGCCTGACCCAGACCTTGCGGAGTACACCCTGCAGGAGCGGCAGCTCTGTTCCCAATGCCTCCAACTTTCCTCGGCCCCACCGGCGCCCCTCGACTCACCTGCTCTCTCTGCCGGGGGGTCTCCTGCCCTTCCGGAGACGGATCCATAGCCCAGGGACCCCGGTGTCTGCCTGCCGCCACCCTGGAGCATCGCCCCTGGAGCCTACTTTTTCCAACGGCACCACGCGGTCTTGGCCAGCAGGGTACCGCCCCCCCGGGAGGTGTGAGGAGGAGGAGGAGAACGCAGCGGAGTGGCAAGGCTCCTGGTGGGGAGCCAAGCCATTGATTGCTGAAGCGGCCATGGAATCCGAGAAAGGAAGCCTCTGCGGGCAGCGGCGCCCTATCGTTGCGGCTTCACACCTGGCGTGCTGGGAGCCACCGGGGGCTCTGGATTGCTTCCGTTGTGCTGCTTTGGCCCCGGACTGCGCTTCGCTCTTGGGACTCCACAGTTAGCACTCCCATCGGTCACAGAGCCCCGGCACTGGGTACGAGGCTGTGGCCCCCCCACGCAAGGTGAGAATCACCTGGGGTCCTCCCTCCCTACCACCCACCCAGGTGCAGGACGATTGTACCCACCGCTGCTCACCCTCCACCCCCCGCCTACGCTGCAGCTTCAGGGCAGCCTCCACCTTCCCTGCTCCCCCCTATGGTAACCTGATAGGAAAGTGCCTCCATCTGCTCCTTCCAGGGCGGCGTGCTTACCCCAATCACCAAGGGTGGTGAAGCGATCCATGAGGGGCCCAACACACGCCTAAGTAGGCCGCCCGCTTGGCCCGGAGCCCCCCAGACCCCTCCAGGGGACCTCGCCACTGAAGGATGTGAACTGGGCCGCCAAGGAGCACTGGACCTGCCTCCCTCTCCCCCGAGAGCCTAAACTACTCCTTCCTCGGGTTCTTGGAGCCCCAGAACTTCCCCAGCCCCAGCTGGCAACGCCACCTCCCTCAGCTTCCTGGGGCACCCCTGCCCACCCACTATCATCAACTGATCGGTGTGGCCTAACTACCTTGCTGGCTCCCCGGGAGGTCTCAGCAATCGACGAGCAGAGCATCAACGGCCATCATAAGCTTGGGAGTCCCCCCTTTCTCCCTTTCCTGCTTGCTATCCTCTTCTCCACCATAGCAAAGGACCTGACAAGCTCATCCTACCAGCCCCCTTCCTGGAGCGCTCAGGCTCACCACACTCCCCCGCTACCACCACAACAAGACAGCGTGGTCCCCCAGCTGGCACCTTGGGACCCTCCACGGATCAACTAGAACCTCACCCACCAGCCGATGACCATAACCTCGCTTAATCTTTGCTGGAGTCGCCCCCCACCACGCACCATGGCTAAGTCTCTGAAACTTCCTAAATCAGCAGATATTTCCACCATGCTCCTGCCAGCGGAAAAGGGGTAGAAAGCAGACCCGCCAAAACTCACGCCCTAAAAAGCACCAGAAGAGAGAGGATCTCTCGCAACCAAAGAGGACCTCCAAGCCTTTATATCCGATATCAAAGCAGAGTTTAGATCCTGCATGTCGGAATTTACTGCAAAGCTAGAACAAACGGAGCAAAGGGTCAGTGATATTGAACACAGGATGGGGGAATCCGAAGACCTAGCCCAAGAACACTCCAACTCGCTGGCGGAAGTGCAACGCACAATCTGGTCCTTAAAGGATAGAACCGAGATCCTCGAGAACAAGCAGGACGATCTGGATAATCGCTGCCACCGCAATAACTTGCGCATCCGAGGAGTGCCTTCCTCAATCCCCGACAAGGAGCTACCCGAGTACGTGGGCAATTTCTTCCAGTCGTTGCTGCCGAACCTAGATGACACTTAACTTCTACTTGATCGCACCCACAGACTGCACCCTCGTTGAGGAACCGACTCGGACTCCCCCCGGATGTAATCACAAGAGTCCATTTTTATACCAAAGAGGCCATCTCAGCGATAGGTCGCACACGCGACAATCTATCCTTCCAGGGCTCTCCTCTCCAAATCTTCCAGGACCTCTCCCCCCTGACCCTGCAGAAGCGCAGAGTGCTGCGCCCACTCACGCTCTTCCTACGGACCAGCAGATCCGCTACCAGTGGCTCTTTCCGACAGCCTTACAATTCTCGCACAATGGCACCCCACGAACCATCAGCCATCTCGACGATGCAGCATCAATCTTACGTCCTTGCTCCCTGGGGGCGCGGGGTCCTCTTCCCCTGGCCGAAAGAGTCCCGATCTGGGCACAGCTTCCCCTAGGCCTGGGTACACCCCTGCACAAGAGTGCAGAGAAGCCGTAAGCCTAAATGTAGATCAGCAGAATGCCTGATGAACACATGACACTGGAACCCTGCTTGCCTAAGCTTGCTGCGGGCCCCATGCGGTCCATGCCCTCCTCCAGGGTGGATGTCATTGCTTTACCCTTGGCGTGAAATTCAACTACGTTGGCTGACGACAGCCTGGGTGGCTGGGGGATGTACTGATACTTCAAAACCGGTCCCCCTGGTCGCAATTCTGGCCCCCTGTTGGAGGCCTATGTTAAAAGTTTGTACCTCCCGTTGGAGGCTATTTGAAAAACCTCAGCCTGAGGAGAACCCAAAGCAGCTTACCTCGCACGACTATAGCTGACTTGACTTTCCCCTCTAACCCCCCTCTCGCGGCAAGGGAGCTCGAAGAGCAAGTCCCCACATTTAAAACTGAAGTTCACCACCCTAAATGGCAGGGGCCCAAATTCCCCTCTGAAAAGGAAAGCCATCCTGCAAAGGCTACAGGACGACGAAGCCTCAGTAGCTTTCCTGCAAGAAACTCACCTGATCCTGGTGGACTTCTCCCGCCTGCGCAGCAGACTTTTTCCTCTACAATTCCTATCTTCCAACGGCACCAAGAAGGGAGGCACCACCATTCTTTTCGCAAAAGACCTGAATCCCCAGGTTTTAGACACTACGATGCCGGGAGGGTCGTTTCATCGCAATCAAATGCATCATCCTTAGCCAACTCTATACGCTCATCTCAGTTTACGCTCCGAATGAGCATCAGGAAGGGTTCTATCGGGATTTAGAGGAGTCCCTCCTCCCATTCATTGAGTGGCAGGTCGTTATTGGAGGAGACTATAACGGAGCTCAAGACCCTCTCAAGGATAGATCGCACCCACCTTCATCCAGGGACCTGAAATTGGGAAAAGACCTGCTCCACCTTTCCCAAACGCTAAATGTCGTTGACACCTGGAGAGTGTTATTCGCAGAAGAGAAAAACGTCACCTTCTATTCATATGTATACCGCACCTTCTCTAGAATTGATTTACTGCTGGCCTCCCTCCAGATCCTGGCCTTTACGGACAATGTCACCATTGGCTCCTGGATCCTCTCAGTCCACGCCCCAGTGTTACTGATCCTGCGAGCTCACAACCCAGATCCCCCCCCTCACCGCCGATGGAACTTATATGACCCTATCCCGGGTGACATGGCAGTGAGGGATTCCATCGCCAGAACAATAAAAAACTTTTTCATGGAAAACCGCGATGTGGACACCTCCCCAGCCAACACCTGGGATGCCATGAGGGCGGTGCTCAGAGGGGAACTGATCACCCAAGGGGCAGCCTTCCATAAACGAAAACAGGCGACCTGCGCCCTCCTGGAAGCTGAAGTCTGCGAAGCGGAAGCCACTCACAAGTGGAAGGGCTGGTCCCCGAGATCTTATAGGGCCCTGCAGGTGGCAAGAAAAAGGCTGGAGGGGCACTATGCCGATGCCACGGCAAATCTACTGACCAGAAAAAAACAATGGTGCTATGTCAATAACAACAAAGCTAACAAGCTGCTGGTAAACAAGCTGGCTAAAGTGAAGAAAAGAAATACCATCCTGGGCCTCCGTGACCCACAGGGGGTGCTCCAATTCGCGGAACACGAGAAGCTACACCTGGCGGTAGCCCACCAATCGGAAATAATGACGGCAGTCCCGAGGAACCTAAACGAACAGCTGTCCTACATCCAAGAGGCAGCTCTCCCACTCCTGACGCCCGTGGCGGCGAGAGAAGGACTCGAAGTGCCCATCACTAGTTAGGAAGTCGAGGAAGCCATAAAAAGCTTGAAAGCCAGGGCCCCAGTTCTCCACCCGATTCTACAAACTCTTCCGTCCTCAACTAGTGGCCCCTCTAACTCGTCTCTTCAACTCATTTGCTGCCACTGGGAATGTCACTCCAACTATGCAGGAGTCCTCATCCTCAAGCCCGGAAAAGATCCCAAGGACAATAGTTCGTACAGACCCATCTCTCTATTAAACCTGGACGCCAACATATACTCTAAGATTCTGGCCAACCGCCTTGCACCTATTCTTCCGAGCATTATAGACCCAGATCAGACTGGGTTCTTAACCCACAGGTCGACAAAAGACAACATCCGCAGAGCACTAGACCTAATAGAGGTCACCAATCAGGAAGCGCAACAACTCGCCCTGCTGGCTCTGGATGCAACCAAAGCCTTTGACAAGGTGAATTGGACTTATCTACGCCTTACCCTCGAGGCCTTCAGCTTTGGCCTGACCTTCAAGAAAATGGTCCTAGCTAATTATCAATCCCCCAAGACCCAATTGAGAGTCAACGGCCTCTTGTCAGACCCAATCCCTCTTACGTGTGGAACGAGACAAGGATCCCCATTGTCGCCCCTACTCTTTGCTTTGGCCATGGAACCCCTGGCCCAACATGTCTGCCGAAACCCTCAGATCATTGTCCCACAGATAGGCCCCGCCCAACATAAGATTGCTCTCTACGCAGCCGATGTGTTGCTGACCATCACGGACATTAAGGCTTCCATGAGAGCGGCACTGACCGAAATTTATAGTTCCGGGATGGTAGCAGGTTTTGCCATCAATTTTTGAAAATCAGTAGCCCTGGGTGTGGGGCTGGGCCCAGGCGAAAGGAAAGCCCTAGAGAAGCAAAGCCCATTCCAATGGAGTGTCAAATCTATCCCATACTTGGGGGACCAGATCCCCGCCCATCCAACAAAAGTTTACCAGACAAACATCCCCCCCTCTTCGAAGAAATGGAGAAGGATATCAACCGCAGGCAGTCGCAAGAGATCCTACTTTTGGGCCGCATTACGGCATGGAAAATGAACCTCCTCCCACGGTTCCTTTACGCCTGCTCCTCCCTTCCCGCCTCAATCCCGCTCCCCCCCCCCCTGCAGTGGCTTCAAAGGAAAATTAATGACTTTATCTGGAAGGGCAAGAAAGCACGGATCCCCCGAAGAACCATGATGGGCAGTACGAAATCGGGAGGACTGGGGCTTCCAGACCTCCGCAAATATCAAATAGCAGCACAGCTGGCCCACTTTCAAGCAAGGGGAATCGCTACAGGGCGCCGAAATGGGTGGAGATCGAGCAATCCCACCTCTCTCTCCCCTTCCGCTTTCTCCCATTTATTCCCTCCGCGCTGCGCCAAGCTTGGCCAGGCGTGCTGTCCTCCACGAAACAATCGATGAAGGCCTAGGATTGGGCCCGCAGACATAGAGGTATCCCAGGGGGCCCGAGTACATTCTCCCCAATCTTCCTTAACCCAGCTTTCTCCCCGGGCTCCTGCCCAACTTTAGGAACTGGGTGGCAGGAGGCCTCGAATCGCTGGGGTAGCTCTCTTCGAAGGGGACGCCCCTCTCACCTTCGAGCAATGCAAAATAACCTTCCAATTTGCGGAAACAGATAGGTTCACCAACGCCCAATTGAGGCACTGGTGCTCCCGCCCTCAGACCCAAGCGGCAGCAACACGAGCCCCCGCCCCACTAGAGCTTACAGTAAATGACCTGCCAGCCAGAGGGAAGATCTCGGCCCTCTATAAACTACTGCAGGAGGACCCTTTCGGCACTAAGCCCTCCTATATGACCCAATGGGAGGCAGACCTGAGTCACGCTATAGAGGACATCTGGTCGAGAACAAGCACAGCCTCCACCTGCATCACTAAACGGGAATGCGCCCACAAATTGCTTCTGCGCTGGTACTACCTCCTCTCCCCCTCTGCCTCCACCACTTTCAGCAGGCATTGGACCCACACAGCTGGCGCCTCTGCATCCTCCCAGGATCCTATCTCCACATGTGGTGGACATGCCCTAAGGTAAGGGAGTTCTGGTCCCAATGCCTTGCCACAATAAAGGATATTACCCAAGTGACAATACCGCTGGCCCCCGAGCACGTCCTCCTGGGGATCCCGATCCCAGACTCTTACCCGAGAACAGGCAGGAAGGCAGCATTAATAGCCCAACTCATGCTGGTGGCCAAAATCACGGTGGCACGCACCTGGAAATCCGCAGAAGGCCCCCTGATGGCCCTCTGGTGGGTTAAAATTTGGGACTTTCTAATATCCGAAAAGGTCATGGCAGCCAAAGGGGCCCTGCTCCATCGTTTTACGAACATTTGGGCACCGCTGTTAGACTATGACCAGAACTACCCGGCCTGACATTCGAATTTAGCTGTGCTGTATTCTGCATCGTTTTACCTGAGGTACCTGACATTCGAATTTAGCTGTGCTGTATTCTGCATTGTTTTACCTGAGGTACCTGACATTCAAACTTAGCTGTGCTGTATTCTGCATTGTTTTACCTGAGGTGCCTGACATTCGAATTTAGCTGTGCTGTATTCTGCATTGTTTTACCTGAGGTGCCTGACATTCGAATTTAGCTGTGCTGTATTCTGCATTGTTTTACCTGAGGTGCCTGACATTCGAATTTAGCTGCGCTATACCTGCACTGCTCTACCCGATGTGCCTAATGTTAGATTTAAGTTGCGCTGCATTCCTGCACTGCTTTACCTTGATGTAACTGACATCTGTTGTTAACGTCAGTGCCCTCTGTACTACATAGCCTTAGAGCCAGCCGACCCAGCCTGCTGTACTCCGCTCTGCCCACGTAGTGACGGCTACATTGGCCTGGTGCCCTACTCCACTCTACTCTGGTACCATGTTACCACGCTCACCTGCTCTAAACCTCCTCTTCCCGCCATCAGAAGCACTCCTCGTACTGGGGCTATCCACCTGCGTGCCTTACGCATCACCCCCTCGCATATTGGCAACCACCATTTTGTACACTGCAACCATGGCTCCTACCTACAGACATGTTGACACTTGCACTAACGCTGCTCCCCAGCATCCCAATATCTACCTCAATGCACCAGCCCTATGGCTTGACCACTTCACTAAACAACCTATGCCCAATCAACCTTGCGCCACCACCTTAAGAAACCTAAGACTAGGTTCTGGATTTATGGGCAAGAAGGGTCACCCCTTGTACCCTAACGTATCTCAGAAAACTATGGAGCCCAGCTTGTCCCCACAAACCCTTACCTCACCTACGCCTCAAGGCCCACAGACTAACCTTGCCGCCTCAGGCAACACCAGTCAGATTAAGGCTAAACCCAGCAACGTTGGCCTGATTAAGGCCGCCATGATTAACGCTCGGTCCCTAGCAGCCCACGCCTTGGACATTGCAGATCTCATCAAGACTCAGGAGCTTGACTTCATCGCCATCTCCGAAACTTGGCTGCACCCCGCCTCTGGCCCAGATCTTTCACTGGCCATCCCACCAAATTATGCCATTACCAGATGCGACTGCACCACCAGAGGTGGAGGTATCGCATTCATCTACAAAAACTCACTAGGATTTAGAACTCTACCGAGTATTAAGTTGGAAACCGCAGAGCTACTCTCAGTCAAACTCACACTATCGGCCAACCAAACGGCCACTATCCATTTAATTTACAGACCCCCTGGTCCCCCCACCTCCTTTGTGGATGATATTGCCACTCTAGTACTTGACAAAGCAAAAACAAACTCTCAAATGATCATCCTTGGTGACCTTAATTTAGGTTACCAAGACCCTAACGACCCGGCGGCACTCGATCTTGCCAACACCTTAACAGATTTAGGTTTCTCTCACCACATACAAAAACCTACCCACAATAAAGGACGAGCCTTAGACTGGCTCAGCGACACCAACTGCAACATCCGCCTTCTCTCCAGCGCTCCTTGCGTTTGGTCGGATCACCACATCATCATCTTCAGCATTGACGCAGTCTCACTACCAGCTCTTCTTGTCGCCCCAGCCACCCTTACCAGAAACAAAAAGAACATAACCACAGAAAAGATGCTCCCTCTCATCCTCCCCATCCTCAATAATGCCACCGACTCCTGCTCTGACCCTACTATCTTAGCCAACATCTACAACCAGTCAGTTCTCACAGCTATAGATTCCATTGCCCCACTTAAACTCAGAAGACCCAAACAACACGCGCACCTAAACTCGTGGTTCACACCGCAACTCAGAGTGCTACGTAAAGAGAAACGTAATGCAGAGTCACGCTGGAAAAGTCACCATTCTGACACACACAAGGACAGCCTCATACTAGCCACCCTTAATTATAAAGAAGCTCTTCACCAGGCCAAAAAAGACTCATATAATAACCGCATTGCTTCAGCACAATCGAACACCAAGGAATTATTTAAAATTCTTAAGGAACTCGAGTCACCGGTAGCCCCCCCTGATTCCTGTCCTAAAGATAGCAACTGGTGCACTAACATCCAGACAGCACTCCTAGGTAAAATTGCCACCCTTCAAACTAAAATCAGAGATAAACAAATGTCACTACAATTGGACCAACCACTGTTCACATCTACAACTAGCACCCAACGCCAACCTAACCCATCAGTTAAACCATTCACCTTCTCCCCTCTTACTATCCGTGAAGTAGAAGGAATCATAAACAACCTTAAACCGTCCAACTGCCAAGACGACCCTTGCCCAGCACCCATCATTAAGGAAGCCTCGCACCACCTTGCCCCTTTCATTGCATCGTTCATAAATGCCTCTTTCAAAACGGGTATAGTCCCTGACAACCTCAAGGATGTGTGGGTAATCCCACTACTCAAAAAACCATCCCTTGACCCTAACATCCCAACTAACTTCAGACCAATCACCACAGTCCCGTTCGTGCTTAAGATTCTTGATCGTGCATCTTACCTGCAGATCCAAGACTACCTTGAGTCCAACAAACTCCTGGGGCTAAGACAATCAGGCTTCCGCCCGAAACATGGCACCGAATCAGCCCTGATCGACCTGAAAACTCAGATGGAGACACTAAAGGACGACGGGAAGCTTGCGCTACTCCTTCTCCTTGATCTCTCTGCAGCATTCGATCTGGTCAACCACCAAATACTTTGCCAACATCTCAAATCCGCTGCTCACTTTTCTGACTCTGCTAATGCCTGGATCCATTCATTCCGCAGCAACAGATCTAAGCGGGTATTCTCGCCCTTAGCATTATTCTCACCCTCAGCATCGGCAGACCCCTCTCCCATCCCCTGCGGCATCCCTCAAGGCTCTTGTGAATCGCCTACATGTGCTTGACTATCTGGGTGTATCTTACACTAACTACGCGGACGACACCCAGATACGCATTCCCATTACTGGTGATTATACAGCCGACACCAAAGCCCTGAACGATGTCTACCTGGTCATTCAAGCATGGATGGCTCAACATGAGCTTTGCCTCAACGACGATAAGACAGAGCTCTTACTACTAGGATCCACTTATCGTCTTAACAAACTTAACCACGCCTATAAGTCCTTCATGATTGACGGCAATGTCATTAAGGTCTCCAAAGACACCAAAACTTTAGCCGTTTATCTGGACTCTACCCTCTCTCTGAACAGACAAACAAATGCTTTCAGGTCGGCCTCCGCTTACACATGTAAACTCACCGCCTGCAGACCATTTCTAAACACTCACAACCGCACCACATTGGCCAGAACACTCATCATGTCCAAAATAGATTACTGTAGCGCTCTCTACCTAGGGACTAGCCAGACTAACCTCAATAAACTCCAAACTATTGAAAATAATGCCATAATAATAATGCCATAAGTCCCACATCTCTACATTTAGATCTGACCTACGCTGGCTTCCGGTAAAACAAAGAATTGCCCTGAAAACGCTAGCCTTGACCCACAAATGCCCCAACAATGATGCCCCACCCTACCTCACATCGCGTCTTGCACTTCACTCCTCCTCCCGCCCCACTAGATCAGCCAAGGTTCATAGCTTAACCCTGCCTAGATTCAAATTCCAAAAAGCGGGTGGCGTGAGTTTCCCTGTCCTAGCTTCCAAACTGTGGAATACCTTGCCAACCCACATAAGAACTGAACCTTCTTTCCTAATGTTCAAGAACAACGCCAAACCTTGGCTGTTCACCCAGAAAGCTTAAGGTTCCCACTAGCCGGTCCCTATCTGTAACATATCTTATCTGTATCTGTAACTTACCTTATCTGTGTATATAGGCCTCATTGTATGGTTCACTACTTGTATTCTGAATTTATATATTACCAGCAAATCTGGCCCTTTGTATATACTTTGTTGTAACCTGTACTTAAGATTATGTGCCTGGTTGCCCATGGGCCTGGTGCGCTTTACAAATAAACAAAACAAACGGACTTATAAGCCACGCTTAATCGCGAGAGCCCTCCACTTAACCAGCGAACATTCACCGCAAGGCCCGGTCCAGTGATATTGGGTGACAAGACCCATTTGGGGATAACAAGGGTGGGACAAGGGAAATGTCAATTCATATGCATATCGAGAGGTTACAAGCAAATGTTAATGTATATGTTCACCTGTGTGCTGATTTATAAATAAACAAATTTAAAAATACTTTAAAATTACACTGACACATAGGGTGGGTATGATGTATGAAAGGAACTTCCCCCAAATCCTGAGGCACATACGGAGGAACCTGGAGAAATGGAACCCACTCCACATATCATGGTGGGGAAGAATTCGATCGATCAAGATGACCATCCTATCGAGGGTTCTATATCACTTCCAAGCACTCCCCATTAGGGTCCCGAAATCTTTTTTCAAAGCGCTCAACAAGGCAGTCACTTCATTCATATGGAAGGGGAAACCCTCGAGAATTTCAAGAGGGAATATGACTGCACCTATACGGGAAGGGGGGATGGCATTACCACATTTCCAAAAATATTTCCAGGCGGCACAATTTAGGGTGCTGCGGGAGTGGATGGGAGAGGTTCCAACCCTGATTTGGGTGAACCAAGACAGAGCCGTGGCTAGAACCCCATTGGTGGAATTGCTATGGAAAGCAAAACAGCATAGACACCACAATCTCCGTATAAGTGAAATTATGAGGACCACACTGGAGGCATGGCATATACAAACTCAGAAGGGCATTATATCATCCGTGGAGGGCCCCTTTACTCCAATATGTCGAAACCCACAGTTCCCCCCAGGGATGGAGCATTTGAGAAATGGGAACTGGAGGGGTGCACCAAAATAGGGGAAATGTTTGTAGGCAAGGAAATTAGAACATTTGAGGATTGCAGGGCACAGCTACGCCTCACAGAGAGAGACAAACTGAAATATGCTCAACTTAGACACTGGTTTACGACGCCCGAGATTACGAAGGCGGCTACCAGAAATCTTACCCCCTTTGAAACATATGTCATCAATAATACAGGGGCGAATAAATGGGTCTCGACATTGTACTCCTTTATAAAGTCACAGGATGAAGATTTTAAATGGGCGTATATGACCAAGTGCGAGAGCACTCTGCGGAGGCACCAATGAAGCACCAATGGGTGAAGCTCTGGACCCAGATCCCCAAACTGACCCGTTCGGCACAAACAAGGGAAATGTGGGTAAAAATTGTATCCCAGTGGCACTATACCCCTGAAAGACTGCATAAGATATTCCCACAAATGTCTAACCATTGCTGGAGAGGATGTGAGGAGGTGGGAACATGGAGGCACATCTGGTGGGACTGCAAAGGGGTGAAGAACTTTTGGGGAGATGTAAAGGCGGAGATGGGAAAAATGTTCCAGGAGGTGGATCAATGGGGGGTAGGGGTATGGCTTTTGGGAATGAAAGATAAAACAACTAGCAAATATAAAAATCCAGAATCAGGGCGGAGGCACTCAAAGACCCCCTTTTCAGGGAAGGCATAAGAGAAGAGATAGCTAACTACTTTGAGACGAACACGGGCAGTGTAGACTCAGCGGGCACATTGTGGGAGGCCTTTAAAGTTGTGATAAGAGGGGCGGCCATAGCGAAATCCAAAGGATTACAGGGAGGGATTTTGGCAGACCTACAGGAAGTTGAAAGTGAGCTGGAAAAAGCACTCAGAAAGCAAAACGAAACCAATCAAGACAGCGATCTGATAGTAAGATTACAGCAAAAATGCGCAGCACACTGGGAAAGATTGTGCAACCTCAACTATAGAAAATATATAGAGAGGCAGCATGCCTGCGGAGACAAACCAGGGCGGATTCTGGCATGGCTGTATAAAAATGAGACTCCTAGACCCTCGATAAGATCGATAGTAGATGAAGACGGAAGGGTCGTAGATACCCAAGAGGGAATTAATCAGGAGTTTGTAAACTATTATGGCCTGCTATATGGGGATGCTGAAGAGGGCAATCGCGCGACAATAGCGGAAACGTTAGAAGACATAGGATTGCCGCAGATTAGTGCAAAGGAAAGGGAGGCGATGGATGCGCCGATCACTTTGGAGGAGTTGGAGGAAGTGGTGAGACAGCTGCCAACTAGTAAAACCCCAAGGGCTGACGGACTCCCAAGTGAGTTTTGTAAAATATTCAAAGATGAGGTGCTCCACCTTTGTTAGATATGTTAAATGAGGCGTATGAGTTAGGCAGACTGCCGGAGTCGCTCAGAGAAGCGATAATAATACCACTTCCCAAACCGAACAAGCCGACACATAGCTGCAGCTCTTACAGGCCCCTGTCGATGTTAAATCAAGATAGTAAAATCTTGACTGCTGTCCTAGCCATTAGATTGAGGAGAGTTATAAGTCAATTGATACACCCGGACCAGACAGGCTATGTCCCTATTAGGAATATTTCTAACAATCTTAGAAGGCTCCACAGAATCATTGAATATGGAAACGAAAGCGAGGTTGAACTTGCAGTTGTGTCATTGGACGCAATAAAGGCCTTTGACTCTGTTAGATGGCCATGGCTGCTGGCGTCCCTGGCTGGCTATGGGATAGGACCGGGGTATCTACACTGGGCCAAGATATTGTACAGCAAACCACTGGCTAGAGTCAGAACGGGGCCAGTGGTATCGGAAAGATGGAAGCTGCAGAGGGGAACCAGACAGGGTTGTCCATGGTGCCCTATGCTCTATATATTAGCTTTGGAACCCCTGGCGATTTACTTAAGGCAGCAATATGACACGATAGGCATCCCAGTGGGTGGGACACAACACTTGATATCATTATATGCAGATGATATATTACTGTATTTGAGATATCCAGAAGAAAACCTCCAATACGTCTTGGAGGTGATGAGTAGATATGCAGAGATGTCAGGAATTGCGGTGAACCCCCATAAATCCAGCATGTTCCCAATGGATGGATATAAAGGAATTCCCTTAAAACGATTACCAAGGCTACAAGTGCCATGGGCTACCAGTACATTCCGCTACCTGGGAATAGATATATACCATACGGTAGAGGAAGAGCATATCCGCAACACAGAAGTGGTGATTACTAAAATAGAGAGATGTATGCGGTTTTGGGTTAAACTTCCCTTGGCAATGGTGGGTCGGGTCCAATGTTGAAGATGGTGGTTCTGCCTCGGCTCTTACACTACTTCGGGAATATCCTGTTTCTGATACCCAAGAATTTTTTTTGTAAACTGGCTGGTATATGCAGGGACTTTTTATGGCACGGGATGCAGAACAGAGTGACCCTCTGGAAGTTACAGAACACCTATGAGAAAGAGGGTATAAAATTGCCTAATTATGAAGTTTACTATGTTGCCAGTCAGCTACAATATGTGGCTAAATGGCTCTCAGAAGATGTGACCACGGAGACCAAACTGTTTAGACAAGACTGTGCCCCATTCTATCTGAAGGAGATAATATGGCTACCCCAAGCTGTATTAGAAGGACGCCCCAAAATGTTGTCACTGGGATGGAAGATGTGGCGTAGGGCATGTCAACTGATGGAAAATCCGTCCCCGTGCTCCCCCGAGATACCGCTAGTGGCACTGGCGGGCGGGGAAGAGCAATTGAGGATGATAATTAGGAATCATTGGGAAGTGGTGGTGTAGTTACAATGGGAGACATCTGGCGTGAAGGCACTATAATAGACTTCAAGGAGTTGGGGGCGGAGACTGGGCTACATACTGGCCACTATATCACATACCATAGATTGGTGTGGATGATTAAGAGAACATGGTCAGAATTGGTTCTTGAGGAAGAACCAGACGCCACTATAGACGTGACATACGACATAGCAGAGGGAGGGCACGAGATATCTCGGATCTACGAGACGATGATGTCTAAAGTGGGTAAGGAGGTAGTACAACTAAGACTAGACTGGAGAACGAAGTGGGGGCCCCAAAGGATGACGGAATGTGGGAACGAGTTCAGGGATATCATAAAAAGGTGTCAAGAAATGCAAGATTTCAGCAGATGCAATTGTACATTACGCACAGGGCGTACCTGACACCCCAGAGGATAGCCAAATTTAAAAATGCAGGACGGCAGGCATGCCCTAGATGCGATGAAGAGAATGCGGGCATGGTGCATATGTTCTGCTCCTGCCCGGTCATTGGGCGCTTTTGGAGTGAGATTGCACATAAATTAGTGGGAGAAGGCATCAAGATGGTGGTGGATAATGTATGGGCCTGTCTGCTAGGGGGGTTCCCTAGGCCAAGGACATGCAAGCATATGAGCAAGCTAAAAGACCTGGCATATGCGCTTGCGAAAAGAAGAATTGCTATGGGGTGGAAGACATGCCACAAGCCTCGACTGGAGATATGGTGGAAGGATTTGCAGAAATGGGCGGAGGCAGAAACCATGGCATGGCAAGAGGCCAGTAGAGCTGGGGGGGAGGAGGAAACAGAGACCTTTATGGCCTGGAAACTGTTGATAGCGGAACTATTTGGGTCGGTGGTGGACTCAAGAGACCTCACGGATAGTGACCCCCATCACAGGATGCAGAACAAGATACTAATTAAAGTGGGCTTGTAACGGGGGGAGGGAAGGGGTAGCAGTGAGCGCGACTGAATAACGCATAATGGATATGTTATTGTATGCACTGCAAGTTTGGTTTGTATTGTTTGTTTGAAGAAATCAATAAAACAAAATAAAAAATAAAAATAAAAAGCCACAATGGAGAAGTGAGGTGGGACTGCTCATAGCGGCATGGACTACAATCGCCCAAAACTGGAAGAAGAAAGTTTCCCCTCTGATATTTACATGGCTACAGAGGGTATGGGCACAAATGACAATGGAAAATATAACCCATACCATTCAAGGAACGGGCGGCACATTTGAAAAGGAATGGGGAACAGTAGAGGACTACCTCCAGTCAGATTACATGGAACAGTGGTGTCCACATAAAATAAGAATTACGGACATATTTTGTGGATGAGTAGCTCACCTACAAGATGAAGATATTGCCTGGGGGGAGTGGGGAGAGGGAGTTGGGGGGGGTGTCGGAAGTGTTGACTATTGTTCCTTGGTTGAAAACAATACATTTAATTTAAAAAAAATACTTTAAAAAAGATTTGTCACCGAGTAAACTAACTTCAAGCACCAAATAAATAAATAAATAATTTAAAAAAAGAGCCATTTAATAGCCAAAACGAAAAATGACAATGACCCAAAAGGGGCCATCCTCTCCCTCTTCAGGATCCATCATATTATTGTAAATATTTTAATAGACATGTTTGTAGTCATTCAACTGAACTATAGAAATAGTAGTTTTCCTATGTCCAGTTTTACTTCGATTAATAACATGTTTTAAATAAAATGTAGGGTACATCCTGAGAGGTTCTTCTGAGAACGTGGATGGACTGACTGAATCTCTTCTGAACACCTTAGCTAAGGCCATTGATGAAATAGCCCCGCTGAAAAATAGGAAGGTTAGTAACCATGTCAAAAATTCCTGGTTTTCAGAGTAATTAAAAAAAACTGAGGGTAGAGAAGAGGAAAACCTTCTACCAATGGTAAAATACGAAGAAGGAAGAGGACAAACTTACCTATCTAGGCACAGCTAATACATTTAAAATGGCAGTCATAAAAGCCAAAAAGGATTCATACGAAGGACGTATCCAAACTGCTCAACAGGACTCGAAGGAAATATTTGCTATTCTCAGGGAATTGGAAAAACCTGATATTAATTATCAGGAATCCATAGTCAAAGATCAGGTGTGGTAGTAAGCAAATACAAGATGCTATGATTGCTTAAACTACTAAAATAAAAAATGGTAGCACCCAATTTTTAAATTCACGAGCTACTGACCCTCATAAGGCGGTCCTAGATTAACCATCCGTTACTCTGCCCGCCATACCCAAGTTTGACTTTAGGAGTATATCAGAGGATGAACTACATACCACTCTGGTTAAACTCAAGCCCTCTGTAAAGGAGATCAATTCCCAGCCACGGCCATTAAGGCTTGCTCAGAACTCCTTATTAGTTCTATAACAAGGATTGTTAATGCCTCATTTAAGGAGGGCAAAGTTCCCACGAGATTGAAGGGCTCTTGGGTCACCCCATTATTGAAAAAATCCAATCTGGATCCTAAAAATGCTTCCAACTACAGGCCGATTTCTAATTCTCTGTTCATTCTAAAGATTATGGACCGAGTAGCCTATGATCAACTATTACGGCATATAAAACACCAAAATATCCTGAACGAAGCACAATCAGAATTCCAGCCAGGTTTAAGCACGGAATCAGCTCTGCTAGAACTAAAGTCGAACATGATGACCAATATTAATGAGGGGAAAACAATGTTATTGATGTCCCTGGATTCATCATCAGCGTTCAATTTAGCGGACCACCCTTTTCTATTGGACAGACTACAAAATTTCGCTAATTTTAGTACACTAGCAAAGGACTGGATGCAGTCCTTTTTGGGGTTGAGGACTATGCATGTTTGCAGTAAACAAGCAGAAGCCGAACCCGTTCTGGTCAGCTATGGTGTTCCTCAAGGTGCGGCACTGTCCCCTGTTCTACATAATCTTTTCACAGCCCCCTTCTTTCATCTGCTGGAGGAAAAGAAGATCTGTTTCTCGAATTATGCAGATGATTCCCAATGTCTCATTCCACTCACTGGCGATTATGTGAAGAACGCCAAGACAGTCTCGGAGATATATGATCTCATTCCTGACTGGATGGATAGGAATCGCATGGCACTGAACCATAGTAAAACAGAACTCATGCTGATTGGAACTATACCCAGATTAGCTAAATTTACGACAGAATACAAATAATTTCATATTGCAGATTGTGATATTCCGACAAAAGATAAAATAAAAATCTTAGGTGTAACATTCGACCAGACACTGAGCATGTCAGATCACGTTAAAGACCTGGTGTCAGCCTCAGCCTACTACATCAGGCTGCTTGCACACATCCGTCCTTTTTTATCCAAAACGGGTTGTGAAACCATTGGAAAAGTTGCCCATCTCTCAGCTTAACTTTCATTCCAATTCTGTTGGCCGTCTCAATGACCACCAATCTGGCTTCAGAGCTGCCAGAAGCACGGAAACTGCTCTGCTGAACATCCGTGAGGATCTGCTCGCCAACCTTGACTCTAACAGTCCCTCTGTCCTCATCCGCCTCGATCTCTCTTCTGCCTTCGACATGGTCAATCATACCATCCTGCACAACCGTCTCCATGATAACGTGGGTATCACTGATCAGGCTCTGGCTGACCTCTTTCCTCTCTGATCGACCCTCCCAGATCCAACTTGGTGTCATGAACTAAAGAACATGTCCTTTTTGGACTTCCTGGTCCTTGTCACAAAGGGGCTTGCACTCCATAATACTCCCAACATGGTCGTCCAGCGTGAAACCCCTTTCCCGCTCCACGCGCTGGATGTAACGTATTCTATTAATAGACCACGTCTTTCGTGGCTCCGCGCGCCTCAATGCTATTGCAAAGTAGCGATTCGACGTGTGTCCCGTAGCTCGCGGTATTGTTTCCTTGTACCTGTCTATCTACCCGTTCCTTGCCCCTTCCTTTCCGCCTATTTCCTGGACTCGTGTGCTAGTTGCACCTTTCCTAGTTTCCCGGATTCCTGGACCCGCGTCCCGGAAACTGAACGCACTCTGGAGTCGGAAGAGACTCCGGCAGCCTTGTTCAAAACCAGGTCCGTCCGCAAGAAGGCAGCGACCAAGGACTCCAGCAAAGAACGGACCCAGGTGAGAAGGGGGGAACTCCTTGACATTTTGAGACGCCACCCGACCGAACTCGATAGCGACATGGTAGCCGCTGTTCAGGACCTGATGCGTGGCATGCAAGAACTATCAACCGAGGTCCAAAATCTAAAGGCGGAAAACGCCGCACTCAAACAATTGGTCCTATCCCGGGATTCGGCCACAAAAGAAAGCGTCTTGTAGGGCGGCATTGTTGACAAATACGATGGGTCGGCAAAAACCCTTTGTGGATTCCTGGATTCATGTTTGGTCCACTTTACATTTAAGCATTATTACTTTTCGACTCCCAGGGCTAAGGTGGGGTTCATAATTTCCCACCTTTCCGGGAATGCCTTAACCTGGGCTACATCCCTCGTTAACTCCGGCGATGCCCTCCTAGATGACTATGATGGGTTCATACAGGCCCTTAAAAACATGTTTGATCGCCCTGAGCAGGTCTTTAGTGCCCAGGAACGTCTGTTAGACTTTCAGCAGGGTTTCCAGGATATGCTCACTTATGTGACCCGATTCAAACAATTGGCCAAGGAAGCTGATTGGTCTTCTGAGGCGAGTTTTACCCTGTTCAGGAGAGGACTGAATGATGAGATTAAGGATGAGTTGGCCAGAGTGGCTTGACCAAACTCATTCCAGGCATTAATGGACCTTGCCATGCAAATAGACTTCCATATCCAGGAAAGAAAGGCTGTAAAGAAGAAATCCAGGGGAAATCCTTCCAAGGTGTCCTTTGAGAGCACCATCAGAACGGATACAAACCCAGGCTCAGTCACAGAACCAGACCTCATGCAGGTGGGAGCCTTCCGTGGACCCATATCCTCGCAAGAAAGGTTGAGAAGGATTCATACGGGGTTGTGTATGTATTGTGCTTCGGACAAACATTTGGTTAGGGAATGTCCTCTAGCCCCCCCCCCCCTTGGCGTTCGGGAAAACGCCAGCTCCCGATCCTAGATGAAGCAGAGCTTCGGGAGAGAGATGTTTGCTCCACATCAATTCCACCCTTGAACTCTCCTGGACAAAACAAATTGGTCATACTACATGCATTTCTATCACCCTCCAAGAGCAAGACCTATCCCATTTTGGCCTTGGTAGACTGCGGAGCAATGGGGATCTTCATTGATCATGATTGGGTTGCTAGTCACCAGATTCCGTACAAGACACGAAGTACCTTGCAGCCTGTGGAAGCCATCGACGGAAGACCCCTTACTTCAGGGCCCATAAGCCTGCAGACCAAGGAGATCCAGCTCTCAATAAATCACCATCAAGAGTTGATTAGGTTTGACATCATTAAGTCAGCCCACTAACCCATGGTATTGGGTGTTGCCCTGGTTACAAAAACATAATCGTATATCAACTGGACAGCAGGATCACTATTCCTAGGCTCAGAGTTTTGTATGTCTCACTGCCTATTCCTGGAACTTTCATTAACACCCCCTAAGGAACTGCATAAAGACCAAGAAACACCACTCGTGGTTTCCAATATCATACAAGTCCCTGAGGCCTACCAAGGTTACGCTGATGTGTTTTCGACTGCCATAGTCCAGGCCTTACCCCCACCCACACAGGCCTTAAGACTGCGCAATAGAAACAGAACCCTCAGCAGTGATTCCCTTCGGCAGGATGTTCATCCTTTCTGAACCAGAGAAAAAGGCCCTCAAAGAATACCTGGATACCAACCTTGAAAATGGCACCATAAGACCTTCAAAATCTCCAGCAGGTGCTTCGTTATTCTTTGTTCCCAAAAAGGATACCCAGGAACTCAGACCCTGCCTCGATTATCGTGGCCTAACTCAATGCACCCTCAAAGACCGATACCCACTACCCTAGATTTCAGATATCCTGGAAGCCATAAGAGGCGCGGTAATATTCACCAAATTGGATCTCCGGGGTGCCTATCATTTGATCCGTATCCGGGAAGGAGACGAGTAGAAAACCGCCTTTAGAACACCCTTTGGCCATTACGAATACCTGGTCATGCCATTTGGACTAGCTAATGCCCCGGCAGTCTTCCAACGTTTTATGGATAGGGTGTTCTCTGAGATGTTGTTCCTCTTCATCATTGGATATCTGGATGACATATTGATCTTTTCCAAAGACCCTCAAAAGCATGAAGAACACGTAAAGGCGGCACTACAAAGACTCTGTGAACACCAACTCTTGGCCAAACCTGAAAAATGCTTGTTTCACGTTACCTAGGTTCACTACCTAGGATTTATCCTTAGCCCAGAGGGAATTGGTATGGACCCTTCAAAGGTAAAGGCCATTCTGCATGGCCTGCTCCCACGTCCATGAAACAAGTTCAATCCTTCCTGGGACTTGCCGATTTCTACCGAAAGTTCATATCCACCTTTTCCGAGATTGTTCAACCGATCGTTGCTCTCTTAAAGAAGGACACCCCTTTTATCTGGTCCACACAGCAAGACACAGCGTTCCAGCGTTTGAAGACCGAGTTTACACAAGCTCCTATCTTAGCCCAACCCGACATAAGCCGACCATTTCTAGTGGAAACGGAGGCCTCTAATTACGCCATAGGAGCAGTGTTGAAACAGAAATTAGAAGATAAGCTGGAACACCCCATTGCTTATCTTTCACGAAACCTGACTCCGAGTGAAACACACTACTCTGTCCTGGAAAAGGAACTGTTAGCCATCCGCCAAGCCTTCACTGAATGGCGGCATCTACTTCTGGGAGCTAGACATCCAGTCCAAGTCCGTACGGACCATCTGAATCTTCAGATTCTACAGTCATTGGAATGTAGAAATAGTCGTCAGGCGCGTTGGGCCTACTTTTTTGCCCAGTACCAGTTCCACATCACTCATGTCCCTGGATCACAAAATCTGATTGCTGACGCCTTGTCTCGACGTCCTGACTATGTAACCACTGAAGATAAGGCATATCCTAAGATGTTTTCCCCCACGATCTTCGTAGCTCAAGCAGTCAACCTCCTGGAAGAAATCTGAGCGCAAACCCAATCCTCTGAGTTATGGAAGGATATGTCAAGGAAAAATCAATGGCATCTAACAGCCAAGGAAGGATATTTATTCAAGGACAATGCACTGCTCATTCCTACACAGAAATTACAACAGAAAATAATAAACCTCTGTCATGACACACTTCACTCCAGGCATCGTGGCATCACCAATACCCTCTGTCTTATACAGAGACAGTTCTGGTGGCCTAAGATGAAGACTGACGTACAGCACTACGTCCAAGCTTGCGTTGTCTGTGCTCAAAATAAGCAAGATAACAAGAGACTGGCGGGTCTTCTACTGCAACCAACACTGCCAACTAGGCCATGGGAATTTATTGCTACAGACTTAATTGTGGAACTACCACCATCTCGAGGATACACTACTATCATGGTTACCATAGACTTGTTCACTCATATGGCTCATTTTACTCCCCTCAGTAAACTACCATCCTCCTCCGAACTAGCAGGAATCTTTCTGGAACACATATTCCGCCTGCACGGACTTCCTTCCAAGATCATATCTGGTAGAGGACCTCAATATGTCTCACAATTCTGGAAACATCTCTGTCGAATTCTGGGAATTCAACGTGCCCTCTCTTCAGGGTATCACCCCCAAACCAACGGAGCCACAGAACGTGCGAATCAGACCCTGGAACAGTATCTTCGATGTTTTGCCATCAAGGTCCAGGATGACTGGTCACTCCTGATACCCGTTGCTGAATTCGCCTTCAACAACTCCGAACAAACAGCGCTCAAAACCAGTCCTTTTTATTGTAGTCAAGGGTTCCATCCATCAGTTTTACCCTCTGTTCTTCCTCATTCTACACCGGTACCTACTGTTGATTGACTCCTGGATCGAAACAATCGTCAACATACACCAGGAGGCCAAGGAATACTTAGAGAAGGCCAGATCGCAGACCAAGAGATATGTGGATTCCAAAAGAAGACCAGGCCCCTCTTATGCAGTCGGTGACCAAGTATGGTTTCATCAAAATTACTACCCCGACATCTAAGACCAAACAAATTGCCCCCCGGTACTATGGTCCATTTCCCATCAAGGAAATTATTAACCCCATCTCATACCGGATCAAACTACCAGACTCCTGGAAGAAAATTCATCCAGTTTTTCATACCTCTTTATTGAAACCCTACATTCCATCCTCCTGGAAATCCTGTAGACCTCCTCCTCTGCTGGTCGACAACCAACTGGAATATGAGCTACCCCGGATTTGCGATTCCAGGTATAAACGGGGCCAGCTTCAATACCTGGTTGAATGGAAAGGATACCCTCCTAGTGAAAGAACCTGGGAACCTATTTCTAATATCAAGGCCCCTCGGTTGCTCAGAAGATTTCACCTCATACACCCGGGCAAATCTGGAGGAAAGGGTCTTCGGAGGAGGCATGCTGTCATGAACTACAGAACACGTCCCTTTTGGACTTCCTGGTCCTTGTCACAATGGGGCCTGCACTCCATAATACTCCCAACATGGTCGTCCAGCATGAAACCACTTTCTCGCTCCATGCGCTGGACGTAACGTATTCTATTAATAGACCACGCCTTCCGCGGCTCCGCACGCCTCAATGCTATTGCAAAGTAGCGATTCGACGTGTGTCCCGTAGATCGCGGTATTGTTTCCTTGTACCTGTCCATCTACCCGTTCCTTACCCCTTCCTTTCCTCCTATTTCCTGGACTCATGTGCTAGTTGCACCTTTCCTAGTTTCCCGGATTTCTGGACCCGCGTCCCGGAAACTGAACGCACTCTGGAGTCAGAAGAGACTCGGGCAGGCTTGTTCAAAACCAGGTCCGTCCGCAAGAAGGCAGCGACCAAGGACTCCAGCTAAGAACGAACCCAGGTGAGAAGGGGGGAACTTCTTGACACTTGGGTCCTTCCTATCATCTATCTTCCTCTATACCTGTGGTATTCCCCAAGGGTCTAACCTCTCGCCTGGCTTTTCAACCAATACCTGGCAACTCTCGCCCACTGCATTGCCATTTTCTGCTCAAATTTCCAGTGCTACGCTGATGACACTCAACTCATTTTCAGGCTGCCCTTGGCCACCTCCTCTCCCTCTCTCATCTCTGATTGCCTAACTGCCATTCAAGATTGATGTGTCGCCAATGATCTTTATCTGAATGCCAGCAAGACAGAGATCCTCCTCATCAGCACACCTTCACCATCCTTTCCCCTTACTCTCTGGCCGGCTTCCCTTGGCCCTCCTCCTATTCCCACCTGCGAGGCTAAGAACCTCGGGGTCATCTTTGACTCCACACTTTCCTTCTGCGCCCACATCTCTGATGTCTCTAAAAAGTCAAACTTCCTACTGCACCTCCTCAGAGGTACTCTGCCTTTCCACTCCTTCCCCCAGAAGCTTATGGTCTTCCAAGCTCTGGTTCTCTCTAGGTTGGACCATTGTAACAGCCTCTTTCTAAATCTACCTGCCTCTACTCTCCGCCCTCTGCAACAAATCCAGAACAGGACTGCAAGACTTTTTTTAAACAATTTTTATTATTTTAAACAACCAACACACCAAACAATACAACTTTATAGGACGTTCATAATCAATGTCAAACCAACACATTATACATTCCCGTCCCCCCCCCCACAAACTCAAGCCGTTTCATCAGTGTCATCTATTTGAGCATTTTCGGGGATCTCAGTGCTTGTCGACTCATCTGAGTCTTCTGTTTCATGATTGGCCTGGTGAGGGGTTGCCATTGAGGTCACCAGCTGCTTCCAGGCTATCAGGGGACCCACCTCCTCTGTCCCCCCCCCTGGTGGCAGCTTCAAACCAAACCGCAGTGTCTGCTTCTGCCCATCTCAGGAGGTCCGCCCACAATGTCTCTACTCTAGGCGTATGGGCCGCCTTCCAACACATTGCAATCCTGCGCTTGGCCAGGACATAGGCCAGATCCTTCATTTTGTTGATGTGCTTTAAGTTACGTGGCCGGGGAGATTCCCAAGTATGCATGCCCCAGCAGACCCCACATCTAGCACCATACCCCCCGGCCATTTTCGTCTTTATTTCTTCCCAGAATCTATGCACCTCTGGGCAAGCCCAGAACATGTGCAGCAACCCTGCCTCCTCCTCTCCGCACCTGGGGCATTTCTGTATGGCTGAGCCTCCAAACCTAGCTATTCTACCAGGGGTCAGATAGGCTCTATGGGTGACATACAGCTGGATCTGCTGGAGTCTCGCGTTCCGGGACACCTTTTTGTGGTACCTTTGAACTCTATCCCACTGTCCATCTACCATGGGTTCTCCTATCTCCTCCTCCCAATCCTGCCTCAGCTGGGGTAGCTCGCTCTCTGCCTTCGCCCTTAAGAGCTCATATATCCTAGATATTTCATGTCCACCCTCTGAGATATCATACATCATTTCCAAGGTGGCATCAGGTTCTTCTGCTAGTGCTGTCTCAGGCCACCTTCCCCTTAACTGTTTCAAGAGCCTGATGTATGTAATGTATTGGCCGCTATGCACCCCTGTCTCCTCCTGCAACTTCTGAAATTCCAATACCTCCCCTTCCTGCCACATGTCTCCGAGGGTGGCTAGACCTACCGGTTCCCAGTACCTACGGAGCGCCTCAAACAGTTGGGGGACGTCCCCGCATAGAGCCACTAGCGGGACTTGCTGAGAGAGTGGGTCCGGGTCACCCACCGTTTTCCATGCTCTGCGCCAAACTTTCCAGCCCAGCTCCAATAGTCTCCCCTCCCCACCATCTTGGTTTTATGCATCCACACTGCCTCTCTTAGAAAGTATGGGGCTGAGTCACCCTGCAGAAGCCTGGCTTCCGCCGAGTCCTCCGCAGACAACCATCTGGCCACATACAACAGCTGTCCCACCAAGTAATACAGTTCAAAGTTTGGCAGGTTTTTTCCCCCCCTTATCACAAGTGTTCTGTAGCTTCCACAGGGCCACCCTATTCCTGGACCTGCCCCATATGAAGCCCCTGCACATGCCATGGAGTTTAACAAAAAAGCGTCTGAGGATCAAGTAAGGGACGTTCACAAAAAAGTGCAAGAGTCTGGGCGGACAACCATTTTGAGTAGAGCCGCTCTCCCCATCATGGCCAGCGGTAATCTAGACCAGAACGCCATGCTATTCCTAATGCCCTCAATCGCATTCTCTGTGTTATGTTTGTGCTCTATCTCTATCTTGTGGTAAATGTTCACACCCATATACCTGAATGTCACGGTCTGCCAGGGTATCTGCAGGTCGCGTAGTCTCGCAGATGGGGTGCTCATGTACCCCCCCAAGGGGAGCAAGCTAGACTTCCCGGGGTTCACCAATATGCCCGAGAGGGTGGCATAACGATCCATCACCTCCAGCACATATTGCAGGTTTTCTTCCGGGTGGCGCAAGTAGAGAAGCACATCATCTGCATACAGTGATATCAGGTGTGTGCCCCCTGTCGTACGAATCCCCACCTCCCCGTATTGTTGCCGCAGGCATATTGCTAGCAGCTCTAATGCCAGGATATATAACATGGGTGACCAGGGTCAACCCTGTCTGGTCCCCCTACTGAGTTGCCATTTATCTGAAATTGTGGGTCCAGTTTTAACTCTCGCAATCGGGGGAGCTGTATAACAACTGGACCCATCTAGTATAACCTGGTCCCATTCCGTATCCTTTCAGGGTTGCTTTCAACCACGGCCACCGCACTGAGTCGAAGGCTTTCACTGCGTCCAGCGACACGATAACCATCTCGCCCGAGTCTTCCTTAGTTTGATCAATGATATGGTGCAGCCTCCAGTGGTTATCTGTGATATTTCTGCCGGGGACATAACCCGTTTGGTCTGGGTGTATCAACTTACCAATTACCCACTTTAGCCTGTTGGCTAGCACTGCCGTAAGTATTTTGCTATCCTGGTTAAGCATGGACAAAGGCCTAAAGGACCCGCATTCCACGTCCGGCTTACCTGGTTTTAGGAGCGGGCCGATCACTGCCACGCGGAGGGACGCCGGCAGTTCCCCCCGCTCATAGGCTTTATTAAACATGGCCAGCAGCGGCTGGAGTAGCTCCTGCTTGTATGTTTTATAAAATTCGTTGGCTAACCCATCCGACCCGGGGAGGTGTTGAATCACCGCCTCCAGTTCGTCAGTGGTAATGGGGGCGTCTAAGTCCGCGTGTTCTAGGTCATCCAAGGTGGGCAGCCCCATATCCTCTTTTGTTTCTAGTATTTCCTGGTTCATATCCTCTCCTGTATCCTCATATAAACATCGATAGTACTTAAGGAACAGGACTGCAAGAATTGTCCTTGGCCTCAAGACCTGGGATCGTATCTCTACAGCGCTGAAATCTCTCCATTGGCTCCCAGATTAAATTCAAAACCCTCTGCATTGTCCACAAGGCTTTCTGGGGCCTGGGTCCAAAATACCTTCAGCTATCCCTCCGCAAATACCTACCCTCTCGAGCTCTTTGCTCTTCTACCTCTAACTCCCTCAGGGTCAGTTGTTTTTCAAAGAAACGAGCTGGGGGTATATCTCTGTCTTCGGCTGGGGCCTCCCTCTGGAACAGCCTCCCTGCCACTCTCAAACTTGAGGAGAACCATCTCCGGTTCCGGAAGCAGCTCCAGACCTTCCTCTTTTCTTCTGCCTTCGCTCCCCCTCTCCCCTGCTGATCTGTTCTCTCTTCGCATTGTGCACCTGGCCACCCTCTGTCCTCTGGGCCCAGGTAACTGCTCACCCTGCCACCCTCCCGCACTGCCTCCGGGCCACCCCTTGCACTGGGGTCTATATCTGTACCCATACAGTCCCCCCCTTTTTTTCTTCCTGCATTTATCAGATCTACCCGGTCTGCTGCTTAAACCCAGCACTTGCCAATTGGTGGCTGCACTACCAGTGTTTGTCGCCTTTATTATTTATTTATCATTATTTATGTTTCTCCTTTGCTCCACACTCTTCACTTCTCCCCCCTTCCATGCACTTTCCCCCTCCCCCTCTCCCAAGCACTTACACGTTCTCAATGTCATTGGCCTAGTAAGATTATTTTGTTCTCCCCTGTTCCCCTCCCTTGCCTTGTCGCACTCTGAAACACTTGTGTACGAGCGCGATAGAAATAAAATATCAATATGAGTATCAATTGCCAGAGCTATAATCTCTGCTAAAATCGACTATTGCGGCTCCCTCCTTATTGGAGTGGGAAGAACTGAGCTAACAAAACTCCAAGTGGTGCAGAATAGCACCACCAGAGCAATTATGGGCTTACAAAAGTCCTTGCATGTGTCAGAGTTAAGGAGAAAACTACACTGGTTGCCGATCGCAGAGAGAATTGACTTTAGACTAATGGTCATTACTATCAAATCCTTGACAGACCTTTTCCCGGCTTACATATCCAAAAGACTCAAAACCAATCAAGTGGTACGCAGCTTGCGATCAAATAACGCCAAAATGTTGCACATACCAAAAACCTCTTTGGTGTTAGTAAAATAGGGGGCATTTTGGGTGGCAGCCCCAACTAAGTGGAATGCCCTCCCCATAGCGTTAAGAAATTGCCCTACAGTAGAGATCTTTAAGAGCAAACTCAAAACTCACCGATTTAAATAGAGCAGTTGCTGTTGCTACGTATACCTACGACTGTTTAGCCTAATAGGTTTTGGCACCCGTATGCCCCCGGGACACCTGGTTGCGCCCTACAAATAATATAAAGTAAAGTAAAGGGCAGGAAACCAGAGGGATCTGCAAATTAGTACATTTTTCTTATGGACCACCCAACGTATTATTGCTAATGCGGTCTCGGAAGGTCACTGAAAAAGGTCAGTGGTCACAGAACCTGCTTTGGCATGCCATCTCCTGCAGTGCCCAAAATACAATTTTCAATAAACAAATAAGAATAATAAAAAATTTGAAATGTTGTCCAGGTTCAAAGAAATAGTATGTTATCTATATCTTTGGCTCCATGTAAACACTTTAAACACGTTTCCTAATACTTTAAAAATCATTTTAGGGTCCTGCAGGAGGAGGGAAGACTCTAAGAGGGTCCTGGTCATTTTGACTGTTTGGTGGTGGGGAGTCCAGCAGAGGACTGCAACAAGGAGGATCTACAAAGCCAAACGGAAAATACCTAGTGGCAATGGGAAACACTCTGCACTTCACAGAGAAGCTGGATGATGTCAGACGCCCTGTTGGCACAGCTTGATCTTTGAATCCCTGTATCCCTCCTCGCCCAGGGACCCCTCTGCTGCTCCTTGGATAATTAAAACCAAAATAAGTGATGGGTGGAAGATTTTGAATTAATCTGAACCACTGCTCTGGGCAACCTCCCACACCACCGTTTTTTTAACCTGTCTGCGCCACTGCAAAAGGTGTCCAGCCATATGCAAATCAGTCAGGTACTGCCACCAATGGGAGAAGCCCAGCCCGAAGTGCTATGCCAGGTCCCCTCTGCACAGAAACAGAAGCAACCCCAGACATGCTTCAGCTCCCTGGATAATGGACACTCATTCCCAGACATGTACAAAGAAGGCTACGGGGCTGGGTTTCACAACCTCTTGTGAGCTGACCAATTCCAGTCTGCTTAGGCCACATACTCTGACAGGAGACTGAGTCACTAGGAACCAGGAAGACAATAACATGACATCATAAGGTTTAGGCCAGTATCGATGCATACTATGGAGGAAATCACAGACATTTCCAACATCCACATGGTGAGGCAGAGTGACTTACGCATAAACTTACATTATCGCTTTTGATGTGGTCTAATTTATAATACAAATGTACACTGGCTATTAAACAATGGTGTTAATATATGTAGCAGTTAAAGGAAATAGATTATGCATCTACCACTATTCGGGTGTCAAAAGCAACCGCACTCACCAAGTATTTATTTTTTTGACAACTATCCTTCAGATGTGACTATACAAAAGATGTATTTGTTTCAGTGCACAGCAACCCTGAAATCTGTGTCAAGTAGGCTTCTATGTAAATAATGTCCTACATTATTTTAAGTAATTTTCTTTCGCTTTTTCTTTTACATCTTTATTATTTCTATTAATTGGATATAGGGTGAGGCTGGAACTTCAGAAACATACTATTCTTGTACTGCAACCATTCTGGCAGATGAGGTATGACAAGTGATGAATTATTGAATAATATTACACTTTTCTGGTTATCAATACAGTCTGTAAATTGCAAAGCATTATCTCAACAACCTCTATTTATTCCTCGCAAACTGATGCCACAATTGTAGAAAAACCTCATAAAAACATAATTTGTTACTGAATTATAGACACTTTCACTAACTGTATGAAAGGACTACGTTTTGTTCATAAACATTATCTGCGTGTTTAAAAATGTAATAGCTATTCAAAAAAATGTGAACGCATCATTTAATTAATATGTTTTGCAGGATGATCACACACCAACTCCCGGCGACATCACTGAAGTTTATAAGGTACACTTTTGACTCTGACTTTTTTTTAAATGTTACATATGCACAGTGTTAAATATATGTCCATAATAATGGCAACATTGTAAATAGGTGATTAACTGTATCTTTTTCAACATTTTGAAGCAATATTGTAAGGTGGACAATCATTAGATGAACTGTCTCAAGATTTAGTTTGTGAGATCAATGATTTTAATATTACATTGTTTACCAATCTAATCATTTTCGTTGAATTTGTTATGTTAAAGGAACATACTACTGAAGTGGTCGGAATTGAAGAAACCCATAGCCCTGAGGTATACATAAGATATTTATCCATTTCAAGTTATCAACGTTTATAACATTCATGTAACAGTTTTAAATTTTCAAATGTTTAGAAGTGAAATTGGTTACTTGTAGATTTGTGTATATGAATGTAGCAGTTGAAGAGCAAATTGCAAGTAATATACAGAAGAAAAGGGTAAATAAAGATTTATTTTTAATGTAAATAAGTTGTTTATCAATTATTGTTACGCTTGTTTCTTTTCATCCATCAGAGACATAGGAAGAAGAGGAGCATGAAGAAGCAGACAACAACACAAACTAATGAAGTGGCTTGCCAAACCGATGTCGATGTCAATTGGGAGTAGCTACCTTTTGAAGCTTAGCATGGTTCAATCAAAATTCTAAGCCGTGATGCAGATGTCCAGTGTCCGGAGTTTAAATAGAATGTTACCAGTGACCCATGTAAAGTAACCATGGATCATTGCTACAGCAAAAAATGTTCCTCAAAGATACAGAAATAACAGATGATTTATCCGAATTGCTTGCAGAACCGCTCACACAGTCCACACCCGCTAAAAAAATACAATCTAAGAAAAAGAAAATGTTGACTCTCTCCCCATTACATTTGCAAAAAATTGAAATGTCGCAAACTGAAATAAGTCAAGAAACTTTGCAAGCGGTTGGCGAATGTGCTCTTGATCTGGACTTCACTATTCTGAGTGTTAAGGACTTATCCATTACCATGGAATCGCAAACCACGGTACTGCAGGACGATTGGCTGTTACGCAAGCCAAAATACATTGTATTCGACTGCTGCCTGATTGAGATTATGAAAATGATAAGATGTGATAAAAAATTAAATAGGAGGGTTTGTGGGGGGTCATTGGTTAACTTTACTTGTGTAGTTAAAGGCACAAACCTAAAGATCAAGGGTAACTGTGTACACAACCATAACACATTTGCATGGTCTGTGCAACCTATACTTGGAAAAGTGCCTGCTGGTAATTTACTTTGTTCAGCTGCTTTGCTTTGCGGATCAGCATTCAGCAAAATCTCAAGTTTCTGTACATTTGTGGGACTTGAGTTCCTTAAAAAAAACAATACTACAGCGATCAGAAAATATTATTGTACCCTTTGATTTGCCAGGCATGGACACAGGAAGAAATGTCTTTGGACAATGCTTTACATGGGAAAAGGCTCAGGCTTTCAAGTGATGGACAGTGTGACAGTCCTGGTTTTTCAGCTAAATACTGCACTTACCACTTCCAAGACATAGAAACCAATAAATGTGTGAGTTCAGTCGTTGTGTAAGTCTGAATCTACATATTCGGTTGCAATGGAAAAATACAGGTTCATTAAATCCATTGAACTTCTGCAGTCCAGGGGAATGCAAATAAACCCGATACTCACTGACAGGCATGTGGCAATAGCCAAGGTCATGTGGAAGAAGTTCCCACACACACAGCATCAGTATGAAGTATGGCATGTTGCAAAATACATTTCTAAAAAGGTTACAGCAGCTGGAAAAAAAGTCTACAGAAAACATTTTAAGATGGTCACATTCTATCAGCAGCCATCTTTGGTGGAGCTAAAAAAACTTGTGATGGATCTGTAGATATGCTGGTCAAAAAATGGCGTTCACTGATGCACTATTGTTCAAACAAAAACTCTTGGGCAGAAAACGAAAATGTCTACGAATGTATGTACACATGGAGCATGAGCGTAAGAAAAGGTGGTTGGTGCAAGGCTCTCCTCCTCACACAGCACTCAAGAAGATTGTGTATGACAAAGTGCTTTCAAGAGACATCAGAGGACTCGTCGAATTCTGCCACACTGGAGATTTGGAGGTGCTCCATAATATGTGCCTAAAGTACAGGCCTAAAAGGTTGCATTTTTCAATAGACGTTATGAAGGCCAGAACAAGACTTGCTGTACTTGCAAATAACGAGAACGTTGGTATGGAACAATCAAAAACTGCCAGAACATTCAGTAATCTCTGTTACAACAAGGAGTTTACCAAAAGAAGCAAACAGTGGTTGGCAAAGCCAATCTTACAGCCGATGGATTTTGAACTTGTAAAAGATCTGACATTGAATGTGATGGCCATTCAAATGCATGAACAAAACCTCAGAATAAATTAAACATAATCAGTGCCATTTAACCATGTAAATGTATCCTACTGATAGGTCCTGCAACCAAGATCAATTGGTAAGACAACCCATACCATTATCATGTGACTTAAGCACTATGAGATTAGCGAATGGGTGCTATATCAATACTGCATGCTACACGGCTGAGCTAAAATGCCAAATCTACTAAATGGCGGGGTGATTCCTCTATCCACTTACCTGGCACGAGTTATAGGGTGCTGCATTGTAACGGTTTGCCATGCTAAAGTGGGTAGGCGTGTGGTTTGCTTCGACGCCCGCTTTGCTGCTTCATAGATGGCGATTTCAGTGGCGCTTACAGCAGCTCCACGAACAAAGATGATCTGGCTCGCGTTGGGTAACCCATTTGTTAGCATGGTTACCCCAACGCGAGCTGTCGCCGTAATGACGCAGGGATTCCGGCACTCTATAAAGGAAATCCCCTTCCGGAGAGCCGGCGCTTCTGATTAAAGTTGCTATGCAACTTGTTCCCGGCTCGATACCTTTGTATCTCTTTTTTCTAAAACTTGTTAGCTGCAGAAGTTCCATCTACTTCCTCAATTGTTTTCTGCCTCAGCGCTCGTAACTGAAACCGGACTATTTAATTCTTGTTCCGGTCTTTACAGACCAGTCCGGCTTCTTGTGCGGACGCCTCCTTCCCCTACTTGACCTTGGATCACTTACTGGATATTCTTGGAATTCCCTTGGCTTGGTTATTGATCGAATAACTCTCCTTCTACTACTACCACCCGGCAAACATTCAGATTTGCTTGCTGTTGTCCTCCTCCTTCAAATGAACTCGGAACGTTACTGGATTTTTTCCTAAGAAGGCCGCTGTGCTCTATAACGGCTTATCAGAAGGGTTTAAGGATACACTTACTAGTGTTCCCGTAATACCCATTGGTTTTCCTGAAATATTGGATCTGGTTCTGCAGATCGATGCCAGGTGTGCTGAAAGAATGGGGGAACGAAAGACCAACATCCCGACTAATGTTAATCTTCCGGATACTGCGCTAGGGCATACCGATCCCGAACCTATGCAATTTGGGACGATACATGGCCCGTTGTCTAATGCCGTGAGAGAACATCGCCGTAAGGCGAACTTATGTTTGTACTGTGGCTCTGCTGACCATTTGCTACGCAATTGCCCCAAAAAGACGGTTAGGAAGTCAGGAAACTACAAAGCCCATCAGTAAAAGGAGTCCTCCTGCCGAGTAGTTGCCCTTTGGACTCCCAATTAGTCCGTGATCTGTCACTGATTTACTTGCCCGTAACATTTGTGGACAGCTGTGAGATTCCCATTAATTTGCCTGTGTCGTTATTGACTCAGGTGCCACTGGCAAATACATGGACTTACGGTTTGCTCAACAAGCAGGGATTCCTATACTGCCCAAAAGCAAGCCTGAGGTTGTTAATGCAGTCGATGGCACCACACTCATATCCGGTTTGGAAACGGAACAAACTGAGCTTCTTCACTTATCCACCAGGTCTGGACATCATGAGCAAATTGCTTTTGACCTCATAACAACACCGCAATATGGTGTTATACTAGGTCTACCTTGGTTGCAAGCTCACAATCCTTAAATCAATTTGGTGACACAGGAGGTGGTCTTCCTTTCTGACTTTTGTGGTTCTCACTGTCTTAACGGTTTTTCCAGCCCAAAATCTCCCTCTATGGCCATACTCGTTTCACTCTCTGCAGTAGGGGCCGTTATCAAGAACACTGATAAGAACACGGATACCAGAATACCGGATGTATACCTGGAATAATCTGATGTATTTGATAAAAAAAGGCTGAACAACTACCTCCCCAACGCCCATATGATTGCCCCATTGACTTGGTCCCGGGTTCTAAAGTCCCTTCTGGTCGGGTATACTCCCTTACACTTAAGGAGGATGAGTTACTCAAAGAATACATCCAAGATTATTTGGCTCATGGGTTCATCTGGCCTTCTAAGTCGCCTGCTGCCTCTCCGCTGTTTTTTGTACCCAAGAAGGGGGGCGATCCGAGGGCTTGTATCGACTACAGAGCACTCAATGCTATCCCCAACAAGAATCAATATCCTTTGCCACTTATCTCTGTCCTGTTGGACCAGTTGGGTTCCTCTGTAATTTTTTCCAAAATAGATCTCAGAGGGTCTTACAATCTGATCCGTATACGAGACGGCGATGAGTGGAAACTGGCGTTTAAGACGCTACGGTTTATTTGAATACTTGGTAATGCCCTTCGGGCTATGCAATGCACCTGCCACGTTCCAGTTCTTCATGAACAATGTTTTCTGGGATATGTTGTGTATTTGGACGACATCCTAATTTATTTTCAGTCCTATGAACAGCATATCGAGAACGTCCGTTCAGTCCTAAAAAGATCGGGAGACAACAATCTATATTCCAAGCCAGAAAAGTGCATTGTTAATACCAATGCTGTTGAATTCTTGGGTTATGATCTAACGGACCAGGGTGTAAAAATGAACAACTCCAAAGGTAAAGCTGTACTGGAATGGCCCATCACGACTTTTTGTCAAATCGTTGAGTCCTTTTTGGGTTTTGCTAATTTTTATTTAAGATTTGTTCATTCCTTTTCCTCCATTGCTTTCCCTTTGACTTCGCTTACAAGCACTAAATCTCCTTTTATTTGGACCCCGGCAGCCCAACAAGCCTTTGATGCCCTTAAATCGGCTTTTACCACTGCTCCGGTGTTGCAGCATCCTGATACTCTGCAACCGTTTGTGGTCAAGGCTGACATTTCAGGCGTCGCAGTGGGTGCTGTCTTATCTCGGAAGTGCTAGGGTACAGGCCGAATTGATACGGTTGCCTTCTTCTCCCGGAAGCTGACTCCTTCCGAGAGGAACTACACCATCACTGAATGTGAACTGTTGGCAATCAAGGCTGCCTTTGTGGAGTGGAGGTACCATCTACTAGGGGCGCGACACATGATTGCTGTGTATACCAATCCCTGTAACCTGTTAGCACTCAAAAACATGAAATGCTTGTCTGCCCGGCAGGCTCGTTGATATTCTTTTTTTTCTTTGTTTGATTTTGTTATCACCTATAGGCCAGCCACCCATCACTCTAAAGCTGATGCGCTCTCTCTCGTTTAGGTGTCCCTGTGGAGGTGCCCAGAGAGGACCAGTACTTCTTGCTGCCGCATCAGATGGCCTGCGGCTGCACACCACAGTCTTCGCTTAGGGAACAGGTCCAGGCTGGGTCTTCAATTCTCTGCAAGTACTCACAGACTTGAAAGCCTATATCATAAATGGGCTTCCTTACATACAGAGAAAAATCTATATTCCATCTGCAGAAACTAGAAGGAGTGCGCTCCAGTGGTGCCATGACTCACAGGTGGCGGTACATCCAGGCAGGCAAAAGACGCTGGATCTACTGAGGAGATGATGTTGGTGGCCCTCTATGTCATGTAATGTGTCAGGATTCTAGGTTTAGGCACACGGAGAGGGAGAATCAGGGCGTGAACTAAACTTCCCAGCAGGCAGTGGGTCATCATGTAGTTCGAGGAAGTGTTTGCGCATCTAATCAGGTGCACCATCAAGAGCCTTCTTAACTGCCAACCGCCCGGCACCTGATGCAGATAATGTATGGACGGCACGGGCGGCGGCGTTTGCAGCGCTAGAAGGGAGCCGAAGGACTGCTGACGGGAGTATTGCGGCAGAGCTCATTCTACTAAACCCGTGCGAATGCAGGATTTTCCTGAGCCTCCTACGGTGAGCGTGGGCAGCTGCTTTAGAAGGGTGATGTTGCCGGGCGCCTCGTTGCATTCGGTTGGCGTGCGTCGCAGCTCCTGATTCCCCGGACCGCGACGGTGAGATCGTCAGACTGGTTGATCTCCTGCATCATTTTCACAAGTCCGGAGTGTCCCCTAAGGCCTCTGGACACTGAGATAAGTGGCATTATTTAATGTTTTAGAATGTTTGATATTAAGTGCATAGGAAACATGGAAACACACAGACTCTCTTGCCTTCATTTTTCCCTTCCTGTATGGGAGTGTTCTGAGTTACTGAACTGGGCCTTATTTCCATTATGAACAGAAGGTGCACAATCAGTCAAGGAGAGTTGGCTTACACCCACTTTATGTTTTATTATTTGTTGCTTACGCTTGCCCAGGAGGCCATGTGTGTTTGTTTTCTCATCTAAGGGAATATCCCCTTTGTTTTGTGCCATCACGCTTGCAATTCATGTACAGTCCAATGCTAATGTTTTGTATATGTTATGTGCCAGAAAATAACCTACATGTGGCATGTGTTCTTTATGTGAACTAATACAGCATACTAGGGCATTTAGGTCTACAGGAGGTCAGGAATAAGGTGTAGCCTTGTGTATAGGAGAGCAGGTCAACTGTTATGTTGCTCATATGGTAACGTTGTGTAGGTAGATATATGTATGTTTTCTTCCCTTCCTTTTCTTTGTCTTTCCATCCCCTTTCCCTAACTCCGTCTCCCCCCCATGGCTGCCACGTGCTTACCTGTGTAAATACAATTCAGGTGCCTGTGCCAACCACGGTGGGAGGGTCGATCATTTTGGCTTCTGTGGTTCAGGAGAGGGGATTGATACCCCAACCCCTCAGTAGTCTTGACAGAATTATCTGCCCCCCATTGGGGATATTGAACCACCCAGGCCAAAATGGAAAACCCTCCCTCGTTAGCAGATGTGGTAAAAGTGTTACAGGAGATTCAGTTGGAGTTAGTACAGGTTAGACAGGAATAGGGTACGTTAAAAACTCAGGTGCAGGGGCTGGTAGCTCAAAAGACCATTGGAGGAAGCCAGAACTTCTACTGGAATCCCGAAGGTTCCAGCACCCACGGTGATTGTCCAACCGTCTAGTAGTGTTCCATCAGGGCCGGTCTTACAACAGATTGCACCCCAGACGGGAAGCATCGTTGGCGCCCCCCCTCACCCGACCTGTGATCTCATGCATGTGTCATGGGCTGAGCAGCGGGAGTGGGGATTATGAGTTAACAAAATTGGCAATGCTGGCATCTGCTGGATTTCATGAACCTCAGAAAACAACAATAAGAGGGTTAAACCCGAACAGGCCTGGTTATGTTAGTCTGCTTTTGCTCTTCATTTTTAGTAACAATGGCCAGTTTGCTGCTGTGACTCAGGTCAGAGAATCGAAAATTTCAGATCTACACTAATGTCATTCGTATGACCTCAAACATTTAGCCACTCTTAAAAGGTGATGAACTGGTCTTGAACAGTGTTAATCGAACTTCTAAGAACAAGCACCAGCAACATACCCACGGTAGCTGTACAAGCCCGTCTATCTCAGCATTAAAATACATGCATTCACGGGAAGTTAAATATATTTAGGAGGGACATACGTAAACAATATCACTACTCCATGTGAGTGATAAAGTCTACTTTAAACATATGCAGAGAGTTGACATGCATGTACAATTCAACATAGCTCCCAATGTTAATGTTGGAGAGGTGGCGTTCTAAAATTATGACATTACAATGTGGACTTTACATTGAAACACACTGCAGTGCATTACCGCGACAGAGAAATGGCAGTTCGAGTGTTGGGGTTTGTTTCGCTCATGCTCGTGAACTCTCACAATTCTTAAATGTTTCTTTCGTGATCACTCATTTTAGCTCCCAACAGCACCATGAAACTGTAAGATCGCAAAGAAAAACAATGTCTACCATCCCAACATAAAAACAAAAACAATCAAATTCTTAAAGGGTGGAAGGCAACCTTTTCTTGGGACTCGTTAAGTTTACTTTTTGCAAATTACTAGTCGCGTGCTGCTTGAATAACAGCGGCCCTTGCACATTGTGCAGTGTACAGAAGAATTTTATTTCAAGGGACTTGGAGTACTGCAGGTATCAGGGGAAGCATCTCCAGTGTAGCCCAAGCGTAGTGCGCTTTGCCCTCCACCCTCACCCCCCAGCCTTGCATCCCCGCGCTTTTTCAAATTCTCCATTATGGTAAAGAATATTGTCCCGAGCTTGGGAGAGAAATGGACTATGCAGAAGGAGCTGCCTCCCCAGGGTGTGTTTAGCTGCTGGTGTATCAAATGCAGAAATGGGTGGCATCAAGAGCCCCACGCTCTGAAACACCTTTTGCGCACTGGTTGGTCACACGACAGAAAGTGCGAGCAGGTGATTCCCCAACACTTGAACCATTATTTAGAGACCTGGCTTTGATTAATGTAGCGTTAGCTAGTCATGGCCATTTCCCAGCGTTTGTGTTAAAGGCGATCGGAAGCTGCACTGTGCGGGGTATTTTAAAGGCCATGAATTGATGCTACAGCATGTCGCCCCCATTGGAACAAAGAAAGTGAAGCATGCACCCTGCAAGTCTGGGTATTTGTATCATACGGAAGACGGGCCAACCGTCCACGGAGAAGTTTTCTACTGTAGTTGCTGAGTCGCTTTCCCAAGCCAGCTGCTATGCAGACTGCGCTCAGCTTTTGGTCCAGCGCTTGCATCCATCCTTCACACCATCATTCACAAGGCGCGTTCGTGTAGGTGTTTGTTTATCTCGTTAGACTAGCGTGATTGCTATTCCAAACAAAAGAACCACAATGACAAAGAAGAGTATGACAAGTCTGAGCGAACAGTGAAATGTATGAAACTCTTGCACTAAAATAAAGTCAGCAGTGCATTCCCAGGGAAGAGGGAACGATGAACAATATGCTCGGGAGCGGGAACTAGGGGGGCGTAGTAACCCCCAAACAGGCCCAAGCGTGTACCGGCCCCCAGGGCCTCGCCCTTGAAGTGATTTTGGCCCGGCCACAGGCCGAATGGCGGACGGACCAATCCAACCCTGCTGGAACGTGCAACTGTCTAAGATCTGCTGACACTTTGCCCAGGTCTTCCGAGAACCGGCCTTTTGATCTCCTGAGGAGAATCCACCACCAGTGCTTGCTTCCTTTTCCATGGCTACTTGAGCCTTGACAAAAGTGTCTAGCTTTGTGGCCTCCAGAGGCTGTTCTTGGATGGCCCAGTCATCTCCGCAATACCATTTTAAAATAAATAAAACGCCTATGCAGCAATAGGCCTCTCCTGTGAGGATAAGAGCAGGAGGAAAGAAGTGTGCTTGCCTCGGCAGGCTGTAGTTACTGCCGGGTGTCCTGAAACAAGGCCAATCATCGAGGGCAGGATGCAGCAACTGTTTGTATTTGCTGATTCTGCCGCTGCTTGGCAGTGTGTGCTTGTGATGGAAACAACTTCAGGATTTAGTGACCCACTCGCTACTCTTTTCCGTAATGGCTGGGGCATGACCAGGAAAGAGGAAACGACGAACAATATGCTCGGGAGCGGGAACTAGGGGGGCGTAGTAACCTCCAAACCGGCCCATGCGTGGTACTGGCCCCCAGGGCCTCGCCCTCGAAGTGATTTTGGGCTGGCCATGGGCCGAATGGCCGACGGACGGACCAATCCAACCCCACTGGAACGTGCAACTGTCTAAGATCTGCTGACGGTGACACTCTGCCCAGGTCTTCCGAGAACCGGCCTTTTGATCTCCTGAGGAGAACCCGCCACCAGTGCTCGCTTCCTTTTTCATGACTACTTGAGCCTTCACAAAAGTGTCTAGCTTTGTGGCCTCCAGAGGCCGTTCTTGGTTGGCCCAGTCATCTCTGCAATACCATTTCAAAATAAATAAAACACCTATGCAGCAATAGGCCTCACCTGCGAGGCCGGGAGCAGGAGGAAAGAAGTGTGCTTGCCTCGGCAGGCTGTAGTTATTGCCGGATTTCCTGAAACAAGGCCCAATCAGCGAGGGCAGGATGCGGCAACTGTTTGTATTTGCTGATTCTGCTGCTGCTTGGCAGTGTGTACTTGTGATGGGAACAACTTCAGGATTTAGTGACCCAATCGCTCCTCTTTTCTGTAATGGCCGTGGCCGATAAAACCAGCCAGCCACTTCAGTGTCAGTGCGCGCCCATAGCCTGGAGAAGGGCACACCGCACGTGCGCCCATGGGCCTGGCAGGCGCCAGCCGCACCGGTGCCACCAGGGGCCGGGGAAGGTAATAAAGCAACAAATGTTGCTAATTTATTTGCGAATTGCCCTGCCCCGCCTGAGGTCCAAGGCCAGGCCCGTTTCTTGGCCCAGGCGAGGCGGGCAACTGCCCCGGGTGCAATTGCCACGGTCCCTGCAGCCTCTGGAGAGGATGGAATTTCCCAGTTTGTAGGGCGGCACATTGACGTGGGGAAAGTTCCGCAGGTCAGGTGCTGGCGCTGCCCCTTCCGACTGTAATGTCACGTAGTACAAAAGTACTATGTGACATTACAGAAGTCAGAGGCTCCCTCTGACCACTTTCGCGCCACTTGGGATGGAGGGCATAAGCACACCAATAAAAACCCTTTAGGTCCCCCTGCAGCTAAAACCAGCCCCTTCGATCACAATGCCGGCAGGAAACTGCTAATGGTGGCCCATTAGTCACTAAATGGTTTCGTGCTGGCATTGAGATGGGAGGGGAGGTGCAGTGGGGAGTGGGCGTGCCTTGCCGGGACGCACCGTGGGCCCAGATACGGTACAAACAGAGACCCGTTTGGGCCCATGGTGCGTCCCTGCAAGCCCAGAAAATGGCCAAAATAATAGTTTAAAGCAGCGCTATTTCTTTCATGCCGCTTCTTTTCCAAACTATATATCAATTACACTTTAAACCACTTCCATAGCAATGGTGATGAGTTACTTCACTATGCGGATAATAGTTTTGACCAGTGTTGCTGAGTAAATATTCTTTAAACCACGAACCGATTTATTTATTTATTTATGCAATGTTTGTCGGGTACATGGACACGGATAATTTATTTATTTATGCAATGTTTGGCGGATACCTGTATCCGACACACATTGCATAAATAAATAAATAAATATGCAGGTACCCGACAAACATTGCATGAATAAATAAATAATCCTGGTCCATGTATCCTTACAACAGTCAAGACTTTACTGTATCAAAGCATACACTTGATTCCCATTGAAAGAATGTTAAAGTGATTGTTTATTGGGTTTAGGTGTCTCCTTGTCATTGCCTTTTTGGCTTAGGTTGCCTCCAAACCCCCTTCAGCATCTTGTGTTATTTGTTGGTTGTATATACTGCATCCTATGCCATATTCATGGTCTCTTGGTGTGCCCAGGCCTCATTATCTGCAGCCTAAGTGGGACTGGTGCATAAAATTGTCTTGGGCACCAGTGAAAAAGTGGCCCACTGTTGCAAATGGTAATTCATTCCTTGTGTGACGGTCTGTTTGACTTTGGGTAGGAGTTCCTTAACAGTGTCGTTTGGGAATGGCACGCGGGGTGCGGTGGGAGTGGTGCGCGGGGTGCGGCGGGAGTGGAGTGCGGGGTGCGGCGGTAGTGGAGCATGGGATGGGGTGCGGGGGGGCGCATTCCTAGTGTTTCGCCCTGGGCACCAAATGGACTAGAAACTGCCCTGGCCGAGGCCACAGCCTACAGCAGTACCAGTGGTAGAATACACGTGTAACACGTTCATTTCCTAACATTATAAAAATGAACAGGCACATTCATTTTTATAATGTTAGGAAACGAACGTGTTACATGTGTATTCTAGCACTGCCACTGTGGACTGCTGGTGCAGCGCCCCCTAGAGGCTGACTGATGTCAGGCAGCTGCCTGGGCTGCCTGATGCAAAGACCGGCCCTGTGTTCCATTGGCTGCACCTGAAAGGTTTTCAGGTGACCCTAGGAAGTTCATGATGTTTTTGACACAATGTAGATTGCATTTTCTATGTAAACCTACAGTGTTTAACACTATTCACGCATTTGTCATTTCATATTTAACAGGAGATGCTGCAGCTTGGGCTATGCCTTTGGTGCAGAACGATGATCCACTTTTGTACCATTAGGATAATTTTTAGTGGAATTTGGCAGATTATTTGACTGCAGAGAGGTTTTCTTTAGCCCAGGATAAGGAACTATTGGCCTTAAAGCAAGGTACTCAGGGTTTGGTTTCCTATGTGACACACTTTAATAGATTAGTTATTGAAACAGATTGGCCAGAAAATAAACAGACTGTGCTGTTTCATCAAGGATTAAGAGAGGAGTTGAAGGATGCGATGGCTCAGGTAGAACCACAACCCAGTACTTGCACAGCCATGATTGATTTAGCATTAAGATTGGACCATTGGATGAATGAACGTAAAGAGGACAGGAAAAGACCGGAGGTGGTGCCTTTTGTGAGATTGGATAAGGTCAAGGGAAGTAGGAGTGGAGAGGGAGAGCCGATGCAAATCGGGGGGACGAGAGGTCCCTTGACGACAGCCGAGAAGGAGCAAAGAAAAGCTAACAATTTATGTTTGTACTGTGGGCAACCCGGACATTACATTCGAACCTGTCCAAACACCCCGAAGAAGGTAGCAGGTGGAGACAGGAACAAAGGTGAGGCGGGAAAAGGTGTGGGCCGGCCTTAGGGGGAACTCAGGTGTCAGGCCCAGTGGAAAGTAGGTTCCCCGCTTGGGTGGCAAATACCACAAGAAAGGGTAATTCCCACTTGTATATCTTGGTGACATTATTTTTTGCTTGTACTAAGCAAGTGGTTTCAGCTATGGTGGACTCTGGGGCTACAGGAAATTTCATTGATATCAGTTTGGCTAAAAAATTGGAGTTACCTTTGAGAGAGAAAGCTCAGATGGAAGGGGTGCAGTCGGTATATGGGTTTCCCTTAATTTCTGGACCTATTTGTCAGCAAACTCAGCCTATAAGGATGAGATGTGAGTCAGGGCATATGGAAGAAATTGTGTTAGATTTGATAGCGGCCCCGCAATTCGGACTTATTTTGGGTATGCCCAGGCTAATTCAGCACAACCCTAGGATTGATTGGGTGACACGGGAGGTGTGTTTTGAAGGCTCTGAGTCTAAGGGTCACATGGAAGAGGAATTGGGTCCCGCTTTGCTCCGGAATGTCAAATAGTTGGAGCCATAGAACCGAGTGTTCCAGACCAGTATCAAGATTTTGTTAGTGTTTTTGATAAAGGAGGGGCAGAAAGGCTGCCTCCTTACCGGCCATATGATTGTGTTATTGAGTTGGAAGCAGGGGCTAAATTGCCTTGTAGTAGAATCTATGCGTTGTGCGAGACAGAGAATCAAGATCTGAGAGAGTATTTAGATGATAGGTTGAGGAAAGGTTTTATTAGACATTCCACTTCTCCAGTTTCCTCTCCATTATTTTTTGTCCCAAAGAAAGAAGGGACACTCAGAACTTGCATTGATTACCGTGCTCTAAACAAGGTGACAGTAAAGAACAGGTATCCATTGCCATTAATCTCAGGTTTGTTGGATCAAGTGACGAACGCAAAGGTTTATACCAAACTTGATTCGAGAGGGGCCTATCATTTGATTCGTGTGAAAAAAGGAGATGAGTGGAAGATGGCATTCAGAACAAAATGTGGCCTTTTTGAGTATTTTGTTATGCCGTTTGGTTTATGTAATGCTACTGCAGCCTTTCAGTATTTCATGCAGGAGGTGTTAAGTGAATTTTTGGACATTTTTGTTATTGTATATATTGATGACATTTTCATTTACTCGGCTTCAATGGATCAGCATATTGACCATGTGAGAGCGGTTTTGAACAAATTACAAGAGTATCAACTGTATGTAAAATTGGAAAAATGTGCCTTTCATACCACTCAAGTGGAGTTTTTAGGATTTATTCTGACTCCGACAGGAATAATAATGGATAAGAAAAAGGTACAAGCAGATACTGATTGGCCGACACCACAATGTGTTAAAGATATCCAGCCTTTTTTGGGAATTGCCAATTTTCCACAGGAGATTTATTGACAATTTCTCACAAACTGTGACTCCCATAACTAGATTATTGAGAAAATCAACCAAGTTTTGTTGGGATCAAGAGGCGGATATAGCTTTCAAGATTTGAAGATAGATTTTACCTCTGCCCCAGTACTGAGACACCCAGATCCGCAGAAAAGGTTTCAAGTTGAAACGGATGCGTCCAATATGGCAGTAGGGGCTGTATTGTCGCAACAGGATGAAGGAGTGTGGCATGCAGTAGCTTTTTTCTCTCGCAAACTCACCAGTTGTGAGCAGAATTATTCAATTACAAAGAGCTGTTGGCCATTCGGGCAGCCTTTTTGGAATGGAGGCATTATTTATTGGGAGCTAGACATCAAGTAATGGTGGTTACGGATCATAAAACTTTGCAGTACTTTAAGACAGCACACACATTAAGTCCCAGGCAGTTACGTTGGTCACAGTATTTCAATGAGTTTGATTTCCTGGTAACATTTCGACCAGGAAAAAGAAATGGAAAGGCAGATGCTTTTTCCAGGCAGGAGAATTGTGAAAACATTGTGATTGAGGTCAAGACAATAATTCCAGCAGAAAAGGTGGTGGGAGCTGTGGTAACCACCTTGTTGAAACAAGTAAAACAGGAAATTAGAAAACATAAGAATTGGGACTGGGGGTCAAAAGATCCTTTGGAAACTGTCAGAGATCAGCTTCCATATTATGCAGGAAGGTTATACTTGCCAACCATTGAGTTACGAGATAAAGCAATGCATTGTTGTCATAATTCGCCACTAGCAGGTCATTTGGGAAGTCGAAAGACACAGAAGATGTTGGAAAGATATTTTTGGTGGCCAAATTTGAGGTAAGAGGTCAGTAATTATGTGCAGAACTGTGAAATATGTGTACGTAACAAAAGCGACCACACTAAGAAAGCAGGGTTGCTGAAACCATTGCCCACTCCGGAGAAGGTGTGGACTCATATCTCGATGGATTTTATCACAGATTTACCCCCGGATGCACAATATGATACTATTTGGGTTGTGGTAGAATACTTATCTAAACAGGCTCATTTTGTGCCTTGTAAAGGTATTCCGGGAGCAGGGAAATTGGCAGAATTATTTTTGCAACATGTTGTGCGGTTACATGGACTGCCTCAAAGTATTGTATCTGATAGGGGCCCTCAATTTACCTCTAAGTTTTGGCGAGCCTTTTGTCGGTTAATGAGAATCGACTGTGCTCTGTCTACTGGGTATCACCCTTCAGACAGACAGTCAAAAACAGAGAGTTGACCAGACTTTGGAACAGTATTTGCGCTGTTATTTAAGTGAGGGTATGGAGTCATGGGTGCAAGCATTATGGTTAGCAGAATTCACATATAACAATACCGAACATGCATCACTGGGAATGGCACCAAATGAATGTTTATACGGACAGGTGCAAAATATGCTGCCAGAACATTTGCCCGAAGTGGAGGATATGCCTGTCTTGCAAGAGAGAAAACAGTTGCTTCTAAATCTCTGACAGAAGGCTCGAGCCAATTTGGAGCAGGCTAAAAGGCAGTATAAAAAATATGCTGATCAGAAAAGGCGGGTGGCTCCACAGTACAAGGTGGGAGACAAGGTATGGTTAGCCACGCAAAATCTGTTGTTAGTTGGACCTCGTAAATTTGCTCCAAAATTCATTGGACCATATGAGATTGTGCAATGTGTATCAGAGATGGCGGTGAAATTAAGATTGCCTCACACGTTAAAGATACACCCAGTATTCCATGTGTCTTTGCTTAAACCTGCAGCTCCTGGGACACGGGTGCAGAGACCCTCCTCTATCATCAAAGAAGGTCAGACGGAATACGAGGTGAAGAAGATTCTGGACTCAAGGCGAAGGCATCAAGAATTGTGGTATTTAATCCAGTGGGCTGGATATGGATTGGAAGACTGTTCCTGGGAACCGGCTAGCGCAGTGCATGCCCCTCGCTTGGTAAGACAGTTCCTCGCTTGGTAAGACAGTTCCATGACATCCCGAGAAAGCAGGTCCTGGGAGGAGCCCTACGAGAGGAGGTACTGTCAGGATTCTAGGTTTAGGCACACAGAGAGAGAGAATCAGGGCGTGAACTACACTTCCCAGCAGGCAGTGGGTCATCATGTAGTTCGAGGAAGTGTTCGCACGTCTAATCAGGTCCACCATCAAAAGCCTTCTTAACTGCCAACCGCCCGGCACCTGATGCAGATAATTAATGTATGGACGGCACGGGTAGCGGCGGCGTTTGCAGCGTTGGGAGGGAGCCGGAGGACTGCTGACGGGAGTATTGCGACGGCGCTCATTCTACTAAACGCAGGATTTTCCCGAGCCTCTGACGGTGAGCGTGGGCAGCTGCTTTAGCAGGGTGATGTTGCCGGGCGCCTTATTGCATTCGGCTGGCGTGTGTCGCAACTCCTGATTCCCCGGACCGCGGCGGTGAGGCCATATTTTCATTATGAACAGAAGGTGTACAATCAGTGAAGGAGAGTTGGCTTACAACCACTTTATGTTTTGTTATGTGTTGCTTACGCTTGCCGAGGTGGCCATGAGTGTTTGTTTTCTCATCTAAGGGAATATCCCCTTTGTTTTGTGCCATCACGCTTGCAATTCATGTTACAGTCCAATGCTAATGTTTTGTATATGTTATGTGCCAGAAATTAACCTACATGTGGCATGTGTTCTTTATGTGAACTAATACAGCATACTAGGGCATTTAGGTCTACAGGAGGTCAGGAATAAGGTGTAGCCTTGTGTATAGGAGAGCAGGTCAACTGTTATGTTGCTCATGTGGTAACGTTGTGTAGGTAGATATATGTATGTTTTCTTCCCTTCCTTGCCTTTGTCTTTCCATCCCCTTTGCCTAACTCCGTCTTCCCCCCATTGGCTGCCATGTGGTTACCTGTGTAAATACAATTCAGGTGGTTGTGCCAACCACAGTGGGAGGGTCGATCATTTCGGCTTCTGTGTGTCGGGAGAGGGGATTTATACCCCAACCCCTCAGTAGTCTTGACATAATGTTCTTGAATATGTTTCCAAGTGCTCTGTGTGTGTTTAGTGCAAAAGCCGGCCTGCAAGACCAGAAGGCCTTTTACACCCTCTTCCAATTTCTCATAGACCCTGGAATATGGTTTCCATGGACCTTATCATGGAACTACCTCCTGTACAGGGCTATGACACTATTTGGTCTCTCATCGATTATTTCATCAAGATGGCCATATTCGTTCCCTGTCAGGGGAACCCATAGGCTCCGGTGTTGGCAGATTTGTTTTCCAAACACATTTTCAAGTATTTTGGACTGCCATCTATCATTGTTTCTGACAGGGGATCCCAATTCACATTTCATTTCTGGTCTGCTTTGACGGCCTCGCTTGGTATCGAGGACCGACATTCTAGCGCTTACCATCCACAGACTGATGGACCGACAGAGCGACTGAACGCCACCATTGAACAGTATCTCTGTTGTCTTTGTTTCCAACATCTTAACAGTTGGCTTTCTGTGCTGCCTACGGCTGAATTTGCGTACAATAACTCCTTGCATTCCTCTACTCAAAAATATCCTTTTTAAGCACTGCATGGTCAGCATTCTAGATCCATTCCTATGGATCCGTCCCTGCCTATGGATAATCCTGCTGCTGCCGATTGTGTCTGTGACCCAGCTTCACTACATATTGGAGTAAGAGAACATCTGTCACAAGCACTGGAACGGGCCAACAAGTGTGCGGACGCACACCGCACCCCTGATCCCTTGTAGGCTGTGGGGGCAAAAGGTATGGCTTTTGACTAAGCACCTGAGACTGTTAGGGAAGAAAAAATGGTTACCTCGCTATGTCGGTCCCTATGTTATTTCTCAGGTCCTGAACCCTGTGAAGGTCCGCTTGGACCTCACTGCTCATTGGCGTATTCACCCAGTATTACAGGTTTCTGTGCTAAACCCCTACCTGTCCGGTACCAGGATAAGTGTTCCTCCGGCTCCCCTGATGGTGGACGGTTCTGAGGAGTTTGAATTACATGCTATTTTGGACACTAAAGTGTGCAGGGGTGCGCGTTTTTATTACATCGACTGGAACAGTTATGGCACGGAGGACAGGTCATGGGTGCGGGTGGAGGATGTTCATGCCCCCAGGGTGCTGGCTAGATTCCATGCCTCCCACAGAGTATGTGGCTCTTTGGGCAAGGATACTGTTACGGTTCGCCATGCTAAAGTGGGTAGGTGTGGCTGTTGGCTTCGACGCCCACTTTCGCTGCTTCATAGATGGCAATTTCCGTTGCACCTACAGCATCTCCACGAACGAAGGCGATCTGGTTTGCGTCGGGTAATCCGTTTGCTACCATGGTCACCCTGACCTAAGCTGTCGCCGTAATGATGCAGGGATTCCGGCACTCCATAAAGGAAATCCCCTTCCGGAGAGCAGGCGCTTCTGATTACGTTCCTACGCAAATTGTTCCCAGCTCGATACCTTCATATCTCTTTTTCTAAAACTTGTTAGCTTCGGCAAGCGGATCCCTGTCTGTGAAGTTCCATCTACTTCCTCACTTGTTTCCTGCCTCAGAGCTCGTAATTGAAACTAGACTATTTAATTCTTGTTCCGGTCTTTGCAAACCAGTCCGGCTTGTTGTGCGGATGCCTCCTTCTCCTACTTGACCTCAGATCGCTTACTGGATATTCCTGGAATTCCCTTGGTTTGGCTATTGATCGAATAACTCTCCTTCTACTATTACCACCAGGCAAACCCTTCCGGTTTGCTTGCTGTTGTACTCCTCCTCGAACTGACCGCGGAATGTTACTGGATTGTTTCCTGGATTCCCTCAGCATTGAAGTTTGCTTTCTTATTTGTTTACTTCTTTTCTGGACTTGTGGCAGACAGTTCCATTCAACGGAAAGAAGCACTTGGGACAGGATGCTTTTCTGCATTCTAGTGCCTGCCATATAGTCGTTAGAGCATCCTCATGCCACCTGGGTAAGTCCCTACTAACCTTCCTTTTTTGTTATTTTATCCTCCACGTTCTGAAATTGTTATTTGTTTGTTCATTATTTGGGATTACGGTCCCTGCACATTAGGAAGGATTCACATAGAGCAATACCTCTCAAGCATAGGATACAGGCTCAACTTTCATACTTATCAGGTTTGTCCCATTGCCACTGTATTCTCATATACTCTTGTCCTATGTAAAGATACTAAATCTTTCTTATCCTTCTTTGCAGCCTGGCGCATACCAAGGCAGTATGAATTGCTCTTTTGCCCTAACCACATTTCTGTCTGTAATTTCAAACAGACAGAGCAGTGTTTAGAGAAAAAGGGTGCCCTGGTTCAGGAGACCCTAGTCTACGGGGTTTGCAGTAAGGGACTACCTTGACTCCAAATTCTGAAGTCGTGAGTATCTGATTCAATAACCTTGAACGAAACGTGCACAAAATTGAACCACACCAATAGAATAAAGAAACCTCAATTGTAAGAATGATGGTACAGAAATAGTGAGTACTGAGAAGCGAGAATTCAAGACACTGGCCGTCATTACGAGTTAGCTGGTCCGGATTTAACAGCGCCGGTAAAACCGTACCGGCACCGTTTTCCGGACCAGCTAACTCCGAGTTATGTGGCTGTGTGGTGTTACACCCGCCAGGTCTGATGTGGTGGGCGTAACGCCACCGGCCACACACGGACGTGGAAACACCAGCACCATTACCGCATGGTGCCAGTGTTTCCACTGCCCCCATTCCCGTGAGGACTCCACGGGAATGGGGAGTAATGGAATGCCGGCTCCGGAATTACCGGACCACCGGGGCTATAATGCCCCGGTAAGTCTGGCAAGTCTGGAGCCGGTAAATCCCCAGGAGTCTGGTGGCAGCCTGCCGGTTTTACTGTGTTTAAATGATGCCATATCTATGTCTGTGTATTTTCTCCTATGTCCCGACCATCTGCCTACATTGGTATGTTATATTTACTTTACTATCTTGATTTATTGAAAACTGTTCTGTTATTTAATTTTTGAAACAATATGTTATTATTCTTTTGCTATACCAACAACAATGTACAGCCTTGAGAATGACCAAGTGTCGAAACACGTGTCGGTTGACTATATGGAAATTAAACATGCAAACATAACTCAATGAACATTTGCGATCAATTCTTATTGTATACAAGAAAGCATATTTACTACTGGCAGAGCGCGTGTTACCAGCACAACACTTTCAGCTCTCTCTAGAGCTATGGTCCTCTCAAGGCTGGACTACTGCAACAGCCTCTGGCCTAATCTACCCACTTTCTCTGTACACCCCCTCCAACTAATTCAGAATAGGGCTGTGCGACTTACCCTTGGCCTCAAGCACAGGGACTGTATCTCTGCAGCCCCAAGATCTCTCCACTGGCTTATGATTGCTGCAAGGATCAACTCTCCTTCTAGACCCCCTTTGATCCTCCGGCTCCAACTCTCTGCTGGTCAAACACTTATCCAATCAGAGAGCTGGTGTCAGATCTCTTTCCTCGGCTGTCTCCTTTCTTTGAAAGAGCCTCCCTCTCTCTCTCCATCTTCAAACGGATCCACTCAAGTTCAGCAAGCTTCTGAAGACTCTCCTCTTGTCCTCTTCCTTCCCTCTCTCCCTTACATGCAAACTCTCCTCGGTCACTGATATTGGCGGCTGGGTAGCTTAGGAGTCCTAACGGGTCATGTACTTCTGGCCAATCACCTACAACATCAGACATACTTGCACTTGCCTTCGGGTCCTCTCCTGCCTGTCAGGGGCAGGAAGGCAAAGACAACAAGGAATGGAGGTGTGGCAGCAGTGTCTGGAGCAAAGCGTGCACAAAAGGCTAAACTGGCCCCTAGTAACACCCTAATGGGCATTCCGCCTTACAGAAGGCTCCTGTGCCCCTTCTGCAGGGAGAAAGCACACAGAAACTACATCTCCCAGCAAGCTCTGGGCCGCCTAACACCAAAACGAGGCCATGCCGGGCGGGGCATGCCGACGCCCATGCGCAAGACATGGGGCTTGTGCTGGAGTCTTCACACAGAGAGGATGTGTCTCGAGTAGCTCCTGCCCAGCAAGTTGACGCGAGGGGCCACGCCCCACCAGAGTATCACTCGGTGCCTTGCCTTGAATAGAGAAGTGTTGCAGCACTCTGGGAACCTACTGCAAGAGGGTGGTCATGAAGAGGGCTCAGCCCCAACCCAATTGCCCCTGCACCCGCACCAAAGCTAAGTTGTCCCTCACAGAAGTCGCGCTCGGATTACTTACCTGATTGCTTACCTTAACACTGTCCTTCAACCTGAATGCTTCCCTTAACGCCGTCCCTCAAACAGTTGCGCTCTGAGGCTGCATGCTTAAAACTTGTCTGTGCAGCACCTTAGACAGAACGCCTCGGTCTATAGCCCAGGCAAAGCTCTGTATGTTGTCGGATAGCTCTCTAGCCACACGCGGCCCGTTTAGTGTATGTTCATAGCCACGTGCGGCTTCCCCAACGCATGTGTCAGAACCCGGCCCTTCCTCACATACTTATCCACGTCACGTGTGGCAGCGCATGTTGTGGATTATTAGAGACGCATGTGTGCACTTGCCACATGCAGCGCAGTGTTTAGCAACGCACTAATACGATCACTCTTTTACAGCATTTGAACTGCTCCTGTACCACCAAGTATTATAGGACTCCTTGATGGCCCGCCGGAGACAACAGGGAGACACACCATAGGGACAACATACTTAAGCTAAGTGGTGCACGCTTTCCTCATACAACCACAGTAGTGGTACTGTTTCATGTTTTGTTTCTTGTGCACTTACTGTGTTCGTAACACAAGGTTGTTAAGAGGTTGCTAGCGGGGGTGGGGGAGCAGTGAATGTAGTGTTTGTGAATGAGAGTGAGAACCAAGGGATGCTGAAACGTGCGCAAAGATCGGATTCCCTAAATTCCCCTTTCCTAACCATAACCTCTTCCTAACCCTCTTTCCGGTTTCCCTACAACCCTAAAGCCCATCCAAATCAACATTACCCTAAACCCTCCTTTCCTGCAGTGGTTGCGGAGCACTGTAAGCCTCGACTTGCCGGTCCCAAAACTATGGCAGGGTGGTTGGTTCGTGCCACTCCTGCGCCTAGGAGCTGTGGACCTTGACACTGCCAGTGTAGCTGTATCAAGTCTGGTTTGCACTTACTGCTCTGGCTGCTGGCATCCCCTCCCTGAGATGTCACAGCCTTGGCACTTACCTGTTGTCTCCTAAACAGACTCCCTCACACTTCCTCCCTGAGGGTCCCCTAGCAATTCCCACCCCCCTTTTCTTTCATCTCCCTCTCTGCACTAGCACGTTCCAAATGTCACATGGACTAGCAGGATCGTTGACTTAAATGTGGCGGGGCAGACAGCACCCCAGGCCTAGGCCACGAACATGAGCGCAGGAATAGGTTGTATCCCAAACACTGATGAGAAAGCCCAGAGCTACACAGAACCACAAAACCTTTATTGTTATGAAATGTTGTCACCCTTCGCACCCTGGGAAGAATGCGCCGTGCAAGGCCACGGGAGGAGGGCTGGGTAGCTGTGAACAGTGTGATCCCATGAGAAGTAGCACAAAGGGCCTCCAACCCCCAACAGGCCTAATCCTAAATTATATCCCCCCGCCCCAACTGCTTTGGTTCCATGACCCCTGAATTCCAGTGTACCTGATAACCCCCGACCATAAAACCTGCTGGACCTGTGATCGATCAAAAAGATCAGAAAGAAGGACCCTTCTGCCTTCACTCCTAGGTTACGTGTTTTGTGCTGCTAGGTGCAGGGTGACAAAAATGAAATGTTCCGCAACAGCAGAGTTCTTTGTTGGTGCTTTTTTCCATTTGTATGGAAATAAAACGTGTTATCCTTGAAGAGGATTACTGTAATAGATGTACACATGAGTCAAGTAAGCCTTTCAAATCCAAACTCACAATAGACATGCGTTACTTCTAGTGATGTAAATTCTGTTTTTTTCCATAAAAAGTGTCCACACTTTCACACAGAAAAATGCCCCACAGTATTATTTTTTTTAAAATCCGACCAATGCCATGTTGCCGTACGTGAGCCTGTCTGCAGCTGCACTAGGCGCATCTGTCAAAAAATCAGTAAATGTTGTGTCACCAGCCGCGTTATTGCTGTTAGAATGGGAGGAAATATTTTTCTATGTGGGATACTTTAATAATTCATCATGTTTTACCACACAACTTCCCATGAATATTGTTAATTTTTGTGGGATGCGCACCCTCAGAAACTAAACTACTCAGTGTGAACACAGGATAAAGGGCCCCATTGTTATTTGGCCTTCAATCCACCACACTAACTACTTGAAGGACACAATATTGCGAATATCCACAAAAAATTGATAAAATCCAATATATTGAAAGTAGACACAGCAAAGTTTCAATTACTGAAAACTGTCTTTTGAAGCGGTTGACCAAAGAGAATGTCCACTCAATGCTTAATGTAAGCAAAGTTTTAATTAATATTTATGCAAGTGAGGGTGGCAAGGGTGCTCTGTGCTATTTGATTAACAATGTAGTGGATGAATGTTCAAGTAGATGCAAAGAATCAACATTGTATGTGTTAATTATAAGTTGGAATTATAGTGAATATATCGATATAGTGTGTATATTATATTAAACAGTTGCAGTGTACTTAAATACGTTTTTTATTCTCGATTTTTACAGTTACATCGTACTGATGTTTGCTTGTCATGGGGTGATGCTTCCTGTAGAAGGCTTCTTCAACAGCAATTGGACAATACTAGTGAACAATGCATCGGTAGTGACCATAATATGCGACGATCGCCAGACACCAATCTGTCCTTTCGCCGCTGCAGTAACAAGGAGCAACATGGCAGCCTATAGATTACGAAAACGTGCATATGTGAAAGTGTTGCATTTCGAACTGAAAACACTTTGTCCTTCTCACTAACATATCGCAATGTACATCTTGGCGAACAATACCAAGACTGTGATTAATCGATCGCTAAAGGGAATCGGCATTATGAGATTTTTTTCGTGGACATCATCTCCCCTTTTCACCAATTTGACAAAAATGAAAGTACTTGCTGGCAATCAGATTATTTTATATTTTTTGTGAAAAGAACGAAAAGTCTTGTGTACTGTGTGAATGTGTGTGGTTATGTTCCGGGTTCTGCTTTCTGCATTAAATAATGTTATGACGTGGGTGATGACAGGGTACATTTGGCTACGCTGGCCACCAACTTCATTAAAATAGGTGGAGCATATATTTATGACAAGTGGTGTCAGCTTGAGGGGCGTGTGCTATGATTTAGTGCCACAAGGGCACTTGAATTTAGGGCGATGGATCAACAGATCCACAAGATGGCGCTGCCCAGGCAGCCGTTTTCGCATTCGCATGTATAAAAGTGAGGAAAACTAAGGTAAGGTGCATACGATTTTTTTAAAAGATGTATCAATGCATGATGGATTGGGACAATAACATTTCTGAGCGAACTACCCCTTTAAAGGCAGAGGTACAATGGGAACAAATCAATGCAGCAACAGTTAATGGAAGAAACGATCTATAGTGTCAGAAACTGAAAATACAGTGCGTCAACAAATGTAGCTAATATAAACATCAGGGCCGTCTGGCCCATAGCAGTGGCAGGGCTGGTGCCCTACCAAAATGCAACGAATAGCCGCCCCCCCACCAGTCCCCTCCCCCACCATGTCCATGAGTGACAGCAATAGCTTGTCACTCATGTTGGCTGCACTATGAATGGGCAGTGAGGAGCGAGCGCTCTAATGAGCCATCCACGCTCCACACGTACAGTACGGGTGGGGCTCGAGCAAGAATCAGAAAGCCGAACAAGCCAGGCTCAAACGGATACGTGGGGACATTAAAAATGAAACGCTCACAAGGCATACCTTTCTCGTGGCCCCACCGTGTGTCCTTTCCTTCTTGCAGGCTGGGGTGCAAGAGTCGGGATAGGGGGCAAGCAAGCGGAATGACACTAAGATGTCACCAGCTGAGGGAGGGACCAGATCTTCAGTCACAGCCTGGCCCTCCCCCATCAGCTTCTGTAAGAGTCTTGCTTCCACTGGCCTGCTGTGGTTGGCCAGGACCAACCCCACCAATGTGCAGAAACTACTTGGAAAACCAAACAAAACCAACCTATTTGCTTTGTTACCCATTTCCGTGGGAAAGGAACACGGCCTGTCCATACGGACCAATTTAAGGATTGGGACTGGGAGCCCTAGTTCTCTGCTGCTGTGACTGTGCTGCAGCAGCAACAACAGCAGCAGTACCATGATTTTGAAGGTCAGGCCACGCATGTAAAGCCATAGGCAGTGATGAGTGTGCTGTTGCTGCTGTGCTGGAAGGAAGGAATCCATGTGTCTGCCCCCGTGCGGACTGTGGGTTGAGTTAAGTACATGTTTATTTTATTTACTTATTACTATAGTATCATAGACCCGCCAGACACTTCTCTTTCTCTTCTCTTTCTCTTCTCTCTTTTTCTCTCCAATTCAATTCAATGGCCAATGCCCCGTCCCATCGACATTTCTGCGGACTGACTTCAGTTCAACCTCTTTCTTACTGAAGGCCCGACAATGAGCCCAATCCAATCCATTCTTTCTCAGTTAAGAAATGCCCCTACCCTTTCACAGTGGGACGGCCTGGAAAGAAGCACAGATACGTGATGTTTATCTGTGTGTGTGCTTCTTCCCAGTCTGTTTCTCTGCAGGAGAAGGGGCGTTTCTGTGAAGCATTGAGGTCTTATGTGCTTTTATGTGATGGTGAAGCCGGCCGTCCTCAAAGGCTGTACTTCAAAGCTGCATTCACTCTCAGCAGCTGCGCTGTGTCCTCCGTCCTCCCCCATCCCCTGGGTCCCACAGATGACCATGGATGCCCACAAGATGTTCCAGCACAAATCCTCCAATAAGATGACCACCACCGCAACACAGAATCAAGCAGCAGCTACATTGCTTCATGCAGAGCTAGCTGATTGGCAAACATGCACTAAAATTGGACCGGCCCCCTCGAGCCGGATGGTGAAGCCGGCCGTCCTCAAAGGCTGTACTTCAAAGCTGCATTCACTCTCAGCAGCTCTCCGCTGGTCAACGCAATCAACACTTTTTTATTGCGACGGAAATGACTGGTTCGCGACACAGTCCTATGAAGGTAAGCCTGATACCCCTGTATGTACGACTGGCTGCTTCATATATATGTCCAATGGCCTTGCTCGCTTTCACTGCCCCCGCCATGCTCCTATCCCATGCCCGACTCCTTTCCGGCCTCGTACTGCCGCATTTGAGACCCTCCCTAGCAGACCGCAAGTCCAGAGAGGATTCTCACCAGGGAAAGCTACATCCCTGCTGGCAGTATATGATCCCGTTATCCCAACCTCTGCACCAAATACTGACCCCTCGTGTGCACTAGCTAGTTCATGCCTGCACGCTACCCTACAGACCGACAGTACAGCCCAAACTCCCTACGCCCATGTTCACCTACCTGGCAAGGCTGCACAAGCAACGCATGCTAACATATAGTCCCTACGCCCAATATCCCACGACTCGCACACTGTTGGCTGCGACAGATGCTTTCAACTGCCACTCCACTCAAGCAGGGACATTGAGTAAGAGTAAGTCATCTCACAAGCGCTGCCCCAATGTTCTACACCCACCAACCCAACCCATCCCTATCTCACGCAAGCCCCTACAGCCCTACGCAGCAACAATCTAATCCTGCAGCCCCTAAACCCCACCCCCACTACTACTATGCTCAGGAACCTCAGATTGGGCTCTAGATTCCCTTTTACCCCTCCATCCCGCCTTGCCACCCTTTACAGGAAACCTCTAGACCTAGGAACCAGAACTCAGCACCGAGATCGTCAAGCTGTTACCCTCCCCACCCCTGCTAAGAACTTTTCTACAACCTCCTCACATCCTTGGAACACAGCTATCCCCACACCCAGAACCTTACAATATGCCAAGCTACCCACTTCTCACACAGCAGCACACCACCCCACTATCACTGAAGAGGTCTGACCGGCTCACGCAACCTAACCACTCCCAACTACCACCAAGAAGGAAGCTGCCCGGATCTGGGCAGCAGAACTCCAGCCCATCTACCACCAAATCAGCCGCTAATAACCCAACCACTAGCGCCAAAGACCCCCTCTTCCTAAATGGCGCCCTTATTAACACCAGATCCCTCCCCGCACATGTACTAGTGATTAATAACCTCATCGTAGCCAATCATCTAGACCTGATAGCTATCTCGGAAACCTGGCTGCACCAAGCATCAGGCTCAGCTCTATCTCTAGCCCTACCGGAAGACGTCTCAATACTTAGAAGCAACAGAACAGAGTTCAGAGGAGGGGGTGTCACCCTCATACACAGAGTCTCACTTCATATTAGGCCAATAAAGAGCTATATCTCAGCTAAACTTACAAGCTCCCCCACTCACTCAAACACAATGCATACCCTGTAAAGGCACCCCGGAACCCCCCACTACCTTTGAGGAAGATCTCACGCACCTCATCTCAGACAACATCAAACCATCTTCTAGAGTTATATTTCTAGGAGACCTTAATCTAGGTCTACACGACCCCATGGACACCACCACAGCGATAGTAGCAAATGCCCTCACAGAACTGGCCTTTACTCAGAGTTTCCAACCCAACACATATCAAAGGAAGATCCCTGGACAGGGTAACCGATTTGAACAGCCACATCACTATCAGCCCAAATAGCCCCTGCCCTTGGTCGGACCACCATGTCATCAGCTTCACCTTCCCCTCCTTCAATTCACAACCATCCAACAGCATGAGCCTCCCCCCAGCGCTCACCCGCAGTACCAAAAACATCATCAAAGACTGCATCTCCGCCCTGCTAGTGGACATCACAATTTGTCAGTAGACCCTACTATCCTGGCAGATCAGTGTGCCAAAACCTTGACCAAAGCCGTCAACTTGGCAGCCCCACTCTGTCACAGAAAGACTAAGCTCAAAGCTCACATCAATTCATGGTTCTCCCAGGACCTATCAACCCTGCGCTCCAAAAAAAGGCAAGCTGGAAATCTCTGGAAGAAAGATCCCAACCACGCCACCAAAACCGCCTTCATACTCATAGCTAGAGAATATAAAAAAGCCATCATGAACGCTAAAGCTGCAACATACAACTCCAGGCTAGCCAAAGCCAGCTCCAACTCACATGAGCTCCTCAAAATCCTTAAAGAACTTGAAATCCCATCCCTGACTCCTAATACCATAACCAAAGACGAGGCGTAGTACATCAGCATTCAAAATCCATCCGCAAGAAAATCATCATGCTACAGCACAAAATTGAAAAGAAAAGGGAAACCATCACTCCCACGCTCCCCCTCGCCAAAGCGACCTCTATCCTTTCCACACCAGCCTTTAACTTCAGAGACGTCTCCAAGGGAGAAGTTGCCAACATCCTCAAAAGCCTTCAAGCCTCTAAATGCAAAGGCGACATCTACCCACCCTCCATCATAAAAGAATGTGCAGAAAAAATCACCCCGTTCATTACAAGGTTCATCCTTTTCATCTTGCCAGGTCCCCACAAGTCTAAAAGAAGCCTGGGTACTTCCACTGCTGAATAAACCTTCACTAGTCCCCCTGTTACCCAACAACTACAGACTAATCACCACAGTTCCTTTCCTCCTTAAGATCCTGGATAGGGCCGCTTACCTACAAATTCAAACCTACCTAGACACCTACCACATCCTAGGAATGCGCCAATCTGGCTTTTGCCCAGGCCACAGCACTGAATCAGCACTCCTAGACCTCAAAACTCAACTAGACTCACTCAAAGATGAAGGCAAACCAGCCCTCCCGCTCCTCCTCAATCTATCTGCTGCCTTCGATATGGAAGACCACGACACACTCAGCCACCACCTCACACACTCAGCAAACTTCTTCCAGAAATCGGCAGCCTGGATAGCGCCCTTTCTTGAAAACAGAACCATGAGAGCCTTCTCGGACATTGCACAGGCGGAAGACCAGAAAAAGGCGAACGGGTAAGGTGCACCCCTCCTACAGACCTGGGGGGGCTGCTGGCCGAGGGACTGTGCAAACACGCCCTGAAGCCGTGCCCCATTTCGGCGCACGGAGCTCGGGCAACGCTGCGAGGGCAGCGGGCGAGCGGGGACCGGCGCTGAGCCGTTTCGCGCTGCTTACTCTGCCGCGGCTCGCCCCGTCGCGGGACCACGGCGGCGGGGGCGACGTGGTGAGGGGAGAGGACAGCTGCTGGTCGCCGATTCGGTGAGTGCCCCCCCTCGATGGCCCGGGCGACGCGATGGGCAACGGCCCCAGGCTACGTGCCGTCCATTGGTGTAGCCTTCCACGCGGCCAGAGCACGTATTGCTGCAAATAGTGGGTCCGGAGGGCCTGCGTTGTGCTGCGGCGCCGCGTGACATGCTTGGGGGCTGAGGACACGCTCCAGCCTGTATCTGACCAACCCTGGGGGAGTAGACCAGCCACACACCCCTCTGGAAACCAACTAGAACACGGCCCCGACCATCAGCCCGGGGGACCCATGACACAACAGGAGAATAACAAGCCTGGAACCAGGGTCCTCGCCATAAGTATAATCAACACCTACTCACCCTGAGGAGCCCATCTAGCCGAGCGGCTGCCTGCGGGGGAGGTGCACACGCTGCCCTGTACAGGCAATTGCAGGACCGGAGACATATTGTGTGCCACACCGGGAGTCGGTGTAACATCCTCAGCCTCAAACAATCTCACTGAAAGGGGACCAGTGCAACTGCATGCTTGCCCAGTAAAGATAACACTTACATCAGCCGGAGCAACAGCGGAAGGAATGGCAGGGCTGAGCCACACCAACCCATGTCATACCAACGGTCGGTGTATCTTCCAACCAGATAGTGACCAAGGTAAAGTCCTGGTGTGACCCAGGTTAGGAGACACACACCATACAGACTGAGGCCCCGAAGGTCACTGCCCTGACCATACAGCGTACCGACACTGGAACTGGCAAAGCAGTGGCAACCAGAAGAAGACCTACTCTACAGTGCACAACCCAAAACAGTACCCTAGCGGGCCAAGATAAACACGGTAACTCTGACACCCAACAGAGGAAGGGGGAGACGGGCCAGTTCACGCTGTACTACCCCCACAGCTAGGGATGCAAAACATAACCGAGCTGTCTACTCCCCACGGTGAATGCCGATGATTGCGCATTCCCCAGCAGAACAGAGATACCACCCGGGGACCAAGTGTTAGGGAGAATTCTCTGTTTAGGCTGAATTTCCTAACCTAGTGAGTCCCCCAGCAGCTTTGCTGGATTTTTGGGGTTTATTTTTTTTCTCCTGCCAAGAGTGAGACTCTTTTACCCTCACTCTTGGACATGATTTGAGTGTGTCTCTTTGATTCTAGATGTGTTTAATGGGCTATGGGGTCTTTTACTCCATTGGGCGTCATGTGTTTTTGTGATGTGTGTTACACAGCACCCTCAGTGCAGTAACACAGGGGTGTCATAGTGACCCCCCAGTATAGACTCCATAATCTGGGACTGACTACAGTCTCCCAGGGCATGTAAAGTCACTATTGACTTTACTAGTCTCAAATTATGAACAGAAACCAGTACAAACCATCATATTGTGGACGTACTGGTCAGGACAATTCGATTGCCCCGAGGTCTGTTAGTCGAGGGGGCACGTCTCCGTTCCCCCTGATCGAGTTTTGGCTGGTGGCAGTGGATACTACTTTTTATATTCGACCGCGAATATATCCCTATGGGATTTCCCATTGTTCGATGCTACCAACTTTAATTATTTCATTCCTATAGCCTCGAACATACCGCCGGTTTATTTATTTAATATTAATTCTCCGGTTGGTATTTTTTGCCAGAACTCGGTTCTAAAATGGCGTTTGTGTTCGCTTCTGTGACTCCAACTCAAGTTGAGCCCTTTGTTCCACTATTTTGGCGGGCTTCTCCACAGAAGCCCTCCAAAGTGGTGCCACTCTGTCTGGGGTACTTAGGAGGGGTCGAGGGGGATTTAGGCAGCCTGGACTGAGTTGCCTAGGCAACTCAAGTCGTACTCCGTCCTGATTGGCCCAAGTGGTGAGCCGACCGGCTCACCACTTAGCATGTTTGAGTGACAGCTAGGCTGAGTGAATGGGGGTTTTCTGCATAAAAGCAGGGCTTTGGGGACTGGAACTTGAGAAGTCGCCACAGGACCTAAGAATCCGACGAGGGAGAAGCTGAGCTGACCTGCTACGACGACACCACCGGTGGAGCCCTGCTGAACCGTCTCACCACTTTTCCCAACGACAGAGGGGATCTCCAGCCCGGAGAGTCTTCTTCCTTCGACTGGTGGGGATAACCAGTATGCTTCCTTTTTCGCTTCCTGGAGCATCTCGTGGCCGCCTTGCCTGTGCCAAGCACCCCGGCAACCGGGATACCACATTTTACCACTACCGCGAATCAAAGGGTAGTACCTTTAACCGGAAAACTTCACGGCTGGTTTCTTTCCTGGCAGTGCAACGACCTTCATCTTTCCTCCACGTCGAGATATTCTCTTCCTCTGGACGACGCCGCGACTTGCACCCGCTGCCAGGAACAACTGCCCCCGCTGGAGGATCCTTTCCACATAAGGCACCGTGTTCCGCCTGGCTTCCCTTGCAACTGACTGTACGGGGTAGATTTAGCCCCCGGCTTTCGACCCTGGGTTAGCCTGGGACACCCTGGCTAAACTTTTCTGAGCCTAACTAAAACCTTTCTGAACTCACTGCAAGACTTTTTAAGCCTGTTGTCATTGTGTGATCTTGGGTGCATTTGTGCCCTGCTCTCTCCAAGAGTGGGCCCGGCCTATGGACTTTGGCTCACATTTAACTTTTGACTTTCCTGCCTTGCTTAAGAGTTCCTAAGTATTAGTGTGGTGTATTTTCCTACATTCTGCCTTTTTCCCTCCCTTGTTCGTTAACTTATTGGAGTGCCATCTATAGTTAAGCGCTCACCTCTGTCTGGAAATAAGTGGTGTTAACTAAGACTTGACTGATAAGGAGTAAGGAGTGTATATATAATAATAGTAACTATGTTTAGAGTGAAATACAATAATAGTGCTGGAGTGTTTCAATAAGTGTGTTTTTAAATAAATAATTATAAACCATGATACCAAAGCTCTGATCAGTGTTTGCTTGTGCTATTGTATCTGGGTGCCTATTGTGTATACTTTGCATACTGCCTAACTCTTCTTGAGGGAAGTCTGACTGCTCAGCCACAGCTACCAGGTAAATCTGGGTGGTACAGACTGCTACCAAGTGGGTTTACAGCCAACACCTGTAGTCCTAAATCTTTTGCAGTGGTCCCCAAGGGAACTGCACAGGTTTCTGCCTAACACCAAGACACCACAAAAGGGAGCACCAAATATCAGGAGACCCTGGACTAAAATGCGCCACTCCCCAATCAACAAAGACAGTGAGCAATATTACAGAACCATACCTGTTTAGTGGCGAGACCGACCAGCAAGCATGGGAAAGGACAAAATGAAGAAACTTCCCGCACAAAACAGAATAGACCAGTACACAATACCCCCGACGCAAACCCAGGAGCTCCAAGCATCGAACCCCATGGAACTAGAACCGGAACACATGCTCTCTTTAAAGGACGTCATGGCCGCCATAGCAGAATCCCGTACATCAATGGAGCAGAAGATGGATGGGATAAGTCTAGACGTCTCCCTCCTCAGACACGACTTACAAAAACTATCAGCACGCACCGGAGAGGCTGAACAACGTATTTCAAATGCAGAGGACAGCCTACACAATATGCAACAGCAACTCCAAAGCGTTACGGCCAAGATCAAAACCCTGGAAGACAGAGTGGGGGAGGGAGAAGGGAGATCCAGGCGCAACAATGTATGCATACTCGGCATACCGGAAAAAACAGAAGGCCCTTGCATGGAACTCTTTCTTGAACAATGGCTCACGGATCTGTTGGAACCGGACTCCTTCTCCAAATTCTTTTCCATTGAAAGAGCACACTGCATGCCCACGGGACGTCCAGTACCCGGCGCGCCTCCGCGTACAGTAATAGCGAAGCTCCTAAACTACAGAGACCGAGACGCTCAGCTACAACGGGCATGCGTCAAGGGCACGATTACTTTCAACGGCTCCAGGGTTGCTTTCTTCCCTGACTACACGAGGGAGGTACAGAAAGCTAGGCAATCCTTCGACCAGCTCAAAAAGCAACTGCACTCAAAGGGAGTTAAATACGGCCTGCTGTTCCCCGCCCAGCTTAAAATCCACCATAAAGGAACCACAGTCCATTTCAGCGACCCCAAGGAGGCATGGCGCTGGGCCGAACAACACATAGAAGGGGACTGGCCGTCACCTCAAAGCAATAGGGGCAGGAATCCCAGACAGCCAGCCGACCAACGGCTGATCCCGCTACAGGCACCAGCACAAAAGCCACTGGAAGAGAATGGTGGCTGAGCCCCGCCTCGACCCCTGGTAAGGCCCCTACACCTAGCAGTGAGTAGCATTCTAAAATGTCCGTTGACCTGCAGCGAGGCCCGCTACCTTACATAAGGCGAGACATGCTTTAACAATGCAGCTGCACGGGGACCGCCCGCCCCTCCTTTAGAATCTCAAGTTAAGCTGACACTCTAGTTCCGAGTGTCAACAATGTTTGGGCAACAGGTACTTCATGTTGAAGTGGAGTATAGGGTGGGAGGAAGGGACAGTTTATGTTGTTTTGTATTGATCTACAGTTACTATGCATTCACAAAGCTAATGAATCATATCAACTAGCACATGCCATCAAATGTCACTCCCGATTGGCAGCCCACCCCCACTGTAACCCACCCCCGCACAATACTCCTATATGGCGACTCCACAGAACCGGCAAATCTGATGCTACAAACTATAAATGGCATCTACACTGACCCATGCGCTACCCCTTGAGTGCCCCAGATCTCTCAAACTGATCAAGTGGAACGTGAACGACTGGGCTCTGGGATCAAGCGACGCCTTGTCATGCAATTCTTGAACAGACACTCCCCAGACATTGCTCTGATAAACGAGACACATTTAGCTGGAACCAACTGCACCCTCTTTCGAAGAACCAACTACCGACTGGCATTACACGCGGGATACACAATGGGATCCAGGGGGACTCTCATCCTGATACACAAACGCCTCCCATTTGTGCCGCTGACAGTAGAACAAGACCCCAGGGGTCACTATGTGATGGCCATTGTAACACTGGGGGAAGAAACACTGGCCGTTGCGTCTGTATCCTCTCCGCCGGGGCTGGGGGAGGAACTACTAGAGAACCTGGTCACCCTTATGGCAAAACACCAAACTGATATGTGGATCTTAGGGGCGACTCTAACAATGTTATGTGTAACATTAAGGATCGCACCCACATCATGGACCGCAACCTGAATAACTCCACCAATTTAGCCAAATTTGCGTCAGCCCTGGGCCTCCGAGACGTGTGGCAGAATCTCCACCCTGATGTCGAGGCCTACTAGTTCCACTCGGGAGCACACGGCTCCCTGTCCAGACTGGATTACGTCTTCCTCCCGAAAACCGGTATACATAAGGCGACTACTGCGGATCTACTTTCCCGTGGCATCTCAGACCACTCACCCTTGATGATGGTGTTGTGCATGCGGGGCATAGCTCCCCCTAAGTCAAGGAGATTGAATAGCTATCATCTGGGCTTCCCTGATCTTGTCGATCAACTCACGGAAGCAAGCAATGAATATTTCGAAATTAATACCACGCGATCGATAATCCTGTAATGATATGGGAGGCGTACAAAACGGTACTGAGGGGGTAAATAATCTCCTGGACGGCAAATAAAAAGAAGGAACGACTTAGGAAATTATCAGAGGCAGAAGCGGAAATGAGCGACTGGGAGGCCAAATATGTTCTTGATCCGAGCTCTGAAACCCTCAGATCCTTTAAGGGCGCTAGAGAGAGGCTTCGAAACATCGAGCTAGACAACGCTAAACACGCCCATCGAGAGTTCAGAGCAAGGGTCTATGAACATGGGGACAAAGCCGGTAAAAAGCTGGCCTGGCTTGAGAGAAGAGATGAGGGCCAACGCCATGTTAGGGAAATCATAACCCCGCAGGATGGGAGAAGCCACTCAGACCATGATATAGCAAAGGCTTTCACTGACTTCTATGCCGCTCTGTATTGCACTCCGGTATCCCCACTGGACCCCTCCCTCCTTGATGATATCACTCTGCCACAACTATCGGAAAAGCAGAAAACACAACTGGACTCTGCTCTCACCGAAGCAGAGATAGCCGAGGCTATAGCCCAATTGCAGTCTGTGAAAACGCCGGGCCCCAACGGGTTTCCGGTTGAGACCTGGAAGAAGCTGGATGGGGAGAAGTTAGCACCACATCTCCACAAAATGTTCCTCGGGGCCCAGGACCAGGGCGCTCTCCCGCCGGATCTGCACAAAGCCATGATTGTTGTGATTCCCAAACCGGGTAAACCACCTGAGCAATGCGCCTCCTACAGGCCCATTTAATTACTTAACACCGAAACTAAAGTCCTTGCCAAACTCCTAGCTAACCGGCTGCAATTGATCATTACCTCTCTGGTCCACCCGGACCAATGCGGGTTTATGCCACACAAATCGACACGCATGAACATATGGCGTCTTCACCTACAACTGGAAAGGGCCCCTATTATAGACAAGCCGCTTGCACTATTGGCCATAGACTTTGAAAAGGCGTTTGACTCAGTTTGCAGGGACAGCCTCTGGGAAACTTTGCGAAGAATGGGTTTTGGAGACAATTTTCTGGGATGGGTACAACTCCTCTACACAGATCCACAAGCAGAGGTGAAGGTGAACGGGTGGCCCTCTGAGCCCTTCACCGTTGGCAAAGGCACACGGCAGGGATGCCCCTTGTCCCCCCTCCTCTTCGCTCTTGCGATAGAGACACTCGCTTTATGGCTACGTCAGAGCAAGGATTGGACAGGATTTAGATGGCCGGAGGGACATGAAGACAGGGCGTCCTTGTACGCTGACGACCTCCTGGTCTATCTGGGTGACCCGATACGAACCTGCCCCATAGTGACGCGGATGCTTGTCCATTTTGGTGAATTCAGTGGGCTGAGAATTAACTGGAGCAAATCTATCCTTTTTCCGGTGAAGGGCGGTACACAGGCCATCCCCCAGGAATGTCCATATAAAGTGGAGCCAAATGGCTTTCGATATCTGGGGATTTGGGTATCTGAGGACCAAACACGCTACACAATCCACAACCTTCAACCAATCATGGACCGTTTTAGACGATGTCCGCCACTGGAGACTTCTCCCCCTGACACTTATGGGTAGAGCCGCCCTCTTTAAGGTGATCACCCTGCCTAGATTTCTTTATGTATTACAAAATGCCCCACTTGAGATTCAAGATGCCGAATTTGACCGCCTTGACGGTCTCCTTAGAGAACTCATATGGGGGTGGGGGGGGTCAGCCCCGCATTGCACTGGCCACGCTTCAGAGATCGATCTGGGAGGGAGGTATCAGCGTGCCCCGCCTCCGGGTTTACTATTGGGCTTCCCAGCTAGTGGTGGTCAACAACCTATTACATGGGGACCAGGAGTTGCCACATATAAGGGCCGAAATCGCGGCCATGCACGATACAGACCCATTACATCTGCTCTATCAGCCCCTCCATAGGCCCCTTCCACAAACAATGGCAGCACATGTTACTATGGCCTGGAGACTGGCACACGCCTTTGTCGGATGGAAAGACAAAATTACCACCGTACAACCCCTGTGGCACAATAGTAACCTGACTGAACTGGAGAAACTCAAACCATGGTCCAAATGGGAGGAAGCCGGTATCACCAAAATCGTGGATGTCCTGGTAGGTGGGGAAATCGGCCCTTTCGAGGCACTGCGGCTAAAATTCCAGCTCCCAACAACCGAACAATATCATTATACTCAACTGGCTCACGCCCTACGACCACACAATCAAACAAGCTCTGTCATTCCTGAGTACACACCCATAGAACGCAATATACTCCCAGCATATATCCCTGTTAAATGCACTTCTATATTATACAATGCTATGTCCTCCTTTGCCACTCCGGAACTCCTTCACCTTAAATCCAAATGGGAAGAAGATGTGGGCACCACAGACCCGGAGGACTGTATCCAGATCCTAATGCATCCTAGGGAAATCGCTATCTCTTCCAGGCTCCGCCTGTTGCAACTAAAAATCCTGCATAGAATATATTATCCTAGAACTATGATACACAAATGGAGGCGAGACCCAAGTCTGCAATGTCTCCAATGTGGTGGAGAGGATGGATCATCCATACATATGCTGTGGGAGTGTCCTCGAATCCAGACCTTCTGGATGAACTGTCCAGAGTACTAGGCCGCAGTATACCACTAGATCCGAAAATACTGTTATTGGGTAAACCCGACGAGAACATTGCTAACAAATGGGAGGGATTGCTCCTAGCTACGCTACAGGACTGATGAAGCGAAATATCGCACAGAAATGGGGCGCCCCAGAATCTCCGACACTGGATCAATGGGCAGACGATATGGACACATGTGCAATGCTGGAACACAGAGTTTACAAGGCAAAAAATGGGAAGATCGTGAACCTTAGTAACCTTTGATGCCCAAAAAGAACACATTCAAATATCACAGGGAGGTGGCTGCATATGAAAACCAATTAACTTTAACCATGCTTCATTACTGATTCACTCTTTGAAGGCGTATGTTTTGACCTTGTTTCTTTGTTTTTTGTTGACTGTGATTGTTGTTAAAACCAAAAAAAGTATTATAAAAAAATATATATATATATATGTATATATATATATATATATACACACACACACGCCACCATTCAATCGTGGATGGCCTCCACCCACAACGAGAAAACAGAGATCCTATCAGTTGGCTCGCCACCATGCTCAAGAAACTCAGCACATATTTCTCATCCTTCTGCATAGATGACAACCGAATCCCTGTCTTCTCATCCGTGAAGACACTAGATATCCACTTAGATGTCACTCTCTCCCTTACTAAACAAGTTGAAAGCCATTGCATCCTCGTCCACATACACAACAACGCTTATCAATGCAGCAAGCCACTTCCTCTCTCCAACTAAATGCTTAACCATAGCCAAGGCTATCACTGGAGCAAGACTGGACGACTGCAACGCACTATTTGCAGGTACCTCCAAGCAGAACCTCACCAAACGACAGGTTATTCAAAACAATGCCCTACACGCAGCCTTAAACATCTCCAAAAGAAACCACATCTCCGCTGCAACAAAAAAAGCCCACTGGCTCGCCGTCCAAGAAAGGATCATTTTCAAAACCCTCTCAATCACTCACAAGTGTCTCTGGAACACAGCCCCACATTACCTAGCCTGAAAAATTGAACGATCCTACTCATCCAGACCAGTAAGAACCACCTAGGCACACCGACTAGTCCTGCCGAAGGTGAAGAAGACAAGAGCAGGAGGGGCCAGTTTCCCCACAGTAGCAGCTACCCAGTAGAACGCTCTGCCACCTGAAGTAAGAGCAGAAACTAACTACTGTATGGGAGGAGTGGTCCAAGAGACCCCCCTCCACTGCATCCTCTGCCCCCTGTGAAGTCCATGGCTCGTCCAGGGTTCCCCCTGCCACCAGGGCCCAGGTGGTGGGTAGGCCACTGGCTGAAGACATTGACCAAACAGGCTGAATTTAGCTGGGCCCTGGAAACCATTTTTGTGAAATAAAGATGGCTTGAGCCCTGTGCACCGCAGCGTGGCCCCCACCCTTGGAGAGTGTCACTTATCCCTGTGGCCGCAGCTCTCTGGCAGATCCGCTGAGAGCCCGTTCCCACGAACAGACGGACATGAGCTAGTGTCAGATACCAACACTGTAACATTTCACCTTCCGCAGTGTATCGCTGTTCCCAGTATGACCCGGTCAGCAGGGCCGGGGTGGAAAAGAACTGTAAAATGGTCCCCTGACAAAAGCAGAGTCCCCAAATACTAATGAGCAAACCACCTGTGATGAAACTTTTCTCTCCACGGCCTTCCTGACTAAAAACCTGTAACCTCCATGAAGATGGCAGAATGTGTGCTTACATGACATTCGGGATGAAGTACCCACATCCCCGTAGCTATGCGTAAATAGTAAAGGTTTTCCCGGGGGTTTTTCGTGTTATGTGTTTTACCGAGAAGATTGCACCCCACGGTCCCACGCCATAACTGAACTAATGCTGCTAGAGTGCAAAGGAAGGCAAATGCAACCATATTGAGAGCTCATGTAAGGGGTGCATGAAAAGGCACCATATTTAGGTCGAAGCTCACTATGTGTCACTGCCGTCAGCCTTGTTGACGGTTTGTTCCTGCGTGCTCCACCAACCTTACTACTACCTCACTTACCGCACATGCATAGAAATGTAACAGAATGTTGTGGGTGTTAAATACTTAGCGTATAGATAAGGTGTGTTAAATGGCCATGTGAAAGGCACTAACAATGTCAAAACATAAGCTTCGAAAAGACTCAATGGGCACTGTATATTATGTGAATGTTTATGTCTCCTCCACTTAAATCTGCAACACACGAGGAAAATACCTTTGTGAGCACATGCAAGGCCATTCCCCCTTCCTCCCATTGAAGCCTGCTAGACGAAAAAGCAAAGGCCTGTGCCGCGCTGCTCCACCTCCCCCATTTCGGCTGGAGCCGCTTCAAGCATTCACATTCCCCCGCAGCACCCAAGGCCACGGCCTGCCACCTGAATTATTTACAACCCAGCAGTAAACCCCGGCCTTAAAACACAGATCCAAAGGCGCCCTTTTGTAGGCCCCACAACCCACCGGCTTACCTTAGGTTAATGGCCCCTGTAAAATTAGGACACCCAATATTATAGCAACACTACAGGAACACATTCATAATGACTTCTAACGAAACATGATAAACTCGGACAGCCGTCCCATGCCCTGAGACCCAACCTCGCGACCTATGATACCCGGTCAACAGGACGATGGTAACCATGTATTGATGTATCGCCAAAAGACTGCACTCTAGGTGCATTCCTCCTGTGTTGCATTAACCTGTAGAATAACCTATTGGAGGATTTACCGGGGAAGATAATATTGCAATGTTGAATGACTGCGGTGTGCGTGGCCTTAGGGCAGGAAGTCAGGATAGACGTTCATCACTGACACTGGTCGCGGCTGGCACAACAACACCGCCCGGATGAGCCCAGCTGACCTGCCCGGCCCAGCCCAACCAACGAGGGTAACCAGTGACGTCCACCAACCACAGCAAACCACATCGCAGCAGCACCTATAGTTAGTTGTCGCCACCCAATCCCCACGAACTTGTGCCCCCTATAGCATGTAGGTTCTTATGAGGCTTTTTGTAAATATATACGCCTGTCTTTGCGATTGTCAGACAGAGCGCTCTCGGAGTTTGCAGAGTTCTTTGCATGCCCTATTCTGATTGATAAACTCCCATTTAAGCTCACCCGCACTTTGTCCTGGCCTTATTCCCATCCTGGGAGAGTCCATTATTGTCTCTCATTGTGGGGAGGATCGTGCTATCTGGGGGACGCTCGCCTTCAGTGGTGACCCCGAAAGCGTGATTATTATTTTTCTGCTAACATATATATATTCCTACCGTCCCCTTTGGCACGAAAATCTCTGGTCAAAAAGGGATATGCACGGTGCGCCGGCTCCGGAAGGCTACCTGCCAACAGCGACCGGTACGCTCAGAAGTGCGCACTCAACAGAGAGAGGGTACGGGATCCCGGTTGAAAAATCCCCTTTGAGTACCGCTCGCCGGAACCGGGGCTGACCGTTGAGCGTACGGCATCACTGCCTGGACGGACCCAGTTTCGGAGACTCTCGGTTCAAGACGGGCACGTGAGTATTAAGTGCGAGCGACCATAAAGGGAGTAGGGGAGGAAAATAGGACAGGGAAGGAGGCTGTTTGAAAGGGGACACTTTGGGACTACTAAGAACAACTCTAGACCTTCTTTACTTTTTCTTTGCATATGGCCATTAGGATTAAGAGGTGAAAAGAGATAAAGAGACGGGAACCTAGCTCCGTGAGGGGGTAGAAGGCGGCGCCGCATAGTGCTATCTTGACTATTACTGGGAATATATGAAGAAGTGGAAAATAAGATAAAGGTGTCTGGTAAAGGAAGACACGGTGAATACATTAGTGACTGCTATTCTTCTCTTTGGGTCCACGGGGAAAAAAACAGGGTTAGTGGTTAGTAGAAGAAAGAAAAAAAAAAAGGAGATAATCTTAGTAGAAAAACAAGTTTATGTCAAAACTAAAAGACGAATTCATACCAGTGTAAGACGGAAAGGGACAGCTGGCAAGGGAGGAAAGGGAGTACAAATTGGGCTATGAATAGAGTGTTGCCTTTGGGTGTGTAAGCATCGTATGTGTCAGAACATATTTGTTACAATGAATGTGTAAAGGTGGGCATAAATGCATAATTATGGTGTGGTTATGGTAAGTGTGACCAGAAATTTGTTTACAAACAAGAGTGCAATGCGGTAAAGTGGTCGTTTTTTTTATTTTTGGGTCAAATTGCTGAAGATATTGATGGTGTACGAAGGGCGGTTTGCTTTTGTATATGCCCCCTAAAGTATATAGAATAGAGGCTGTGCGCGACTATTCTTATATTGTCCAGGTGGCGGAAACACACACAGGTCCCCGCGCGCAGTAATACGCAAATACTTAGATACATCTGGTGATAGACTTATGTAAAGATATATATAAATATACATCAGTGTCGAGCAACAACGAACTATGGGGGCGGAAACACCCTTATCGCATATTTGTAAGAATCTACCTGGGTACGCTGAACGCGTAAAGAAATATCATGATCAGTGGATCACAGAGCTGAAGGGGGAAGGATTACCTCAAATATGGCCCGAAGGGGGATCATTTGACAAGAGTGTCCTAGATATGGTAGCTACATGCATTTGTTTGAAATACAAGGGGAAGCAGCTACACAATAGGAGAGAAATACTAGACCTATGGAGATTGTTTGAAGAAATACCCCCGCCTAAGAAAAGGGAATTAGGAACTGATCTGCCATCTACCACTGACAATCCATTACTGATACCAAAAGATGACAAGGTGTTGCCGGGAGGGGAGCCACCGGTAGAGATAACTAGGTTGTACCCAATACTGAATAAGCCAGTGCCCGCAGAAGGGTATAGTGACCCAACCTATGTACCCCCAACAACAGTCACTACGACTCAAGGGCCAACAGCACCCCCACCGTATGAGAGTCATAGAGAGCGAGACCAGGTAAGTACGCCAATAGTGAACATAGAGAAACTAACAGAAGACCTAGAGTCCAGGCTCTCTATAGCAAAAGATGAGCTCACGAGGATAAAAGGTATATGTGAACAGACTGCGACCAATGCTGCTAGGTCAGAGCCCATATCAAGAGCGCAGAGTGAGAATAAAACCATTGAAGGGTGGAAGAAGGGGGAGATATTGTTTAGGATAGAGGAAGAACCGACCCGAATAATTGAACTAGAGGGGAGGGAGGAGCGCACTGATGATGAGATAAGGACTACAGGAGGTAGAGAGGAGCTATTGTGTGATATAGGAGAAGACTTAGAGGAAAGTGAAAGGCTAAGCGTGGCAATGGGAGGAGGAAGTGAGGGGTTGGATGGCACATGTTCAGGGAGAACGATGGAAGAAGAGTGGACGGGACGGCTAAGGAATAGGTTGGGGAAAATGGCACCACTAGGAAAAAACGGAACGAAGGTGAGTATAGATATGACAACAAAGGGGAGGTTTGTAACGCTCACCTGACTCCCATGGAGGCGCTGGCCTGGTTCGCGCTGCTGTGACCTCTTCTAAGGTGATGCGCAGGGTTCGGAAGACGGACTGGACCAGGCCCCCAAATCTGGCTTGTCTGGCTCGCAGAAGTATCCTTCTGTAGGCGAAAATAGGGGATTAACTGTCTGCGGGGTAATGCAATCAGCCTCCCACTTTCCCCTCTCGCCCTCCTCGAAACCCTTCTGTGATTCCTCGTAGCGTCTCACCTTAGGGTCTGGAAGGAGGAGCTCTCCATCCTGCTTCTGATGCAGGGGCGCGTTGGTATCCAGTTACTTCACTGGATTTTCGGATTGGTGAGAACCAAACTTGCTTGGCTTCCAGGTAAATTTTTAATGAGCGTTTTTTGGTAATGTCTTTTCATTCGCTCATTAACGCTGATGTCTCTTTTCCCCTTAGGGGCCGGGGTCCGGAAATGCCAGGATGCTGCGCGGACCCGAAATGAAGAGGGAATGAATCAACAGGTAAGTCTTAACATGGAGATTTAGCTTTCCTTATTCCCTTCTCTCTCTCACCTTTTGTTCTGGTCTTTTTCTCCCTAGGCGCTGGGGCGTGACTGCGAATCCGGATGATCACTGCTGAACATGGAGGCACCCTGTAAAGGTGAGTGAAATGTGGCGCTGCAGCGATCGACGCGATGAGCTTTTAAATAAAAGTCTTCCTTTTCAGGATTGCTGGCGAGATGTCTCCGGGATGCGGGATTTAGCTGGTAAGGACTTTTCCTTCTTCTGTTCTCTTCTTCTCTTCCTTTGCAGGTGATCCAGGATGCTGGCAGGCGTGGCAGAAGTCAGGATGCAGGAGCAGACACGGTGAGCGTCCAGCTGCTAGATGCAGAACAACGCGAAGCACGTGTGGCTGTTCGGGTGGGGTTTAAATAGCCTTGGAAGAAGTTCCAGGTATGTATCCTTCCTCCAATCAGGTATGTATCCTTCCCCGGCCACGCCCGGATGGTAAATTAGTCCCACAGGTAAAGTAGTTCCTTTCAGGCCTCAAGGAGGCTGGGATCCTGCAGCATGGTCTGCATCAGGTAAGTGCACCCAAGAACTTCCATAATGAGCCTGGCACCTATGGCACCAGGACTGATGTCTTTTATGAGCCTGGCGCCATAGGTGCCAGGACACTGTCCAAAGGGCCCCTACATGGGGTTGCTGGGTCCTTCCTTGGGGACTGGATGTCCGCTTTCGGGGACGCAGGGCTTGAACCGGCTCCCCGGGAGCGGGCATCATGACAAGGTTACAACTCCTGCTAATACACAGAGGAGGAGGGAGGCCAAATTACATACCGTGGGCTAAAATGGATAAGGCCAATTTGTTAAAGTCATTGCCCCCGCTATCAGGAGGGGCAAGCAAGTGGATATATGCATTCGAGAAAAACACAGCCGGGGTACCTCTAGCAATAGGTGATGTGAAGAGTCTGCTAGTATCGGCAGTGGGGGATCAAGCTGACAGAGTATGGGTAAAGGCTGGCTTCCCGGGAGTAACTTTAGACTGCGATCGCCATGATGGCGCCTCCTTTAACACAGTACGTGCCAGGGTGTGGGACGCCTTAAGAGAAACGTTCCCAGACACCCCAGATTTGCAGTCAGTAATGCAATGTACAATGAATGACGAGGAAGATGCTATGGATTACATTTTTCGGGTCCAAGAGATGTGGAGAGCAGAAACAGGCACGCCCTGGTACCAATCAACGTCGTTATTCTATTTTATAATAAAGAGGGGGCTCCCTAAAGAGGTACAAAAAGCACTTGACAAAATCGCAGGCATTGAGGCAAAAGGATGGCCCGAAATACAGAGCATAATAGTTCACCACTGTAAACGAATAAAAGAGAGGGAAAAGGAGATAGCGCAGAAAAGATTGGCAGACGAGGCAAAATTGGTACAAACAAAGCTGGTGAAGGTTGCTGCATCAGTAGCCGCGCTCCCACACAGCAGGGAGGGAGACGAGGAGGAGGAGGGGCTGGTAGCAATACAGGGGAGGATGGCAACGAATTGGGCAGGAGCAGGGCAACGGCAGTGGAAAGAGCAGGAGCAGAGTGGAGGTGCGCAGTGGCAAGAGTGGGCCCCTCGAGGGGGACGAGGTGGGTACAGGGGTCGAAGAGGGGGTGGACAAGAGTACGGGGGAATGGGAGGAAATGGATGGCAAGGTCCCAGAGGTGCGCAGGGAAGTTGTTGGAACTGCGGGAGGTGGGGCACTGTTCCAGAGAGTGTAGGAGTAGAACAAACAACGGATTTCCAGAGGTATAACACTATGGCCACCCTCACCCGGGGAGCCCATATGGTCTCCCAATGGGGCAACAACAAAGGGAACCAGAGCAGGGGTACCCAGAGCAAAGGCAGGTGCATCACTACAGAACACAATCACCCACAAAACAACGACACTATGCACTACACCCCAGGCAACCCTTTCGCAACGAATGCAAACGGATCCCCAGCACCAGCCCCCTATAGTGGTGTATCAGTAGTTTCAGGGAGTGTGTTCAACCAGGGGGGGACAATGAGACACCCAGCATAGGACAGCCCACACAGAACACTTGCATGTCCTGTTCTATCTACAACTACAACCTACGATGCAGCAGAGGAACCATTGGTAGGGGCGCAGATAGGAGACAAGCAGTTCATATTCATGGTGGATTCGGGAGCGGAGAAATCATGTATTCGGGCGGGCCGGTTTCCGTTATCTAACCGGAAGTTAGAGACGCAGGGGTTCTCTGGGGCTGTAATTGAAGTTCCTTACACAGAAGCTTTGGATGTGACAGTGGGGGATAAAACGGTAAAGACACCCTTACTGTATTATGAACAATCGCCAATAAACTTACTCGGAAGGGACCTTCTTAGCAAACTTAACATGACAATATCATTCACAGAAAGAGGGATAGTGTGTTCGACACCAGGCATATGCCCATTACGCGTAATGCTGGTAGTGCAGGCTGGGACAACGGCACCGGAAATACGTGGCATGCCAGTGGACGAGACAATGTTCATCGAAGGCTTAAAAACGCTGGCCCAAGTAGCTCCGGAGCTAAAAAAGTTAGAGTGGAGAATACACGCAGAGTTTGTCTTCTGCCCAATAGTGCGCCCAGACATAGCACCAGGGTCAGTGGTATCCTTAGACTTGCATGCTGTACAGGTATCAGCAAAAAGGATTGCAGTGATTGGGATGGACATAGATGGGTGTGAATGGCGCACTGTACTGTGCATCAATGCTAATATAGCCCTACAGGATTTATCTGATGAGGATCTCTTTTCTGATGCAGAAAATGATGGCGAAATAATAATGGAAATAGCAATGCCCTGTGACATTTTGATTCAGACGAGACAAATTCCCGTCCAATTGATGGCAGTGGTGGGAACGCCACCTTTTTTGACGATGACATGCGACTGGTGCCAAACAATTTGTGGACGACAGGCCCCCATGATGTGGGGTTGTTGCATGGAGTGACACCACTACCGTCCTTTCCGCAAGGCACTGAAAACATGACTCTTTGTGTAAGAACTACCGGCCATCCACACCACCTAGAACCAGCACTTGTTCAAGCCTCACCCCCAGGCTTCCTCCCTTTCCTCTCTTTGTTCAGCAGTAAGGCCCTCTTCCCTCAGCCAGCTGCACCCCCACACCCCCCAAATGTGTGTTTCTTCTTTGTTTCTGTTCTCTCTTTGTTGCTTGTCCCTTTCTGTTAAGATGAATGTAACATGTATGAAACAGCGCCCTAATGCCTTCGGGCGTGGGCGTTTTACAAATGCAGATTAAAAAAAAGTGCGGCAGCCATCCACTTGGCATGATGCCTGCCTCTGTATCACTCTACACATACAATACAGGGATCTTGTTCAATACTGTCAAGAAATTTTATTTTTTTCATACAATGCAAAAGAAAACTAAAGGACCATAAATCACTTTTGAGCTATCCAAGGTTGTTCATGTTTTAAAGTTGGAGGGTGATGATATAGCTGGGAATACTGTGTATGTATGTGTGTGTGTTTGTGTGTATGCATACATTTGTATCTGTCAGTGTGCATATGATTCAGGGAGTGTATGTTTGTGTGCATGTGTGAATGAGAGGTAGGGAGTGAGTTCTAGAAAATGAACGCTCCTGTGCTGAGCTCCGTATATTTGTAGTTCTTTTTCGTTGTTGATTGCAAGGTCACAGGGAGGAAGGGGCAAACCCAATGCCCCTTGTGGAAATTTAGTACAAGGAGGTCCTGTTTACCTTGCAGTTAGACGTGATATGTTAGACCCTTGTAAATAAAGAGGATCTCACTCAGGTTGCTGTGTCTTAGCGTGTAGATTTATTGTCTATGATGTAGACACATGGTTAGAAAGAGGGTGGTCAGCCGACATGTGTTTCAACCCCGAAGGGTCTTTATCAAGGCAAAAGTAGTATGTCTGGGGGATTTAATCCCATGTTGTTCAAAAGGCCGGTTGCACGTTTCTATCAGTCTTCAAGTTTCCTAAGGCTGTTGCCTTGTGTTTACGGATCGCTCGTTTGTGTGAATGAGAGAGTGTATGTTGTATGTGTGCGCCTGGGAATGAGAAAAATGAATGGAAGTGTGAATGCATGATGTGTGTACAGGGGAGGGTTATTCGTGCAGTGGCAGCTAAAGTATTTTTTTATGCGACACATTTTTACTGGGAATCTACAAAGGTAAAGCAAGCAAACATAAGTGTTCTTACATGGCTAGATTGGCCTACATTCAACTAATGTGTCACCGCCGTAATTGCAAGTATACGCTCACTCCGACTTATCTTAAATCATATTACTGCAAAGAGTGCAGTACATAAAACTTTTATAACACATGGCAGCCTGCAATATCTGTATAAAAGCCTGGAAATAATGTTCTTATTACAGGCTAGTTGTGACATGACAACTGACCTCTAATAAGAAAATTACATCACAACCGCTGTGTGTAATCAGTTATGCTTCAGTTGTGATGTCAAAATGTCTCCTGCTTGAGCCAGCAGAGAGAATTTCAGCTGTCACTACAGCACTTCATTAAAGCCGTGAAAAACCTTTCAAATTCCTTGCTTGTAAAATTGTTTTCTGTGACACATTGCAGCCGGTAATTGACAAGGAATGGTTTATGGTAGAATGTTTAATTTGTGCACTGTTGGAGTTAAACTTGTGTAAGCAAGAATATGCATATTTTAAAGCACAAAATTAATGTTTTTTCAATACCCGGCAGGGAGTGGGGGAGTGGCGACCTCCCAGCCAATAAGGGGCTCAGAAGGGGAGGCCACATGGTAAAACCCCCGGTCTGAGTCTCCTCGAAGCAGGAAACCGCCATCTTCCCTGCAGGGACTAAAGTAAGTATGCTGTGTGCTCCCCCGACCCCTCATCTCCACATCCCTAACCCACCCCCTAGCCCGCCCCACTTACCTGGCACTGCCTTGTGCCTCGCCTGCACTGGGAACACAGTGTTTCAGGCGCATCCCTTTCGCAGCAATGGCTGCTATGGAAAGGGAGAAGGTACTACATGTAGTTCCCTTCTCCCTCGTCGATCGTGACCTTTGGATTGTAGTTTTGTCAAGTTGAGAAACAGCAAAGAAGCTGTTTCTCAACTTGAAAAAAAAAAATTAGCATCCCGGAAAATAGCAATAAACCCCTTTGGGCAGGGGCATTAACAGGTCTGGTAATGCCCGGAGATTAAAGTTAAGGCCCTCAAGAACTCGCCCCAGGGCATTACCTGACCCGGTAATGCCTCGTTCATCTGGGTTTATTGCTTAATTAAACTGCTTAAAATATTTTTCTGCAACAAATTAGAAACTGCATTTTTGCTTTTTTTTAATCCAAAACTATTGATTATATGGATCAGCAAATGGAAGATCTCCTACATTATATTAAGCAAGGGACGAGGTGTTAAAGAGAATGACAGTGTGTGGCCATTTATTATGGGGAATAAAATACTTCCTATCATAAATAACAAGCATTGGCAATGCCAAACGTTTGGCCGTTGTCCCTCCTCATGTCACTCCTGCATATCTGTAGTCCGATGCAATAGTTTCTGCTTATAGGTGTCTTCAAGCGACACCTAATAGCCCAAACTATAAAGGACTCACTCTACATGTGTTAGTAGTGAGCGTTTCGGCAACACTGTAAATAAAAGCAAGCTGTAATTATTATCCTACACAAGAAAGCTCACATTGAATCATCAGTGTGTATCATCTAATACACGAGTTTGGATTTTGACGCTAAAAGTGGTTATCACTTGACTTTTTGTAAAGCATTTACAAAATGTTATGCGATAATCACTTTTTGAGTCAAAATATAGTTTCATACCCGATAAAATAAACGGCTTGGTGATTCAAAGGGAGATTTATTGACCCTAGACCAGAATTCAAATAGGAGTTGGGAATCATTATTTTTCAAATAATAAAGTACAATCGGTCTTCTCAAATAATCCTACACGAGAAACACTAAGTAAACACAACCCTTCCTCGAAACGTGCCGTTTGTATGAGCCACTTCAGTGCTACAGTCACTAAAACACTAGGAGTTGGTGCTTCTCATTAAAGTCCTAGAAGCTGCCATTTGGCATCCCAGGCCAAGAGCGCTCCTGCAAAAATCCTCTTTACTCACAAGAACTTTAGAATATAACTCTTTTGAAAAATAATTGCCTTTGAAATTTTCCGATTTAATGGCGTCTAATAATCCATTCATTACATCACATTAAACACTAATGTTACCAAATAAAAAGGTTGATTTTGTGCATTAAGACGTCACTTTCGCATCAGAAAAAGGTGCCTAAGGAAATTCATTAACGTATACCAACAACCAAGCGGTACAGCAACAACACACAGGTTTGAAACAATGGCACACGATTCTGAACAAAATTAGGTAAGCATAAACTTCCTGGCGTTCACAGAATACGTTTAAGTGTTAGTGTTCAGTTTCAAAGATAGTTTTAACTCGTCAATTCGAATTTGTGTATAATTTCGATCTCCCAAGTGCCTACAACACAAAGGTTAGAAAAAATACTGACAACACAATTAATTGCCCCAAAAGTAAATCATGTCATAGCTGGCCCATTTTTTTACAGGAACATATGTTTCTCAGCACTTCTCCGGGAACTCCGATGGCTCCTGGCCCACAGCCCCAGCACAAGCCCTGTGATGCACTCACTGCGGCCCTCTGAAAATTTTTATTTATCAGCATTGCGGCATGTCGAGTCAAAGTGCACTGTAGCAGCCAGAAGGCAGTATATTTGCAATAACCCACAAAAAGAAACCGTTTACATTGATCAATTCAGAAAAGGCTCAAGAACATCCATAGGGACTAAAGAAATCTTTAATTTACTTCTTTTGCCGGTAAAATAGCTCAGCGAGTTGAGCGCTTGCTGCTGCAATCTGTGTGTTTGTTATCTGCAGGTCACAGGTTCGAATCCTGGCAAGGCCAACTCAACCTTTCATCCGTCCGAGGCCGATAAATGAGTAGCAAGTTCAGTTGGGATGATTAATGTATGTACATATGTTCTATGCACAGCACTTAGGCGTAAGCGCTATATAAATAACAAATCATCATTTAGCATGACAAAGGCAACTCAGTGGTCTAAGAAAATCTTAAAGTGTGCGTCATTCTGTGACTCAGCAGTGAGTGCTGGATCAACAAGATACTATTATGAACACAGGGTAAAAACAGTTGCATACAACCCTGGAACAGTGATGAGGTTGCAAGATTTAATCGCAATGAAAGCGTATATCCGAAAGGAGTTATACCAACTACAACAATAAGACATTTAAGTACAGACTGCCGAACGGTAATCAGATTAGCTAATAGGTACACAGACAAAACGGAAATTTTCTGATCTGTCACGCGCCACTTTCAACTGGATGTTACATTCCGGTAAACGAATTTAGACAGTTTAACCATGAACAAATGAAGGGCTTTCATAAATCTAACATTAGTGAAAACCAATACCGAGTTAAAACTTTGTGGAGAAGGATCCATGCAAACATCAACAGGGAAGCAAATGTGTATTACTTACCTGATTATATTTATGATTAACTGCTTAGTGCCTTCTTCCTTTCTTGCCATTTACCACTAGTAGGACATGTCCTTGAGAAGATAAACTGAGCATATGCTCCTGTCTCACTTTAATCTGGGTGCACACAGCCTGCCATTGGGCATCCCCGTGCATCACCTCTGTTGTGTGCACGCAGCCCCAGGAAAATGATCAGATCAAAGCCAGCTGGGTAAAATGAAAGTGAAAGCAAATGCTTTTCATAGGAACGCACTTCCTATCAATGAAAGGCTTCATATTAGTAATTGCTCGGCCTTTGCAGCTGCAGGCACTGCTTAGTGTTTGTGTCCTGTCCTGCCATGGCTCAGTAGTTAAGGAGCTGAGAAGGAAAACAGCCAGTGGCAAGACTTGCGTTGCCAGAGCAGGAGGGTGAAAGATCCCCATGATAAGGGCATCGGTAAAGGAAAACATCCTTTGCATTAATTAAATACTTTCCATGGGAATGCACTTGTTATCAATGAAATGCTTTAAACAAAACGGATTCCAACATAGCAATTCTGACTTTCACAGTAACAGTGCCATTTTTTTAAAAAACATCAATCATTCTTAAATAACATATACAAACTAATAATTACTTTTATTACCATGAAAAACAGGAGACACATATTTTAATAGCATATAAACACAACAATCTCCATTTTAAAAGTAAAAATGGCCACCAATGCACTGCACTACACAATAGAAAGGCGAGGAAAGAGTGCAAAGGGGTTTCACCTACAAATGGGCAGAAATGGGTGGACACATAACCAAACAACACCTACAGACTATATCTCCACCCCCATATCGTCATCTCCATTTGAAAGCATCACAAGCCCTCATTTTCAGCCCTCATTCTCATCTCTGAAGCTCTTATTTCAATGACAATAGTTTCAGCTTATAGGTGTCGCAAGTGACACCTAATAGCCCAAACTAAAAAGGATATTGCAAATCACCTTGGAGTTCTGTGACCTTATACATTAACTTGGCCTTAGGCCTCGTTCTTCTATTTGGTCACAAAACTCCCCAGTGCCTCGCAATACCCTTATAGTGTACAGTAGGGGGTGCATTATCCCATATATTCATGATAATCAGCAATGTGACTTTTAGCTAAAAGCCATTTTCTTTAAAATGTGCACATTTGAGTGTCTTAAACACAGCAATTTTCCTTCCCTTGTGTTGGTGCGACATCTTGTGGCATCTGAAGTCAAGCAAAAGACATTCTTTCATATGTTCCTTTAACTCAATTGCCTTTCTTCACAAAGTGTGCTTTTCAGAACTGCAATGCTGCAAAAAGCATCAAGTGCACAAATGTACATGCTGTTAACATGATCACACATAGTTTTTTGGGCAAAAAAACCGAAATATTTATCTATATTTTGAGACATTTTTGTGGCCAATGCGTTATGGTGATAAAAAAAGCAGTAAGGCAGGCAAAACAACACTTACAGGCAACATTGTACAAATCTGGAGCCAATTTACACAGTAGCCTTGACTTCTATAAAACAGCTGATTTTATAATTGAGCCCGAGCATCCTCCACACAGACCCTCACCGACATCCTCTTTGTCGTTCCTTCGCTAGTCCTATGGACTCTTCATTTGGTCTCTGTGCTCTCTCCTTACTCTTCCTCTCCCATTAATGATGGCAGGCCCTCCTGGCTTCCTTCCAATCCTCTAAGGTCATCATTAATGTTTACCTTAATGGCACTGTCTTGGTCCAAGGCCCTCAGGCCAACCTTCTCTTTGATAGATGCTTCCTGCGCCTTATCAGTTTCCTTTCCTCTCCCGCTGTCCCTTCTCTCCCTTCTTGGGCTTCCTTGCCTCCACCCTCTGGCACCCTCTTCCTACTCCTCGTCCACCTTGCCCTCTCCCCCTACCTCCTCTGCCCTCCCAGGGGATCCTTCTACACCTCTGCAGGCAGTACCTCCGATTTGTACCCCTCCCCAGAACTCTTTCAAGGATGGCAACCTTCTCCACCTCGCCACTCTTAACTCTCGCTCAGCTGTCAAACACTCCTATGACATCTGCCGTCTCCTGGAAGAACTCAACCTTAATATCCTTGGTTTCACCAAGACATGGTTCACGGCCAGCTCTGTCACGAGCTATGACACTCTCCCACCTGATGGCTACAAGATCCTCTCCGCGCCCAGATACAAAAATTCCGGTGGGGGTGTTGCCTTGATCTTCCCGGAGTGGATTTGAGCCTCTTTCATTACTATGCAGGCCTACTCCTCCTTTGAATGCCTGGTCTGTAGGCTTTCTCTCTCTCCTGGCCACTCTCTCACAGTGGCTACTAGCTACCGGTCACCTGGCTAGATCACCTCCTTCCTCTCCAAGTGGGCAGACCTCTCCTCCTCCCTCCTGGCCCCAACCACTCACCTCCTCCTCTTTGGAGACTTCAACATCCACCTGGATGCTTCCTGTCCCGCCACGGGACTCTTTCGCAACCTTTGCGACTTTTCGCTCTCTCTATTCTTCCCTCTGGTCTGATTCACTTTGCAGGGCACACTCTTGATGCTGTGATCTCCACAGACCCTTCCCCTCTCTAACGCTCTCACCATGCATCTCTCCTGGAGTAAACAATTTCTCCTCTCCTCTCATCTCGCTCTCTACCCCTCAGGCCAACCCTACCCCCACACTGCCACCCACCTTCTCAGCGTGTGTCAGCTGAGGCTTTTGCTGCATCTTTCTCTACCACTCCTGCACCGCTTGGTGACTCACACCCTGACACAGCCCTTTCCATGCTCCACTCTGCTATTTCTGATGCTCTCGATGTACTTGCCCCTGTCATGAGGGTCTGTATGAAGCCTAAAATCAAGTGCAACTCCTGGTACAACTCAGACCTCGTCACCCTTAAACGCAAGTGCAGGGTGACTAAGAGGAAATGGTTGGCATCTTGTACATCCTCTAACAAACTGGCCTGCCGCCTGCTCCAAAGGCAATACCGACTCTCTGTCCTCATTAAGAAGAGAGCTCACATCCAAGCCCGCGTTTCTGCAGCATCTAATAACTCGGCCAAACTCTTTAAAATCTGCAAGGAGCTTGCCAATCCTGCCGCAGTCTCTACCGCTCCTGTCCCTTCCCAGGCCCTTTGTACGGCCATGGCTTCTCATTTAATCTCTAAAACCCAGGACATCCTGTCCACCCTCTCAACTTCTCCTGCTTCTCACTTCAGTCTATCCACTTCCTGCGCCCCCCCCCTTGTGGCCACCTCCCTCCCTTCTCTGCCTTTCCTCTCTTCTCCCCTGATGTGGTTTGTAGACAAGTGCGATCTATGAAAACCTCATCAAACAGCTTCTTCCCTGTTCTTCCAAAACCATCAAGGACCCCATTGACATCCTCACTTCAGCCTTGGCTGACTTCTGCAACCACTCTTTCTCCTCTGATACCTTCCCCTCCACCTGGAGCACGCATGAGAACCTTCCCCCTCTTCTCAAGAAACCCTCAGCCGACCCCTCGCTCCGTCTAATTATCGGCCGATCTCTATCACTCCTTTCCTGGGCAAACTCCCGGAAAAGCTGGCCATCTCCCAGCTTAATCCCTACACTGAATCTGTTGGTTGTCTCCATGACCATCAGTCTGGCTTCACAGCAGCCAGAAGCACAGAAACTGCTCTCCTGAACATCCGTGAAGACCTGCTCTCGAACTTGAATCCAATCTCCCCTCTGTCCTCCTCCTACTTGATCTCTCTTCTGCCTTTGACACAATCAACCATGTCATCCTGCTCAACTGGCTCCGTGATAACCTGGGTATCACTGATCAGGCTCTGGCTGACCTCTTTCCTCTCTGACCGACCCTCCCAGGTCCAACTTGGGTCCTTCCTCTCCTCTCTCTCTCTCTCTCTCTCTCTCTCTCTCTCTCTCTCTCTCCACCTGCTGTGTTCCCCAGGGGTCTAACGTTTCTGCCTGGTTGTTCAAACAATACCTGGCACCTCTCGCGCACCGCATTGCTGCACTCTGCTCTAACTTCCAGTGCTAGGAGGATGACACCAAGCTTGCTTTCAGGCTGCCCTCTGCTGCCTCTTCTCCTTCTCTCATCCCGGATTGTCTGTCTGCAAGCCGGAAGTGGTGCGCAGTCAATGATCTCTGCCTGAATGCCAGCAAGACAGAGATACTCCTCATCGGCACACCTGCACCCCTCTTTCCCGCCACTCTCTGGCTGGCCTCCCTTGGCCCTCTTCCTGCTATCACCTGTCAGGCTAAGAACTTCTGGGTTATCTTCGACTCCACACTCTCTTTCTCTCCTCACATTTCCAACGTCTCTAAGAAATGAAACTACCAACTGCACCTCCTCAGAGGTATTCTTCCTTTCCTCTCCTTCTCCCAGAAGTCCACTGTCTCTAGAGCGCTGGTTCTCTCTAGGCTTGACTATTGTAACAGCCTCTTTATAAATGTGCCCGCCTCTACACTCCGTCCTCTGCAACTCATCCAGAACAGGACTGCGAGACTTGTCCTTGGTCTCAAGCCCAAGGATCGTATCTCTCCAGCACTGAAATCTCTCCATTGGCTCACAGTGGCTGCAAGGATCAATTTCAAGACCCTTTGCATTGTCCACAAGACCTTCTGGGGCCTTGGACCAAAATATTTAAAGCTTTCTCTTCTGAAGCATCTTCCTACTCAAGCTCTTCGCTCCTCCATCTCCAACTCTTTGAGGGTCAGTTGCTTTCCCAAGCAAGGAGTTGGCATCTCACTCTGGAACACCCTCCCTGCTTCTCTGAAACTTGAGCAGAACCATCTCCGGTTCCAGAAGCAGCTCAAGACTTTCCTCTTTGCTTTTGCCTTCTCCCTTCCTCTTCCATGCTGATCTCCTGTCTGATACTGCACTGGTTACCTGGCTACCCTCTGAACCATAGGCCCATGTCCCTGCCCTCCCAGTTGCACACCTGCACCGGTATTAGGGAGAATTCTCTGTTTAGGCTGAATTTCCTAACCTAGTGAGTCCCCCAGCAGCTTTGCTGGATTTCTGGAGTTTGTTTTTTTCTCCTGCCAGGAATGAGACTCTTTTTCTCTCACTCTTGGACATGATTTATGGTGTTCCTCTGAATGTTAATGTGTTTCATGGGCTATGGGGTCTTTTACTCAATAGGGTCTCATATGTTTTTCTTATGTGTGTTACCCAGCACCCTCCGTGCAGTAACACAGGGGTGTCATAGTGACTCCCCAACATAGACTCCATACCCTGGGACTGACTACTGTCTCCCAGGGCATGTAAAGTCACCATTGGCTTTACTAGTCCAAAATTATGAACAGAAACCAGTACAAACCATCATATTGTGGATGTACTGGTCGGGGCAATTCGATTGCCCCGGGGTCTGTTGTTCGAGGGGGCACGTCTCCGTCCCCCCTGATCGAGTTTTGGCTGGTGGCAGTGGATACTACTTTTTATATTCCACCGCAAATATATCTCTATGGGATTTTCCCATTGTTCGAGGCTACCAACTTTAATTATTTAATTCTTATAGCCTCGAACATACCGCCGGTTTATTTATTTAATATTAATTCACCGGTTGGTATTTTCTGCCAGAACTAAGTTTTAAAATGGCATTTGTGTTCGCCTCTATAACTCCAAACCAAAGGTCGAGCCCTTTGTTCCACTTTTTGGCGGGCTTCTCCACAGAAGCCTCCAAAAGTGGTGCCACTCTGTCTGGGTACCACAGGGGGTGTGGGAGGGGGTTTAGGCACCCTGGACTGAGTTACCTTGGTAACTCAAGTCGTACTCTGGTGTGATTGGCCCAAGTGGTGAGCCGGCCGGCTCACCACTTAGCATGTTTGATTGACAGCTAGGCTGAGTGAATGGGGGTGTGCTGCATAAAAGCAGGGCTTTTGGGATTGGAAAGTCGCCACAGGACCTGAAAATCCGACGAGGGAGAAGCTGAGCCGACCTGCTACGACGACACCACCGGTAGAGCCCTGTTGAACCGACTCACCACTTCCCAACGACAGAGAAGATCTCCCGGCTGGAGAGTCATCTTTCCCTGACTGGTGGGCACAACCAGTTTACCTTCTTCTTTTTCTCGCATCCCAGGACGTCTTGTGGTCGAATTGCCCGTGCCAAGCACCCCGGCAACCATATAGCCACTTACCACTGGACCGCGAATAAAAGGACCGCTTCTTTTAAATGAGAACTCTGCGGCTGGTTTCTTCCCTGGCAGTGCAACGGACTCCTGCTTTCCTCCTCGACGAGATCCTCTCTTCCCCCGGACGAAGCACCGACTTGCACCCGCTGCCAGGAACAACTGCCCCCGCTGGAGTATTCTCACCATTTTAAGGTACCGTGTCCGCCAGGCCTCCCTTTCTAAAGATTGCTACAAGGTAATAATAATCACGTAACCTTCTGGACTGGGCTGGCCGCCTTGACCATCTAACTGGTCCCTTTCATTTTGGTCCAACTCTTTCTGAACTTATTGCGAGACTTTTGGGCACTTTGAACCGTGTGACCTTGGACACATTTCGACCGGAGCCTCTTAAAGTGGGTCCGGCCTTGTTAACTTTGACTTTACGGTTTTAACCTGCCTTCTTCTCCTACTGTGTTCTTCCGAAAGTGTTGGGATCTGTTTCTATCTTTGCTCTGCCTTTCTCTCCCTTTTAAACCGATTGATTAGAGTGCCATCTTCGTTAAGCGCTCCCCGCTGTCTGAAAATAAGTGTTGCTTTACTTAAGACTTGTCTAACTAATCATTGAAGGGAGTGTATATCATTTAGTGACCGTCTTTTTGAACTGCTTGATATTAGTGCCAGTGTGTTTTATTAGATGTGTTTTTAAATAAATAATTATATCTCTTTTACACCAAGCTCTGGTCAGTGTTTGCTTGTTCTACTGTGTTCTTTTGACCTATTGTGAATACTCTGTATACTGCCTAACTCTTCTTGAGGGAAGTCTGACTGCTCAGCCACAGCTACCAAGTGAATCTGTGTGGTACAGACTGCTACCAAGTGGGTTTCCTGCCAAACACCTGTAGTCTTAAATCTTTTGCAGTGGTCCCAAAGGGAACTGCACAGGTTTCTGCCTAACAGCTGGCTCCTGGCAACTCTGCACTTGGGGCTGTATCTGCAACTCTACAGTCCCCCTACCTGCACTTATCTAACACTTGTTGTCCGTACTAAACCGCCACCTGTTGGCCGCACTTCTTGTTTTTCAATGTTTTGATCCTATGTCTTGCACTTTCTCCTCCTTCCCTTCCCCTGGCAGTTTTCCCCTTCCCTCTCCCCTGCACTTGCGCAATCTCAATGTCACTTGGCCTAGTAAGATTGTTGTCTTGTCCGCCCTTGTTCCCCTCCCCTGCCTCGTCGCGCCTTGAAATACTTTTGTATAGACGTGCTACAAATGTCATATCATATCTCCCTTTGATGCTTATGCATCTTCTATCAGATGATAGGCATCAGCAGGTTCCAGCTACATGCTGTCCCAAAAGTATTGTGTGGCTGGTAAGAAGAAGGAGATGGACACTCAGAAGACATGATTCAAATGATTTAATGAAACTTAAGTAGTAGGCCTAATTTTCCCTATTACTAGAGGGACTACCCTACCTATCGAAAGAAACTAAAGGGGCTTGTCATTTGTGAGGAAGTCCAAAGTAAATATGTCCTCTGTCCAAACTTAACCCTATCTGACCATACCACTATATTTAACTAACCTAAATAGATCTAAGGGAATGTCTCGTCTCCGCCTGGTATCCCTGGTCTCTTCAATTCCTTTGATAGTCTCATTAGTTATAGATTTTCTCTTTTTATACAGATAGTTCTTGATATTATCTCCTTGGATAGTCTCTGAGACCAATTCTTGAAGCTCTTCAAGAATGCTCTTTTGCTTTGTAGTTTCTGTGTGTCCTATGTCTAGAATATATTCCTCTTAGACATTTCATCACACTGTGATCATCACTGATATATTCTTCCCAATTTTTCCTTCCACCATTCCCTGAAGTGGGCGTCTCTTGACTTCTCTTTAAACATCCCTTGTGACAACTTCTCTGTTTTACAGTGTCTCTTTGGTTAGCTTGTTCATTCATGCATTTTATATCAGTCACAATACCTACTAGTTCACCACCCGGTCCGCCTCATTCAAACTGTCGCTCTAATGCTACACGTGCAAATCCTAACCTTGTTTACCCACAAATTGATGATACCTCTACTACGATTAACCTGGGACTATGGAATGCTAGATCACTCTGCAATAAGACTGCTGCAGTACTGGACCTTTTTCTACGCTTACATCTCCTTTTCCTATGTATAACTGAAACCTGGATTCTTCCCTGTTAGGCAGAAACCTGTGCAGTTCCCTTGGGGAACACTGCAAAAGATTTAAGACCACAGGTATAGCAGTAAACCCACTTGGTAGCAGTCTGCACCACCCAGATTTACCTGGTAGCTGTGGCTGAGCAGTCAGACTTCCCTCAAGAAGAGTTAGGCAGTATGCAAAGTATACACAATATGTACTCAGGCACAATAGCACAAGCAAACACTGACCAGAGCTTGGTTTCAAAAGTATATAGTTATTTATTTTTAAGAACACACAAATTGAAAACACTCTAGCAAAATATAATAAAACACTCCAAACACAGTTATATGGAAAGCAGTCCCAATCCTTATTCCTATCTAGACAACTCTAGGTTAACACCACATAATTAAAACAGAGGTGAGCGCTTAACGTTAGATGACACTCTAGTAGGTTAAAAGAAGGGAGGGAAAAAGAGCAGAATTAGGATAAACACACCACTCTAAGGTCAAGAACACTTTTGGTAAGCTCAAAGAAGCACAAAGTCACAGGTGAGCAAAAGTCACTAAGCAGGGCCCACTCTTAGAGCAGACAGAGCGAAAACGTGCCCAAGATCACACAGTTGGTAGGGATTCAGAGTCTTGCAAAAGAGTTCGGAAAAGAGTTAGAGAGGCTCAGAAAGTTTAGCCAAAGTGTCCCAGGCAATCCCAGGATCGAAAGCCGAGGGCTAAAACTACCTCGTACAGTCGGTGGCAAGGGAAGCCAGGCGGAACACGGTACCTTAACGGAAAGGATCCTCCAGCGGGGGCAGTTGTTCCAGGCAGTGGCAGCAAGGCTCGACGTCGGTCAGGGGAGAAGAAGATCTCGCTGAAGAGCAGAAGAAGAAGGTCGTTGCACTGCCCGGGAAGAAACCAGCCGCGGAGTCCTCCGGTTAAAGGGTTGTACCAACTTTCGCGGTTGGGGTAAAAGTGGTGGGGTTCCGGTTGCCGGGGTGCTTGGCACGGCGGCCACGGGATACCTCGAAGCACGGAAAGACGGTGAAAACTGGTTGTCCCCACCAGTCAAGGGAAGGAGCCACTCCGTTAAGAGTTCTCCTCGGTCGTCGGGAAAAGTGGTGAGATGGTTCAGCAGGGCTCCACCGGCGGTGTCGTCGTAGCAGATCAGCTCAGCTCGTCCCTTGTTGGATTCTTAGGTCCTGTGGCGACTTCTGAAGTTCCAGTCCCCAAAGCCCTGCTTTTATGCAGCAAACCCCCCATTCACCCAGCCTAGCTGTCACTCAACCATGCTAAGTGGTGAGCCGGCCGGCTCACCACTTGGGCCAATCAGGACGGAGTGCGACTTGAGTTACCTAGGTAACTCAGTCCAGGGTGCCTAAATCCCCCTCCACCCCTCCTAAGTACCCCAGACAGAGTGGCACCACTTTGGAGGGCTTCTGTGGAGAAGCCCGCCAAAAGTGGGACAAAGGGCTCCACTTTGGGTCAGAGTTACAGAGGCGAACGCCAACGCCATTTTAGTATCAAGTTTTGGCAAAAAATCCCAACCGGAGTTATAATAATAAATATATAAACCGGCGGTATGTTTAAGGCTACCGTAAATAAATAATTAAATGTGTTAGCCTAAAACAATGGGAAATCCCATAGGAAAATATTCGCGGTCGAATATAAAAAGTAGTTTCCACTGCCACCAGCCAAAACTCGATCAGGGGGGACGGAGACGTGCCCCCTCGACTAACAGACCCTGGGGCAATCGAATTGCCCCAGCCAGTACGTCCACAATATGATGGTTTGTACTGGTTCTGTTCAGGATTTAAGACTAGTAAAGTCTTTGGTGACTTTACATGCCCTGGGAGACAGTAGTCAGTCCCAGGGTATGGAGTCTATGTTGGGGAGTCCCTAGGACACCCCTGGGTTACGGCACAGAGGGTGTTGTGTAACCCACATCCAAAAAATACATGAGGCCCTATGGAGTAAAAGACCCCATAGCCCATTCAACACAAGGTTTAACCAAGAAAACACACTTCAACATGCCCAAGAGTGAGGGTAAAAGAGTCTCACTCTTGGCAGGAGAAAGAAATAAACCCCAGAAATCCAGCAAAGCTGCTGGGGGACTCACTAGGTAGGGAAATTCAGCCTAAACAGAGAATTCTCCCTAACACTCGCCCCCCCCAGACTAAGGGACAGGAGGATTTAATCCACTCCTGGATGAACCTCATACCTCTAGTCGATGATATACATCCTAGAGAGTCCATCAGCATTTTGATGGTGACACCCTGACCTGTGCTCAATGGTGAAATCAAACCCTTGCAGGCAGATTGACCATCTCAATAGTTTTGGATTTTCCCCTTTCATTTGCATTAACCATCTCAAGCGTTGGTGGTCAGTCTGAATAACAAAAGTAGAACCATACAAGTATGGCCTAAACTTCTTCAGTGCCCACACAATAGCAAAGCATTCTCTTTCGATAGTTGCCCACCTTGTCTCAGGATCCTTCAGTTTCCTACTGATGAAGCAAATGGGGTGCTCCCTACCCTTCTCATCCAGTTGGCTTAGAACTGCACCTATACCTACATTGGAAGCATCAGTTTGCACAATGAAAGTTTGGTGGTAGTCAGGAGCTCTTAACACTGGAGCTTGGCAAAGAGCTCTCTTCAGTTTTTCAAAGGCCTGATTGCACTCCTCATTCCATTTTACCTTTTAGGGAATTTGGGAGAGGAGATTACATTCAGTGGAGAAGCTATGGTCCCATAGTTCTCAATGAAATTCCTGTAATACCCAGTGAGGCCTAGGAAAGCTCTCACTTGGGTTTGAGTAGTTGGTGTTGTCCAATTTTGCACAGCTTCAATCTTGCTGAGCAAAGGCCTGATTTCTCCACCTCCTACCTCATGTCCAAGGTAGACCACCTTACTTTGACCAATCTGGCACTTACTGGCTTTGATTGTCAAATGGGCCTGTTCAAGGGCCTGCAACACATGTCCTAGGTGGTTCACATGCTCCTCCCAGGAGTGGCTGAAGACTGCAATGTCATCCAAGTATGCCATGCAGAAATCTTCCATCCCAGCTAGAACTTGGTTCACCATCCTTTGGAATGTGGCAGGTGCATTTTTTAGTCCAAAAGGCATGACCTTAAACTGGTACAAGCCAACTGGGGTTGAAAATGCAGTTTTCTCCTTGGCATGGTCTGTCAGGGCTATTTGCCAATAGCCTGACGTCAGGTCAAATGTGCTGAGGTACTTGGCTGCACCAAGTTTATCCACCAACTCATCTGTCCTGGGCAAAGGGTGGGCATCAGTCTTGGTGACTGCATTTAGAGCTCTATAGTCCACACAGAATCTCAAGTCTTTGGATCCTGCCTTTGGTACTAACACAACTGGGCTAGACCATGGACTAGTAGAGGGCTCTATTACCCCGAGATCAAGCATCTTCTTGACCTCTCCTTTGATGTGGGTTCTGATATGTTCTGACATTCTGTATCCTCTGCTTTTGACTGGCAGACAGTCACCAGTGAGTATCTCATGCTGGCCCCAAGGGGTCAAGCCTGGTGACAGTGAGAACAGGGAGGCAAACGGATTTAACATAGATTTGCACTCCTCTTGTTGCTCAGGTGTCAGGTCTGAAGAGAGATTGACTCCTTCAACTTTTTCATCTAAAGGTACACCTCTGAGGAGATCAGGGAGAGATTCACTCTCTTCTTCCTCTGCAGCTGAAGCTAGAAGCAAGGCTCCTACATCAGGTCTGGAGATGTATGCTTTTAGTCGGTTGGTGTGGAAGACTCTAGGAGCTTCCCTGGGTCTGCCCAGATCCACCAGATAGTTGACCTCTCCAAGTTTTCCCACAATCTTGAAGGGTCCCATCCATTTGTCTTGCAAGGCCCTCTGCCTTGCTGGGAGCATAACTAGAACTAGCTGGTCTTGAGTAAACTCAACCATGTTAGCCTTCTGGTCGTGCCAATGTTTGACCAGAGCTTGACCAGCTTTCAAGTTGTCACTTGCTTCTGCCATCATGTGTGACATTCTCCTCCGGAGACCTATCACATAGTCAGTCACTCTGACTGGCTTGAGGGGAGGAGCACCTTCCAATCCCTCCTTAATCAGGGCCAATGGACCTCTGACTGGATGGCCATAGAGAAGCTCAAAGGGAGAATAACCTACTCCCTCCTGAGGGACTTCTCTATAAGCAAAGAGAAGGCATGGCAGTAGAAGGTCCCACTTTTTCTTAAGGGGTTCTTCTAAAGCACCTATCATGCTCTTCATGGTTCTGTTAAACCTTTCAACCAACCCGTTTGTCTGAGGGTGGTATGCGGTTGAGAACTTGTAGGTAACTCCACAGGTTTTCCACATGGCTTTCATGTATTGGGACATAAAGTTTGACCCCCTGTCAGAGATTACCTCCTTAGGAAACCCAACCCTGGTAAAAATACCAAGGAGGGCCTTAGCCACAGCCGGAGCTGTAACAGTCCTCATAGGAATTGCCTCAGGGTACCTAGTAGCATGGTCTACTACAACAAGGATAAACCTGTTGCCTGAGGAGGTTGGGGGATCAAGGGGACCAACAATGTCAATCCCTACCCTCTCAAATGGGACTCCCACAACTGGGAGAGGCACTAAAGGTGCCACATTCTTGGAACCAACCTTACCAGAAGTCTGGCAGGTGTGGCAGCTCTTACAATATCTGTCTACTTCAGCCCCCATCTTTGGCCAATAAAAGTAGAGAGAGAGCCTTTCCTTGGTCTTCTTGAAACTCAAGTGACCAGCCAAAGGTATCTCATGGGCTAGTTGTAAGAACTGTTGTCTGTTCTCTTGTGGGACTACAAGGCGTTTGTAGTCTCCAGGTTCAGACTCAGTTGGTTCACTGTAGAAGAGGCCATCTTCCCAGTGTAACCTATACTTCCCAGGCTCTTGCCCATCAGCCTGAGAAGCTGCCTGGTGGCGGAGACCTTCCAGAGTTGGACATTCTCTTTGCCCCTTACGAAAAGCGGCCCTGATAGGCCCACCTTCTGCCAGTAAAGACTGCAGCTCAGGATGGTCCTCAGGGTCCAAATCTCCAATATGGTTTGGGCCTCCTTCTAGCTCTTCCTCAGAGTCTAGCTCAACCACACAGGGTTGTACCTCCCTCTCAGCCTCAGCTGGAGGTGGAGTTACAGGTGTAACTTTGGACAACCTCGGGGAAGTCCTTGTTGGAAGCACTGGAGTGCTTGCTGCTGGCTTTTTCCTAGGAGTCTTGGGTTGCCCCTTTGCTCCTGATCTGGTAGTTACTGCAGTAAGTTGCTCCAGTGGGAGAGGAGTGATTTCTGTCATCATCTCCTGAGATAACCCTCGCAGGGTTTTCTCTCTTGCAGGTTTTGTGAGCTCCTGTAACCTTTTGCTAGGTGGTCTGGGGGTATGTGACATAACTCCAAGAGCCTTGAGGTCATTACCCAACAGAACCCTACCTGGCACTTCACATTGTACACTGACAGGTATTTTTACAGCCATATCATTACATTGGATGAGAACTGGTAACTGGGGACACATCTGCACAGGCCCACCAGCTAACTTGGTGAGGCATTTGGGTGCCTTAGCAACATCCTCTGCCTTGAAAAATGATTCATCCACCACAGTTATGCTGGCTCCAGTGTCCCTAATGGCAGGAGTCTCCTGACCATTCACCTGGACACTGTCCTTATAATACTCTTTAGTATTATCTGGGATGGAGTTATAGACATCTAAATTCTGTTGTTCCCACAACCCCAGAGAGACTAAAGAAACACTAGCTGAGACTCCAGTGGGTTCATCAGCTAGTAATAGAAAGTTTCCACTTGCCATATGTACTTCCTCTTCTGGAGCGAAGGCTAAGGAGGCAAGCTGGACCCCTGAAGGTTTACCCTTACATCTGGGATCTCCTTTCACATGGTCAGTAGCCTTACAAACAAAGCATGAGCCAAAGGCTCGCTGGAATGGAGGCTTGTTCTGACCTCCTTCTGGTCTGGGACCAGAAGGTACACTAGCCTGATTCGGTTTCCCTGGTGGCTTACCCTTATAGTTTTGTTTGGGGCCCTCTTTGCAATTTGTAGTATTAGAATTCTCTTTGGAGTCCTTTTTAGGCTGTTTCTTCCCATCCCTCTTCTGAGTTACCCCAGAGTCCTTGTGAGTGGCCCTGTTGGCAACCCACAAGTCAGCAGCCTTAGCTAGCTTCCGGGAATCTAATTCCTTGGAATCAGCCAAGTGTTGTCTGAGCTCAGGAGAGCAGGCATCATAAATAGTCTCCAACATAAACAAATTCTTCATACCTTCATAAGTGTTCACCTTGTAACCCTTAATCCATCCCTCTAAGTTTTTCAACCCTTCACTCACCCAGGTAGCCCAAGGGGTACCATCATGCTTTTTGAGGCTCCTAAACCTCTTAAGATACTGGGAAGGGGTCTTCCCAAATCTAGCTATCAAAGCTAGCTTCACACATTCATAGTCCTTCTTATCCTCCTCCCCCATCTCCATTACCACATCAGTTGCAACAGGGGGAAGCCTAGAGAACAACCAGGTGAGTAAGTCATTTCCTGTGATGTTCTGGAGCCCATGATTATATTCAAACAGAGACAACCAATCCAACACATCCAACTTAGGCTCATACATACCAACCAATTCTTTAGGCATCCGGGGTCTTTTAGGACTGGAACTTCTAGATGAGCCAGAGAGAGAAGCATTTTCAACAGATAATTTCTTCATTTCTAAGTCATACTTGAGCTCCATTTCCCTTAGCCTTAGTTCTTTGTCAGTTTGAGCATTAAGTTTCTTATACTCCAATTCTAGTTTCATTTTCTCCAGTTCAAAGTACTGAGGACTAAATGTGGGACCTGGTAAAGGTCCAGTAGGTACAGCAGGTAGAGCAGGCAGAGGCCTAGGGGGGACAGTCACAACAGCCTCACCCTCCTCTTCTGACTCTTCCTCAGAATCATCAACATTTTGCTCCATGTTAATTTCAATACTGTCATCTACAGTTGCTGGAGTGGTAGGTTCCTCTGAACCATCACCCAGACTTTGGTTAGCTAACAATCTTTCAATCAGCTCCATTTTCTTGCCCTTAGTCAGGAGATCCTTATGTTTACAGAGCACTCTTAAACAATCAGCAGTTTTGGCTGCAAGGGACTCTTGACTATAGCTTTCTATAACTGACATGTTAGAGGATTACTTTTACAGTGCTAAGCTTTGTGGTTAGTTGCACTAAGGTATCTAGAGCACAATAAAATGTATACTCAATACAAATCCCACCGCTGTACACCAGTGTTAGGCAGAAACCTGTGCAGTTCCCTTGGGGAACACTGCAAAAGATTTAAGACCACAGGTATAGCAGTAAACTCACTTGGTAGCAGTCTGCACCACCCAGATTTACCTGGTAGCTGTGGCTGAGCAGTCAGACTTCCCTCAAGAAGAGTTAGGCAGTATGCAAAGTATACACAATATGTACTCAGGCACAATAGCACAAGCAAACACTGACCAGAGCTTGGTTTCAAAAGTATATAGTTATTTATTTTTAAGAACACACAAATTGAAAACACTCTAGCAAAATATAATAAAACACTCCAAACACAGTTATATGGAAAGCAGTCCCAATCCTTATTCCTATCTAGACAACTCTAGGTTAACACCACATAATTAAAACAGAGGTGAGCGCTTAACGTTAGATGACACTCTAGTAGGTTAAAAGAAGGGAGGGAAAAAGAGCAGAATTAGGATAAACACACCACTCTAAGGTCAAGAACACTTTTGGTAAGCTCAAAGAAGCACAAAGTCACAGGTGAGCAAAAGTCACTAAGCAGGGCCCACTCTTAGAGCAGACAGAGCGAAAACGTGCCCAAGATCACACAGTTGGTAGGGATTCAGAGTCTTGCAAAAGAGTTCGGAAAAGAGTTAGAGAGGCTCAGAAAGTTTAGCCAAAGTGTCCCAGGCAATCCCAGGATCGAAAGCCGAGGGCTAAAACTACCTCGTACAGTCGGTGGCAAGGGAAGCCAGGCGGAACACGGTACCTTAACGGAAAGGATCCTCCAGCGGGGGCAGTTGTTCCAGGCAGTGGAAGCAAGGCTCGACGTCGGTCAGGGGAGAAGAAGATCTCGCTGAAGAGCAGAAGAAGAAGGTCGTTGCACTGCCCGGGAAGAAACCAGCCGCGGAGTCCTCCGGTTAAAGGGTTGTACCGACTTTCGCGGTTGGGGTAAAAGTGGTGGGGTTCCGGTTGCCGGGGTGCTTGGCACTGGCAAGGCGGCCACGGGATACCTCGAAGCACGGAAAGACGGTGAAAACTGGTTGTCCCCACCAGTCAAGGGAAGGAGCCACTCCGTTAAGAGTTCTCCTCGGTCGTCGGGAAAAGTGGTGAGATGGTTCAGCAGGGCTCCACCGGCGGTGTCGTCGTAGCAGATCAGCTCAGCTCGTCCCTCGTTGGATTCTTAGGTCCTGTGGCGACTTCTGAAGTTCCAGTCCCCAAAGCCCTGCTTTTATGCAGCAAACCCCCCATTCACCCAGCCTAGCTGTCACTCAACCATGCTAAGTGGTGAGCCGGCCGGCTCACCACTTGGGCCAATCAGGACGGAGTGCGACTTGAGTTACCTAGGTAACTCAGTCCAGGGTGCCTAAATCCCCCTCCACCCCTCCTAAGTACCCCAGACAGAGTGGCACCACTTTGGAGGGCTTCTGTGGAGAAGCCCGCCAAAAGTGGGACAAAGGGCTCCACTTTGGGTCAGAGTTACAGAGGCAAACGCCAACGCCATTTTAGTATCAAGTTTTGGCAAAAAATCCCAACCGGAGTTATAGTAATAAATATATAAACCGGCGGTATGTTTAAGGCTACCGTAAATAAATAATTAAATGTGTTAGCCTAAAACAATGGGAAATCCCATAGGAAAATATTTGCGGTCAAATATAAAAAGTAGTTTCCACTGCCACCAGCCAAAACTCGATCAGGGGGGACGGAGACGTGCCCCCTCGACTAACAGACCCTGGGGCAATCGAATTGCCCCAGCCAGTACGTCCACAATATGATGGTTTGTACTGGTTCTGTTCAGGATTTAAGACTAGTAAAGTCTTTGGTGACTTTACATGCCCTGGGAGACAGTAGTCAGTCCCAGGGTATGGAGTCTATGTTGGGGAGTCCCTAGGACACCCCTGGGTTACGGCACAGAGGGTGCTGTGTAACCCACATCCAAAAAATACATGAGGCCCTATGGAGTAAAAGACCCCATAGCCCATTCAACACAAGGTTTAACCAAGAAAACACACTTCAACATGCCCAAGAGTGAGGGTAAAAGAGTCTCACTCTTGGCAGGAGAAAAAAATAAACCCCAGAAATCCAGCAAAGCTGCTGGGGGACTCACTAGGTAGGGAAATTCAGCCTAAACAGAGAATTCTCCCTAACATTCCCCATAACTCTACAGTAGATGCCTCTCTCACTTCTTCCCTTTCCTCCTTTGCCCATGTACCTTGTGCCAATGGAAGGGGTGGCGGCATTGGTGTTCTACATCGCTCTAACTGTCTGTCTATCCCTTCACCTATCCCCTTACCGGAATATTCCTCATTTGAGTTCTTGTAGAAGATCTTCTCTGTTCCCCATGCCCGGCAGGGGCACACCAGACAAGAACGCCATAGTAGCAGCGATCGCTCTGGTCGAATGGGCTCTCGGACGGCCGGGCAACTTTCGGTTTGCCAACCGATGACAGTGCATGATGCAGCCGGAGAGCCATCTGGAAATGGAAGCCTTCGAGAGGGCCTTCCCTTGATTCACAGGTCCAAAGTTCACAAAAAGCTGTGATGTCTTCCGAAAACTCTTTGTGCGGTCCACATAGAACTTCAGCGCTCTAGCTACATCCAGCGATTGCAAAGTCTGCTTCTCAAAAACTGCTTCTCTCACGCACAAATCCCTCAACAACGCTGCCCCTATCTATTTGGTCGACAGATTTCATAGACAGACTTCTCCGAGACCCATAAGATTGGCCTACAAAGAGTGCCTTTCGGTCCCCAACTTCAAACGTTCCACTATAGGAGGTAACAGCTTCCCAGTGAAAGCAGCTAAACTGTGGAACTCCCTTCCGCCAACTCTCAGAATGGACCTTCCCTTTCAGAATTTCCGTTCTAAGGTCGTTTTATGGCTGAAAACCTGGGCCTATGAATCACCTCCAAACTGCCAGCTGTATATATTGCTTACTGATTGTACTTACTGTGTACTCATTGCCCATCTGTATATATGTATATTTTTCTGGTTATTACTTTTACTATGTATATGTATAATTTCTTTACTTTGCTGCTGTAGCTAAGCTTCGCAATCTCTTGTAAATGCTGCGCACTGGCACCTGAGGGTATGACTGCGCGTTACAAATAATAAAACAAACAAAGTCCTCTCGGCCGGCGACGAAGGGGACGGGAAGAAAACTGGCAACACCAAGGGCTCGTTGAGGTGGAAGTCCGACGGCACCTTGGGCATGAAGGAACAAGTTACTTACCTTTAACTGTTGTTCTCTTGCATGGGTCTGGCATGGATTCACATGCTCATGAATATTCCCCGTCGTCAGGCTGGGAATCCTCGGTAAAGAAAAAAATCAATATCAGTTTCGTTTCTGATCTGTCTTTCTTAGTAGTAACCAATCACTGATCTCTGGGTCATGCTGCCCCCAGCCAATGACTGCCCTCTCCCTAAGCCCCGCCCCTGGCAGCCATCCTCAGATTTGGTAGCACGCCAAGAGGCAGTATGACCAAGTGAAGAGCCGCAGAGGGGTAGGTGGGAGGGTTCGTAAGTGAATCCATGCCAGACCCATGCTGGAGAACAACAGTTACAGGTAAGTAACTTGTTCCTTCTCCAGCATGGGGTCTGGCATGGATTCATATGCTCATGAATAAAAGAATACATAGCTCAACATTAAGCATCTCTTACCTCCTCACCAGGCTCACCTTAAGCGAACAGGTTGCACAGCACTGCTTGGCCGACCCTGGACTCCTCCCTGGAGTGCCGATCGACGCAGTAGAATCTTGTGAAGGTGTGCGTCGACCTCCACGTAGCAGCCCTGCAGATGTCCAGCAGGGGCACACCAAACAGGAACACCGTGGTAGCAGCGATCGCTCTGGGCGAATGGGCTCTCGGACGGCCGGGCAGCAGTCGGTTTGCCAACCGGTGACAATGCATAATGCAGCCGGAGAGCCATCTGCAAATGGAAGTCTTTGAGAGAGCCTTCCCTTGATTCACAGACCCAAAGTTCACAAACAGTTGTGACGTCTTCCGAAAACTCTTCGAAGGCGACGGAAAGAAAACTGGTAACACCAAGGGCTCGTTGAGGTGGAAGTCCGACAGCACCTTGGGCATGAAGGAGGGTTGCATCCTCAGCACCACCCTCGTGTCATGAAAAGTCAAGTATGGAGGCTTGCAAGATAGGGCCTGAATCTCTCCCACTCGCCGTGCAGAGGTGATAGCCACGAGGAACGCCGTCTTCCATGACAGGAACTTCAAAGGCGCCGAATGCATAGGCTCGAATGGGGCCCCCATGAGCCTGGTCAGCACCACATTAAGTTCCCACGCCGGGGCAGGGGCCTTCACCGGCGGGAATGATCGAAATAGACCCTTTATAAATTCCTTTACCAGGCGATGAGACCATAAGGACGCCCGTCCTGTAGTCCTGGTATATCGGGAGATGGCAGCCAGATGTATTTTTATGGAGGCGTGAGCCAGTCCAGCTTTGGCCAGCGACAGTAAGTACGGCAGCACTTGAGGGGCCGTAATCCGCAGAGGGTTAATCTTCTGTGCACGGCACCAGACAGAGAACCTCTTCCATTTATGACCGTAACACTTGAGAGTTGAGGACGCCCTGGCCTTTGCAAGAACCTCTCTGCAATCAGCCGGGATATCGTACCCTCCAAACTCTAGTGCTGCAGGAGCCAGGCCTGCAAGTTCAGCAACTGTGGGTCGTGGTGTAGAATGGCGCCTCCTTCTCTGGAGAGAAGATCCACGTCCGCCGGCAGCCTGACTGGCGGGGACATTGACAAGTCCAGAAGGTCCGGGAACCAGATCTGCCTCGGCCACGCCGGTGCGACGAGGATCATCCTGCACCTGGACTTCTTGAGCTGGTTGATGAGGCGGAGCAGCAACAGCAATGGAGGGAACACGTATAGAAACAGGCCGTCCCAAGGGAACGAGAAAGCATCGCCCATGCTCCTCGGATGGGGGAACCTGCTGGCGAACCTCTGGCACTTGGAGTTCGTCGCCGTCGCGAACAAGTCGATCTGGGGTTTGCCCCATCGTCGGAAGAGTCGATCCACTTGATCCTGGCGCAGTTCCCACTCGTGGCACGAGCGTAGCTCCCTGCTGAGTGAGTCGGCGATGGTGTTTTTTATTCCTGCCAGGTGGAAGGGAACCAGAAACATTCCCTGGGCGACGGCCCAGTGCCACAGATCCTGGGCCTCCTTGGATAGGGCTGGGGATCTGGTGCCCCCCTGCTTCCGTATGTAGAGCATCGTGGTGGTGTTGTCGGTGAAGATCCTCACCACTTTGTCCTTGAGGGATGGGAGGAACGACTTGAGCGCCCAGAACACTGCACGGAGCTCCAAGATGTTGATGTGAAGAGACCTCTCCTCCGGGAGCCAAAGGCCTCTTGCATGGAGATCTCCGGTGTGGGCCCTCCAACCCTCCAGAGAGGCGTCCGTAGTCACCGTCTCCTGAAACGCCGGGTTTTGAAAGTCTGTGTCCGTTGTGAGGTGAGCCCGGGTGCCCCACCATAGGATCGCCCGACGGAACTCCTCGTCGAGGGGGATCCTGTCCTCGAAGCAGCCCCCCGCCTGAAACCAGCGGGCGTCGAGGAACTCCTGCAGCGGACACATCCGAAGTCTGCAAAGGGGTACAAGGTAGAAGCATTAGGACATCATCCCGAGAAGGGACTTGATGGACCTCACCCTGGCCATGTCCGTGGCTAACAGTCGCCGTACCTTGCCCAGGATGGTATTGGTCCTCTCCTCTGAAGGGGAGGCCAATTGCTCCACTGTATCGAGCTTCGCCCCCAAAAACAGTGCTACTTGCGACAGAACCAGGTGGGATTTGGGGTAGTTGATGGAGAACCCCAGCTCTGTGAGCAACCGGACGGTCCTCGCCGTATGATCGACGGCGAGTTCCCTTGATCTTGCCCGGATTAGCCAGTCGTCCAGGTAGGGGTAGACGTGGATCCCCTGCACGCGCAGCCGCGCCGCCACAGGTGCCAGGCACTTGGTGAAAACCCTGGGTGCCGACTTTAATCCGAACGGTAGGGCTCTGAATTGGTAGTGGCGTCCTTGAACCACAAACCTGAGGAACTTCCTGTGCCTTCTTAGAATGGGGATGTGGAAGTAAGCATCCTCCAGGTCCAGCGACGATAGGAAGTCGCCTTCCTCCAGCTGTCCCAGCACATGCTGGAGGGTGACCATCCTGAATTTCTGTGCCTTGGTGTACTTGTTTAAGCGGCGCAGGTCCAGGATGGGGCGCCAACCGCCTGTCTTCTTCCGGACGAGGAAGTACCTTGAGTACACTCCAGAGCCTTCTGGGGACAAGCTTGATGGCACCTTTCTTGAGCATCGCCTTTACCTCCAACAGCAGTTGAGGGACGTGATCTTCCTTCCTGGCCACAGGAGGAATGCGGGGGCACTTCTTTTGGAATTCCAGCGAGTGCCGGTTGGCCAGGGTGTCCAACACCCAACGGTCGGTGGCGATGGACTCCCACACGCAGACGAACTTCGTCAGCAGGCCTCCCACCGGGGTGCTTCGGTGGGGGCCCGACAACACGGCCGGGTCAATCTTGCTTGGAGGCGGCCTTGCCGCCTTGGCCTCCTTGGCGACGACGGCGGGAACCCCCTTGTTTGCCGCGACCTCTGTAGGCCCCCTGGGAAGAGGAGCGGGCTGTCTGGCGGTAGGCGCAGGAGCCACTGCTGGATCCTTTGGAGGCACCCTGTATGCCTCCAGAGCTCCGAAAGGGCCGTCGCTGCTGAAGCACCCCAAGGGTCCGGGCCGTCTCCGAGTCGGTCTTGAAGGCCTGTAGAGACTCATCCACTGCCTTACCAAAGAGGTTGTTGCCGTCGAACGGCATGTCCAACACTCTGGTCTGAACGTCCTGGCGAAAGTCTGTCGCCTTGAGCCATCCTCGTCATCGGAGGCAAACTCTGTTGCCCAGTTGGCGAAATCCGGTATCGGCAATGTCCGTTGCCACCGTAATGGCGTGATCCAATGCCACCTCGCCCTCCTGCAGAATCTCTAGGGCCTCCGCCCTTTTGTCATCAGGCAGGAAATCTAGCGGGGGAGCTATCTTGAACCAGAGCTCCCTGTCGTAGCGGGCCACGATCGCTAAGGCATTGGCCGCCTTAATCGTCGTCGCCGCCGACATGACATGACTCGTCGTCCCATAGAGTCCAACTTCTTACCCTCGCTGTCCGGCGGGGAGGTGGAAGTTGAAGCCACCGCACCCGCTGCCTTCTTCTTAGCCGCTGCCGCGACGACCGAGTCCGGCGTGGGCTGGGCCCTGAGGCACAAAGGGGCGGTATCGGAGACTCGGTACTTCTTCTTGTACCTGTCCCTCTTGGCGGGTGTCGTGGCAGGGTTCTTGAGGACAGCAAGCCCCTCCTCCCAGATGTCGTCGAGTAAAGGCACCGTGAGGACCGTCTTCCACTTAGCCTCTCATCGCTGGTACAGAAACCCCTCCTTTTTTTGTTCTTCAGGGCAGAGCTGGAAGAGCTCGGATGCCCTGGTTATCATGGCATGGAAAGAGCCAACCTCGTCGGCTGGGGACGCCCGCGGGGGAGGCGACGACGGGATGTCCGCTGTGTCATCGCCGCCGTCGTTGTCCGTCCCCATATCCTCTCCCGGCGAGGGGGATGAGGGGTCCGCCGGTCTCGCAGGCACGAAGGGCGGAGCAGGGTGGACTCTCCTCCGCTTGTTCAGAGAGCTTCCCGAAGGGCCTGGTTCTGGCTCCTCCGTCGGGGTGCGTGGTAATCTCGTCCTTATCTCGGTACATAAGGATTGGATTGCCAACAAAATGGCCGCCGAGCTATCCTGGGGCTCGGGCAATGGCTGCGACGGAAGGGGTGGCCGCTCCCGTGGGCCTTGTTCGTCGTCCTCGTCGCTATATCGATCATGTCAGTAGGGACCGTCCCCTGGGATCGAACCTTCTCGAACCTCTCGTTGAGGTTTATGAACCTCTCGTTGAGGCCTATGGACCTTTCGTTGAGGCCCCTCTCGGTCTCCACCAGTTCCTCCTCAGAGGCTGATTCCGAGTCTGTAACGGCCACCGCCCCCCCACTCTTTTTCAGCCAGGGGCTTCACGGGGGTCTTAGCGATGGGCTGGAAAGAGGATTCCATCCACGGCAGCAGGGATACTCTGGGCCCATAGGCCGTTTCCATTGGTGTAGTCTCAGCCAGCTCCGCCGGGGTCGCAGAGACCACTTCGGTAGAGACCTTAGCCGGGTGGATCAAGGCCCTCACCACCTTAGGTGCGTCCTGGGCCTTCGCCTTGGGGGGAGGGTCAACGCCTCGCTCCCCCTTCGAGATCGACTGGGTCCGCTCCAGCGGCCTACCTGGGTTCTCTGACTTCCTCTTCCCCGAACCAGAGCGCTGGCTCGTGGTCGAACGTGCCGGGGAAGTAGCACCCTGCTTGGCAACCGAAGAGCCCGACCTTTCGGCGCTCCCGGAGCACGCAGACTTGCGGTGCTTGGCCTTCTGTTGGGCCCCCGTCGCCGGGGCGCCCTCAAAGGACTTAGAAGCCCGCTCAGACTTCTTATTCGCCTTCTCACTTGCTGTGCCCTTCTCCAGCCAGGTGGCGATGCGGGAACGACGATCTTGTTTGGTCAGTTCCGAAAGGTTCTTGCAGGTTCGTGCGTCTTGTCCCCATGGAGGCAGTAGAGACATCGCGAATGCTCGTCCTCCTTGAAAACTTTATACAATCCGCATCCAGGGCAGTTCCTGAACAGCTTGGATCCGGGCGTCAAGCTCCCTTTGTCCTGGGCCATGTCTTGAGGTAGGCCGCAGATCTTCTGGAATCCTCCAAGAAGTGTAAACTCGATGAAAACCTCACCCTTGAGGGGCGTAGAAGAATTCTGAAACGGGTCCCTGTTATCGGAAGTAGAGCTTGAGGCTCGATTAAACCGAAAAAATGAGAAATTATCCTGAAAAAACGTGAAAACGCAGTAAAAAACTCGAGAGCTAAACACGAGGACTCCCAACTCTTGAGCGTGCGGTAAAAATCTGAGGATGGCTGCCAGGGGCGGGGCTTAGGGAGAGGGCAGTTATTGGCTGGGGGCAGTATGACCTAGAGATCAGTGATTGGTTACTACTAAGAAAGACAGATCAGAAACGAAACTGATACTGATTTTTTCTTTACCGAGGATTCCCAGCCTGACGACGGGGAATATTCATGAGCATGTGAATCCATGCCAGACCCCATGCTGGAGAAGGAGGGGTGCGTCCTCAGCACCACCCTCGTCTCGTGGAAAGTCAAGTATGGAGGCTTGCAGGATAGGGCCTGGATCTCTTCCACGCGTTGTGCGGAGGTGATGGCCACAAGGAACGCTGTTTTCCACGACAGAAATTTCAACGGTGCCGAATGCAGAGGCTCAAATGGCAGCCCCACGAGCCTGATCAGCACCATGTTGAGCTCCCACGCCGGGGCCGGAGCCTTCACCGGCGGGAACGATCTGAACACACCCTTCATAAACTCCTTCACCAGGCGATGAGACCACATGGTTCTGGTGTAAATGGAAATCGCTGCAAGATGGATCTTGATGGAAGCGTGAGCCAGCCCCGCCTTGGCCAGTGACAGCAGGTATGGTAGCACTTGAGGGGCCGTAATGCGCAGAGGGTTAATCTTCTGTGCACGGCACCGGACAGAGAACCTCTTCCACTTGTGTCCGTAGAACTTCAGAGTTGAGGACGCCCTGGCCTTTGCAAGCACCTCTTTGCTGTCCGCCGGGATATCGTACCCTCCAAACTCTAGTGCTGCAGGAGACAGGCCTGCAAGTTCAGTGACTCCGAGTCGTGATGGAGGATGGTGCCTCCTTCTCTGGAGAGAAGATCTGCGTCCGTCGACAGTCTGACTGGGGGGGGGACGCTGACAAGTCTAGAAGGTCCGGGAACCAGATCTGTCTCGGCCACGCTGGATCGACGAGGATCATCCTGCACCGGGACCTCTTGAATTGGTTGATGAGTCGGAGCAGCAACGGCAACGCAGGGAAACAGGCCGTCCCAGGGAACGACAAAGCATCGCCCATGCTCCTCGGCTGGGGAAACCTGCTGGCGAACCTCTGGCACTTGGAGTTCGTCGCCGTCGCAAACAGGTCGATCTGGGGTTTGCCCCATCGTTGGAAAAACCGATCCACTTGATCCTGACGCAGCTCCCACTTGTGGCACGAGCACAGCTCCCTGCTGAGTGAGTCGGCGATGACGTTCTTTATTCCTGCTAGATGGAAGGGCACCAGAAACATCTCCTGGGCGACGGCCCAGTGCCACAGATCCTGGGCCTCCTTGGACAGGGCTGGGGATCTGGTGCCTCACTGCTTCCGGATGTAGAACATCGTGGTGGTGTTGTCGGTGCCCTCACCACCTTGCCCTTGAGGGATGGGAGAAATGACCTGAGGGCCCAGAACACTGCTCGTAGCTCCAGGATGTTGATGTGGAGTGACCTCTCCTCCGGGAGCCAAAGGCCTCTCGCGTGCAGATCTCCGATGTGCTCTCCCCATCCCTCCAGGGAGGCGTCCGTTGTCACCGTCTCCTGATGTACCGGGGTCTGAAAGTCCTTACCCGCCGCGAGATGCGCGCGGGTGCCCCACCATCGGATCGCTTGGCGGAAAGTCTCGTTGAGCGGAATCCGGTCTTCGAAGCTGCCCGTCGCTTGTATCCAATGGGCATTGAGGAACTCTTTTAGAGGACGCATCTGTAGCCTGCACAGGCGCACCAGGTAGATGCATGAGGACATCATTCCGAGCAGGGACTTGATGGATCTCACCTTGGCCATGTCCGTGGCCAGCAGGTGCTGCACCTTGCCCAAGATGGCCTTCGTCCTTTCCTCCAACGGCAAGGCCAATCGCGCCACTGTATCGAGCTTGGCTCCCAGAAACAGTGCAACCTGCGATGGGACCTGGTGGGATTTCGAGTAGTTGATGGAGAATCCCAGGTCCGTGAGAAGTTGTACGGTCTTCGCTGTGTGTTCGACGGTGAGTTCTCTTGTGCTTGCAGAGATGAGCCAATCGTCCCTGTAGGGGTAGACGTGGATCCCCTACAGGCGCAGCTGCGCCGCCACTGGTGCGAGGCACTTGGTAAACACCCTGGGTGCTGGCTTCAGCCCGAATGGCAGGGCCTTGAATTGGTAGTGCCGCCCCTGGACTAAGAATCTGAGAAACATTCGGTGTCCTTTTAGAATGGGGTTGTGGAAATAAGCATCTTCCAAGTCCAGCGACGATAGGAAGTTGCCCTCCTCCAGCTGTCCCAGCACGTGCTGGAGGGTGACCATCCTGAATTTTTGCGCCGTGATATACTTGTTTAACCGCCGCAGGTTCAGGAAGGGGCGCCAACCGCCTGTCTTCTTTCTGACGAGGAACTACCTTGAGTATGCCCCGGAGCCTCTTGGGGACGAGCTCAATGGCACCTTTCTTGAGCATCATCCTTACTTCTAACAGCAGTTGAGGGACGTAATTTTCCTTCCTGGCCACGGGAGGAATGCGGGGACACCTCTTTAGAAATTGGAGTGTGTGCCCGTGGACCAGGGCATCCAGCACCCAACGGTCGGTGGAGATGGACTCCCACACGCTGACGAACTTCTCCAACCGGCCTCCCACCGGGGTGCTCAGGTGGGGCCCCGATGCTACAGCCAGTTCAGTCCTGCTTGGAGGCGGCCTTGCCACCTTGGCCACCTTGGCGACGACGACAAGATCCTCCTGACTTGCCGCGTCCTCTGTAGGCCTCCTGCGACAAGGAGCGGGCCGCCTGGCGGTACGTCCAAGAGCCGCCGCCGGATCCCTTGGAGGCACCCTGACTGCCTCTGGCGTTCCGAAAGGGCGGCCGTCGTTGCTGCAACACTCCCAAGGCCCGAGCCGTCTCCGTGTCGGTCTTGATGGCCTGAAGTGACTCATCCACTGTTTTTCCAAACAGGTTGTTCCCGTCGAAGGGCATGTCCAAAACTCTAGTTTGCACGTCCTGGCGGAAATCAGTTGCCTTGAGCCATCCCCGCCGTCGAAGGCAAACACCGTAGCCCAACTGGCGGAACCCGGTGTCAGCGATATCCATGGCCACCGTTATGGCGTTGTCCGACGCCACCTCACCTTCCTGCAGGATCTCCAGGGCCTCAGACCTCTTGTCGTCCGGTAGGAACTCCAGCAGGGGAGCGATCTTGTACCACAGCTCCCTGTCGTAGCGGGCCACAATCGCTAGGGCGTTGGCCGCCTTAATTGTCGTCGCCGCAGACGAGATGACTCGTCGTCCCATGGCGTCCAGCTTCTTTCCCTCGCCGTCAGGTGGGGAGGTCGAAGTTGAGGATGATGCCCCCGCTGCTTTCTTCTTGACCGCCGCCGAGACGACCGAATCTGGGGTCAGCTGTGCCCTAAGGCACAAAGGGGCGGAATCGGGGACCCGGTACTTCTTCTCGTACCGATCCCTCTTGGCAGGTGTCGTGGACGGGTTCTTCAGGAGAGCAAGTCCTTCCTCCCAGATGTCGTCAATCAATGGTACCGCGAGGACCGTCTTCCTCTTGGCCTCCTGCCGCTGATAGAGGAAACCTTCCTTCTTCTGTTCCTCAGGGCAGAGCTGAAAAAGTTTGGATGCCCTGGCAATCATGGTGTGGGAGGAGCCAATTTTGTCGGGCAGGGAGGCCCAAGGGAGTGGCGGTGGAAGGCCCGTCCCGTCATCACCACCGTCGTCATCCGTCCCTGTCGTGGCCGTATCCATTCCCATGTCATCCCCCGGGACAGGGGAAGGAGATGAATGCTGAGCGGGCCGCAAGGGCTGGAAAGACGGGGGAGGATGAACTCTCCTCCGCTTGTTCGGAGGCCTTCCCGACGGGCCCGGCTCTGTTGGGTCATCCGTTGGGGTGAGGGGCAATCTCGTCCTTATCTCCATGCATAAGGTTTGGATTACCATCAAAATGGCCAGGGAATTGTCCTGAGGCTCGGGACCCGGCAGCGACGGGCGCGATGGTTGCTCCTCCTCCACGGGGTCTCGTCGGCGCCACCGTCGCTCTCTTCGTCTGCCTCCTCGGGGTTCCCCCCATGGGGCCGGACCTCCTCGGACCTCTTGTTGAGGCCCTGCATGACTTCAACCAGTTCCTCCTCAGAGGCTGTATCCGTGTCCGTGACGGCCATCGGCCCCCGCCCCGCTTTTTTTCCACCGGGGTCTTCACGGGGGTCTTATCGATTGGGGCTGAAAAGAGGATTCCCTCTGTGGCGGCAGGGAAACTCTGGGCCCCGAGGTCGCCTCCACTGGGTTAGCCTCCACAGGCTTCGCCAGGGCCGCCGCGACTCCCTCGATAGAGGCCTTCTCCTGGTGAATCAAGGCCTTCACCACCTTGGGCGTGCTTGAGGCCTTCACCTTTGGGGAGGGGTCACCGCCTCGCTCCCCCTCGGCTGATCCCTTCGAGATCGACCGGGGCTTCTCTAGAAGCTTAGCCGGGTTCTCTGATTTTATCTTTCCTGAGCCACAGTGTTGGCTCGCAGTTGATGGCGTCTGTGAAAGTGCGCCCTGACTGGCAGCCGAGGAGCCGACCCTTCGGCGCGCCCGGTGCCCGCAGACTTGCGGTGCTTTGCCTTCTGTTGGGCCCCCGTCGCCGGGGCGCCCTCACAGGACTTAGAAGACCGCTCGGACCTCTTCTTCTTCTCACCTGCTGGGCCCTTCTCCAGCCAACTGGCGAGGCGGGACCGACGATTCCTGATAGTCCGTCCCGACAGGTTCTTGCAAAACGCACAGTCCTTTTCCACGTGCGTCTTGTCTTCGTGAAGGCAGTAGAGACATCTCGAATTCTTGTCCTCCTTGAAAACATTCTGTAATCCGCATCCAGGGCAGTTCCTGAACAGCTTGGATCCGGGTGTCAAGCTTCCCTTGTCCTGGGGTATGTGCACGAGGTAGGCCTCAGATCTTCCAAGAAGTGTAACTCGACGCTTGAGGGGCGTAGAAAATTCTGAAACGGGTCCCCGTTGATCGGATGTAGAAATGGTGGAGCTTGAGGCTCGATTGACCGAAACAATGAGATAAAACTCCTTGAAAAAACGCAAAACGCAGTAAAAGCTCGAGAGCTATAGCACAAGGACTCCCAACACTTGAACGTGCGTTAAAAATCTGAGGATGGCTGCCAGGGGCGGGGCTTAGGGAGAGGGCAGTCATTGGCTGGGGGCAGTATGACCCAGAGACCAGTGATTGGTTACTACTAAGAAAGACAGATCAGAAACGAAACTGATACTGATTTTTTCTTTACCGAGGATTCCCAGCCTGACGATGGGGAATATTCATGAGCATGTGAATCCATGCCAGACCCCATGCTGGACAAGTGAACTAGCGGCTTTTAGCATTATTATCGTGACATATGCCAATGCGTACAGTTAAAGGAATTGCATTTTTTAAACATATCAAACGCACGTACTTGAACGAGGCAGAACGCAAGCTTCTAAGTGAGCTAATAGTCTCCTGGCGCTGCACGTGTATGAGAAAAAGGCACCCAAAAACGTGGAAAGCGTGCCGCCATCTTGGATATTAATACATTGAGGGAAACGTCGTCACAGCAACGCGGAACTCGTAATAAATACTATGATACGAATCGGTTCGCACAATTCACATTAAGAAAAGCAAATAGAGGAGAGTCACAAGGAAACATGACATAGATAAACAAACAAAGGGGAATACGAAAAAAAAAGTAAAAGAAAACAAAATGAATACATAGATAAGCCAAACGAATAAAGGAAATCAGACAAACAAATTAAAGAACTAATGGAAAGGGCAATACAGTAACATACAAGAAGAAATTTAAATAACACAAAAATAAAAAAAACAAAAAGATGTCTTCTGAGAATGCAAGTGGAGATACGAGCGCTGCATCACAAGCCATACTAGGAACGCCAGTTATATCAACAGATCCAACCAATTATTTGCGGAAACCCAATCCTTTTAATTTAGAACTACAAGATGATCAAGGACAAAGGTGGCAAGAGCGGCTTGATGAGTTTGAAGAGTTTTTGAGAGCAGTATGTAAGAGGATTCAATCCAGCACTACAGCTAAATCAATGCCTAGTCTGGGATACTGAATGGAAACCCTTATTGATATATCTTTATGTCCAGTTCATGAGTTCTGGATGACTACCCCTATATAACACCCCTCTCTTGGAACCCCCCTGACCGCACCGAGCCAAGAAGTAGTTCTGTTTTGCAAGTTTAAACAGTTTATTTGAGAATGTAAACAATATATATATATCACACTTTATAATAAATTAATAATTAATATCACACTTCAGAACATGAGCAGTTAACAACAATGGGTAAGGTTCTACTAATAAACTGATTTGATTACCCAGGAGTAGTATAAAGGATGAGGTAGCACGCTTGGGAATAGGAACAGAAGAATAAGGTGGTAGAGAATGCTTTATCTAGTTTCAGATGGATGCAATGTTGAACGAAAATGCAATACAGAAAATACTCAATATGATTTCAACAAAACAATGTAATCACTTTTCTCTGGCAATCCACTCCCCCCCCCCCTTATGCAATGTAAGGAAATGAAGAGGAGAGCACACAGTTCTTAGAAATGCAATCAAATGTAATTCAGTTCACCCCAGCAATCTTATACAACAATAGGAGTTTTGAAACACAGGCAAAATGCTTTGAATATGGTGACAATGCAGCGAGAAATATGCTGAAAATACTTTTAATTCCCTTCAGGAGGTTCAGGGTGAGTGGTATCTAGTTAATATGAGTTCAGGCTCACTTTAGCAATGATTCAGAGATGGTGATTAAGAGGCAAACGAATTTTTAGCAAGGAAAGAGATGACTGCTGATGGTTACACGTGGCCGGATTTTTAACCAAATCGCGGTAAAATTCGCAAGTGCGTGAATCGTGATTACGGCAAAAGTATAAGGAGTAGCAAGTCGGTTCTAAGCTTGTTGAAAAGCTGAGATTCTAAGCTTTCAGAGGAAAGTTAAACCAAGTTCCTAGCAAAAACGGTTACAGAGTTATGAACGATTTTGTGAAGGTTGTTTTTCGGATTTGAAATTTTAAAAGTTCAAAGCGACAGGTTACAGCTTGCAGCTAGAAAATGACAGGTGACAGCTTTGCAAAATAACAAGTGACAACTTCTAGGAGGCAGTTCTGGTTAGATTAAAATAGTTTGGATTAGATTATTTTAACTAAGAGATTGGTTCTGCACAGTTCTGCTAGGTACTCGCAATATATTTTTGAAATCGGCCTCGCCACGGATCTGGTCAGGTTTTGGACTGGACTCCGGTTCTGGTCTCGGCACTTCACAGTGATCTGGGTCAGCTCTCTTGTTCTGCTCAGAGCGGTCTGGGTCACTCTGGATCTCTGGCCTCGGGTTCTGGATACTGCTCTGCTTTCTCTGGGTACAGCACTGCTTCTGGATCTTTCTGGCGCAGGGTTTCAAGCCAGAATCAACAGCTGAGCCCGGCTGTGAATAGTCTGCAAATGATTTTTGGGCCTGCTGACAAATACTTTTGCTTGCAGTGGGCCTTCTTGGTTCAAAGTTCTGTAGTCTCTGTTTAGCTTGGAAGTCTAAGTGTAGGATCTCTGGATGTGAAGTCGTCGGTCAGCATGCTCCGCAGAAAATGGAATTGAATGTCTCTACCTGTCCCAGCAGTCTCTTTTTATGTGTTTTGAAAGTCGGTGGAGAGGCTAGCTTTCTAGGCCCAACCCCTTCAGAGTTCTGATAGGTTGGAGAATTCTTTGCGTTCTCACTGGAGAACAGGATTGTGTGTCAGAATGATGTCATTTAATGGCTTGCAGAAAGGACACTCCCCTGTCAAATTACACACAAATCTATATTTGACCTAAAGACATATTTCATAGATACACAGTGGTTTGAAATTACATGCACCCATCACGGATCACATGAGGTATACTCTGTTCAAACTCTGATGTTTCTAAGAGCTCGCATTCAGAACTGGCAACAGTTTGCGTTTTTTAACTGGTTTTGCAACATTGGTTTTTCATTAAAAATTATACACATATACACGGCCTGTCCATACATACTCCAGTAAATTCCCATGTCTCTAGCTTAAACACAGAGTCTGTGGTGTCAATAAATAGCGGGGTTTTGCCCCAGAACATCACACAAATTCCCAACGCGTCTTAAAACGTGCACCGAAAAATCACAAGAATTATGGTATCATTTAAATAATTTTGACAAGTCTGCACTGTGAGTTATACATCTGTCTTAGAATCATATTCTGGCCAACAGGGGTGTGTCTTTTCAGGTCACATGGTATAGAAACCAGTTTATCCAGTTTCTGCCAAGCTCAGAGACCCTGCCCCTCCCAGCTTCTGCCAAGAGGAAGCTGTTTTACGGTCCCCCCAATAAACCATCTGCCCGAGTCAAGGCAGGGCTTTGTTCAAAAGGAAGCCATTTACGACCACCCTAATAAACCATCTGCCTGGGCCCTTTCTTTAGTTTCTTGCAATCCCCTGGTAATTCAATCAGAGAGTGTATGAGCTCCTTTTGGCAGGAGCAACAGAATGCAGCCAGGCCTGGGAATGCATTTGTTGGGCAAGCCCCCACTCCTGTCAGGGGTAGCTGTCTGGCAGAATTCCAGTTTCCTTAAGCCAGGTTTCAGGTAAAATGTCACTTTTTGTTCCCCACCGGCGGTGGCCGCATCATGGGCGTGACTTAACATCAGGCTTCGGAATGAGGTAGGAACCACCCACTGATCGTGGCCAGCTTTGGATTTCCTTACCAGCAAACCGTCTTGGATTCGGAACATTTTTGGACATTTCATCAACACTCTTAGGTCCTCTTTCCCAATGTAATCGGTATCCGTCAGGGGAAAGTTCTCAGGGTCCTCAAGGTGTTGGTAAAACTTACCAATAATTGGATCCCCCTTCTGAGCTGTAATTAAATCAGCATCAGGGGTCTCCTTACTCCATTGTGCAGTTGAAAGATCATTGTGAGCATTTGTCTGGGACCTAGTGATAGCAGTGACCTGGATTTCCCCCAACAGGGACTCTATTTCGATTAGATCCCCTTGGATGGCCCCGGTTTTGGCCAGCTGATCAGCTAAGTCATTTCCAGTTTTGTCTGGTCCCTCTACTTTGGAATGACCCTTGATCTTTTTCCAGTAAATGGTCATCCCATTCGATGTGACCAGATCATCAATGTTTTGGATTAACTTCCCATGTTTCAAGGGTTTGTTATTAGCACATAACATGCCTCTGGTTTTCCAATTAACCAGGTGCTCCACGAACCCGTTCCGTACATAATCTGAATCTGTGATTATGACCAGTTCGTGGAGTTGATGCTGGACGGCAGTGAGGATGGCCTGATGCACAGCCATCAATTCTGCCACCTGACTACTTCGGGGACCAATTTTGTATCCAGCGGAGGGTTCTGGGAACTCCTTCACCCATGCATTCCCTACGCCAGCCACCAGTTCTTTCTCCCCGTCGTTGTCAACATGGTAAGAGCATCCATCCACATAGACAGTGGGCATTCCCTCACACTTGTCTTCTTCAAAGACTTTGTGTGGGGAATTAAGGTATGCCTCCATGTTGTCCTTGATTTTTAGACTTTCGTCCTCGAGACAGTTTTCTCTGGCACAATCATGCAAGTCAGCCAGACCTTGCGCGAGGGGACTCTTCTTGTTTTGGCCATATCTGACCTCCACAGGAAAGCCTTGCATTGATAGAATCCAGGAAGTAATTCGGGAATTACTCACGTTTCCGGCCCGGATTCTGTCACTCTGGAGATATTGCAGAGGCTGGTGTGGAGTCTCCACTATGATGTGTTCCCCATGGATAAACGGGCGGTAATTCTTCAATGCCCACACCGTTGCCAGGAGTGCCTTCTCACAATCGTTGAATTTTTCCTCCACAGAGGATAAAGTTTTGCTTGCATAGGAGATTACTTTATTGACCTTGTCATGCTTTTGGTATAATACTGCCGTCAAGCACGTATTAGAGAACCCTGTCTCCAGGAAGAACTCCTTGTTTCTGACAGGGTAACCTAGGCAGGGCGCTTGTGAGAGGCTTCTTTTGAGTTGTCTTACTGCCTCGGCTTGTTCTGGACCCCATTCCCACTTGACCCCCCCCTTCAGGAGATGAATCAGGGGTCTGGTGATCTCTGCGTAGCCCTCAATGAACTTTCTGCTGTAATTAGTCAGTCCAAGGAGGCTCCTAAGTTCCCGCAGAGTTGTGGGGTCTTTCAATTTCAGAAGTGCTTCCACTTTCTTTTCCTGGGGACAGAGACCCTGAGGAGTAATCTCATGCCCCAAGAAATTAACACGGGTTCTACACCACTGTGCTTTCTGAAAGGAAAGTTTTGCTACGGCGGCCCTCAACTGGGTCAGAACATAACGGATCTCCGCTATGTGTTCCTCCACAGATGAACTTTTGATGAGGACATCATCTACATAAGCCAGGTTACCCCTTGCACCCAGGTCGGGCATGGCCTTGTGTAGGAAAATGTTGAATTCATTGCCGGAGTTGAGGTATCCGAAGGGAGTCCGGGTCCATGTGTACTGCTGGCCCCCAAAGGTAAAAGCCAGCTTGTATTGGTCCTCCCTGCTGACAGGCACAGTCCAGTATCCATTGGTCAGGTCTATTGCAGTGAATACCTGTGACCCCTGGATCTGGGCCAGCCCTTGGTCAATGTAGTGCAGAGGCCATCGGGAAGTATGGACCCGTTTGTTGTGCTCCCTGAGGTCGGCGCAAAGTCTCCACTGGCCGTTTGGCTTCAGTATTCCCAGCACCGGATTATTGAAGGTGCTGTGTATTGGACAAATTATTCCCCGGGACTCAAGGTTCTTAATTATTTCAGTAAGGGACTCCATGGATGCGAGAGGCAAACGATATTGTTTCACAAACACTGGAGTCATTCCAGGGTCCGTGGGAATTGTTGTTGTGTGGATGTCGGTGCGACCACAGTCATATGAGTCTACCGCAAAGAGATCTTGGAAATCCAAGAAAACTTGTTTCAACTTTTGCTTTTGTTCCAGAGTCACACAGGCATCAGCTAGGTTGACTCTCTCTTCCACCATCTGCCTGAAGCCTGGAAAGAATTCTGGTTTGGCTATCTCAGCGGCCTCCTCCAGCTGGGTGGAGAAGTCCCTGGTCAGAGCGCTGATTTGGACTGGAGGCCCCAGGTGGGAAAGGCAGCCTTCATGAACCTGGAAAATCACCTCATCCCTTCTGAAGTCACAAGTCACATCCTCCTTACCATAAGGGCAGGAAGTGTACACCAGGAGGTTCCCCCCCATGCCGGGTAAACATCCTGTCTGGTGTTGTATTGTCCTCACTGTCACTGTCAAAACAGTCCTTGGGGATTGGTCCTAACAGTTCATTTCTTAGATCAATGGAAAAATGTCGGTCATCAACCGCCATTCCAATAATGGTGCCTGTGGCTAGAGTAATACTCTTTAAGTTGCTGTTATCCACCTCTATTGGAATGGTGTCATGTTCTATGTTGACTAATGGAGTAGGGTTTACCCCCAACCCTTGCTGTTGGAGAGAAGCGTTTAGATGAATATAAGCATCAGGGTTTTTCAAATGTTGTCCTCTTTTAACTTTCACTTCCAGGGAGAATTGTCGGGTCCTTTCTGGGATGGTGACTTCCTCTTTGATCTGAATTTCAACTGCATAAGGTAGCAATTGAGCTGACCTAAATGCTTTTTCTGGATCATCAAAGCCCATGGGATTACCCGCTAATCGGGACCAAGCTTTGAAGTTTATTAGGTCCAAACTAATGGCAAAGCGATTGAGAATGTCACTGCCTAAATAAAAGGCGGCAGTGAGGTCTCGCACGACCCAACAATTATGGACTATGCTCTTGTTGCCAATGGAGATTTTGAGCATACACCTGCTTGGCAGGAGATGTTTGGAATTAGGTGCTTCCAGGTCCATTTCCCATTTGTCTATCAGTTTGAATGTGGGAATGGCTGGATCTTTTGGGAGTTGGCGGAACATGGCTTCGCTGATGAAGCTCTTACCGTTGTTCACGCACACTCGAGCGAGAACAGAGTCCTTCCCATCATTTAACTGAACAGGGATGAACAACTGCTCTCCAATTTGCTGAATATCAGCCAGGCACTGAGCTGATTTCACATCTTTCTGGACTATAGGAGTGGGAGTTTCTGATTGTGGATTAGCAAAGAATTTCAGGGTGTTTCCTTCCAGTGTGGAATACCACCTTAAACTGGAAGGAAGGTTGATTTACAGAAATAGAGAGGACCCCCCATCACCAGTCTGTTGTCCTACTGCTATTACTGTCACGTCTGGAATCTGGTTGTTCTGGAAGTGAAATTCTACGTGGTCAGATTTTTGTTCAACCATGTGGCAGGTGCCGTTTAAACTAACATGGTTGACACTCTATTTTAATTTTATTGGTCGGCTAGTCTGGGTCCAGAGGACCTTGTTTACACAATCTATTAGGGGTGACAACCTTCTCAGGAGGACATTCCCTAGTAAACCAGGGGTGCCCTCTGGAGTCACTACTATGACCGGGTGTTTCACCTTGTGTCGTCCAATTTTAATGTCCAAGTCTGCAGTCCCCTCGACAGGAATTTCCTTCCCGTCAAAGTTCTGCAGTTGTCCAGGAAGAGAGGTGAGAGGAATACGGTAATTCTCCCCCCTTCCTGCATTTAGTCCCTCAAAGGCCCTTTTGGACAGAAGGGTAGCTTGGGATCCAGTGTCCACCAGTGCCAAAATTGTACCCTGCCCCTGTACTTGTACCGGGGCATAGTATCTTCCCTCCTTCTCCTCAAGGGGGCACAGATAATGCACATTTTTGGACAACTGGTGGGCTAACTTTCTGGTTTTGGACATTGCTAGAGAAGAGATTTGGGCATAATTCTGTGGAGAGTCTTGGGAATCTGAAAGAAAAAGTTGGCTACTGGAGATCAGAGCCATTGTGGGTTCCCCTGGTTCCGGTTCTGGGCCGCCCCCCCTTTTTGGAGGCAGTCACCAGGATGGGTTTGAATCAGGGGATTTTGGTATTGTGGGTTCTGGGAGGAGATGATGGGCGGCGGTAGCTCAGTCTCCATATCTCCCCAGTCTGGATTGGAATCCCTTGGGACCCATTTTTCTTTGGGAGGAGTTCCCCCATCTCTGAAGGAGAAGGTCCTTTCCCCAGGATCCTCTGAGGATCCCTCTCCCTCAAATTGGAAGATATGTACCTCCTCCACAAAGTGGGTCTGTTTGGGTCCTTTGTTTCTCCTACCCCCCCCCTCTGCTCCTTGGGGGGCAGGCTTTCAGGGGTAGGAGATTTTGTTTCCGGTACCTGGTTTTCCAGGGGCTGTTTACAAGTTGGGAAGGAAGCTTCCTCCAAGGCTTTACACCCCCCTTCCCCTTGTGCCTCCTCCCTGGGAACCGGTGTGTTATCGGGTTGCTGCCCCCGTCATTGTTCTGGAGCACCAGGTCCAGAGTTTGGGGCATTCGGCGGTGGCATGCTCATCTGAGGGTTCTGTTGAGCCCTCAGTATGTGACCCAGATCTCGTGCCATATTTTGTACCTGGCGCTCAAGTTGTGAAACCCGCTCAGGCTGATACGGGGCTCTATTTTCTCCCCTGGGCTGATCCCGGGAAGGGTAGCTATCCCTTCTCTGGTAGTACCCCTGGTTGGGAAGATTTTGGTACCCCTCCACCCTTGGCCTCCCCTCTCACGGATTAGGTTGTCTGGGCTCAGGGAATTGGGGAAAGAAGGATGGATGATTTTGGGGCTGGAAATTGGGTGGATACCTGGGGAAAAAGTTCTGCCCAGGATTTGGGGAATTTCTGCCCTCCTGGGGGAAGTTAGGAGGGAAGTTCCCCGGGTCAGGTGCTTGGCTGGACCCCCCCACCCCCCCTTGGGCTGGAGGAGTCCACACATAACCCAGGATTGGTCGGTTTCCCTTATAGCAGGGACTTACATAGTCAGGGGACCCCATTTGTGGGACTACCTCCTCGACTCCCTGTCTGTGACTGGCCCGAGGGCCTTCTGGGCTGTGAATTATTTGGTGCAGGCAGGTTTTTAGGCCCCCCCATCTCCAAATCTAAAACGGGGGCAACCTTTACCTCTGCCACCTTGGCAGCAGCAGGGGTGCTGTTGGTTTTGGGATTTTTCTGGGTATTGCTTTTATTTTCTATGGGCTTCTGCACCTCATAGATCCGGGTAGCCTGTTCAATGACCCAGTCTAAAGATCTTTTCTCATGAAAATCTCTCACGAGCTGGGTCATTATATATTTGGGCAAGGCATGGAAAAATGTATTGACAAATTCTCTGCTGTCTGTGCGCACCCTTCTGGTGGTCTGCGCAAAGGCACGTTTCAGTTCTTGAACGAATTCTTGTGGGGCCTGATCCTCCCCACATTGCAAATTGTAGGCTGCCTTGTGAGCCTCTTGAGGATTTCTGTGAACAGAAAAATGTTTCAAGATGGCCGCCTTATAGGTGGACCATCTTAAATGATTTTGGTCCTCCAGCCCCGCAAAGAAACTGGAGTATTCTGGTGAGAAGGTCCACTTTACATATTGAATACAGCTTTGGCTGTCCTTCAAATGGAAAGTCTCCATCATTTGCTCGTAAAGCTCCAAGTGTTCCCAAACAGAATACTTGGCGTTCTTGTGATAAGGCGTGATGACACTCCTTATTGCCTTTATTTGCTTCAATGGGTCCTTAAGCAAGGCCCTTTTTGCCTTATTGGCCTTTTTGGTTCGGGTAACCCTGGTCCATTCATCCTCTGACTCAGAGGCACTGCTCCCAGAGGTTCCTGTCTGATCTTCCAGGTTTTCCCGGATTCTGCGAGCCTGGGATTGGCTGGCAGAATGTGGGGACCTGGTCTCCTGTGTCCTGCGTGTTCAGAGGAGTCTTCAGATTCCTCCTTGCTGCCAGGATTTGATGGGTACCCCCCCCCCACTGACCTAACTGGGCAGAAGTTTTCAGGATGCCCTTAATGGGCCTATTCTCCTGGGGTTCCCCACTAAATTGCACTGTGCTTGGGTGCCCATACCCGGATGCCCGCCCATCCATTCCTGGGAGGTACTGGCCTATGAGCCCCATGCTTCTGGCTGGATAGTAATCTGCCATCCCTGTGGTCCGGTGCTCATGTGCGCCAGGGGACATGGGGGTGGCAGAGTCCAGGGACTGAGAGAGATAAAGGCCTCTGGTACTAGGGCTCCTGAGGTTATGCTCAGGAGTTTCCCTTTCCCAGCGAACCTGGTCTCTATCCGCCCCTGCTCCCTGTTGCAATGCAAGAGCCTGCGCCTTCAGTTCCTCAGTTAAGGCCTTACTAGACTCTATCAGTCTCTCCTGCATTGCTACCTGTTGTTGGAGCCTATCATTGTGCTGGCAGAGAGCCTCATTCTCTCTCTGCGTTTCCTGCTTGGTCCTAGAGCACTGGACCAGTCTTTGCTGCAGGAGGGTTACCTCCTGAGTCCCATCCCTACTGGCCTGCTCCTGTCTTGCCAGAGCCTCCTCCACCCTCCTGGTGTGCTCTAGCAAGTCCTGGTGTTCTTTTTGGAGGTCACCCAGTCCCTGGTGGGCCAGGTGATTTTCTTCCATTTTTCTTTTTAAGTGGCAGACTTCCTGGCCTAAGGTGTCCCTTTCCTGACTAAGAGTCTGCATCTGTACCGTCAGGTCGTCCCTTTGCCTTTGGAAGGCACCAGCTTTCTGGTGCTCCTGATCAAACTCTGCCTGGGGATCCAGGTCTTTCAGGATCAGTTTATTGCTCTCCTCTTTCTCTCTGTCTAGTTGGATTTTCAGGGTGGCTACCTGCTCTGTGCATGCCCTGTTGAAATTGATCTGTTGCTCCAGCTTTTTCTGGCTCTGCAGTAGGGAGTCCAAACTGTCTTGGCGTTCCTTCTGCAAGGCCAGAATTCTGGTATCCTGGTCAGCCTTTTCCTGTTGCAGTATATCCATGTCCTCTTTTATTTTAATGATATACTGCCTACTATCATTTTCTGACTCCTGGCTCCTCCGCAGCCTCTGCTCAGAAGAGTCCAGATCAGATTGGGCCTTCTGTAATGCCAGCAGTTGCCTACTCGCCAGATCTTGGCCTTCAGCACATTTGTCCTGCATGGCTCCCATATGTAAATATAGATATGCCGCTACCCTGGCAATCTTGTTGTGCTCATCCTTGGCCTTAGGGGACATATATAGTTCACTCAGGGCCACATGTAAGGGACCCTGGTCTCTCCATATATCTGACCCTGTTTCAGTGATCTGGGGTGCGATTGCCTGCAACCAGACCGTCTGGTCCTGATGAGTCCACTCACCTCTCACAAATAGCTTATGTAAGAAGTGCTCTCTGGCTATTTTCATATCTACCAAGGTCGTCATTCTGGAATTTGAGTTCCTTCCTGACTTACAGAAGTTTGTATTTTATTTTTGCAAAACAGACCTTTTCCTTAGAGCGTTCCTTTGAGGAGTGCTTTACAGCGTAACACAGCGTGGTGATCTGACCGGATATGTGTATCTGGTCAGCTGGCACACTGTATTAATCTGCACAAGTGATAGATCTAACCCAAACGTCCCGGACGAGCCCCCACTTTGTAAGAGGATTCAATCCAGCACTACAGCTAAGTCAATGCCTAGCCTGGGATACTGAATGGAAACCCTTATTGATATATCTTTATGTCCAGTTCATGAGTTCTGGATGACTACCCCTATATAACACCCCTCTCTTGGAACCCCCCTGACCCCACCGAGCCAAGAAGTAGTTCTGTTTTGCAAGTTTAAACGGTTTATTTGAGAATGTAAACAATATATATATATATCACACTTTATAATAAATTAATAATTAATATCACACTTCAGAACATGAGCAGTTAACAACAATGGGTAAGGTTCTACTAATAAACTGATTTGATTACCCAGGAGTAGTATAAAGGATGAGGTAGCACGCTTGGGAATAGGAACAGAAGAATAAGGTGGTAGAGAATGCTTTATCTAGTTTCAGATGGATGCAATGTTGAACGAAAATGCAATACAGAAAATACTCAATATGATTTCAACAAAACAATGTAATCACTTTTCTCTGGCAATCCACTCCCCCCCCCCCTTATGCAATGTAAGGAAATGAAGAGGAGAGCACACAGTTCTTAGAAATGCAATCAAATGTAATTCAGTTCACCCCAGCAATCTTATACAACAATAGGAGTTTTGAAACACAGGCAAAATGCTTTGAATATGGTGACAATGCAGCGAGAAATATGCTGAAAATACTTTTAATTCCCTTCAGGAGGTTCAGGGTGAGTGGTATCTAGTTAATATGAGTTCAGGCTCACTTTAGCAATGATTCAGAGATGGTGATTAAGAGGCAAACGAATTTTTAGCAAGGAAAGAGATGACTGCTGATGGTTACACGTGGCTGGATTTTTAACCAAATCGCGGTAAAATTCGCAAGTGCGTGAATCGTGATTACGGCAAAAGTATAAGGAGTAGCAAGTCGGTTCTAAGCTTGTTGAAAAGCTGAGATTCTAAGCTTTCAGAGGAAAGTTAAACCAAGTTCCTAGCACAAACGGTTATGGAGTTATGAACGATTTTGTGAAGGTTGTTTTTCGGATTTGAAATTTTAAAAGTTCAAAGCGACAGGTTACAGCTTGCAGCTAGAAAATGACAGGTGACAGCTTTGCAAAATAACAAGTGACAACTTCTAGGAGGCAGTTCTGGTTAGATTAAAATAGTTTGGATTAGATTATTTTAACTAAGAGATTGGTTCTGCACAGTTCTGCTAGGTACTCACAATATATTTTTGAAATCGGCCTCGCCACGGATCTGGTCAGGTTTTGGACTGGACTCCGGTTCTGGTCTCGGCACTTCACAGTGATCTGGGTCAGCTCTCTTGTTCTGCTCACAGCGGTCTGGGTCACTCTGGATCTCTGGCCTCGGGTTCTGGATACTGCTCTGCTTTCTCTGGGTACAGCACTGCTTCTGGATCTTTCTGGCGCAGGGTTTCAAGCCAGAATCAACAGCTGAGCCTGGCTGTGAATAGTCTGCAAATGATTTTTGGGCCTGCTGACAAATAGTTTTGCTTGCAGTGGGCCTTCTTGGTTCAAAGTTCTGTAGTCTCTGTTTAGCTTGGAAGTCTAAGTGTAGGATCTCTGGATGTGAAGTCGTCGGTCAGCATGCTCCGCAGAAAATGGAATTGAATGTCTCTACCTGTCCCAGCAGTCTCTTTTTATGTGTTTTGAAAGTCGGTGGAGAGGCTAGCTTTCTAGGCCCAACCCCTTCAGAGTTCTGATAGGTTGGAGAATTCTTTGCGTTCTCACTGGAGAACAGGATTGTGTGTCAGAATGATGTCATTTAATGGCTTGCAGAAAGGACACTCCCCTGTCAAATTACACACAAATCTATATTTGACCTAAAGACATATTTCATAGATACACAGTGGTTTGAAATTACATGCACCCATCACATGAGGTATACTCTGTTCAAACTCTGATGTTTCTAAGAGCTCGCATTCAGAACTGGCAACATTTTGCGTTTTTTAACTGGTTTTGCAACATTGGTTTTTCATTAAAAATTATACACATATACACCGCCTGTCCATACATATTCCAGTAAATTCCCATGTCTCTAGCTTAAACACAGAGTCTGTGGTGTCAATAAATAGCGGGGTTTTGCCCCAGAACATCACACAAATTCCCAACGCGTCTTAAAACGTGCACCGAAAAATCACAAGAATTATGGTATCATTTAAATAATTTTGACAAGTCCGCACTGTGAGTTATACATCTTTCTTAGAATCATATTCTGGCCAACAGGGGTGTGTCTTTTCAGGTCACATGGTATAGAAACCAGTTTATCCAGTTTCTGCCAAGCTCAGAGACCCTGCCCCTCCCAGCTTCTGCCAAGAGGAAGCTGTTTTACGGTCCCCCCAATAAACCATCTGCCTGAGTCAAGGCAGGGCTTTGTTCAAAAGGAAGCCATTTACGACCACCCTAATAAACCATCTGCCTGGGCCCTTTCTTTAGTTTCTTGCAATCCCCTGGTAATTCAATCAGAGAGTGTGTGACCTCCTTTTGGCAGGAGCAACAGAGTGCAGCCAGGCCTGGGAATGCATTTGTTGGGCAAGCCCCCACTCCTGTCGGGGGTAGCTGTCTGGCAGAATTCCAGTTTCCTTAAGCCAGGTTTCAGGTAAAATGTCACTTTTTGTTCCCCAGTTTAAGTCAAGACAATTTTTACATATGCAGCTAGAATGCTGATTCTAAGTTCAAAACTATGACATTTTAACAGTTACAAACTATGTGACACTCAAAAGTAGGTCACTCAGTTAATTTAAACATTTTCGATTTTTGGTAGTTTTAAATCCAGTTTCAGTTAGGCTGCTGCAGACCTGCAGAGCTCAGCCAGTCTTGTTATGAACATTGTTTTGGGGCTCTTCAACTTCCCAGATTTAGTATGCACACATACTTCATTCTGCCAGATGTCCGCTGGTGTTCAGTGAGATTTTTGGATGTGTTGCAATGTTTGAAAATAGGCATTTTGAGCTGGCATTCAGAGAAACCAAAGGTAATTTTAAAGTGCGGTTTTTTCTTTGGCACACATTTCACTCATGGCACCCCGGCCCATCCTGCTCGCACTGGTGGGTGGCAAGTTAGGCAACCATTTTAGTGTGCACAAACTGCGTGGTTCTCCTGGATTTTGGCGCACATGTGGGCTTTTTGGCCATCTTGGATTTTCTAAGCCCACAGCACCAAATGTTGCAGCATGATAGCTCAAACGTGGGTCAGGACACCCAACTAGTAGGAAACCAATATGTGGTTAACAAGTTGGACATTTTCATTAATTTAGTAGAAAGAGAAATGAAAAGAGAAATGAAAAGCATTATTAAAACAATACCACCAGAAGAAAAAGCGACTTATCAACTTTTGATAACAGCAATAAATACAAGGATTATAGTGCCACCCAATCGAGATTATGAGCGCTATATCTTTAATCAGTGCACACAAAGTCCAAATTAAACCATAGCACAATTTGCTTTACGTTTCCAACGGAAAGCAATATACTGTGATTTCTCACACTTCAATAATGATGATGAAGCGATCGGATTAAGGATCATTGAAGGATGTTTATCATCCCAATTTAGGAAGCACCTCCTGAAGAAATCTCTTCAGTTGAAAGAAGTACTGGAGCTAGCGAGAATCTATGAGAGGGTGGATGCACAAGCAGCGAATATGGAAAATCCTAAAAGACTAGACACAATTGCCACAATAAACCAGAACCAAGGTGGTCATTGGCAAAGAAGATACTCGAATGAATCAATGGGGTCAACACCTTATTGGAACAGTAACACATAGAGGTCAATGTCCAGCCCTGGGTCATATGGGTCTACGATGTGGTCAGGAAAATCACTTTCAGAACATGTGCCGTGAGAAGATACCATGGACACCGGTATATAAATCAAATACTCAGGTGATTCCTAGTAAGAGATATGACAATGAAAGGAATCTCAATGTGAAGATGAGCATGGAAAGGTTGAATGGCAGCATGAGACCGAATTTAAATCAACAAACCTTGCGACCAGGAGATTTGTAAGAGCAATGGATGCGTTACAAATAGAAAATACAAGAAGTACAGAGTCTGAACAAACTCAAGTGACACAAACACATCATGATCAAGAACAAGGAAATATGTTATACCGTGATCCATATGAAAATCCTCCGGTAGAAGAGAGAAACATGGATAAGGGTATGAACAATGAATGTTCAGAATATGACATGTACAGCAAAGAGTATGTGAGGTTAAAACATGACATGCCAAATGGAAATTCGGCCATAAGGGTGACAGTAAATCTAGGAGATCAACACATACCATTTCTGGTAGATACTGGTGCTACAGTTAATGTAATGAACAATAAAATATATGAAAAAATAGCTTAATTATATCCATTACAGTCATCTCGAGCGAACATTTTTCAATGGGGAGCAACACAACCACTGATTGTACGGGGAAAATTCAAATGTGATCTAGTACACAAAAATAATCAGATACCTATTGAAATGTTTGTCATTGACAGTCCTGTGGAAGGGAGATGTCTCATTAGTTGCATGACGGCAACAAAGCTAAGACTTATCGATATGAATTATGATCAGTCGGAAATGATAAAGGGCATACCACCACAATGTTACAGTATACAAACCATAACAGAAGAGACAATGAGTCTAGAGAAATTAAAAAGGAAATTCTCTAATTTATTTAAAGGAGTAGGGAAATTGAAAGGAGATGCAATACATCTTCATGTTGATCCAGAAATTCAGCCGGTTCCTCAACACCAAAGAATAGGATTCCATCTTCAGGAGAAAGTTTGTATAGAATTACAACAACTCATTGATAATGATATAATTGAAATGGTGGAAAGTGGTCCCACACCATGGGTATCCCCAGTGGTAGTGGTTCCAACGGCAGATGGACGCATTTGTTTATGTGTAGATATTAGAGTTCCCAATAGGGCCATACAGAGAGAGAGGCATCCAGGACCTAACATTGAGGATATGATCATTAGACTAAATCGAGCAACAAGATTCACAAAGCTGGATTTAAATCAAGGGTATCATCAATTGGAAATTGACCCTGAATCTAGACATATAACCACATTTACAACTCATGAGGGACTGTTTAGGTATAAGCGATTAAGTTTTGGGATATTGTCAGCAGCAGAAATATTTCAAGTCGCAATAAGGAAGGTTATTGCTCCTGTGAGGAATGCTTTTAACTATAGCGATGATATACTGGTGTACGGAACTACTCAAAAACAGCATGATGAGGCATTGGAAGAAGTATGCACAGCTTTGCAAAATAGTGGATTAACTCTGAATGGATCCAAATGTGACGTAAACAAACGAAGTTTACGTTTCTTTTTCTTCTTAAACTTTTATTTATTGGCAGGAGGTTGTGACAGATACAACATGCATTACATTGCGCAAGACAGGAGCAACAGTATCATATTGTCAACAAACTTTTACATACATTAGGACATAGCAGCATGAGGGAGGGTTAAGCCAACAGGACAATAGGACGTACAGAGCACAGGGCCTAGGGGGCTCCAGGCAGGTTAGGTGAGTTGGTGGAGCTCCACTCAGCACTGTCTCTATTGTTCAAATAGGTGCAAAACTGAGTCCACACATTTCTGGGTCGAGATGTCATGGGGAGGGAACCAATGTATTCCTCTTCGCACGTTTGTGTCCAAGTGAGGGAGTTTAGCCACATTTTGAATGTCGGGGGTGAGCAGCGCTTCCAGCATTGTAATATACATTTTTTGGCCACTATGGCGCCTATGTTCAAGAATTTGGACATTTTTTTTGCATCATCCCCAGCCCATATTCCAAACAGCAAAGCCAGTGGGTCGGGGTTCACCGGGGTCTCTATTATTTCTGATAGAGCTTTTGTCACATTCGTCCAGAACGCGCCAAGTGCATCGCAGGACCAGAACATGTGGATGTGGTCTGCCCCCTCAGATCTGCACTTTGGGCAGGTGTGGGCCTGGGTGCGTGCAAATTTTGCTACTTTATGTGGCGTGTAATATAATCTATTGAGGAGTTTATACTGTATGCATCTGAACCTGGCATTGAGGGAGACTTTGCGCGTATGCGTGCACATCTTGTTCCACATCCCCTCCAAAATTTCCAAACCCAGCTCCCCCGCCCATTCCTCCCGTGGTTTGGGGGGTATCTCTCCTGACTTCCCCAGCAGCATTTTATACAAAGAGGATATTATGCCCCTGGCGCCCGGCGAGTTGGCAATGTATTGGATCTTAGGTGAGTCCGGGGGCTCGTCTGGATAGGTGGGCCACATTGCACGGACAGCCGCCCTCAGTCTGAAGTATTGTAGCATTTCTAGCGGCGAGCCGAAGTGCTCGGGTCGCCATGTCTGAGGGATGATAAATTTCCCGTCTGGGTATAGATCTGTTAAGGCTCGATAGCCCAAGTCTGACCAGTGTCGCAGGAGGTGTCCATCGTGTGTGGGGGAGAGTCCCGGAAACTGCCAGATGGGAATACATTTATAGTATGGGCGGTGCTCCGGTCGTGACTGCAACAGTTTGTTCCATGCCTTGATCGTGGTGGCCACCGGGTCGGCTGGGGCGTCAGTTTGATATGCGTGGTGCAATATTAGGGACATGATATTATTTCCCTCTTACGCCAGCTTTTCCAGTTTCACGTGTGGGGGGGCTGTGAGTGCGTGTACCAGTGCGTGGCGTGTTAGGCCTGTGCCACCATCCAATACAATGTTAAGTCTGGGGCCGCAAAGCCCCCCTTTTCATAGGAACGTCATATACTGTCATTTCTTGCGGACCGCGCCGGAGTGCTAAAGGAATTGGGCGCCCGCCGAGTGGAACTTCTTGAAGTATTGCTTCCCGGGCCATATTGGTACGTTAGGAAAGATGTAGAGGAGCTTGGGGACCCCTATCATTTTTATTAGGGATAGTCTGCCCGCGAGAGATAGTGGGAGGCAACGCCACCATTCCATTTTTGATTCTTTGAGCTGCGCCGTAGCTACGTAGTTATCCGCCAGCAGGGAGGATTTGGATAACAACACCTGCACCCCCAGATACTTAATGCCACCCGGGGACCAACGTAGGGGAAACTCACATGATGGTTGCTGCGTTGCAACTGTAAGAGGAAATATCTCTGATTTAGAATAGTTGATGGTGAAGCCCGAGTACGTGCCTATCTTGGTTATGTCGCAGATGATCTGGTCTAGATATACAGATGGGTTTCTGACATATAAGAGTACATCGTCAGCATAAAGCAAGATGATTTCCGGTGTGTCGCACATGCGTATACCTTTACGTATGTGTAGGTTCCTGACGTTGTCTGCCATGGGCTCTAGGGCGAGCGCAAATAGGATCGGGGAAAATGGACAGCCCTGTTGGGTACACCTATATAGCGGAGAGGGAGGAGAAGTCAGAGAGTTTACCAGGACCATGGCCGTGGGTCCCATATATAGCAGTTTTATGTAGGAGCGCATTCGTGGTCCCACCTCCATTTTCCCCAGCACAGCCCACATGTATTGCCAGGAGACCATATCGAATGCCTTCTGGGCGTCTAATGTGACCACTACAGCGTCAGCCATCGGGTCGATTCTAGACATCACGTAGAAGATTCAGTGAATATTGAGGGCAGTGGAGCGGCCGGGGACAAAACCGCTTTGGTCCATATGGACCAGATGCGACATGATTGGAAGGAACCTGTTCGCTATTACCTTAGCGTATATTTTCATATCCGTATTTATGAGCGATAAAGGCCAGTAGGAGCCACACTCATCTGGGGGCTTCCCTGGCTTGGGAAGAACAGTTATCAGGGCTTCTCTTAAGGATCGCGGGAGGGCGGCTAATCGGAGCGACTCAGCCCAAACCTCGTAAAGTACAGGTGCCAGGATTGCAACGTATTCTTGGTAAAACTCTGATGTGCGTCCGTCGGGGCGCGGGGCCTTGCCCTTAGGTAGGTCTGAGATAACCTGAACAATCTCTTCCAAGGTAAATGGGGCATCAAGTTGTTCTTTGGTATCTTGGGAGTTAAGGGTCATTGGGATATGTTTGAGAAGGTCCTCTAGATCATGGGCTGTGTGTTCCTGCTGGGGGCCATATAGGTCAGTGATCAGACCAGTGTCTTGTGCCTTGCGCGTCTATAATGCTATCTATGCAGGTCTTGCCTCCCTCTGCGCGAACCAGCCTCGCCAGGGTTCTGCCCGGTCTATCTCACCTCGACATATCTCTGCTCCGCTAGAGGCCAGGCATAGTACCGCACTTCACTGAGAGCGTGAGATTCAAACAGTTCAAGCTCTAATCTTCGCCAAGGCTGCAAGGGAGGGTGACAGGGCATGCTCGCGTTCCAGCGTTTTGAGTTTTGTTTCAGAAGTGTGTAGGGCCTGTCTAATGGCTTTTAGTACACCAGCCTCCCTAGATATGCAAATCCCTCTGATGTATACTTTGATCCCAACGGGTCCCCTCGGAAGTGTCAAGTCGTTTATTACTGTCAAAGAAGGTGTTAACATCCGATAGAATCTCAGCTTTAAAAACAATGTCACGCAGGGCCTCAGATTTGAAACGCCAGCCAGGGCGGATGGGTGGGCCAGAGCCTAGTTGGATCTACATCAACACCGGGGAATGATCAGAGAGTGTGCGCGCTGGTATCTTGATGTCTGCTATCCTACCCATCTGGCAGCCGGACACCAGGAACATGTCTATTCTTGACGAGCTGTTGTGTACTGTGGAATAGAAAGTATAATCTCTCACTAGGGGATGTAGCGTTCGCCGCACGTCATGTAGATTCAGGGACGTCATATGTGTTTTGAGTCGTATTGCAGCTCGGGACACGGCCCTGGGGGTGCTGCCCGTTCTATCAAGGGTATAGTCTAGTATAAGGTTCATGCCCCCCCCCACACGATGGGGACCCCCACGTATCTGGTGAGGAGGGAGACCAGCTCATCGAAGAATTCTGGGGAGTCGAGATTTGGCCCATACGAGTTTACAAGCAGGCATTCCTCATTGGCCAGAGTACAGTGAAGGATTACGTATCTGCCTCCTGTGTCTATGTGGGACATGTGGATTGTACATTTTACAGATTTGTGGATCAGGGTCAGAACTCCCCTAGATTGAGTGGAGTATTGTGTGTAAAACCTATTGGGGCCCTAAGTCTGTGCCAAGTTTTATGCAAGGTGCTTCAGAGCGTGCGTCTCCTGGAGCAGGAGTATCTTAATTCTATGTCTCTGCGCATAAGCGATAACCTTGAGAGCCTTTGTGAAATTAGTTAACCCCCGAATATTCCACGTCATCATTTTAATGGACATGGGTGAAGACTATGGGACATCCCAGCTGAAGGATCTGTCTCTTCCTATCTTTATGTGCGCCGCTGCAGCATGAACGTACCACCCCACAATACCAGTCGCTTCCTTCCTGCCAGATTTTATGTAACATTCCCCAACTTCCCCACCCTCCACCCTCACCGCCCAGTCCCAACTAGCAGTGCAGAATTCCCCTCCCCAGGAGCAAACAGTTGCGTGCCATCCCCAACCCGGCAGCGCTCGACCAATAGCCCAAAAGGGGCTCAAACTCAAAGGTTCCTCTTTTGAAAACATAGCAGCTGCAAAGGGGCCCGCTGCTGCCGTGTGACCAACTTTGATTAATAGTGTTGTGACGAGACATCATACATCTTTAAACGGCAAATGTCGCATTCAGTTACAGAACAAAGTTATCAATGACATGCAAGATCTGAGCAGATGAGGGCCAAAAGTGGTGGGTACATGTATGACCGGTCTGCTAGGGTTCCACCTCAGCGTGTGAGGTTGTGGTAGAGCAAGCTAGAAATGTGTTCCCCTTCCATTGGTGGTGCCATCAAGTTGGTGGCGGTCTGGCACCAACGACTCCAAACGCTACAGAGCAGAAGAGACGCAGCGAGTGGACGGGGGGGAAGGTTGGAGGTCGCCTTAGAAAGCAGATCGTCATAAGAGTCGAGGGGACATTGCCTTTGTCGTTGTCCATTAGATCCCCCTCCGGTTCCGTTAGCAGGATTTGTGCTTCGATGAACTTGACTGCCTCTTCAGGGACCGTGAAGAAGTAGAGTTTGTTGCGGTGAGTGAATTTCAAAGGGGCACGAAAGAGCATTGCATATTCAATTTTCCTTTCTCGTAGCGTCTTTTTCACCCACCCAACTGCCGCCGCTCCATCTGCACACCTACAGAGAAGTCCGGGAAAATCCTAATGACTTGTGAGTCCAGCCGTAGTTCACCTTTTTCTCTGGCTAGGCGGAGTATGTGGTCCCTGTCTTTATAGCTTAAGAGCTTCGCTATTATCGACCTGGGGAAGTCGCCTGGCTTTGGGCATGGTGCTAGTGCACGGTGGACTCGCTCTACAGTGAAGAATGGCGATAGCACGGGATTGTCCAGGAGATCTTTCAGTAGCTGTTCAACCGCAAGTTCCATCCGCCCCTTAAGTGCCGATTCAGGAACACCCAGTATATGGATATTATTTCTTCGTGACCTAGATTCTAGGTCATCACGCTTAGCTTTGACCTGTTTCATGTCGCGCAAGAGCTCAGTGACCGTATTCTGTAAGGCGTGAACGCCATCCTCGGTGGTTCCGATTCTGTTCTCCGCCACCATTATTCTGGCTTCGTGTTGGTCTAATTTGGTTTTTGGCGAGGCCACATTCGCATTGATATTGTCAAGTTTCTCATGGAAGGCTGCAAAGTTTTTGGCCATAGATTCCATTACAGTTGTTAGGTCCGGCTGAGGGGGAGCTGGGGGCAAATCTATTTCCTCCTGTTCTGCGCTGGATGAGCCCTGTTCCGGCCTGGGCGCCGCCTTAGCAAATTTGTCCATCGCCCCAACCTTGGTGGTCCCTCGTGATCTATTTGACATTGCAGCTGTAGGGGGGGGTTGGCGCCTCACTAGGCAGGGTAGTTGGTGAGCGTAAGTCAGGAGGGCTCACAGTGAGTGCGTCAGAGCGTCTCTGTCTTAAATGGTCAAGCCGTCCTGGCTCAGAATTTAGGTGGCTGCCCCTGCCGAGGGGGCAGGGCTCAAGCGTGGCGGGATGGCAGCAGTGGGGGCCCAGTAGTAGTTTGAGGAATCAGACGAATTAATTACGGTGGCGCCGGACACGGCAGTCAGGGTCGAGCCCAGTGTCGGCAGGTGATCTCCAGTGTGACCAGTATGTTCCCTTGAGTCACTGTATGGCTTTGGGAGCCTGCAGGGCTGCGTATTATTGACAGGGCAGGGTTGGGGGAAGCTCCTTAGTGTTGCAGATGACTAAGACCTGCAGTTCGCAGTGCATGTGTCCAAGCGGAGCCAGAACCCCTATGTTCTGTTCCGTCCCACCCCACCAAGTTAGATCGCCAGTAGGGCCTTCAGTGTTCCAGGGTGCAGTGGTTATGGGTGCAGGCCAGCCCAGCCTCTCGATGACTGGAGGTATGGCTCCCCAAACCCTCCGCAGGGGCCAGTGTGTCTTGGGCCAAGACTGAGATATGTCAGTGTCAATGTTCTGAGTGCGCTACGATCCCACAGCGCCCCACCGGCACCAATTTCGCCACTCCAGGGGGGGGCGGGGAGAAGGCGCAGGAAGGCCTCGATCAGGTGGTGCGCCCTAATCAACTTCAGTTGGGATGCGGGGGACCGGGAGAGGCAGAGGGCCTCAGCTGTCCAGCGGAGCGGCTCGATGTGGAGGATGGTGAGGGGGGAGAGCAGGAGAGAGCGGGAGATCCCGCATCTCCGCCTGCGGCTGCTAGGTCCCACAAAGGCCAGTTGCGCCGGGCGGATGGCGGCAGCAGGAGCGCCAGCTCTTATTCCCCCCTGGGAGGAGGGGCACCTACCTCCGCCGCCCGCAGTCGGCCAAAGCCTGCGGCGGCAACGTCGGGGGGGAGGGCAGACGGCTCCCCATCACTGCACGGCCATCCAGGTTGTGGTTTCCAGTCAGCTCCTCCACTCCCAAATGCGGCTCCAGAAGGGGCACGGCGGCGCACACCACCCCAGCAAGTCTGCGTGGGCCGAGGCCGCAGCGGGCGCCCCCTTCGCCACTCGTCCAGGGGGCAGGCCCGGCAAGCCTCGTGTGGAGGACAGCGGGGATGCCCATAACTCGGGTCCGCTTGATCGTTTCTCCTTGATTTTTCGGCCGAGTATGCCCTGTGATCGTCGGGTGCAGTGGACAGTTTCAGGGTGTCCTGATGTCAGATGCCGCCGTTGTACACGGATTGTAGTCGGTGGACCACGGAGCTCTTAGGCTAGGCAGCCATGTTGCCAGCTGCTCAACAGCGCCCCCCAAGTTTACGGTTTTTTGGACATTCATTCTCAGAGAAGGGAATAAGAGCAGATTCAGATAAGGTGAACACTATTCTAAATTTAGAAGCACCAAAGGATATAACATAATTGAGATAATTTCTAGGAATGACAGGATAATGTGCTCGCTACATACCTGAATTTGCAAGCCTGACGGATCATCTTAGGAAATTATTACAAAAAGGGACAACATTTAAGTGGGATGAGAAATGTAAAGAGAACTTTGAACAAATCAAGAAAGAACTGGTCAGTAGCCGACAGTTGGCTTACTTTAACCCAGATTGGGAGACTGAAGTGACGGTGGATGCTAGTACTGTGGGCTTAGGGGCAATTCCAGCGCAAATTGAACCAGGAAAAGAAGATACCAGACACATTGTGATGTATGCTAGTCAGGCATTAAGCAAAATTGAGCAGCCATATTCACAAACCGAAAGGGAAAGTTTAGCAGCTGTATGGGCTTGTGAAAAATGTCATCATTTTGTAATAGGAAGACCATTTACACTTGTTACAGACCGTCAAGCTCTACTCTCACTGTTTGGAAATCCAAGGATAAGAATGCCTCCACGCATTGAAAGGTAGGGAATACGCTTGCAAAAGTATGATTATGTTATTGTCCATAAACCAGGGAAAGATGCCAATCCCGCGGATTACTTATCTAGACACCCAAAGGGAGAATCTGCGATAAAATGCAAACAGAGGCAGATCATTACGTGTCGTATTTGTCTGCTAATTCTCTACCCCCAACAATATCAAGAGGGATATTTGCGTAGAAGAGAAGAAGTGATCCGACAATTCAAGCAGCAATACGTTTTTCTTTTCAAAGTTTTATTTTATTATTTTTAGATACAAACTGGGAAAACATAGCCGTCCCCCAACTCCCCCTACCGTCCCCCCTCCCACCCTGGAAGATTTTCTAATTGTCTCTGTTGTTCCTGGGAATGCCTATGATCTGAATATGTCCAATATTCTTATATTATGAGGGCACCATTGTTCCACGTAGTCCGATTGCAAATAGTCCAGAATCTCACCCCATTCCTTTGTAAAGGTCTCTTTTGATCCTGGTATTGTGTGTGTGAGCTTTTCCATGGTCAGTTGTGCTCATACTTTTTGGAGCCATGTGTAAATCAGTGGGGGTTCTTGTTTTTTCCAGTTTTGGGCTATTGTCGCCCATGCTGCTATGAGTAGTCCCATGAAACTTCTCCATTGTGGTTTCCTAAATTTCTTAGCTGCCTGATCTTTTATTCTGCATAACCAAACTCTTTCCCCTAGTTGTTCCGCATCAGGGAATATCTTTATGATTTCCGTCTTTATTTCTGACCAGAAGGCTTTGATCCCCCTACAGTTCCACCAGATGTGTTTCCACGTGCCCACCTCTGTGCAGCCTCTCCAGCACGTGTTAGGTGTTTCGGGGTACTTGGCGTGCAGCCTTTCCGGCGTATAGTGCCATTGGGTTACTATTTTTAGCCACATTTCCCTTTTTTGGACTGATCGGGTCATTTTTGGGATGTTATTCCACAGATCTTTCCACTGTTGTTTGTGGACATCCTCCCCCAGTGTCCTTGTCCACTTGACCATGTATGCCCATTTGACTTCCTCTTCCTGGGAGTTGATGTAGGTGTAAAGCGAGGAGAACAGTTTTCTTGATCCAGAGTTGGTTATTAGGAACTTCTCAAATGGCTTGAGTTTTCTTGTGGCTGCTGCTTTGACGTCTGGAGTTGCCAGCCAATTCCTAAGATGTTCATATTTGTATCTGTTTGCTTCCGTTAATTTTAGTATTGTTTTGCATTCTTTGAATGATCTTATTTCTTCGTTTTGGTACATTTCACCTATTTTTGTGTATCCCGCTGCCTCCCATTTCTCATAGGCTCCCTGCTCCATTCCCGGTGGGAATTGGGGGTTCCGGCAAATGGGTGTGAAGGGACCCTCCACTGTGGTCATGATGCCCCTCCGCGTTTGTTCATCCCAGGCCTCTAGGGTGGTTTTCATGATCTCACTTATACAGAGTTTGGGGTGCCTATGTTGTTTTGCTTTCCATAGGGTTTCTTCCAAGGGGGATCTGGCTACCGCCCGGTCTTGTGTCACCCATACTGTTTGTTGGTTGTCTCCCAGCCATTCTCTCAGAACCCAGAGTTGTGCTGCCTGGTAGTATTTGCAGAAGTGTGGCAGAGACATTCCCCCCTCCCTGGTTGGAGCTGTAAGGGTCGCTCTGGCGATCCTTGGGGGCTTTTTATTCCAAATATAGGATGAGGTTGCTTTGGATAGTGCTTTAAAGAATGATTTGGGGACTGTAATTGGGAGAGCCTGAAAGTGATATAGCATTTTAGGGAGGACGTTCATCTTTACTGCTTGAATTCTACCCCACCATAAAACCATTAGGGGGGTCCAGCGCTCCAGGTCCCTTTTTACCCGTTCCAGAAGGGGGGGTAGTTCCCATTGTATAGTGCTTCTATCTTGTGTGTCAGGGTTATCCCCAGATATTTGATTCCTTTTTCAGCTATTGTCAAGTCTAGTGTTGCTGCTATTCGTTCTATTTCCGGCCTCTCTCCAGCTAAAAGTAACAGTTTTGATTTTTTCTTGTTTATTTTAAGGCCCGAGATTGTCCCAAATGTCTCCAGCTCTCTAATTGCTATGGGTAATGCCGTCCCCGGGTTCGCTAAGGCTAGCAGCATATCGTCTGCATTCGCTATTACCTTATGTTGTGTGCCTCCCATTTCTATCCCTGTTATGCGGACTGACTCCCTTATTCTAGTTAGGAGTGGTTCCAGGAATATGGCGTACAGAAGGGGGGACAGTGGACAGCCCTGTTTGGTGCCCCGTGTTATCTCAATTTTGTCTGTAACCGCCCCATTTATGGCAATCCTGATTGTTGGGGAGGTGTAATTGGCTTATCCTATATGCTTTAGAGTTTTTAATAATATTGACCACTCAACCCTATCGAAAGCCTTTTCGGCGTATAGTGAGAGTAAGGCAGCCGGTGTACGAGTGATCTCGGTCTTTTCCACCAGGTGTATTATTCTCAGGTTATCGTGCGTTTGTCTCCCTGGGATAAATCCTGATTGGTCTGTGTTTATTATGGACGGGAGAAGTGGGGACAGCCTATTTGCCAGAATTTTGGTGTATAGCTTGGCATCTAAATTAATCAGTGCAATGGGACGGTAGGAGCTGGGGAGGGATGGGTCTTTCCCCATTTTATGGAATAGCAACACCTTTGCTTCATTCATTGAGTGAGTCACATTGCCATTTTCTTTGAAGGAGTTTAGGAGTCTCGTCAAGACAGGGATCAGTATATCTGCATATTTTTTTGTAAAAGGGGGAGGTAAAGCCGTCCGGGCCTGGTGCCTTGTCATTTGGAAGTGCAGCTATTGCCTTTTTTACTTCCTCTTCCGTGATCGGGTTCTCTAGTGCTTCTCTGTCTTCCTCTGGGATTTTAGGAATGGGGAGATTTTGCAGCTATGTGTCTTGGTTGGTTTCATTCGGATGATCTGTGGCATATAGTGTTTGATAGAATTCACAAAAGACTTTTCCTATATTCTGGGTTTGTGTTTGTAATTCACCCTGTGCGTCTCGAATGCTCATTATGTTTGTTGTCTTTTGTTTTTCTCGTAGCTGTCTCGCTAAGAGTCTGTCTGCCTTTTTGGCTTTCATATAATGTCATTGTATTAAGGTATTGGAGGGATCTCTCGGCCCCTTTGGTGCGGAGCATTTCTAGTTGTCCCTGTACGTGTTTTAGGGCCTTCTTGAGGGTTCTGGAGGGGTGGGACAGAAGTTTTTCTTGTGTGTCTGCTATTTCTTTTCGAGTTCTATTTCCCAGCGGTGTCTCTGGATTTCTTCAGTGACCTTTAGTGCTATGAAGTGTCCGCGGATCACCGCTTTGAATGCCTCCCAGACCTTGCTTAATGGGACCTCCCCTGTGTCGTTTTGTGTAAAATATTCTATTATCTTGTCCCTAATCGTTTCCCCCAGTACTGCGTCCAAGAGAATATCCTGTGGGAGCCTCCAGCGCCATAGCCCTCCCCCCTTTTCTGGGGTCGTCATTTCTAGCCAGAGCGGGGCGTGATCTGATAGTGATATCGATCCCATTTCTATATCTTGGATTTTAACCATGAGGCCCACTGATACCCAGAAGTAGTCTATCCTTGACATCGTATTATATACGTGTGAAAAGTATGTGTAGCCTCTCTGCTGGCCCTTTTGTTCCCTCCATACATCGCAGAGTGCCAGCTGGTCCATTTTTTGTTTGAGAAGTTTGGAAGGAGCGCCTTGAGTGATGGGACCCCCGGTGCTCCTATCGGTTTGTGGATGCCATGCGTTAGCCTGTCTGTTAGGACTACATTCACTCCTTCTTTTATTGCTATCAGGACCCCTGCCCTTTTATCTTTGGCATTGGATTGTGCCCATATCCGGTATCCCCTGAGATGAATTTTCTGTTTGTCCTGAGCTTTAATGTGTGTTTCTTGAAGTAGGAGAATGCTCGCCTTTTCTCTCTTCAGCATGGTCTCTACTTTCTTCCTCTTTACCGGAGAGTTCAAGCCTCTTATATTGTAAGTTAGGATTCTAAGTTTTCCCATTTTGTATTATGGCGTTGTGAATTGTAATGATTCCCTGTGCGGTGAGATCCTTGCTTCTTCCAGTGCGTTTCCCTCCCCTCCTCCCCCCCCTGTCCCCCCAACTTCCCCCCAACTTCAACCATTGAAACAAATAACTTCCCGAGGAGGGCCTGGGTACCTAAGGTTGCTAGGGCATTGAGCCTATCGCTCCCGGCCCTCAATGAACTCGGTGACAACTTTGCAGGGATTCCTATACCCCGCATTTCCTCAGACCTTTCTGAGTTTCAGTTCCAAGGGCTCCTTACCGGGCCGCCGATTTGTGCTTTCCATGGACATTTTAATATGTTCACTTATTTACCCATTTTGCTTTTTCTTTTGCCGTATCTCTTCCCAGTCTCTCGGCCTTTTGTGGTACCCTCTGCTTGTTCTGTTGGCTATTCCCCTCGCTCCCTCTGTTTGTATGTCCATTACGTGTAGACCTTCGTCGCATGTGGTCACTCTTCTTTGTTTGCCTTCCCAGGTGAATAGGAGGCCGAACAGGAATGTCCACTTGTATCGTTTTTCCTTCGCCACAAGTTCCTTGATTAGCGGTGCCATATCTCTTTTTTTTTGCAATGTCACCGAGGCCAGATCCTGGTACAGGTGGATGTCCGTCCCATTCATCCTGATGTGATCCAATTGTCGCGCCCTCTTTAGAATTTGTTCCTTTTGTGGGTATGAAGAGAGGGCTGCTAGGACATCTCTTGGTCTTTCTCTGGGCGCCCCTGTTCTTTATGGGCCCACTCTGTGGACCCTGTCGATCCCTATGGAGTCCGCTTCCTGTTCTTCCAAAATGCCTCTGAACACTTCCTGGACCGCATTTTTGAGATCCTTGTCGAGTACTGACTCCGTGATGTTCTTGATTCTAATGTTGGATCTCCGGGAGCGATTTTCTAGGTCTTCGCACTGGATCTCTAGGTTGTGGGTTAAGCGCACCAAGTGTTCCTGGGTCTCGCCATATTGGCGTGTTTCGTCTTCAAGGTTTTGGATGATTCTCGCTACCGTGTCTGTCCTCTCTTCTAGTTTGGCTACGTCCCTCTTTACTTCTTGGACCACCTGTTTCATTTCATTTCTCATTGTGGTAAACTGGTCCTGGACCGTGGTCATGAATTTATCCTTTAGCTCCACGAACCATGAGTGCATATCCTCACTTGATGGAGGTGGTGGGAGAGCGTCGGGGTGGTTGCAGTCCTCTGGGGGGTCTTCCTGAGCCCTTCCTCTAGTATGGACCTGGGATTCCGCTGACCACATTTGTACTAGATTTGCATCTTGTTTAGATGGCTGTGAGTTCGGAGTGCAGAGCTCCCCTTCCCCTTTGCTTTCGACATGCCTTCCCTGGGGTATACCGTTCTCCTGTGGTTACGGGGAGACGCGATGCGCTCTTGGAGGGTCCCGGGGGCTGTCTCCTGGTTGTCGCCCTTACGGTCTTCCCCCTTGTTGTGTGGGGTTGCAGGGGGGGGGGCTGTAGGTCTTCCTGTGGGAGGCGGGTGCCCTTGAGAGGGGTTCTGCCTGTGGCAAAGTCTTAAATAGTCCTTGGTTCCCCCTCTGCCCCTCCCCCACTCTCCTCAGCCCTGGCGTTGGGCTTATGTGAGGTTTGGGTGAGTGACCGCCGGTGATTATTAGTGCTGGGGGCAGGGGGGCACTCACCTTATGCGCCTCCGGGCGGCCGATGGCGTGCGGCGTGATGTTCAGGCCGCGGCCCTTCGCCTCCTCTATACAGGGCTTCACGCTCCTGCGTTGTCTTCCCCGCCCCGCCGCTGCCCGTCTCCTCGGTGGGGGGTGGGTGTGCTCCGAGGGCGGGGGCTGCTTCTCGCTCCCTCACGAGCCCGCTCTGGGGGCCGCGCAGTGTACGGGGAGCTGCCGCGGCTGCCTGCGCCTCCCTGACGGTTCCCTTCTCCCACGGAGGCCAGTGGCTGGCTCCGGAGGGGGAGAGGCGGCCGCTTTGCTCCGTTTCAGTGAGCCCGCATCTCCTGGTCCCCACTGGTGCGAGGTCTACTCTCGCCTGCCGGATGCTGCCTTGTGTGTATCGGGTAGGTTTTTCGTGCCGTATTAATTGATTCTGTCCAGCTTTATTGTAGTTTTAGTGGCGGCCCAGGCGGAGAGAGATCTATGCGCGTCTCCCTGTCCCGACGGCCATCTTAGAACCCGCAGCAATACGTTTAACCACAACTGGCAAGTGGAAATGGTTATTGAAGAAGCAGAGTGTGGAGGGAGGAGTGGACATGGAAGAGCTGAAGAGACTAGCAAGAATAGAGGGAGAACTAACATCAACAAGCGATGGAATGCTCTTGAGAGGGAATAGGCTGGTAGCCCCAAAAAGCTTAAGGAAAATGCTGGTAATGTTGGCACATGAAGGACATAGAGGAATAGTGAACACAAAAAAGATATAGAGAAATCAAGTATGGTTCCCGTGCATGGATATAATAGTTGAAGACATGGTGAAGAAATGTTTTGCTTGTCAAGTGTCTGCATCTAGTAGCAAAGATGCTGTTCCTCTCCAAATTGTACCACTGCCGGATGCACCTTGGAGTAGAGTATCTATGGATTTCTAGGGTCCTTTGGAAGAAGGAGGATATTTGTTAGTGGTGATAGACGAATATTCGAGATTCCCGCTGGTGAAGCATGTGGTGTCCACTGCATTCCATCATGTAGTGGGTTTTTGGATGAATTATTCAGTGCGCGGGGTATTTCCAAGGTGGTCAACACGGATTATGGTCCACCATTCCAAGGACACCAGTTTGAGAGACTTGCAGCATATTGTAACGCTCACCTGATTCCCGCAGAGGCGCCGGTCTTGACTGGGTGAATGCCGTATCTTCAAAGGTGATGTGTTACACACGGTTGGCTCTTTGGGCTGGACCTCTGTGCACTGTATGTCTGACTCGAAGAGTAAGATGTCTGCAGATAGAAAATATGGGATTAATGAACTGGGGTTATTGGGTGCCTCTCTCCTCTTCCCTTTCTCTTCTCCTGTAGAATCCCAAAGGTTAACACCCTCACCTTAGGTAAGTGAACGCCGAGCTCTCCATCTGCCTCGGGGCAGGGTGCCGTAACCAGTTTCTTCACTGGATAAGGGTGCAGGCCTCTTGACCTCAGAGGACTGCTGTCCGTCGTTAACTGCACGAACGGTAAGTTCTGGGCACTTCAAATGTCTTAAAAGTCTTTTGTAATGATATCTTTTGTTTTGCAGGGTTCCGGCGATGGCGGATGGCGGGCTGATGAGAGTTGAGGATCGAACCCGCGTGAGGAATAGAAGCGCCTGGAAGCACGTAAGTAAGCGCTTGTAGCCTGCTTCACGATGCGCACTAACTGTCCCTTTTATCTTGCAGGTACAAGTTCGGAGCTTTAGAGAAGCTGAAGGGTGCTGGAATACCCACTGGATTCGGCGTGGGAAGGAGTAATGGCACGTGAGTAATAAAGTTGCCCAATGTCTTTAAACGCACCTTCTTTTGTCTTTCAGATGCGGGATGCAGCGCCGAAGGCCTCCGGAGCGTGCGAAGAGCTGGTAAGCTTTTGTCTTTCAGATGCCGGAATGCAGTGCGAAGACCTCCGGAGCATGCGAAGAGTAGGTACGCCTTTGTCTTTCAGATGCCGGAATGCAGCGCGAGGCGTTGGTGACAGCCGATGGACCAGGTAAGAGATGCGCTGCCACTGAAGACCGTAGTGCTAACCTGTTCTTTCTTTGTCTTTACAGGTGCTGCTGAAGACTGGATTCCAGGATGGTAAGCCTTTGTTCCCTTAGGCCCAGGATCAGAAGCAGAAGACACGATGAGCGTTCTGCTGCAGAGAATGCAGAATAACGCAAAGCAAGATTCATCCATCGGGTGTGGTTTAAATAGCCTCCTGTAGTGCTTAGGTGTCTCCTTCCACAGCCACGCCTAAGAAAAGAGTTCCTGCTTTCCAGAACAGTTCCAGTGTTCTGAACCTAGGGAGTGGCTCCTGCCCCACCCAACAGGAAAAGTAGTCCCAAACAGAAGAGGATCAGGGGTTCAACTGGCAGGTAAGTAAGCAGCATGGTCTGCTGCAGGTAAGTCCACCCAAGCATTATGAGCCCGGGGCTTCCAGCGCTGGGTTTGGGCATCTTTATGAGCCTGGTGCCACTGGCGCCAGGACAGGGTCCAAAAGGTCCCAATTGGGACTGGCTGGCACTCGGAACCGGGGTTATGGGTCTGCTTCCAAGGGAGTCGGTCAAGTCCTGATCTTTTGGAAGCAGAGATCATGACACATATTTGGGTTTCAAACATAAGAAGATTACTCCGCTGTGGCCGCAAGCAAATGGCATGGTTGAAAAGTTTATGCTTAACTTGAAAAGAACAAGACAGAAGGCTGCTGTGGACAATATGTCAATGACCCAAGCAGTGTCACAAATGCTTAGGAGTTATAGAAAAACCCCTCACGAAATAACTGGGTATACAAACCTCAAACTCGTATACTCGTATACCAGTTAGGAGACTATACGCTGGAAGAGGATGAAGAGATAAGAGAAAGGGACAAAATAAAGAGAAGGAAAGTTAAAGAATGGACTGATCATAAAAGGAAAGCCAAAGACAATCAAATTGGGTTGGGAGAACGTGTGTTGGTACGGCAAAGACTTCGCACCAAATTGGACTCAAGATATAAACCTGTGGTGTTGAAAGTGAAAGGAGTGAAAGGTCCCATGATTACTGCAGTTGAGGATAATCACAAAATTACAAGGAATGCATCATTCTTTACGAGGATGTTTCAAGAGGGCGATGATACTGATAATGGAGATTAAACAGATCCTGATCCGGATGGTGAATTGTTTGACAGCTCAATGTGGGATGACGTTTCTGTGAATTTGGGAGCTTTTCCAACTAATGGAGAAATGGCTGAACTTGTGGGTGGAGGTTGTGGTGATTTGAGTTCTGCAGTTGATTTATCACATCCTGGTGAGTTAAGATTTGATGGAGAATCTGATTCCAGGAATATATATTTGAGAAATCGTCCCTCTAGAGTGGTGTGTAAACCAGATTGTTTAATTGAGCAAATGTAGGTGTCAATTCAACAAGCTGTAAGTACAAGTTACACAATACCATACATGCTGGTGATGGAGTTAAGTATTTTTGTTGCATAGTAATAAGTTAAATGATAAGGGGGGGGGTTGTTGTGTTGTTGATAGATATGAGTGTCATCAGTGGAATGTGGGAATGTCATGGGGAGTCTGGAATGTTGTAGGGGCAGTTAGAGTCGGATGATTAAAGTATACGGATCACATATCATTGGTGTCATGCTTATTATAAATAGAAATACAAAACAGTCTATAATGGTTTTCCTCTTACCTATCCAACTGCACTTTCGCTGTCTCCTGGGGTGGCAACAACTCTTTACCTCTTACCCTCAATCATAGTGTTCCTCAAGGATCAGTACTTGGTCCCTTTCTATTCTCCTCATATACTTCTTTCCTCGCCCCTATAATCTTTTGGACTATCTGACCACTTCTATGCTGATGACACTCAGCTCTTTCTTTCATTCTCCTCTTTCATGCCTGACATTCACTCCACTCTCTCAACTTGCCTGTCTGCCATCAAATCCTGGATGACCTCCCACTTTCTCACTTTGAATGCTGGAAAGACCAAGTATTATCCTTTCCCGCAAACACTCTCCCAACACAGTCTCCTCCCCCATTCATCTCCTTTCCTCCTTACAGCCTATTCATCTCCCCTACTGCCCGTAATCTTGGTCTCTACTTTGATTCTAACCTCTCCTTTGCTCACCATATCTCTCTCACATCGCGCGCCTGTCGATTTCACCTCTACAACATTTGCAGAGTCCGCCCCTTCCTTACTTTCCACACCTCAAAATTTCTCATCTTGTTGTTAATCTTTTCTCGACTTTATATTGTTCTGTCACCTTCGTTGGTCTTCCTCACTCGCGTCTTGCTCCTCTAAAGTCTATCTATCATTCGGCTATTAGCTCACTTTGTGTTCTCTCTTATCCTGACTCGATCTCTTCTCTTGCCTGACTTGGTTGGTTGTCTTTCCACTCTCAGCTTAAATACAATTTTCTTTGCCTAGTGTTCAAATCTCTCTACGGACGGGCCCCGGACTATCTGCATCTCTCCTTTCATTCTACTCTCCCTCTCGTTCCCTCCGCTCCTCGGATCTCTTTAGACTGACTGTTCCCCATCCTCCCAGCGCTCAATCCCGCTTTTGCTCTTTTCAGCTCCTCGCCCCTCTTCACTGGAACTTGCTCCCTCTGTCCCTTCGCTCTATTACTTCTTAATCCTTATTCCGTTCCTCCTTAAAAAACTCACCTGTTTCAGTACACTGATTGTTACCTGTTGTACCTGAACCATGTTTTGCTCCACTGTTCTTATGTACTGTTGATTTCCTACGTAAAGCTCTTTGGATCAAGGTGCTATATAAAGAACAATAAAAAATACAAATACAAATATCCTGTTTTTCATTATATGATTCTGTGCTAGACTTTATCCAGTCTTGAGCTTGAAAGGAAGGTGGTTTCTTTCCTTCCTCCCAGGGAACCTGTTTCCAGCCTCTCTAAATTCCCAACCTGGGTTGCTTAAACCTCTCTTTTCTAAGCTTTTCACTACTTGTCTTACTCAGTTTCCTGTTTGATATCTCGTCCTATGGACTAGGACAATTTTCTCCTCTCATATAATAATCATCCTCCTTGGCCGGTTTATTAGTTATTCTTTTACAACTCCAATTACACAATTTTAGCTCTATTTTCTCGTCCCATGTATAATGGTGTCTCGGTGGCCACCACTTCTGCATGTTTTCCCAGTACCTCTCTCTGTGCTGGGGACGGCGGCCAGAATTGGCTCTCGCTGTGGATTGCTTTCTTGCTTCTCAGAATCCCATTCTCAGGTCCTCGTCAGGTTCCTGCTCAGCAAAGCATGGGTGCTGGCAATTGGAAGCGGCACACACTTCCCGTACCAGTGATCTCGGCGTAGTTCTTTGGATGTCCTGGCCACCATGTTACCACAGAGTAGTTTGTTCCTCCTTCTTTCCTCACAATGCGCTCCTTGCATCTGCATACGCTGGGCCTCTGGAGTCTCGTACTGGCATTCTCTGCCTCGTTGAAAGTCACAGGCTCAGCTGCTTGCGTTCACTTCACCTCCACAAAGCGTAATGATGCCAGGGGCATCCCCAGCACACAAATCTCTCTTCTCCTCTCCTGGTCCAGTTAAATAGGTGTCTCTTGTTAAAAAGACATCTTCCGTTTCTTGCAAAGTTGGGTTTCTTTTCGCATTGCCTTCATCCAATGATAACAATGCCACTTTATCTACTTTCACAGGCAGACTCATGTATACAGCTTTGGTAGTTGGCCTAGAGAGTTCCTCAAAGGAGCGGGAGTCCTTATCCCCAAAGGGGAGTCTTTCCCGGTGAGGTCCCACTAGCCTTGACCCCTAGGGAGGGTTTTGTGAAGCAGGCTCACTTCCATGGCCTCACAGAATGTGGTCCCCTTCGGGGAGAAGGGCAAATCCCTGTGATTCGTTAGACCTTGCCCATTTACATTGGCATCCCTCTTTCGGGTTCACTCTTGCCAATCTCTCAGTTCCTTCTACTTTGTTACGATGTGGGATTCACTTCCCTTATTTACGTCATCTGCCGGTCAAAGACTTTTGACTGTACAGAGGATTTTACTAGACCCCTGCATGACCACTTTGACCCTCTTCTCGCCTTTCCCAAGGCCTTCTGGTAAGAGTAGTTTCAACTATCGGGTAATGGGCGAGAGTTTCTCGAGTGAGCACCCACGTGGTGTCTGGCTCATCTGCAGCTGGCTTTCCCCTTTTACATCAACAGTTCTTTGTACATTCTGCAATCAGCCTTTTGCTACTTTTGTTCAATACAGGTCGGTTTCTTTATCGGTCCTCCCTTCGACTCACCGGCTGTGATGAATCGCTTGGCTCTCTTCGTATCGGGAGTCAAGGCCGGTACCACGATAGCAGGCATCTCCCTCTGTCCTGCCCATCAGCGTAGGCACGCTTCGTGGAACGTTGACATCTGCTGCAACACACTTGGGCTATTGTTCACAGTCTTACAATTCCTTCCACTGAGGTCTTACGGGCCTTGGTTGGAAAGGGCAAGGTCACTTCTCTCCTCTCCTCGCTACCCTCTCGGTTCGCGCCGTCTTTCTCCTCCTCTTGAACTGATGTGCCTGGATAGCTGTCTCCTCGTGCTGTCTGCCTTGCTCGTTCTGTGCTCTCGTGCTCCACCTTGTATCCCTGTGTGGAAGGGAAAGGGCCGTCAGGTGTGTGTGATTCTGGTAAATTGCCTTACCCTTGAATTGGGACATGTCAGGTAAATGGCTCTGGTGTTAAGTCTGTTGTCTTTCGTGTTGTGAGAAGGTGTTTGTGTTGGAAAAGGGGGGGGGCAGTGTTTTGGACTATCCTACATGGTAGGACGGGGAAAAGGTATTGAAAGAAGGGGGATACCGCGTCTCACCCGTCAGTGTCCCACTTCCATTCCCTCAGGACCCCACATCCAGGTGATCCTCCCTCACTGGTCCACCCCCAGGAACTGGATCCAATAGCGATGGCCATGTCCTGACCACCTGGATGACAGATCCCTGGGGACTAGTCAGGGAGACACCGTCAGGTTTCTCACAGCCCAGCTCAGCCTCTGGTATTTCGGCTTTGTGGTAAAGCTGGTCCCCTGGCTTTAGGCAGAGCCACCAAGAAGTGTTTTCTTGTGTGCCTAGAGAATGAGTCCCATGGCCCTGCCCCTCCCTTCCTCCCAGAGTCCTGGTTCGTGGCACCTCCTTCAACTTACTGAACTTTATGCATACTCCTTGCCAACTAGCACCAGCTAAAATAGTCTTAGCTGTTGCCTTTCAGTTTTGCAGCGATATGCAATTTGACAGCATGAGGCAATGTTTAAGTGTGTGCTTGTTCGTCCTCCTGCCTCTAAACCTACCGAGGGTCTACCAAGTACCTTCCTACTCTAAAAATGGCTCTAATTCCTTGGTCAAACCGCCTCCTGATTCGCTATTAACACCTCATAATGTTCTCCTATCTCCTACTTGCTTTTTCCAACCACCCCCTGACTTCCTACCACCATCTCCTGAGTTTCTTTGACCTTCTCTTGGTTTTTTCTAATCATCTCCTCAGGTTTTCCAACCTCCTCCTGGTCTTCAGCAATCACCTCCTGGTGCTCTCTTAAACCAACCTTATTTTCTCCAACCACCTCTATTGCTCTCTCTCATTCCCAACCTCCTCTCCAAATTCTCCTTAGCAGTTTCTGAAAGGTTTTACACCTCCTGCCTGCCACCTCCTAAAAATATACAAACCCCTCCTTAGGTTATCTTATATTCTTCTAATCAAACCGCCTCTTAATTCTGTCCACCAGCCTCCTTTGATATTCGCTCAACTCCTGATTTTCACTACCAACATCCTTTTGTTATTCTCTACTCATCTTTTGCTTAAATTCTTTAGTCATCTTCAAATATACTTCAGAACCTCCTCCTCACCATTACCAATCTCCTCTATCACTATCCTCCTCCTTACGCTCTTCTGCAAACTTCTCCTTATGCCTTTCTATCATCTCCTCCTCTTTATTCTCACTAACTTTCTGCTTACTGTTCCAAACGTATGCCTTATCGTCTCAAACCACCTCCTGATATTTTTCAATCTCCTCCTTACACCTACCAACCAACTCCTGCAATTTGCCAACCTCCCCTTTACACTCTTCAACTACATTGTTCTCCCCCTCTGGCCTCTAAACCTCCATCTCTCCTCCAATCTCCTCGCTCCCTTAACTGTCATCTGTGTACTCTCTGTGCTTGCCAATCTGCTCCTCTCTCCAAATCCTTCTCCAAAATCCCACACTGCCAGACTGACCCTGTGGCCTTTTATAGAGATTTGGTCCACCTTCCAGACTCTCTCTGGTGAAAGGGGACTCAGGTGTGTTAGCAGAGATGGGGATTGGCTCTTGGGCTCCGGTCTTGGGGATGGTTGGCCCAACCCTTCCCTTGGTCATCCTCTTTCTGACTGCTACACCCAGGCCCTGCATTCCAGACTCTCTCTGGTGAAAGGGTACCACATCGGTTTGCTGGTCTAGGTATTGGCTGCTGTAGGTTGGGCCCCTCATCGGAGGATTGCTTCCAGTTCTGATGTGAGCCTTGGGGCTGGGAAGTCCTTCCTCTTGTGTGGTCCTTTGTCTGGTTGTCATGTTTGTCCCTGCAGTGCCAAGCTGTACTTAAACGTATGAGAGTGGACGCCTTGTGACTGCTTGCCTAATTCAGGTCCCTCTTTTTCAGTCTGTAGATTTATCTGCGATTCCTTCACACTTGAAAGGTGAGCAGAGCATGCAGGCACTGCCCCTTCTGCAGGACCAGCATCATTCGACTGGCTTGAAGGGGCATTGGTGTAGGTGATGGTGTTGTGACCAACCCCTGCTCTGTGCATGTGGCATGATGAGGATAGCCATGGGATATCCAAAATGGCAGCCCCAGGCCCTTTGGCAGCCCCATCATTCACCAACAAGGTCGGGTAGGAGAGTTCATCACAAGCAGCATATTTTTTGAGTGAAAGAAGCAGCAGACTGTTTGTCACAAATTGTATCATTTCTGAACCTTTCAAAGACGCATTTCTCTAAAAAGTTTGATTGGTGCAGATGGGCCACTATAAGAGGCAAATATTTAATTGTGTCCCACAGTAGCTCCCTGCCAGATTGATTGTAAAACACAAACTCCTATTGCAGCTCACTGCCAGGCATCATCTATTCCACCTTTTCTGAATCCAGAAATCAACCTATAAGCACAACATGCAGCAAAATGGACTGGAGATGCAATAAAGGTTTTATTTCTGGTTTTTCTTCCACTTTTTTGTAATTAAAGTGCACAGCAAAAATAACATTAACTTCTAATGTTCCTAACAGTAATAATGACAAGCACAGTTATTAAATAGGTACAGGTCACTACTAGGCATTATCCTTACCTTAAACTACCTCATCACAGTGCTTAAAAACTGAAACTGATATAGAGCAAGGAGACTGCCCAAGTTCAGAGGCCGCAAGCTTGGAGGTTCTTTGTACGGTGATGCCGCCTTAGGGGTGTCTTATGACAATCACATCAGCCACAAACAGTTGGTATAATATACACCCACAACATTGTTGAGTTGTTTTTTAATGTGTACCACTCAGATAAAAAGGGTGTCTTGAGTCCATCACTCTTCTCCTGAAAGTAATGTTATGAGAAAATATTGCGAAGACACTAAGCAGGCGGTCAGACTTTCATGAGAACTATTGGTCACTATTAGGCAAACGTTATGAGACAAATTTTATTTTGCATAATATGATGCCACTGGTAGAATGAAGTGCTCAAGCAAGGATATCTTCAGGTGCATATTAAGAGGCCTGTCTGCCTCCCCATACCCACAGGGACAGGCATCCCATGTAGCCAACAAGAGGAGTCATCAAAGTTATCAGTGCATGCAGACCACGGCAGTGCGCTGTGGCAAGAGTTAATTAAAAAAAGAAATCTTTTCCCCAACCCACGCTAGACATTTGATTTTTACAGATTGGGTAAGGTTTTCAGAAATAAAACCCGCAAACTTTCCTACGTGGCTCTGACAGGCTAGTAGGGCATGGTTTTCTGTTTAAACATCCCATACCTGCATTAGAAATAGTAAATAGACTATTTCTAGCCCAGGTAGGCGGGGCCACCAGCCATGCTACGAGGACGCACCGACTGAGGTCTCAATGATATGCCATGCATGTCTTTAACCAACATAAAGAAGCTCTAAATGTACAATAACACTCACTGTCACAGGTACCTTAAGAGATTAATGTGAGCTCATAGAAGTACGGAGAGCCAGAGCATGGCGATCAGAAGCTGAGCGGCGACTTGCAAAGATGGCGCCGGCCGCCTGCCAGTGATGAGGCTTGCAGAGGCATCAGGGGTGCTGGAGCCTGCTCGGGGGCTGATTCTGAGTTGTGCTGCTTAATAAATCATGGAGGAACAGAAAACGCAGCACTGAGCCCTCTCTCTGTTGTGCGTGAACTGCAGGAACCTCAGTGGGACACGGCCCAGAGTCTGCCAGGAGCGAGGTGTTGGGACGACGAGGCCACCACCTGGTGGTGACAGCGAACGCAGAGGTGAGATCGCTGGCAGAGGGCCCACTGCAGAGCCCGGGCTGGGCTAGGGTAGAGCGCTAATAGACTGGAGCTGGCAGGCGGTGGCTGCAGGGCCATGCGGCACGGTCTCAGCCCCCTGGCTCTGAGTTGAAGGAGCATCCCGGTTAGCAGGTGGGTGCCCATGAGTGGCGGGCCTGGGCTGTACTGCCTGGGCTTGAGGCCCCTCTCCCAGAAAGGAAGCCTGGGACCCAAAGTGAGGATATTGTTAGTGTAGCCCCCTGGGCCATAAGTGAGGGGTGGGCCTGGGAGCCCCCGGTGTGTACAACCAGGCTACTGTCTTACTGCAATATTACTATGTGGCCCGAGCAGCAGGCACACTGACTCCCAAGCCCCTCTGCGACATGGCATAGCTTCTACTGAAGACACCTATAGGTTTCAATAATCTACAGCTGCTTCTATTTGGGGGCCCTGGGAGACACTCTTGGTGCAACAAGAAGGGGCCCTCTGCCCCCGGACTGAATACTTGTATATCCACCTGAAATTGGTTTTTCTAACTGCTGAGTGAGATGGGGCACCTGAGGCAATTCCGAGATGACACCAGACCTCCGAGTAGGTACGTGGCTCCTTGCTGGTGGGCCCTGGGCTGCTCACACCAGCTGGCTCACATCTGGCCTGAAGGGCCACAGATCTCTGTCGCTCATCAGATTTTGGTCCACAGGAGGGGCTTCGGAGTGACTTCCAGATCCCTGCCAATCTGAACGATTAATTCACAAGGAACTTTTCTTGTTTTGGGGGGGGGGGGTCATTGCAGGGAAGGCATTCAAGAGAGGAGCGGTGCGCCACCTAACAACATCCCGTCTGGCAGAGGACATGCTCAACCGTCTAGGCTTACATTCAGAGTATGGAGGATCAAAATGCAGTTGGAGTAGCAAGCACGCAGTTGCCACCAGTTGCTGCCCCCTGTGGACGCCACACAGTGTACATGCAGCACAAAGGAAAGGCCAGGCAGACCAAGATGGACGGCTTTGCGCACAAGGGCGAGGGAAGAGGTGCGCTGCGAGACGAGAGCAATGCTGCACAGACGTTTTCACCTACGGCAATGCACATAGAAGGGAATCAGATCCTGAAAGCTATTGCGGGGCTCCAAACTACGTTAGAAAGGAAAATGGATGAGGTCATAATAGATGTCGGTCTTTTGCGGCAGGATGGCCGGCCACTTGCTGATAAAGTGCGGACGGCTGATACCCAAGAAAACAGGCAGAATATCACTAGCGCCCTGACAGAAGTAAGAGAAATAACAATTAATGTGATGGCGTTGGAAAATGGAGGTGAGGACGCTTAGGGAAGGGCACAACGGAACAATGAATGTCTACAGTGCTTACCGCAGGGGCAGAGGGTAAGGATCCCACAAACTATGTGGAAAATGTGTTGCTGCAGGAGGTGGGACTGGGTGACCATTCACAGTGCTTCACAATGGAGCGTGCCCACCGGTCTCTAACTAGGAGGTCCCTGTACTCTAGACTGGCACCATATCGGGGTGCCTTGTAGGTAGCGGGAGGGGATTTTAATTGCACGCTTGACCCTGGGTTGGATAGGTCGCATAAACACAGCAAGCCGACTCCTCCGGCAAAGACACTGGAAGTCCTACTAAGCAAGCTGGGGTTAGAGAGCTCTCAGACCATGCACCTATGACGGTAACGTGGTAGGGAACCAGGGGGAGGCCACTGATCCAGACGTGGCATGTGAGAGCAGAAGCACTGCTAGATGACCCGTTTAGAGCATACACAGGAGACAACATTGAGGAGTTTTTCACCCTGAACTTGGGGAGTGTGAAAAGCGCGGGAACCCTGTGGGAAGCCTTCAAAGTAGTGATGAGGCGGGAGGCAATCGGTAAAAGGAACAAGTTACTTACCTGTAACTGTTGTTCTCCAGCATGGGTCTGGCATGGATTCACATGCTCATGAATATTCCCCGTCGTCAGGCTGGGAATCCTCGGTAAAGAAAAAATCAGTATCAGTTTCGTTTCTGATCTGTCTTTCGTAGTAGTAACCAATCACTGATCTCTGCGTCATACTGACCACAGCCAATGACTTCCCTCTACCTAAGCCCCGCCTCTGGCAGCCATCTTCAGATTTGGTAGCACGTGAAGTGGCACGTGCACGTGAAGTGGCAGTATGACCAAGTGAAGAGCCGCAGAGGGGTAGGCGGGAGGGTTCGCATGTGAATCCATGCCAAACCCATGCTGGAGAACAACAGTTACAGGTAAGTAACTTGTTCCTTCTCCAGCATGGGGTCTGGCATGGATTCACATGCTCACGAATATAAGAATAGATAGCAGTACACACATGCACAACCACGGGGGGTGGCAAAAGGCTCAACATTAAGCAATACAAAAAACTCAACATTAAGCATCTCTTACCTCCTCACCAGGCTCACCTTAAGCGAACAGGTTGCGCAGCACTGCTTGGCCGACCCTGGACTCCTCCCTGGAATCCCGATCGACGCAGTAGAATCTCGTGAAGGTGTGCGTCGACCTCCACGTAGCAGCCCTGCAGATGTCCAGCAGGGGCACACCAGATAAGAATGCTGTAGTAGCAGCGATCGCTCTGGTCGAATGGGCTCTCGGACGGCCTGGCAGCGGTCGGTTAGCCAACCGGTGACAGTGCATGATGCAGCCGGAGAGCCATCTGGAATAGAAGACTTCGAGAGAGCCTTCCCTTGATTCACAGGTCCAAAGTTCATGAACAGCTGTGACGTCCTCCGGAAACTCTTCGTGCGGTCCACGTAGAACTTCAAACAGGTAACACCAAGGGCTCGTTAAGATGGAAGTCCGATGGCACCTTGGGCATAAAGGAGGGGTGCGTCCTAAGCACCACCCTCGAGGCATGGAAAGTCAAGTACGGTGCTTTGCAGGATAGGGCCTAGATCTCTCCCACTCGTCGTGCAGAGGTAATGGCCACCAGGAATGCAGTCTTCCACGACACAAACTTCATCGGTGCGGAGTGCATCGGCTCGAATGGGGGCCCCATGAGCCTGGTCAGCACCACCTTAAGTTCCTTCACCGGCGGGAACGACCAGAACAGTCCTTTCATAAACTCTTTTACCAGTCGATGGGACCACAGGGACGTCCGTCCTGTGGTTCTGGTATATCTGGAGATCGCCGCCAGATGAATCTTAATGGAGGCATGGGCTAGCCCAGCCTTTGCCAGTGATAGCAGGTACGGCAGCACTTGAGGGGCCGTAATCCGTAGGGGGTTGATCTTCTGTGCTCGGCACCAGATAGAGAACCTCTTCCACTTATGACCGTAGCATTTGAGAGTCGAGGACGCCCTGGCCTTTGCAAGAACCTCTCTGCAATCGGCCGGTATATCGTAGCCTCCAAACTCTAGCGCTGCAGGAGCCAGGCCTGCAGGTTCAGCGACGCCGGGTCGTGGTGGAAGATGGCGCCTCCTTCTCTGGAGAGAAGGTCCGCGTCCGCCGACAGCTTGATGGGAGGGGACGTTGACAAGTCCAGAAGGTCCGGGAACCAGATCTGCCTCGGCCACGCCGGTGCGACGAGGATCATCCTGCACCGGGACCTCTTGAGCTGGCTGATGAGTCGAAGCAGCAACGGAGGGAACGCATACAGGTATAGGCCGTCCCAGGGGAACGAGAACACATCGCCCATGCTTCTCGGCTGGGGAAACCTGCTGGCGAACCTCTTGCACTTCGAGTTCGTCGCTGTTGCGAACAGGTCGATTTGGGGTTTGCCCCATCGTCGGAAGAGTAGATCCACCTGATCCTGGCGCAGTTCCCACTCGTGACACGCGCGCAGCTCCCTGCTGAGCAAGTCGGCGATGGTGTTGCTTTCTCCTGCCAGGTGGAAGGGAACCAGGAACATCCCCTGGGCGACCGCCCAGTGCCACAGATCCTGTGCCTCCTTGGATAGGGCTGGGGATCTGGAGCCTCCCTGCTTCCGTATGTAAAACATTGTCATGGTGTTGTCCGTGAAGATCCGCACCACCTTGCCCTTGAGCGACGGGAGGAACGATTTGAGAGCCCAGAACCCCGGCTCGGATTTCCTTCCAGGGAGGCGTCCGTCGTCACCGTCTCCTGGTACGCCGGCGTCTGAAAGTCCTTGCCCGCCGTGAGGTGTGCTCGAACGCCCCACCACTGAATCGTCCGCCGGAACACCTCGTTGAGGGGGACCCTGTCTTCGAAGATGCCCGTCGCCTGTATCCAACGGGCGTCGAGAAATTCTTGAAGAGGGCGCATCCGTAGTCTGCAGAGGCGCACCAGGTAGATGCAAGCGGACATCATCCCCAGGAGGGACTTGATGGACCTCACCCTGGCCACGTCCGTGGCTAGCAGGTGCTGCACTTTGCCTAGAATGGTCTTCGTCCGTTCTTCCGACGGGGCCGCCAGGCGCCTCACTGTATCGAGCTTTGCTCCCAGAAACAGGGCCACCTGCGACGGCACCAGGTGGGACTTCGGGTAGTTTATGGCGAATCCCAGGTTTGTGAGTAGCTGGACGGTCCTCGCAGTGTGTTCGACGGCGAGTTCCCTCGTCCTTGAGCGGATGAGCCAGTCGTCCAGGTAGGGGTAGACGTGAATCCCCTGTAGGCGCAGCCGCGCCGCCACTGGTGCTAGGCACTTGGTAAAGACCCTGGGGGCCGACTTCAATCTGAACGGCAGTGCTCTGAATTGGTAGTGGCGTCCCTGGACGACGAACCTAAGGAACTTTCGGTGACTTTTGAGGATGGGAACGTGGAAGTATGCATCCTCCAGGTCCAACGACGATAGAAAGTCGCCTTCCTCCAGCTGTCCCAGTACGTGCTGGAGGGTGACCATCCTGAACTTTTGTGATCTGATGTATTTGTTCAAACGACGAAGGTCCAGGATGGGGCGCCAGCCGCCCGTCTTCTTCCTGACGAGGAAGTACCTTGAGTACACCCCAGAGCCCCGGAGCCTCTTCGGGACAAGCTCGATGACGCCTTTCCTGAGCATCGCCCGTACTTCCAACAGCAGTTGCGGGACGTGATTTTCCTTCCTGGCCACAGGTGGAATGTGAGGGCACTTCTTCAGGAATTCGATAGAGTGTCCTCTTGCCAGGGTATCCAGCACCCAACGGTCGGTGGAGATGGACTTCCACACGCCGACGAAATTCATCAGCCGGCCTCCCACCGGGGTGCTTCGGTGGGGGCCCGAGACCACGGCCGGTTCAGTCATGCTTGGAGGTGGTGGCCTTGCCGCCCTGGCCACCTTGCCGACGGCAGCGAGGCACTCCCTGCTTGCCGCGACCCCTGTAGGCCTCCTGAGACGAGGAGCGCGCCGCCTGGCGGTCGGACGACGAGCCACCGCTGGATCCCTTGGAGGCACCCTGTCTGCCTCCGGAGCTCCGAAAGGGCCGTCGTTGCTGAAGGGCTCCTAGGGCGCGGGCCGTCTCCGTGTCCGTTTTTATGGCTTGGAGGGACTCGTCCACCGCCTTCCCGAACAAGTTGCTGCCGTCGAACGGCATGTCCAACACCCTGGTCTGGACGTCCTGACGGAAGTCGGTCGCCCGGAGCCAACCCCATCGTCGGAGGCAAACACTGTTGCCCAGCTGGCGGAACCCGGTATCGGCAATATCGGTTGCCACCGTTATGGCGTGGTCCGACGCCACCTCGCCCTCTTGCAGTATTTCCAGAGCCTCAGACCTCTTGTCGTCCGGCAGGAAGTCCAATATGGGGGCCAGCTTAAACCAGAGCTCCCTGTCGTAACGGGCCACGATCGCCAGGGCGTTGGCCGCTTTGATCGTCGTCGCCGCCGACGAAATGACCCGCCGCCCCATGGCGTCCAACTTCTTTCCCTCGCCGTCCGGCGGGGAATTCGACGTCGAGGCTCCTGACCCCACCGCTTTCTTCTTCGCCGCCGCCAAGACGACCGAGTCTGGCGTTGGCTGGGCCCTGAGGCACAGGGGAGCGGTTTCGGGGACCCGGTACTTCTTCTCGTACCGGTCCCGTTTGGCTGGTGCCGTGGAGGGGTTCTTGAGAACCGACAGGCCCTCCTCCCAGATGTCATCGATTAGGGGCACTGCGATGACCGTCTTCCTCTTGGCCTCCTGGCGCTGATAGAGGAAACCTTCCTTTTTCTGCTCCTCCGGGCAGAGCTGGAACAATTCGGATGCCCTGGCGATCATGGCGTGGAATGAGCCAATCTCGTCGGGCGGCGAGGCCCGTGCGATGGGAGACCCGTTCTGTCGTCGTCGCCGTCGCCCTCAGAACCCGTCGTCGAGCCCAACGCACCGTCATCTCCCGACTTGTGGGAGGATGAGGGGGGAACTGTAGGCCTTACAGAGGAGAGGGTTGGGTCCTCCGTCGTTTGTTCTGAGGACTTCCCGACGGGCCAGGTTGCGGGTCCTCCGGCCTGGGCCGTGGGAATCTCGTCCTTATCTCAGAGCATAAGGACTGGATGGCCGACAAAATGGCCGCCGAGCCATCCTGAGGCCTAGGATCCGGCTGCGCTGGAAGGGAAGGCCGCTGTTCTTCACCATCGTCGTCTTCCTCGGTTATCTCCCGAGGATCTTCCTGACGGGATCGAACCTTCTCGAATTGGACTTCGAGGTTCCTCACGACCTCGGTCAGTTCCTCCTCCGAGGCTGACTCCGAGCTCGAGGAGGGCACCGTGCCCCCCCTCGCTTCTTCCATCATGTCGGCCACGACGATGGGCTGAAAAGAGGATTCCCTCCTTGGCGGCAGGGAAACTCTAGTCCCGGAGGCGGTCTCAGCTGACGGTGTCTCTGCCGGCTTGGCCAGAGTCGCCGCGATAGCCTCGATAGAGGCCTTCGCCTGCTGGGTAGGGGCCTTGACCACCTTAGGTGCGTCCCGGGCCCTCTCCTTCGGGGGAGGGGCGACGCCTCGCTCCCCCTCTTCCGAGATCAGACGGGGCTTCTCCCGAAGCTTACCCGGGGTCTCGGACTTCCTCTTCCCCGAACCGGAGCGTTGGCTCGTGGTTGACGGTGCCGGGGAAGGTGCGCCCTGCCTGGCGACCGAAGAGCCCGACCTTTCGGCGCTCCCGGAGCCAGCGGACTCGCGGCGCTTGGCCTGGTGTTGGGCCCCCGTCGCCGGGGCGCCCGCACAGGACTTAGAAGCCCGCTCGGACCCTTTCTTCTTCTTCTCACCCGTCGAGCCCTTCTCCAACCAGCTTGCGAGACGGGGTCGATGGTCCCTCATGGTCCGCTCCGACAAGTTCTTGCAGAACTGACAGTCCTTCTCTACATGAGTCTTGTCCCCATGAAGACAGTAGAGGCATCGCGAATGTTCGTCTTCCTTAAACACATTCTGCAGCCCGCATCCAGGTCAGCTGCGAAACAGCTTGGGACCGGGTGACAAACTCGCATCCTGGGCCATCTCGAAGTAGGCCGCGAATCTTCTGGAATCCTCCAAGAAGTTGATTCGACGAAATCTTCACCCTTGAGGGGCGTAGGAAAATCCCGCAACGGGTAGCCATTAACGGGAGTAGAAACGGTGGAGCTTGAGGCTCGATTAACCGAAAAAATTTGAAAATTCACCTGAAAAAGCGCAAAATACGCAGTAAAAGCTCGAGAGCTAAGCACGAGGACTCCCAACACTTGAACGTGCGGTAAAAATCTGAAGATGGCTGCCAGAGGCGGGGCTTAGGTGGAGGGCAGTCATTGGCTGTGGTCAGTATGACGCAGAGATCAGTGATTGGTTACTACTACGAAAGACAGATCAGAAACGAAACTGATACTGATTTTTTCTTTACCGAGGATTCCCAGCCTGACGACAGGGAATATTCATGAGCATGTGAATCCATGCCAGACCCCATGCTGGAGAATGGGAGGTACACGCAGGGACTTGATACACAGCATAACCATTAAGGAACCAGAAATGTCAGAATTGGAAAATGGGGTGAAACTAACTGCGCAGCATAAACAGAAGCTCATTGAGCAGAGACATGTCCGACTGGGAGCTGTTGGGCAAGTATGATTACACCAAATATACAGAGAAACTTCATGAATGTGGTGTGAGAAACCAAAGCGTCTCAACCCGCTAGTCCCCAGGGACTTGTCATCCAAGTGGCCAGGGCATGGCCATCGCTTTTGGATCCAGTTCCTGGGGGTGGACCAGTGCGGGAGGATCACCTGGGTGAGGGATCTGCGGGGAGTGGGGCTGAGACAGCTAATGGTGAGATTGGGTATTATCCCTTTTTTGTTCATCTACCCCATCCTATTTTGTAGGATTTTACGAAGTCCCCTCCCCCCCTTTTTACACCAACACTGGGCCGAGGAAGAGGGTTACTGAGAGTACCCAGACTAACTCTTTCACATCGTACTGGATGACATTGACTTTACACTAAGTGCATAAACCTGATAACAGTTCGCTCTCCTCACACGAATAAAAGGCAACACCTAAAGACACACTCTAAGCAAGGCGGAACAAGAGTACGAGCAGAACTTCCGGGACGAAGGCAAATCTACTGGAGCAGAGCAACGAGCCAAGGGACGAGAGCAACGGGTTGAAAACCCCAAGGGTTCCCTATTGGAGGTTTTTTGCCTCCGACAGACCGCAAAAGACACGTGGAGAAGGCCAGATCCCACAAGTGAAGATTGCACTGTGTTTCAAGGACGCTAGCAATCCTCCCAGGTCAACGTCAGAGTTGGGGAGGTGAGACCAAGCCTGTTGTACTAACTTTGACTCGAGAATTGGAAATAGCAAAACTATAAAGAAGCGCACACAACCAGTGAGTTGGCTAGCAACCTGAGAGACTGGTGTGTGTTAAAGCGAATGAAGTATAAACATTATATCCCAAGTGAAGGCTGGACGCATGTGAATTAGACGGGAAGAAAGGCAGACCTATGAATTAACTTTGAAGTAAAAGGCAGCAGTGAGATCAGCGATACTAAGTAATAGAGTGGTCCGGCGAAAGAAAGTAGCCCATTCAAAAGTCTCTGTGAAATGTACATTGTTCGCTTTATAACTTCAAACAAACGAAAAAAGTGAAATAAGCGAGAGTAAACGTGAACTTTGAGTCAAAGTGGTCCTGCAGTGGTCTGTTAAGAGAGCCACGCACATTCGAAAGTCTTCGACATCCGAAAGGGGTCTGAGCCCAATTGAGAGAGACCAGAGGTACAATAAGCTTGGGGAAGGGAGCCCCGGCAAGTTTGTGTTGAGCTGTGATGTGAGGGGATTGAGCCCGACAGAGGGGGACCTACGTGAACTTTACATTGGAATACAGAGACTTTATTGTGGAAGGTCAGGTGGTCCTCAATCCATGGTTTTAGAACTGCTTAGAGTTTCAGAAACCGTGCCAGAGTGTCTCATCCTGCCTACAAGGACAGCCTTACTCTGTGAGGTTTAATGTGAGGAGGAGAGCTAGTTCAACTACCTTTATTCTTTTGAACAATGATTTTTCCTTTGCATACGTGTCATGAACCGGGGAAATTGGCGTGTGTGGAATAGGTGGAAGTATGGCCGCCATTAGACTGTTCCATCACGTTGTTTTTACAACGTGAGTTGCGGTCTAGTTTATTCCAACATGGCCGCCGCCGAGTGTATTTACTACACTTCACTCGGGAGATAGGCGCGTTGTAACTTCTTGGATTTCCCTCGTTGCCTGTGCTCCGGATCATTTCCCTTGGCGGTGATCCGCCCGCTCCTCTACTTACCTTGCCTCACTTCGTGTAGTACTTCTGTTTGATTTCTCTCCTCGTTCTTTTCCTTCAGTACTGTCCATTGTTTTGCTACGTTTCTCTCTTTACTTTGTTCGTGTGTTTCATTTGTGTGTTCCCGTTTTCTTTGCATTTTGGTCCTCCCATTTTCGAATCCTCGTGCAGTTCTCTCTGGCTCTTCCCGTAGAGCATCCTGTGCTCATACTTGCAAATACACTTCCGGGCGTATTCAAGACCAGCTGACATATCCATTCCCGCAAGACCTTGTTTTTTTTATGCCATTGGCTTTTTCCCCTGCAACTTCTCGGGTGTTGCGGAGAGGAGCCACCGGGAATTTTCAGGACTGAAATCACAGTGGCTTCCTTTCGAGGCAGACCTTATCTGCTCAAAAAAAAGAAACCAGATACTCGGAGACCTCGACGAAAGAAGCTGAACTATTCCTCTACAACATCAGGTGAGGAGGAAGGGGGAACCAGTGAGCTCCAATTCTTAAGTGAAGAGGGGGACATTAGTGACAAACCTGATAATACGCGTCTCCTTTTTACACGTTTTGTACAAGAGATAGGGCAGGCTTTGGGATTTGTTAGCATATGACATTTTGATTTGATGGACTCCACTAGGACTGTTTTGTTTATCATTTGATGGTCGAGAATACTCCCATTTTAGTTATAGGGCAAAATAGGAGTTTCTATGACCCCAACATTTTCAATAAAGGTTTTATAAATTGTATGCATTTTGTCAGTGTCACACTTTGATACCATGCCTTTCCTACAGTGGGGACAAGCCTGGGAAAGTACTGCCTTGGGTGTGCAGAGCTGAGGGGAGAAGGGAAATTATTAGTTCCATTAAAGATGAGTGTGGGTAGGAATGGCGAGCACAGAGTGAAATTACCACAGTCTTCAGTAGCTTCCATCAGCAGTTATATGGCACACAATCAGAGGGCAGCACAAGGGATATACAGGACGCCCTGTTGCAGATCACGTGGCCCCACTTCGAACAAGAACAGTTTGGCATGCTAAATTCTCCACTTACTGTAGATGGATTGATAGAGACCGTGCTTTTGCTACCTGTGGGTAAAACGCCAGGTGCAGATGGCCTCCTGGCAGAATTTTATAAAGAATATGTGGACGTTCTTGCACCTCATCTCCTGCAGATTTGGAGGAGGCCTTTGAGAAAGGTTGGTTGCCGAACACCTTAAGAGAGTCCATTATTATACCAATACATAAGCCTAATAAATAACCGGTAGAGTGTGGCTCCTACAGACCACTTTCAATGATTAACCAGGATTGCAAGATCCTCATGGTGCTCCTGGCAAACAGGCTACGTACAGTGATTAGCGCCCTCATACATCCGGACCAGACCGGATATATTCCAGGTAGAAACACGTCCTGGAAACTGCGCAGATCACACCACGTAATAGATAAGACTAGGGGCAGCTGCGTCGGGTTGTGTCGTGGCCTCGCCTGATGCGATAAAAGCGTTTGACTCAGTGCAGTGGGATTTGCTGGACGGCACCCTGCAGCAATGTGGGAGCGGGCCGCAATTTGTGTGACAGGTACAGTTGCTATGTACAGAGCCAATGGCCAGGGTGAGGACGGGAAGTATATCTCAGACAGGTGGAGACTGCGTAAAGGGGCAAAGCAGGGATGTCCGCTCTCTCCCATGCGGTTTATTCTGGTGCAGGAACCATTGGCAGCTCTCCTCAGGGTGGACTTTGTAGCTGCTGTCATATCGGCGGGAGGTAGCACGCATGTGGTTTCACTGTATGCGGATGACATGTTGCTTTATGTACAGAACCCAGAGATTAATCTGCCATACATGCTTGAGGTCTTAGACAGCTTTGTGCTACTGTTGGGCATAACCATAAGTAAAGAAAAGTCAAGGCTGTTCCCTTTGGCGGGTATGGCAGGGCTAGAGTGGAACCACCTTCTGAACCTCGAGCTGCAGTGGGCAGTTGATACGTTTTGGTACTTAGGGGTGGATGTTTACCATGATCCCAAAAAGGAGCATGAAATGAACACGCTGAGGGCATTGAAGTGGATACATTAGTCCATGGAGTTTTGGTGCAAACTTCCTCTGTCCATGATTGGAAGAGTGGCGCTCTTTAAGATGATAGCGCTTCCTTGGTTATTGTGCCACTTTGTAAACATACCTTATGACATCCATGGGTTGTTCTTCTATAAAGTTGATTGCACGGTCAGTAGGTTTATCTGGGGAGGGAAGAGGTGCAGGATATCACTAGAAACACTGCACAGGGGTTTTAAAGACGGCAGAGTTAAACATCTGCATTTAGAATTCTACTATCTAGTGGGGCAGCTCCAGTTGGTTTTGACCTGGCTTGCGGATGAGACTACACTGGTCACTGACCTACTGCGGGGAGAAGCCAGTTCGTATTATCTGAAGGAAATTCATTGGGCTAGGGAAGCAAATCTTAAGGGAATGTCCATGTTGCTGAAACTGGGGTGGAAGGTGTGGCACAGAATGTGGAAACTGGTGGGCAGACGGGACCCGTACTCAAAGAGCATACTGCCAACAGCAATAGGTGGGAGAGACCAAGGCGAGGTTCATAGCTTTAGACACCACTGGGAACCAAATGGAATTGTCACTCTGGGGGACTTGTTTAACAAAGGGGCACTAATGGGATTCCCTGACGTGATGGAGAGGTATGATATCCCCAGGAGTCTGTTTTTAACATACCACAGGGTGCTCAGTCAGGTGGCCTGAATTTAGGCCGGGCATGGAGCAGAATGCGGTTCTGGACACCTTTTATGACTTATCAGAAGGGGGTCATGTTATGTATAGGCTCTACGAAATGTTATTGGATAAGCTCACAACTTCGGAACATAGGCTAAGGGCTAAGTGGGAAGAAGAGATTGGACGTGCCTTCACAGACAGTGAGTGGGCAAAGGCATTGCTATATGCGCGCAGGGTGTTCAGGAATGTTAGGCTGAAACTGATGCAATTATATGTCACGCACAGGACGTACTTTACCCTGCGTGCAATCTCGCAGTTTTCAGGAGAGGAAGGACAGAAATGCCCCAGATGCGCAAGCAAAACAGCCCACATGTTGCACATGTTTTGGTCACGCACAGTGATAAGAGTTTTCTGGCGGGATGTAAAAAGGGGGGGATAACCATGCAAGACTGGAAGCCAGAAGCCGGCCTGCTGGAAATGTTCCCCTGCAGACGAGCGGAGGCTCACCCTAACAAAATGAAGGACTTTATAGGTATTTTGGCCAAGCGCAGAATAACAATGGCTAGTGCGGGAGGAGTGTGTTATCGTGTGTATTCGCTACACGGTAGTCTTTCTGCAGTGGCCGTCACTTTTGGAGGCTGTCCTTACAACGTTCCTACACTCAAAGCAACCGGCTCCCAAGCGAAGCGGAGCGAGTGCGAGAGGAGTGTGTTACCGTGTGTATTAGATACACAGTAGTCTTTCTGCAGTGGTTGTCACTTTTGGAGGCTGTCCTTACGAAGTTCCTACACTTAAAGTGCCCGTCTCCCAAGCGAAGCAGAGTGAGTGCAGGAGGAGTGTGTTACTGTGTGTTCCCGGAGTACACAATAATGGTACGGCAAGACAAGCTTGGGCTATTAGCTGTTGCTCAACGAAAACAGAAATAAGAAAAGAAGAAGCTTATGGAGCGGCCTACTGTGAGTGACAATGGAGCTCTGTCACGGACCCGGAGCCAAATGAAACTTATAAGCGAAGGTATGGGAGGAGGAGCAACAGACATTGGTGGGAGTCAGAGACTTAATGCTAAACTTAATGACACGCAAGTTGTGGCAAAAACTTTTCTCCAAGCTCCCTTCACTTCTTGCCACCCGGACCAGCTCTTGCCTTCCTTGTCTAAAGAGGTGTTAACCCCCGTTGACAGCAGGGATTTGGCGGGCATAAGAACGTTTACAAACTCATTGCTAACTGAAGGCAGCGTTAACAGCATTAGGGCTAACCCGCCTGATGCGGCTGCTCAAAACCAACCGCCACTGCAAGCGTGCTCCCTGCCCTTGCAAGGTCCCGGAGCAGAGGACCTTGTGTCTAGTACACCCCCGGCTGTGGCAAACATGACTGATGGGCTGCTGGGGAGGGTGCAGGATCGGGATCCAGACCTGTCAGAGAGCCCTGGGGATTGTGCTGCTAATGAAGGAGAGAAAGGCCAAGGGGGGGGCGGGGGGGGTTATGCAATCTATTGAATCTCTGCAGCGTACTGAGTCCACCTCAATAGTACTGAAACCGATCCCTCCCCTTCAAAAAGATGCAGAGGCCCCTAAAGGAAAAAAAAAAGTGGTCCAACCTAACAAAACACAGCGTAGCAAATCGATGTGTGGAGCCAAGACAATGCAATGGCATTTCCAAACCAAACCTCTGACAGCCTCCCAACCAGAGAGAGAAGTCTTGCAAAAAGGAGACGACCTTTGGGCTAACCCTTCAGATTTAGACTTACTTTTGCGATATGAGCAATGCCTCCCAGATTAGGGACTTCTCCAACAAGACCAACCCTTAGAACCTAGTGACTGTGGAAGAAGGGACACCTTTACTAGTTTCGAGGGTGGAGGAAGAAAACCAGAATCTTCCCATTAACCAGGACATAATTACTGTACCTACCCATTTATCTTGTACAGCAGTACCTAAAATTCCAACTGAAGAACACATGAAGACCTCCGAGGGCGAAGGCTTTGAGAGGGTGGCTACCTCTGAATTACCTGGAAAAATGTCCCGGGATTTATTTCCCCAGCCCAATGTACTGGGGGAAGATCGCACATCCACTCCTGGAAAAGTGAAAGACCAGGAGGGCTTGGTGATAACTAAAACCGTGCCCCTTCTAAGGAACCCTTGTATGAGAAAAAATGACATGTACAGAGGGGGAAAAAGATGTATGACTGAATCGGAAGATGATGACCAAAGAGGCGCAACTGCGCCAGCAAAAAAGCAAAAGACCTCATTTGCGAACTCTTCATGGAAGATAACTACCTTAAAGTACAAGGGTGAAGGCTACATTAATGGCACTTGCTACAAAAAAATGCATGAACCAAAAAAAGCTGTGCCTCAACTAGTGTCATCGATTATGAGACTGATCGTGAGGACATCCATAGTAGACATAGACCTTCACAAAAAGGATCAAACTTTATAAAGCCCCCACGAAACCCTTGGGTTGTGCAGACCCAACCTGCAACAATCACTTACCACAATTGGGAGGACCAATGCGCTCAACTTTAAGTGGCAGTGGGATCTATGGTCAATAGTGCCCTCTCTCCCTTTCTAAAGCTATACGAAAAACTTGAGGGATAACTTTAAAGATAAATCAACATTGCTCGCTTTGATGCATTCAAAGCTGATTTTTATAGACACGTACATAGAGGCCTATAGGGAAAAAGATCTTAGGGAAATAAGTCTGAGGGGGTAATCATCAAAACAGTTATTGATTTGATAGAAGACGCCAGAGAGGCAAAAAGTCTTTCCTGGCTTGCTTCAGGGAAACAATCACTTTGATGAAATCACAAGACGATTTGGGGGCTGTTAAACCTCTATCCCCCACAGTGAGGAGTATTTCACTTACCCAACAGCAGTCCCTCAGCACAGGTCTGGAAGATACCACTCCAATGATTATTACCGAATAGGGTGTCTGACAGTGCCTGAGAAGGAATCTGCTAGGCCCTCTGGTAGTGGGATACAGAAGGTCAGCCTTGCACAATGTCCAGCAATTAGGTTGGGGGCCTCCACACCGCCTCTAAGTGAACAAACACTGTGGCAAAGGGCATCTTTAGGAGAAAAGTCTACGGCAGAATCACTCAAAGAGCTCCAGGGAAATCCTGAACACTTTGCCATTTTTTGCAAAAGATGGTAGCAGACCTTCCTAAAGCACCCACAAAGACTAAGGGTATTAAACCTGCTTTGGTAAAGAAATCAAAAAGAGTTAAATCAACAAAGGAACTCCGAGGAGGAGGTGCTAGAAACCTCATCCGCAACTTAAGAACTGTAGATTTGACTCCTCAGGTTCAACAGCAACGGCCATTGCAAAATAAGCCTACGGAGAAGGATGACCCTCTACCGACAGCAAAGAACACAAGAATTTGAGATGTCGAACTGGACACTACGGTGGAGGAAGGATCAGTGAACCTCAACACAGTTGAGGAAGACCTGATGCATCTTTCTACCTACGAAGACCAGGAAGATCAACAAGAGGATCTTTTACCTGGGCAGTCCAGGAAATTAAATAGGAGTGTCCAGATAATAGATGTATCTAATTATCTTTTGAACCAAGGAACTTTTGAAACCCTCCAAGAGAGGAGAACTAAAATAACTGCGAAGGGACTAAACGTGGAAGGCTTCAACCTCTCAAGGGAGCAAAGACACAAAAATGATGGTGCAACAACCAAAAAAACAGGATCCCCAAACAGAAATATGAGGTGGAACAATAGTGACCGGAACCCAAACCAGTCGCAACGAGATCCAAAGCCTTTACCACAAACTACTTTTGGAACAGCTCTTGAAAGCCAATGATGGCCTCATTCTGAACCGAGGAAATGTAATGACTCTATTTCACTACATTCCCCGATTACGGGTTATTACATCAGAGGATATAAAGATTTGGCCTTTCCATGTGAGAATGAGTTTGACTGAGTCCTACTGCACATGACATTTTCATCACGGATAGCCCTTGTGCTTAACACAGCAGATGAGTTTAGCGCCCTTGGTTTTGACATAAAAGAAACTGACAGAGTTGACACACAGGGCTGGGTCGGCCCACAGAAGTCCACTGGATCCATCAAAAGTGGACATAAAGACACACAGGATACGCCTAATGGAAATTTTCTACAGCTACCCAGAGACACTGTGTTTGTTTTGCAAGGACCGGAAGCATTGAAGAGTACCATTAATGGCGCACCTGGAAGAAATGTACAGGATCCCAAAGAGGCAATAAAAAAGAAAGCAGCCAACATGACTTTGAACACTAAAATCTCAAATGAAGATTCATGGAGTTGGCTGGCAGGAGTTTTTACAGAACTCATGAGAATCTAGAACAAGAGAACATCAATAGGAGATGATTTCTGCATAGGCTCCTGGAACACAAGGGGTTATACTCACTTGATGAGAGCCTTGGATACCAGACTAACAAATTGGATATCCTTTGTTTCCAGGAAACCTGGTTGCAGGAAACACCCCTTTTGGACGGCTACACTGGTAACTTAATTGCTGCTAAAAAGGGTGCGAATGGCAGACCAAGTTCAGGCCTGCTTACCATGATTAAAAACAACTCTATTGGACGTGTGATAAATTGCTTTCACCTGAATTCTCCAACCCAAATAATGGTAATTAAATTGGTGGACATTATGGCTGAGAAAGAAGGACTCTTAACCCTGTTTAATTTGTAATGGAAACCAGAGGCAAAGGAGTCCAATACATTTATTCAAGAAATAACAAAGTGGATTAACAAATTAAGAGGGGAATTCACCGATCCCTGGATCATACTATGTGGGGACCTGAACATAATTTGTTTAGCAATGGCATTACAGAGACCTCTAAAACCTGGAGAGAAGCCCCAAAGTAAAAGAAATTCTGAGGGCGAAGCAATGGTGGGAGGAAGTTTGAATTAGAGATCTTCAGATGCTAAATGGACAACTGAATGGTGACCGAGAATGAGCTTCAACATGGCACTCTCCTCTTGCCAATGCAACATTGGACTACTTTTTGTAGATTCTAGAACTTTTCGCAGGGTTGTTTTCTTAAGAATTCTTGATTCAAACAAGAGTGACCACAATCCCCTGATCTTGACCTGCCAAAGACCCATTCTACCATCGCATAAAAAGGAAAACCGAGTATGCTGGGCTTATACTGTTTCATTGGAACAGAACAGAATCAGGTTACGTATTACGTAACCAAAAATCAATCCCCAGATTGACAAACGTTCTGGAACGATGGCACCCAAACAAGGTTGACAGAGTGGATTACGAAGCATGCCTGGTGATCTTCAGAGAAGGTCCTGCAAACAGGGGTAAGATATCTTATAAAACCAAACATCAATATGATCTCACTTGTGTCACAAAAAAGGGCAGCCTCTTTGCCTTTCCTTCCGCCTTGTAGTTACCAACTACAGTTATGTTGAACAAGTGTACATTATGTTGAACAAGTGTACAATCCTCTTCCCCAGCTTCAATTACACTGTTTCTTCAGTGGTTATCCCAAGGTAGTAGTGCCACTCTTTCCAGCCTTGGATAACCTTTGTCACGCTTATTGTTGGAAGTCTCTGAGGTAACAGAGACTCTCTATGGGCCTCATTACGACCCTGGCGGAGTGGGTTTACGCCAGCGTTATTCGCGGCGGACCCGTCCGCCCTACTACGAGTTCCCGTAGCGCCATGGAACGTTTTCCGCCTGGTTTTTCCGGGCGGAGAAATCCATGGCGCTACGGGACCTTGTTGTTAATTACGCCACCGTATTTTACGGTGGCGCAATTAACGCCTTCCCCACTCCCATTATACCCTATGGGGCAAAAATGGGAATGGGGAAGGGTAAAATGGGGGATGGGGATTTACCGCCCCGCCAAGGTCGGCATGGGGCGGAAAATCCGGCAACCTCCATGGCGCTATCGGCAGCTTTCCGCCGTGCTCCGCGGTGCATTTAGCACCGCGATTTCCGCCAGGGTCGTAATGAGGCCCAATATCTTTAAAAGGATGAAGTAGAGGTTTCACTCCCTTGATGGTCTTATAATAGGAGTTTCAGCCTTAACAACTCTGAAACAATAGTGTTCAGTCCTTAAATTAACTGTATGCGATATAATAGGGTTTGGTCTGTTGGCTTGGGCTCTACATGTTCTCTGCTCAGTTTCTACTGCTTTTAAAACTTCTGCTTCATTGTTCGGGATGTTACAAGAGATCAGTTTTCCAATAAAAATTAAATTAAGCACACACGATTTTGCTCTACCTTTGAACTGTGACTTCAAAAGCTGCGTGTTCCCACCGTTCAGTCAGCTTCTAGCCTCCAAAGTACTCGGGAAACAATGTATCCTGTGCAGCTTCTTCAGATGTTATAACTGGTCTTGCAACGCTTCTGGAGAGTCAATTAGGATTTAGAAGGTTTACCAACAGCGTTCTTTGTGTTAACAAGAGCCACGCGACTGCTCGGCATTGAGTTATACTTAACAATGGTAAAAGAAAAGAATTTACAACACAAGGGTGTTTCGGCTTTGATATTTTAATAGCGGATTAAATTTCCTGTGTTAATAGGACTTCCCACTTCTACAAACAAGTTTATCTTGCTCAAATATACATGCGAGTGATAAGAAAGCTGGCTACTGTTACCGGCAAGGTATTTTTACTTGATTTGTAGTACGTAGCTTCACTTTCCCGGCTCCACAATCACTGCAACTGTAGGCTGCTTCTGCTTCACGGCTTAGTTTTTTCAACTACTACTGCTGTAGACACTCTTGGGATCCACACCCCTCTGTTGCATGGGTGTCTCCGAGCTGGCCTCATCGAACGAGAGACTTCCACTCTCCAGTTTCTCTCAGCTTGCTTCTGCACACGGGTCTTGGGTGGATACACAACTTCAGCTCTGGATTCACAGCAATTAGGCACACCTGGAAAGACTGCCTGTTTCTTCCAGTCTCTTCCAATGCTGCCACAGCCAAACAGGGTTTCTGAGCACAGGACCAGCTCAGAGCTTGCAGGTGACATCTGCCCTTCCTCTGCTCCGGCGTCCCTTCTGTGGTCAAACTTACTTGAGAACCGCTAGCCTCCTGCTCTGCTTCTTCTGCCGAACTTCCTCTCCTACTCCAGCTTCTATTTTCTGCTCCTTCCTGCAGCAGCCTTTAATGCCCCTCAGGTAGGTTAATTGGTTTCAGGTATAGGCCCTTATAACTAATTGCCTGACCCTGCCAAAAGCTATTAGGCTTGCCTGCCTGACCTTAGCTGTATGTCTCTTAAGCCCTCCTCTTCTTCACTGTACCAGAGGGATTCTGGGACATGCAGTCCATTGTAGAAAGTTTCAATTTCTCTATATCTTTAAAAGGATGAAGTAGAGGTTTCCCTCCCTTGATGGTCTTATAATAGGAGTTCAAATGTTTAATCTTTTTAGAGACAGGTGGGGCAGACAAAGTCACAGGTTCGCCACCCCTGTTGGCATACCTTTGGCATTGTGGAGGATATGGATTTTTAGGGGTATAAAATAAAGGCTCTTTAGATTCAACACTAGATAGAAGTACTTTGTAGATTTTACCTTTTCACTTTAGTAGGAGGCTGAGATATATCAAAATGGCAATAAGCCAATTCCTCCTCTAAGTTTTGAATAAACAAATTATTTTTCCATGAAAAGTACGGTGTCTCATCTTGAGAAATCTCCCCACATTCCTGGGCTTGGTCTCCTCCCAGTTGATCATTCCGCAGTACACCACCACCCAGGATTGGGATCAAGAAGTGTCTGGCCTCTCCTGGCCCCCTGGGAGGAGACTTTAGGCAGGGTTTTAGTGGGGGTTCCGCAGGATTCTCCAAAAGACCCTCTTTCCATTTCTACAGCAATCCTCAAACCAAATGCAGGGCCATAGACGCCATCGAACACCACCACTGCCAAAATGGTGCTGGAGCCCAACACCGCTGGCTATAGCTGACACATCCTTTTGGCCAGCAAGTCGAGACCCTATGGACTGCCACAAAGACATTGGCGCTGCATGCAGCCATGATATCCCTGATTACCAGGACAGTCATACAGAAGCAGATGACCACTCTGGCCCAGATCCTCAGGCATAAGACAGAGTCATTGAAGAGAATTGACCCAGCTTTATATTGAATACGCTTTGCTTTTTTAAAGACTTTCCTTGAAGATATCACGCTAAAAAACAATATCACCTTGCATTAACTTCTGTCTCAGTTGTGCAGTGCCAGCGATTAGACAACAAAAAGATATTGATTATAACGCTTTTATTCAAATTCCTCACTCTCTCCATTTGAGCTTGAGCTGCCTAACAAACTTGTTGTCTGTCTACAACGGCCTTAGCTGGCACAAGTCAATTTTGTAGCACTGTTCAATTTCAGAGCATTAAGTAACGGTTAAGGGACTTTTATATATTTGCCTTGATCTTACTGGGTTTAAAGTGATTCACATTGCATGGATAGCCATTATCAGCAAATGGAAATGTAACAGAGATTTTAAGCCCATTGCATTTAACAAAGAACTAGACTGTAGAAATTAATCTTCCACAGTTCTGGCATCTTGGTTGGTTGAGAGGTAAGGAAAGTTAAATGCAGTCTAAGCATTGCAAAATAACATATACTCAGGTGACTAGTGTGACGATTCATATGGTATTGTCACTTCTCCTCAAGGGGGGGAGCCCCTTCTCATGAGGATAGGGAGGTGAGGCTGCTACCCAATGGTCCCCCTAGGGGTGGTTTAATGCGGTAGGACCTCATGGGGAGGATTTCCCTCCTTGAGGACAAGGACAACCATCTTGGGGTTAGCCCATAAAATAAAAAAAGCACCTCCACTTCCAAAGTCTGGTTGCTGACTCGAGGAGAAGAGGAACCGAGGACACCGGCGGTTGGCTGTGTTAGTTCTCACAGGGTTCCAAGGGAGTAGACCCGGGCATGATACCAAGGGCAAGAAGTGTCAGGTGGCCTAGCAGTTGGAGATGCTGCAGAGCCACAGAAGCAGATGGGGAAAGCCGAGCCACCTTAGAAGTCAGACCGCCATTGCTGGAATCCCCAGTGATGTACCGAAGCCTGAAACCAGGTAAAGGGTGTTACAGGAGATCCGGAGGGGATGCGGGCCGCAGGCAGGAGGTGCACAGGCAATCCTTACCTGGGGTCATACTAGGCATACTGCTGACAGACTCCCAAACGGTCGAGAGTGCATCCAATCTCCTTGTACCAGTGGGGAAGAGAAACCCACTGGCCACCAGGGAAGGGTCTGGGACCCTGTCCACCATAACAGTGGGGAAGAGAGGCCCACTAGCCACCAGAGAAGGGTCAGTGACCCTGTCCACCATAACAGTTGGGAAGAAGAGACCATTGGCCATACAAGAAGGGCCTGTGACCCTAACAGAAGTAAACCATAGCATAGAGGAAGTCTTCCTCATTATAGTGGGGGAAGGGAGTCATTCCCCCTGGCCTTGTGTTAAACTGTGCCTAAGAAGACCAAGAGAAAGGGGACATTCTCTTGGCACTGAACTGTAAAGAAACCAGAGGAAGGGAGTCATTCCCCCGGACCTTTTTGTGAATTGTACCAAGTGTGACGAATCCAAGGATGCCGTCCCTTCTCCCGGAGGGGAGAGCCCTTCTCGTGTGGCGTAAGGTAGACCCTTTCACCTCTTTAAATAGTACTGGGGCGAGGAAGAATAGGGGCAGCACCCTTGACTTGAACTCTAACTCTGCTAGGAAGAAAGAGAGCGTGACAGAGTAAATGGAGAATCACGATAGCAATACTAGGACGAGGAAGATGTGGCTCCTGGGACCTGAAGAGGTGGTGGCGGTGGGAGAGGGGCAATGAATACCACAAGCAGAGGGAAAAGGGGCAAAGAATACCCAGAAAACCAGGTCTGGGACGCACATACAGAGACATTACACAATATAGTCACATATGGTAATACTCAGCAGGCGAGTGAACCATGTTTACCAGAAAGAAGGTTTGTAGAAAGCAGGCGAGTCTGGGCCTCGCATCCACAAGTCAGATATCTATCTTCATAGGTCACAGTGCTTGTTGAAGGATAAACTAGGGTGACTGTGTTTGAAGGGAAATTCAGCAACAGTAGTACGTGGCAGGTGAGTAAACCAAGTCTACTTAAAGAAGATAAACAGGAAGCAGGCGAGTTGAAGACTCGCATTCACACATCAATTCTTCATCTTCATAGTCTTACTACCTGGGTGAAGAGTGAAATAATTCACTGGGCAGAAGAGAAAAGGGAAGCAACCATTACCTTTACGTGTGAACATTTTAGTTTCATAACCACAATACCCGAAAGAGGAATATCCAGGTCGACTGTGCATACAAGGAGAAGGAAAGTAGGGAAATGGATGCATTCCATGAGGCTTGTGTCTACAAGTAAGTAGTGCAAAGAAAGGAGCCGTAGTACCTGGGAGAAACAGAAACCAGGTTAGCTATGAAAGAAAGAGACACCAGGGGAAAGGGAAACCTTCCTCTAACCTTTTGTGAACTGGGAAGCAAAAGTAAAGAAGGGAAAGACTTTCTTGTTAATAGGAAGTTTGTTGTGTACATAATTTTAGAACATTATTGCTATAAGGAAACCGACAACCTGTTGAAGGGAAGGTTGTCCACTTCAACTGGAGACTTATTTTGTGGATCCAGCAAAACACTATTGGAACTTTCTTTGTGCACATTTTCTGAACTTTGTGTTGGGAGTTACAGCCTTTAAAGAAGAAAATCCTTTCACTTTAGTTTTAGTTCTTAGTATGAGGGCTAGAAGTAGGTTTCAGACATGACGGTAGACAGATATTATTTGGACATCCTGACAGACTCTTTAGAGTATTATTCTGAGGAAGGGAAACCCCTTTTAGTGTTAGGGAAAGAACAGAATTTCCCCAACCTGCTTTTTGTGTTACCAGGGCAAGGGAGTCATTCTCCCTGGTTTTATTGGAAATCGTACAGAGCCAAGTCAGGAGAAAGAAGCCATTCGCCTGGTGGGAACATTGTGTAAAGACTGACTGAAACCCGCAAGTCATTCCCGTTGGTATATTTATTTTGAGAGAACATTTTTCTGAACCCCATCCAAGCAGGAGAAGGGAGCCAGTCTCCTTAAAGAACGAACTCTGAGGAGTTAGGAATGAAACTCGGACACAAGTTTGGCATGTTTTTGGTTAAAGACTTTCATTTCAATGAAAAGGGGTTGGGAAAATGCCTCTCTGACCCAGCTCTTAGAGGATTTCCCTGCCTAAACCAAAACGAAGGTCCATTGGTGTCAGAATGTCCAAAACAATACTGTCTTGTGTCCAAGGTTCTATTCTGTCCCTCACACTAAAACTGAATTCTAAGGTGAAACATGAAATGTCTCTTTAACCTCTTGGAGGTTTTGAAAAGTGTACACAAAATAAGAATAAATGGTTCCAACAAAAGTACTTTGATAAGAGGTTTCTGCTCCAGAGGTTGGCTCCCTTCCCCTGGACGTTCACATATAACAAGTCTTTAGGCCTCTTATGACCCACAACAATATAAATGCACAAACTTGTCGGGTTTTACAATATGTCTCTTTCTGAATATGTCTCATCTTGTTTCTACACTCTTCTCATTGCCTGGTATACTTTTCTGCCAGGGCTTCTGATTCTCACAAACTTGTGACTGCCTGGTATACTCTCCTGCCATGGCTTCTGATTCTCACATACTTCCGACTGCCTGGTATACTTTTCTGCCAGGGATTCTTGTTTTCACACAGTTACTTTTCTGGTTCTGATATTTTTTCTCAGGACCTCTTTACAACCCAGTCCATTCCTCAGACCTGGTATTGCTTCTCAGGATCTCTTTATTGTACACCAATTTAGCCGACTGATCTATTCTCCTAAGGCTCCTTGTTCTCACACATTTGTGATTCTCTTGCAAGGACTTTTAGTTTTTACACACTTGTGATTGTCTGGTATAGTCTTCTGCCAGGACTTCTGATTTCCACACACTCATAATTACACAGGCTCTCTGCCCCTTTACAAAGTTGCATATACACTTTGTCCTTCACTATGTCCTGCGGATGTATTATCTGTTTCAAGTTCCTTTCACATTTGCACCAAATATATTTGTCTGGATTTACTGGTTTTGTTTGCAATTTAAAGACCCTTCTTATATTCAGTTCATGTGTTCTTTCCCTTCTGGTTTCTTGCGTGACATTCATTTTCATTTGGTATGGCTGCTGATACGCCGCAGGGTTCCCGCTGCCTTTGGGCAGACTCACTGGTATTGGTTGGCGTGCTTGTGCGGCTCTGCAGTAAACCGGAGCAACTCTCGATTAGCTTTTCTCCCTTGACCGCTTCCTTCTGGGTTTCTCCATTCTTGCGCTTCTCTTCTCCACGTCAGCTCTGCTCCGGGAGGCAAAGTGCTGTTTGCGATCACCTCTGAACGCCCAGGAGTCCCTTGCTGGCTCCTGGCATTCGTGTGACATGCCTTTGCTTCGCTGCAGCTTCTGCTCTCCTCGTTGGCGCACCTGCTGGCACTGTCACTCCGGTACTCGCGCCTTTCTGTTTCAGCTTCACAGAGAGACTTTGCTCTCTCCCACCAGCTGCAGTCCACGACCATTCTTTGCTTCAGGTGCTTTTTAAAGTTCCCAGGTGCTGGTGTAAAGGCATAACCATTAGAGCGCTTGCTGTAGTTGTTGCTTCCTGCGCTCCGCACTGCTCAAGCCCTCTTCCTCGTCCCACTACCTTGGTCCAATATTGATAACAGATTTGGATTACTTGAATAAATATTTTTAACAGTCTCAAATGATGAATGAGCTCTGGATGAATGATAGGTAGAATTGGATAGAGGGATCTCCCTATTCTTCATGGCAGAAGGGGTGGATGCAAAACAATAGGCCATGAGGGAATTGGGTAGGGGAAGGTTATTTTTCAAGAGAAAATGGGGGATAACATGTCTCATCCGATGAAGTCATGACATCCCCCCCAGAGGTTGTCTCCTCCAATGTGGTCCTCCCTCATATATTAGCCCACAGGGTCAGGGTCAGGATCAGGAAGCGGCTGCTGTCCCCTGGCTACATGGAAGGAGGTCACCGCCGGGGAATCAGTGATGACTCCATCGGATTCATCAAAGAACTTTCTGTTACTTTACCTTTTTAGTTGTAGTGTGAGGGACAAAAGTAGGTTGCAACACAGGACGGTGGAATTTACTTTGACGGACGTTCTGACAGACCCTTTTAGTATTAGTTTTGAGGCAGGGAAACCCCTCTTAGAATTTAGGGTTTTCTACTTAAAGAAATAAAAGTCTATAAGCAAAACCCTGCCACCATTGTGTCAGCATCCTTCTTTGACACCCTTACACAAGGTAATGAAAAGGAGCAACTCACATTGTAAAGTAAGTTCATTGATTAATAGTAAAATAAGGCAAAGCTTTGAACACCTCTATCATGGTGCTTTAAGCAGATAGAAAGGAGAGTGCTTCACAGAAAAATGCAAGCATAACAGATGTCAGCTGCCCTGTGCTACCTTATTGAAGTCTCTTAACAAGCTTGAGTCCCTTGATTATGCTGAGTTGTATGAGGGATGCAGTCATTGTTGACTGATCAATGCAGGCCATTTGCTCATGTTCTCGAATGGCGTTTTTTTCTTTTGTTAATTTTGGAGTTCTAGCCCGGCTAAGTTGTGAGTGCACATCACATGCACATCGCCCAACTCAAACTTACTGATATATGCCTTTACAACCATATGTTTGAAATGCCATGTGTTTGTTACCCATCACAATACTGCAGTGTGTATTCAGCACTGGGAGATGCTGCCAATGGTTACTAAGACACTTTTAAATTGGACAAATGTTTGCACCTAAGTACATTTTAATTTCTTCTTGTATACCTTGCTGTATAACTAGGGAGGTCTTCAAAAAAATGTAATTTCCTGGAACAACATCCGCATCAGAGGGGTCCCCGCCTCAATCCCGGACCGAGCCCTTCCTACCTATGTCGGGGATCTCTTCTAGACCCTCCTCCGGACTGTGATAAAGCATTGCTCTTACTGGACCGCACCCATAGACTACAAGGTCGCAGAAATACCCCGAGATCCGCCTCCCCGGAGGTGATCACCAGAGTCCACTTTTACACCACAAAACAAGAAATCATGGTGGCGAGCTACTCTCAAGGTGACCTTACATACCAGGGAGCCACAATTCAGCTTTTTCAAAACCTGGCCGCCCCACAGTCCAATGGCGGAGAGCCCTCCGACCGCTAAAAACGTTCTTGCAGGATCCGAAAATAAAATATCGATGGCTCTACCCGGCCTCGCTCCAGTTTGCATTCGAGGGTCAGACAAGGGTGATCCACGTTCTTGAAGAAGCCAGCGGCATCATGGGGGGCGAACCTTCTACCCCCGAGGGGGATTCCTCCACCTCCCCGCGGACCATATACGGAGCTCATCACCGAAGCCTCAGAACAACCGCTGGATGAAAATCCCAAAGGGAGGGAAACCCCCCCGCCACACACGAAATGTAACTGACCGTTGTCTCTCCATGCCGGAACCCGCACTCTCGGCATCCGGATGCACCACGTAATGCTCCAGCCGAGTGGATGGACAACCACCCTGGCCCGATGCCTCTCGGGCCTCAACTGGTTAATTTTTGGTTTGATTCTTTTTGCCGGGCTGGGACCACCCCCAGCCCACCTGGTTGTGGGCCCACCAGTTCCGGCCCCCCAAGTTGCCAGGCCACGTTGGGCCTTGGTTAGTTTACTGTTAAAACTTGGTTACAGCGGACCTGCAATTACAACCCTCCTCTGGAAGTCTCCCACCAGCGACCGAGTAGCCCTCCACTACTGCCTGTCTGATCGCTGAAGGTGACCAGAACTCTCCTCCCCCCCGCACACACCAAGCTTCGCTATGTCTCCATGAATGTCTGAGGCTTGAACTCCCCAGTAAAACGCAAGTCCATCCTTCGCCGCCTACAGGACCTCTATGCCTCGGTAGCGTACCTCCAGGCAATGCACCTCCTAGCGGAGGACTTCCCGAGGCTACGATGCCGGGCATTCCCAACTCAATACCTGGCCTCAGGACCCAGCAAAAAAGCAGGCCCAGCGATTCTCCTAGCAAGGGGTACCCCCTTTAAAGATAAAGGGACTTTGCGGAGCCCAGACGGCAGATTTGTGGCTATTAAGGGGGATCTCTATGGCCAGCTCCACACAATGATCGTGGTCTACGCGCCAAATGATGGCCAGAAGACCTTCTTTGCAGAGCTGGAGTCGTCTCTTCTCCCCTTCCTCGAGGGCCAGGTGGTCCTAGGCGGGGTTTTCAATGGGGTCCCCAACCCCCAGCTGGACAGAACGGGCACGCCATCACCCAGAGATTTCAAGATTGCCCTGAGCCTTTGCCACCTGTTCAGAACCCTGGGCCTGGTGAACACCTGGAGGGTCCTTCATCCGGACACAACAGAATATTCCTTTTTCTCCCATGTCCACCGCTCCTCATCCCGAATTGACTTGATCCTAGCAAGCCCACAGCTCCTACAATTCACAAATGAAGTGGTAATTGGCACAAGGGCTCTGTCTGACCACTCCCTGATCCTCCTCACCACAAGGGTCTTTGACCCGGACCCTCCTGAAAGGCGCCGATGGTCCCTATACGAGCCGATGTTACACGACATGGCGGTCTGTGATGATATATCCAAAGCGATCAATTGTTATTTCAAAGAGAACCCCTCTGACATCACCTCTACAGCTACGAGATGGGAGGCCATGAAGGCCGTAATCAGAGGAGAATTAATAGCCCAGGCAGCCGCATACAGGAAGAGGTGGGCCGCAAGGAGGGACCAGCTTGAAAAGGAGATGGCAGAGACAGAATCGATCCTGAAGGGAAAAAGTGTCGCCCAAAGCGGTCAAACTGGTGAGGCTGGCCCGCACAAAACTAGAGGCTCATTATCCCGAGGACACGGCGCAGTCCCTGATTAGGACAAAACAGTGCTATTACGTAAACAGCAATAAAGCCAACAGGTACCTAGTGAGAAAACTAGCCAGAACCCGCCGACAAAACCATATCATCGCCCTGAAAGACCCGAAGGGCAGAATCGGATATGGAGAAGAAGCTAAACTCCATATAGCAGCGGCCCATCTAGCCAGCACTCAATCCTCCGCCCCACGCCCACCGGCTGTCCAGGAACAATTTATAGCGGACACCAATCTGCCGCGGCTCTCTGAACCAGTCAGAACAGCCCTTGAGGCCCCAATCACGGCCAAAGAAGTAGAAGAAACCCTCAAATCCCTGAGTCCCAGGGCCCCAGGGCCAGACGCATTCCTGCCTAAGTTCTACAAACTTTTTCGCCCCCTGCTTCTAAATCCACTGACAGAGCTTTTCAACTCCTTCCGAGACAAAGGTTCCATAGCCCCATCCATGCAAGAATCCACCACAATCATGCTCCTGAAGCCATGAAAAGATCCAATGAAATGCTCATCATACAGGCCGATATCACTTCTCAATGTGGACGCAAACGCATATTCAAAGGTTCTTGAATATGCGAGAGACGCCTTACCTTATTATTATTTATTCTGGAGAACAAGTTGGCCCAGGTCCTACCATCTATCATAGACCAAGACCAGGCGGGATTCATCAGAGGCAGGAGCACTGCGGACAACATTCGCCAAGCACTTAACCATATCGATGTGGCGACCCAAGACCAACAGGGACTGGCAGTCCTGATCCTGGACGCCACCAAAGCCTTTGACAGGGTTGACTGGAACTTTATGCGGCTCACGTTGGAGGCATTCCGATTTGGTCCCCTATTCCAAAGGATGCTGCTAGCAAAGTACAAAGCCCCGAAAACATCACTACGGCTTAACCAAAAAACCTCCACCCTGATCCCTCTCTCCTGTGGAACAAGACAGGGCTGCCCGCTTTCCCCACTGATCTTTGCTCTGGTCATGGAACCTTTCGCCCAAAGGACACGAGCCAATGACAAAATATCTGGGCTGGACATAAACGGGGAACAGTTCAAAATATCACTGTATGCCGACGACGTGATGCTGTCCATCACCAACTGCCAGACCTCGCTGCCCGCCGTTCTTACCGAATTGGAGGCGTTCAAATAAGTAGCGGGATTCCAGGTGAACTACTCCAAGTCGGAAGCACTGAGCATCAACTTGGATGGAATACGTATAGTGAACGTGCACCACCCACTCTTGTTAAGTAATCCTTGTAGTTGATCAAAATTCAAATGGAATTAAAGGAGGGATGCAAACCCGCTGGAAAGGTGCCTCCATGGAATGGCACACAACGAAAACAGGGGGTATGGACCAAGGCTGTTAAGCCAGCGGCGCGGGCTGCACTCCCAAACACCACAGCGTGGTGTGTATATTCAATATAATTCGGTCAAAAAGTCACAAACTTCCGTTAACTTGTTGCAAAGTGCGACTGTTTAATCTTAGTTTAATATTTAACAACTGTACATCCTAGTAAAAGCAGATGTGCAGGGTGATCTCAAAAAATGCATGCATGCATTTCGGAACTAAATTCCTTCGTCAGGGCCAGCTCATTCTCAAATTAATAGGATCCGAATGTCAACAAAATAAACAAACAAATCTATTATGTAGTACACAACATATAAACAACAGTAGTTGGTTGAGAATACAACATTCATGAAGTGAATTTGCATAAATCATGAAAGGACAAGTAAACGAAGCCATCAGCATGTACATAATCATAATTGAAATTTTTCAATATGCCGGGTATAGGTGCACCATGCACAAAAAAAGGTTTGAATACCCAAATTTGATGACACAAGCCGTAATTAATCATATGGATATCAACACATACCAGTGGTAAGAAAATAAAGAGTACATACGTGCGAAACCGTAACATATGCAAGGTTGTTAGCAAATGGTAGGATCGCAGCAATTTGGGGGCGCCAATAGAGATAGCAAAGAAAGAAAAAAGAAAAAGGTAGCGAAAATGACAAAAGGGAAAGTGATTAGCTATTTCTTTCTCTATAGAGTAATGTAATCTTGTAAATTAAGCTGCACTGACCTTGCCGTGAATACAGCATAAGCTTGAATCTTGACAAACCCGTCAGGATAATGGTTCCTGAGAGGCGTTCCTAACCGCGTGCAGACTCTGTCTGAAAGCGACGTGCAACGCAGTGAATAATTTGCTTAAAGCATATTTCATTCTCGGAGCTCAAAAGTCTACAAAAGTAGTTAGGCAGGGTCTAAATGCGAGAGACGCCTTACCTGACAATGGCAGGAAAATGAATCAACTGAGGACGCCACAGGGGCGCGCTCCTCATGTGCATGGTTCTTTTACTGCGTTTACCTGCGGTTGCCAAGGCAACGTAAGGAGCCGTGATTCTCCGGCGTCCATGATTGAAAGGCTGCTGGTATACGTTATAAATGTAAGGTCTCCCGCATTGTTGTGCATAATGTTAGTTTTAAAGTGGTTCTAGACTAGCTGACAAAATACGCCTTAATCTTATCAAACCAAATGTGGAATAAGTAAAAAAATATAAAATAAAAAATAAGAAACCAGAGAAAAGAAAACGCGTAACCGCAATGTATAGTGACAGTGCTTTATCAATTGATAGACAGGTACCCTATAATGTCTTGAGTCCGATAGCCACAGGGGGGACCGGTAAAGGACAGACTAGGTTAGGAATGGATTGTCTTGCGCTCCAACTCATCGATAAGCTTAGTCAAAGGTGAAAGAGAGTAGGAGCAAACCTAGAACGGCAGAGATTCTGGGTAATGTAACCAAAAATACCCTTAAATCAAGATCACTTGGAAAAGAGGAAAGGAAATAGGATAGACACTAGACAGAAACAACTGGAAATGTGCTGGGGATAACCAGGACGATTCCAAAAAAGTGTATGTACTGTTCCTTCCTTACTGTGTTGGCTATATAGCTCATCATGAAAGTGAATACATTCAAATCTATACCACCAATGGCATTTCCAAAAGAAAAACTAAAAAAAAAAAAGAAAAGACTCAATGTCATAGTGCGTTCTAAAGCATTGCACATTTTCAATCACGAAAATTCATAATGTGACTTCTCATTCATCAAAGGAAACAGCTGAGGTCGAATTCCTCATTCATCCCATTCGGTGATAGTGAGTCGAGCTCGTCAATCCAAAATGCCTCCTTCTGTGCTCGCCATTGCTTAATGTCTCGAGATTGACCTTTGGGAGGCATAACTTCAAGTACCAAAAACCTCAATTGGCTCACTGCATGTCCATTGTCATTGAAATGTCTAGCAACGGCTGACATTCTGTTCTTGTTCCTGATATTGGACTTATGCTCATTTATCATTTATCCTAATACTGATCTATCTGGATGGCCCACTCATAACCACCCTTCAGACGCTTTGCCCATTGAGATGGAACTCCGACTCTTCGGACTACCTGAGGATACGCCTCACAGCAGACCCCAAAAAACTCTATGCAGCCAATGATCCCCCTCTATTCAAGGAGTTGGAGAACGATCTGCAATGCTGGGACAACCAGGAAATCTCCTTGTTTGGGCGAGTGACAGCATGCAAAATGAACTTACTCCCCAGATTGCTGTAACTGTGCTCTGCGCTCCCGGTTCCCCCACCGAAACTGGCCCTGGAGCAACTACAGAAGAAGCTCACGAAATTCGTCTGGAAAGGACGTAGAGCCAGAATACCTATGAAAGTCATGACAGGGGCGGCTAAATGGGGTGGCCTAGGTCTACCCAACTTCACACATTATTTCCTGACAGCTCAACTGGCCAGCACCTCCGCCTGGGCCAAACAAGAGTCCCCACCCCCCTCCCCCCCAAGATGGGTGCGGATTGAACAAGCTAAGTCCCAGCCGCAGCTACACTCCCTACTGCACATCCCGGGGGCCATCTGGAACCGCGGACCATGAATGCTCCTAACAGCCAAGGTGACCCTAGAGGCATGGGCTTGGGCCAGGCGAAGGAAAAAGCTGCCCAAAGGTTTGGTCCTGCTCTCCCCGATCATCTGGAACCAAGACCTCTCCCCAGGTATGGAGGCGACAAACTTCAGCCGATGGACCGCAGGAGGCCATTGATCCCTCTCGCAACTCTACGAGGACAGCTCTGCGCTCAGCTTCGAAGAATGCAAAAGTCACCTACAGATATCGGAGAAAGAAAGGTTCACAAATGCCCAACTACGCCACTGGATCTCGCAACCAGCGGTCCGCCAAGGTGCGACCCGAGACCTGCACCCCCTTGAACACGCACTGGAGGAAAGCCCACAACACGGGCGGATCACCAAGCTGTACCGTCTACTTCAAGAAGACATATTAAAGGTCAGACCCCCCCCATACATGGCCGGATGGGAGACAGACCTGGGACACCCCATCGAGGACCAGACATGGGTGGAGATATGGACCAGGATCGACTCGGCCTCCAGATGTGTCACGAATAAAGAATGCGCCCTTAAGCTCCTCCACGGCTGGTACCTCTCCCCGGCCCGCTTACACCATTGCAACCCATCCATAGACCCGAGCTGCTGGAGACGCTGTGGGGAACGGGGATCCTTCTTCCATATGTGTTGGAGTTGCCCGACAGTGCAGGCCTTCTGGAGGGAGATTATACAATCCACTGAAGACATCACCCAACGTAAGCTGCCAATGGATCCAGAGGTGATCCTCCTGGGGGTGGCGAATCCGGACTCCTACCCTAAGACAGGACGCACCGCTAAACTGCTGACGCAGCTACTGTTGGCAGCCAAGATTACAGTAGCACGTAAATAGAAAACACAAAAAGGCCCCATACTGCCCCTCTGGTGGATAAAAGTCTGGGAAATACTAGTGGCCGAGAAGGTCACAGCAGCAAAAGAGGGGACCCTCCATCGATTCACCGACTGTCAGGCTCCAGTGTTGGAGTATCATAGCAGATTCCCAGCATTGACTTTCCAGCCACGCCTGGTGACAAACTTTTTGGGAGCCCAGAACCCTGACATATCTCCAGTCCGTCAGAGCACCATAGACATGGCAGGGAGCACGATGGGAGCCACCGAAGGGGGTGGGGTTGAACTTATTTCATGCACATCACCAACAACGGGAGCTCTTCCATTATAAATATCATGCTTGTTATGCTGTAACCAACATAAATAAAAGTTGTTAAAACAAAAAAAAATGTAATTTCCTTTTGAAAATATACCACAGCGATAGTCCATCAAAGAGAAATGATGAGAATGATGGCTGCAGCTCCTGAAGCTATGCAAGCGATGGGATAATTACACTTCAAAGTAAACCCAACTTGCTGCACGATTGCAATTCCTTCCATATGTTGCTGTGCTGAGTTACAATTAAAGAGGAAGGATATAACCCGATAAGCTCTTGTTGCATACTCAAAAATACTTAAGGGACACTGACAGTGCTTAATTTGTGGGGTGTTTATTTCTGAGCCCCGGCACTTATTATCTCAGATTCAGTTTGCTTATGATGTGGCGTTTTGGTAAATTATTTTTTTAACTGTCAATCACACAAGAAGCGACAAAAGCATTCACTGGGGTGTGCATTATGGGCTGGCTCGTTGTTATTCAAGACAGCATAACCCATTCTGACGCAGCAATTCTAGTTATCCCTTTTCAAAAATAACAATCATTTGAAAAGGGACAATACAGGGTGCTCATGTTGGCCAGGCCTGCTTATTGCTTCAGTCAGCCTGCCTGATATTGGAGCTGCTCCCTAGTGTGATAACCAGCAGAAATGCCATGGCTGGGAGGATTGACAACAAGAGAGTCAAAAACCAGGAGCACCAGATAAGGGGAAAAGCCAGTGAAAAGGAAACTGACATGGGGGAGTGCGGTTTACTATAATTTTAACGAACCAAAAAATAAAGAAAGACATTTTAACGAACCCAAAATAACAAAAAGAAATACTGATTTTCTTTTGAGGGGAGCGTGATATAAAAGCACAGTTTATGTTTTTTTGTATAGCATGACTGCAATTGGAATATGCAACAATGAGGGTGAAGGAGACTAGGAAACAGTAAAACATGATGTGCCAATGTGAAATGTCATAGTGAATGTTAAGAAAGCGACCTCGACCTGTACAAATTAATATGTGAGAGAAATACATAAATCTGGTAGGTTTGTACGAGTACCATGTTGTAGTCTGCTAGTTGTCCTTGGTATTCTTTGATTTCAACAGCCAGCGATTCAGCCCTAGACACAAAAAGCAGGACATGGTAAACAATAAACTTGCATGAACTATCACTCGAGTTAGGACAAAGGCGACTTGGGAGGCATTCAAGCACTAATGAACATTAACAACGTGCAAAGTACTTTTCACACAAACACTTTCAGTTCATATAGAACAGGTATAGACCAGCAATACTTGATTATCAGAATATGATCAAAGGAGTAACCTCAACCTGGCTGTTCAATTGTCTCATAGCTATTCAAGTGCCATTGTACAGCAGACCCTGAAAGACTACTTTTGTTTGTATTCCTCCTTTTAGATGCAATTGCTAGCACACTCTTCCAGTTTGATTGAAAGGACCAGTCTAGGACTAACAGACTTCATCTGTTCCCTTTGTCAGACTATTGCTTCAATATAATCAGAACGCCAAGACTGGTTCAATGAGGGGATGAGAAAGGGTATAGGTAAACATTCATACGAAGATCGGATTTACAGGTCATCAGCAAAGTCAGTTTGTTCATCTCCTTTATGTCAGTGTTTCACCTATTGAAAGCACAACCCGAAGATGCGCTCACATTGGGATAGTGGGGCTAAAAAGAAAGAGGTCTTTACCATAAGCTGCATATATGAAGAAACATTGCTGAATTAGCCTATAAAATCTGGCATTGGTCTTAGTTACAACATCCACAAAAAGGTGTGTCACAAAATTAAGGGAATGCCTACGTGGGAAGCTGCACAAATTGCAATCAATTAAAAATGTTTGTTACAAACTCAAAAAGCTGAGTGGAGTACTGTCTGGCATATATTCCTATTTTCATGGAACAGTGTCCTATGCTACAATGCATAGCCCATGTGAAGGTAAACTTATGTCACCACCTTTACCATCTAAACACATATACCATGATGATGGAGTGAAGACTAATCGGATCTGATAAAAATATGACAAAATTGGGTAAACAAACGGGGGCCGTGGCTAAGCAGCCAATGCAGTAGGACACGCTACTGAGGAGCTCAGGTGCGATCCGGCAAAAATCCTGCAATTCTAGCATAATTTGGTTCCAGAGGAACAGCAAAGTTTATCTACAGACGTCGGAACACCTGCTGCCCACGTGGTGAGGCCCTGGAAAATAATCGGGCGGCGAATCGAGAGATAAACTGCTGGAGAGGAAGTCGCCCAGAAGAACAAAATGGCAGGCGCGAGAGCCGTGGGAGGACCCTTGCTGCGCAACGGAAAGTAAGCGCAGCCAGAGGAAGACGGACAGCGAGGCGAGGAAGAGCCCAGGACGCAGGCATGGACCGCAACAAGAGAATCCGGAGTGCCTGCACTAGCTCTGCCCAACAAGCCCAGCGTGGAGTCAGAGCGCACAGAGGGCCGTTCAGGGCGAGCCCCCCCTTTTCCCGGCGGGAGCGGCCATAGGCGCACCAGAGGTGAGGCCGGGCATGCCAGGGAAGGCAGAAGGCGCAGAGCGGACCCGTGCCGACTTTTAAACACTGAAGCCGGGCCCAGCGCAATACGCAGCCGGCAAGGAAAGGCTCTATTGGGAGACCAAGGTGCAACAAAAGGAAGGCGCCAGGGCCACAGTGCGCGCCAGAAAAAAGGAGAGGAAGAGAGGGGAGGAAAGAAAAATAAATAAGGGGCAGACCCCCACCGGCCTGAGGGGGACACGCAGAGGGGGCCAGGACAAATGTGTGAGTAAACCCACACTTATAAAGAAAAGAAGCAGCGGGGGAAGCCCTAGTAGAACGCAAGAACGTGGTGAAAGGGATACGCATGCCAGGACAAGAACCCCTTGGAAGCATTCAAGAAACAGCGGCACTAAAGACAGGAAGGTCCAGTGAAGGGGCACATTGCAGGAGCCTGAGTCCCTAGCAGAACTGCGTAGCACCCATACCACGAGGCGAGAGGTCACCAAAGGAGCACATATCCAAGAGACTTGCATACACGTGGGAAGAGAGAGAGCAACACGGAGGAGGAATCAGAAGCCACACCAAGTGGTACACAGCCAGGCTTGGCACCAGCAATTTACGCCTGGGACAGCACCTCCACACTGACCCAGACAACAGACCTACTGGAGAAGGGCTGGAAGAGGGAGACACCTTGGGCAGGCGTAAACACAATGCCAAACAAGAAAACGGAGGGGAAAACTAAGCAAGTTAGCGTGGATACCTTTACTAAGGCACCCGGGCATAAGCAGCCAACACCAACAGACACAGCAATACCTATGAATAACACTCCACATCAGGTGGAAAGCGCAAACTAAGACCCGATCTTGGAAGCAATTGCCTCCCTAAAAGCATCCATAGAAAACAAATTGGACACAGTCATGGTGGATGTGGGCCTCCTTCGCCAGGACGCAAGGAATCTGACAGAGAGAGAGTAACAGCGACAGAACAGCAGGTGAAACAAAACACGGCAGGGGTCGCCGTAACGCAGGCGCAGATGTCAGAAGTGCTACAGAGAGTCAAGGTTCTGGAACGAAGAGCGGAGGACGCGGAGGGAAGAGCGAGGAGGAACAACATCTGTATAATTGGACTTCCGGAGGACAAGGAAGGCAACGACCCCACGGAGTACGTCGAAAACATGTTGCTCCAAGAGATCGGAGTTGGTAGACTAACTCAAGGCTTTGTGGTGGAGAGGGCAACCAGAGCCCTGACTAGGAGACCCCAGCCGGGTGCCCCCCCGAGGGCGATGATCGGCAGGATCATGAACTTTAAGGACAGAGAAAAAATACTAACATTCTCAAGGGGGGGGGGGATGATCACTAGAAACCTCTCCAAGATCACCATGTACCCAGACTACACAGCCATGGTACAGAAGCAGAGAGCACAGTTCGGCCCAACAAAGGAAGTCTCAGGGTCGCAGGCGTGAGTTACATGCTCCTGTTCCCCGCCAAACATGCTTCTTTAACTCCACTGATGAGGCCCACAGGTGGATAGACTCACGGGGCATCCCCCAACTGAGGCAGAGAAACATCAACAATGATGGAAATAGACCCCGATGAGATGAAACAAGAGTGGTCAGGAACGACGACGTCAAGCATTCAATAAGTAACTAAGCTAGAAGAAAAGTACAGAGGAGCGATCAGCCCCACCTTTGCTGAGATGGCTGAGAGAGGTGGCGCCCCCGGAAAGGACAAACTACAAGTTCGGATGTCAGTTTTGAGACATCACACTGCAGCAAGTCTGCCCCATTCAAAGGAGCACAACGAGAGAAGAGGCGAAGCCCGAGCAGGGGAGGGTGGTTGGGCATTAGTTCTTCAGTTTTTGTTTGGGTTAAAGACGTTGAATGGTGTGAATGGGCAGTACATGGCACAGGCAGTGGAAGGAACACCACAAAAGATAATGGAGAAATGCAAGCACAAAGCGACCGGAGCAACATAAAGCAGAGACCCTGGGGTGACAATCGCAGTTGCACTGGAAAGAAAGGTCCCATGAGTAGCGCTCCAAGAGACACCAGCACGGGGAAAGCAGGGGGGCAGAGTGCAGGGACATGGCTGTGGGATAACGGAGCCAGGTCAAAAGAAGAGAGCATGGGGTTAGACGAACTAACAATAGCGACCTGAAATGTGAGAGGACTCAATGCATATGTTAAGAGACTCAGGGTCTACGCCTGGCTGAACCGGATGAAGGTTAAGATAGCGATGCTACAGGAGATGCACCTAACATCAGAAAGACATACCAAGGTGGACAAGAAATGAGGAGGACAGACATAAAGTGCCACGTACTCGAACTATGCACGAGGATTATTAATCTGGATCGCCCCAGGGGTCCCATTCCAGCTACTCCAACAGGAGACCGACCCAGAAGGGAGACTGGTACTAGTGCACGGCATGTTGGAAAACAGAGAAGTGTGCCTGGTCAACACCTACGCCCCAAATCAAGACGCAACAGATTTCTTTAAGAAGCTGGCATCTAAGCTAGCACAGTACAGAGAGGCAATGCTCATTTGGGCCGGCGACTTGAATTGCACCTTGAACCCGCTCCTCGATAGGTCGGATGATAAGCATAGGAAGCCAGCACCCCCGGCCAAGGAACTACATAGGACCCTTGAGCTGGTGGACATCTGGAGGCAGGTACATGGAAGGGGGAGAGGTTACACACACACACACTATAGTGCACCACATGGAACGTTCACACGTATAGATTATATATTCACGGGCAGGGAATCATTGCAAGACATCACAGGGATTACCATTAAAGCATGCACACTTTCTGATCACGCCCCAATATTGGCGACATGGGCACACACCCATTGGACAGCCCAATACCAACATGGCGACTCCGAGCAGAGGCCCTGCAAGAGGGTGAGTTTGAGGAACACCTCCAAGAGGTGATAGAAGACTATTTCTAACACAATGAAGGCAGTGTTGAAAGCAGTGCTACATTATGGGACACGTTTAAGGTGGTGATAAGAGGGGCGGCAATAGGCAAAACTGGAGGACTGACGGGAGCGGCCATGAAGGAGCTTAGTGAACTCGAGAGGGAGATAGAATTAAGGGAACAACGAGCAAAGATAGAGGGAGAGGAACCTGGAGAGCTGGTGGAGTTGAGAACAGAATGTATGGTACTCTTGGAAAAATTAGGGAGATTGAACTACGGGAGGAATTTGCAACGGCTAGATGTGGAAGGGGACAAACCCAGCCGGCTCCTGGTGTGGCGTACTGGGCAGGAAAGTAAAAAAGACCCTATAACAGTGCTAGAAGACCACACCGGGACGGAGATTAGGGACCAGGAACACATTAATAGCCTTTTTGCCCGCTTTTACAAGCAACTGTATGCCCCTAATCTGGAGATAGACCCAGAGGACATAGCGGACGCACTGGCAGACATAAGGTTACCAAGGCTAGCAGAAGAACAGGCTCAGTTACTGGACGCACCCCTTACGGTGGAAGAAATAGAGAGCGTGATCACAGAGCTTCCCACTGGCAAATCCCCGGGCCCTGATGGACTTCCGGGGGAGTTCTATAATACATAAAAGAGCACCCTTACCCTGAAATTACTTGAGACATACCAAAACGCATACAAGAGCACACAGCTGCCGACTAGTCTGTCAGAATCTATAATCGTTCCGATCCTTAAACCAGGGAAATCACCCAGGAGGTGCACCTCCTATAGGCCGATTTCCCTCATTAACCAGGACGCTAAAATACTAACGGCAGTCTTAGCCAACCGCTTAAAACAAGTGGTGCCCACGCTGATTCACCCGGACCAAGCGGGCTATGTCCCGGGATGGAACACGTCATGGAATCTCCGTAGATTACACCACGTGATAGACGAGACAAACTGAAGACAGGATAAGAGCGCAATAGTGTCCCCGGACGCTGTCAAAGCCTTCGACTGTGTGCTGGGAGTGGCTGGTGAGTGTACTCGCTCACTTCGGTATTGGGGAGGGGTTCCTCCGATGGATTAGACTGTTATATAAAGAACCCAGAACAAGGGTGAAAACAGGACGATTCATCTCAAAAGAGTGGAGAATACATAGGGGAACCAAGCATGGATGTCCACTGTCACCAATGTTGTATATCCTGGCTCTGGAGCCACCTGCGGTCCTTTTCAGAGCAGAATATGGAGACACCGGGATAGACATAGATGGGGTGCTCCACCAAAACTCGTTATACGCGGTGACATGTTGTTATTTGTAAAGAACCCGGCCACAAACCTACCCAGTCTCATAGAGGCGATCGGAGCATATACCAGACTTTCGGGCATAGCAATCAACAGGGAGAAGTCCCTAGTCTTCCCCCTAGCAGGCCTAAAACGGGTCCCCGCGGATAGCCTTCCAGATCTGGGTCTGACATGGGCACCACGCTCCTTGAGATACCTGGGTATAGATATACATCATGACACCGCCGATACCCATAAAACCAACAAACTGGCTGCCCTAGAAAAAACACAGCAGTCATTGGCCTTCTGGGGAACACTTCCATTGGGGATGATGGGGAGAGCAGCCCTCCTGAAATGGTGATACTGCCGCGCCTACTATCCCACTTCACGAACATCCCATACAGCATTTCCCAGGGCCTTTTTCATCAAACTAAACACGATTACACGTACCTTCTTATGGGGGGGGGGGGAGAAACAGGATCGCGATAAGGACCCTGCAAAAGGACTATGAAAAAGGGGGTATAAGACTACCGGACTTCGAAAAGTACTATCTAGCAGGGCAGCTGCAGTTTGCAGTCAAGTGGCTGGGAGAGGACGAATCAATAGACGCAATCATCTTTCAGCCAGCACTGAAGCAATATTATCTAAGAGAAATACCATGGCTTGACAGACCCCTGCTCAAGACCCTACCGAACATCCTCAACATCGCCGTAGGGCTATGGAATACGGCGTGGAAACTCCAAGGGACAAAAGATCCATGCTCGGCACAAATCCCCCTAGCGGGACTACTGGGCGGGGACACAAACACACTAGCAGCATACAGAGTGCACTGGGAAGCCAAAGGTGTAGCACAAATTGGGGACCTGAGGAGAGAGGAAAGGTGGGCGGATTTCCAAGAAATGGTGGATGAACATGAAATACATGAGGGCCAATTCATCCTATACAATGGTATGATAAGAAATATTAAGAAAAGATGGCCAGAATGGATAAGCCAGGAGGAGGAGACGACATTAGATTCATGGTATGACATAGCAGAGGGAACACACACAACCTCCAGGCTATATGAACAATTATTAAGAGCAGACAACCCGCAGGAGCAACACACAAGACAGCGCTGGGAGGAGGAACCTCGGAGGCCCCTCAGCGACCAAGAATGGACCAAGGCACTGCAATACCCCAAAAAAGTGTCTAGATACGCAAGGTTCAGACATGCACAGCTATATACAACGCATAAAGCATATCTTACACCCAAGAGGATGAATAAGATGCAGATGGGGAACCAGAATAGGTGCCCCCGCTGCTCAGCAGATGAAGCGGACATGGCACACATGTTTTGAACTTGCCCACAGATACAGGCCTTTTGGGATAAGATCAGAACCAAGATAGCACAAAGTGGACTCCAAAATCAGGCGGAGCATCCGGAGACGTACTTACTGGGCCTCTTTCCAAGAGGGAGCAAACAGGAGTCGCATCTAGCGAAAATGAAGGACCTAATATGTATACTGGCCAAAAGAAGAATAGCAATGACATGGAAGTCAAGGGAGGGTCTGAACATAGAATCATGGTGGTCAGACCTTCAGAAGTGGACGCTGGCAGAGATTGCGGTTTGGATAAGAGCAGTGAAAAGAGGAGAAGACGAAACAGCGCAAAAACGAACCGCATGGAACTCCCTAATGCAGGATTTGTTTGGCTGCGGAGTAGAGGGAGACAGCGAAGACCCTACGGAAACAGAGGACCAATAAGCAAAGCAGGAAGGCCGTGTACAAAGCCCCGAGATAAGACAATATACGGACTAGACTCAGTGGCCCTCATTACAAGTCAGGCGGTGGACCATGGTTCTATTAGCACCATGGTCCATGCCGGATTCCGCCATGGTGGATGGCGGAATTACCGCCCCATTCCAAGGTGAGTGGGGCAGTAATTCCCCATTCACCATTTGCCCTTCCCCATTCCCATTTTTGCCCCATAGGGCATAATGGGGATGGGGAAGGCGCTAATTACGGCACCGTAAATTACGGTGCCGTAATTAGCACCAAGGTCGCTTAGCGCCTTCGACTTTAACGCCTGCAAAAAGCAGGCGTTAAAGTGTGAATCAGGCGTTAAGGGTTAACAGCGCCGACGGCGCCGTTAAACCCTTAACGCCTGATTTGTAAAGAGGGCCAGTGACTGCCCCAACGAATGGGTCGGATCGAAACAATAAGGTCGCCGGAGAGAGTTCCGGGACAGTAGAAGCAGGACAAAATCCATGCAAGGTGCCAATATGCCAATTATGTTATCAGTGTTTGTATGTTATGTTTTTGTTGTAAAAACAATAAAGACATTTTTTAAAAAATTGAGTAAACAAACAATAGGGGTTAGTCGTAAGGGCTATCGTACACTTTGATGATGTTTTGCAAAAACAAGATCTTTATATAACCTCTCTTAAGAATATGTCCCATATGATTTTTCCCTTTTGCCTCTTGTCACTCACCATGAGCTGCTGAATCTAGCGATCGAGGGACCCAGACGTCTTTATGCCATCATCACATTCAACTATTACAAGCTATGCAATCCTTCAATCTTTAGTCACTCCTTTGCTTTCCTCTTATTAGCTCATTCTTTTTTTGACCCCTTTCAGTCCAGGTTTCTTCCTGGTCAGAGCACAGAGACAGCGATGGTCTCAGTCATTGATGATCTCACCATTCTTTCTGACCTAGGTGGTATCGGAGTGCTGATTTTACTTGATCTTTCAGCAGATTTTTTGATACCATTGAGTATACTATTATGCTCAAAAGACTGACTATGGCTGGCGTTTCTGGCACTGTGCTGACCTGGTTTCCTTCTTTTCTCACTAATCGTTCCTAGTCTTTGTCCTTACCTCCTTTCAGCTCTGCTTCGGTCCTTGTTTCCTGCGCGGCCCCCCAGGGTTTGGTTCTGTCGCCGATCCTTTTCAACATTTATGTGCAGCCATTGGCCAAACTCATCCAGTCATTTAGGCTCCATTGTTTAATCTATGCGGATGATAGCCAGATATTAGTGTCTATTGATCTGGCCTCTCCCGTGGCCTCTGCCAATCTTAGGAATTGTCTAACTGCTGTTGGTGACTGGATGAGTCTGAATGGGCTCAGACATAAAATAGCAACAAGACCGAGGTTGTCATTGTGGGTGTCGTCCCTTCAACCTTGGTCTGGACCCAGAGTATTGGCCCTGTTCTCTTGGCCTTTTCCCTAAACCTGCTGCTGTTGTAAGGACCTCTGCGTTATCATCTCAACCACCCTCTCTATGTGCGCGTAAGTCAGCTCTGTTTGCCAAGGGAGCCATTTCAAGCTTAAAATCTTATGGAAGATTCTTTCTTTCCTCCCCCGAAAAATGTGTGCCCCTGTGGTTGCTTACTCTGTCTTTGGAACCCTAGACTATTATAATGCTCTTTACCTGTCGCAGCCCCTATACTTACTCAACCGTCTTCAGATATTGCAAAACACTGCTGCCAAATTGGTTTCTGGTGTTTCTATCCAGGATCATATCTCCCCTACTCGGCAACACCTCCATTGGCTCCCTGTTAGTCGTCGTATCCAGTTCAAGTTCCTTTGTATTGTACACAAGGGTTTCTATGGCCTTGTGGCTAAGTTCTTGCAGAAGAAGTTATGTTACTATATTCTTAATAGAGCTCTTCGGTCCGCCTCTGATTACTTGATTCAGGTTCCTAGGTTTCACCGAGCTAGGATCGGTGGCCATGCTTTTTCAATGGCTGCCGTGATTTTATGGAGCAAGCTTCCATGCACTCCCTGTGCTACGGATAACACCATCTGGAAACCCTTTTGTTCTGAGTAGTTTCTGTCTGTCTTTCTGTCCTTCTGTCTTCTCCTCCTCTCTAGCGCCATGATGCCTTTTTTGTGACTGTGCGCTTTACAAATGGAGGTAACATAACTAATGGAGGTAACATCTCCAGAAGTAGCTACTGAATTCATATTCAGGGATCTAAAATATGACATATGACTATGTCATCATCAACTCACAATATATACATTGTATGGAAGACTGGATTGCATTATTAACAACTTTGCTGTTTTGAAGCACTGTCAATAACAGATGGTACTATTGATCAGTTTAACGGTACTCATTTTATTGGCTTCCACTGGAGTAAAGGCTGGGTTGATTCACTGATATTTAAACCTGTGAACTTCAGAATAAATAGAGCGCTCAGAAGAGGGTGCATTAACCCGGTGTGTTAACTGTTATTAATTCAAACCAAGGCCACTGTGGTGAACACATATTGGTCTGCCTGTGTATTTAAAAACATATATTGGAAAATGTGGGAAAGTTTTTTTTTTAACTTATTCGCTTAAAAGTATACGAGGGATTCCTACCCCAGTATTTTATATCTACATGCTGGGAAATGCTGAAGAAGGGTAGTTTCACTTGAGGACATCAGAAATAGGGATTGTATGTGAGCTCGTCTAGCGGGCATGGTCATGGCCAGAAGCAGCCATAAATACAAGAATACGCACGCTCTCTTTCCACCTACAAATTGTCTCATGCAGCATATCAATAACAATGTGGTGTAACAAAAAAAATGTCAACCAAGAAACAACTAACCTCTTCTCGTAGGACAGATAGACAGAATTCTCCTGATTGTATAGATCGATTTCCTTCTTCAGTTTGTTCATTTCTGTTGTAAGTTCACTCACTTTGCTTCTAGAGATTGACATATAAAACCCAAATCAATTAGATGGCCACAATTCAAGTAAAACGAATCCTACAAACCAACAGCATATAGAATATGAGACATCATTTGGGGTTGCTTCCAGATTCTTCTGAGCTTCAAAAGAGCCTGAATCACTGCTAAATCCTAGAAGAAATAAGCACTGCTTCTCCTTCGGCCTTAGAATGTACACAGATTGAATCAGTCAAACATGTTATATTTACTATTGAAAAATATCTATTTATAAAAGTGCGAATTTGTGGGTGGCTGGGTTTGTGGCAAAGTGTTGTTCCTTATACAATTCCACACTGTTTCACCAATCAGCACCAAATTTTGCAGAGTTACCTGTTAGGACCCTCCGGACAATACTGGCTATGTGACACCCCACTGCATTCCCCATATTTCAGCACAATTGTTTGTGGTTTTTTTGGCTTGGCAAAGCGTTGTTCCTTATACAATGTTAATATTAAAGGATATTTGTACTGCGCACTATCACCACAATTCCACACTGTTTCACCAATCTGTGCACATTTTGAATAGTTACCTGTTAGGAACCTCAGAACATTACTGGCTACATGACATGTGCCCCTGACCCCAGATTTCAGCACAAGTCAACATTTGATTGTGGGCTTGTGGCTTGGCAAAGCATTGTTCCTTATACAATTCCAGTTTCACCAGTCCGCACCGAATTGTGCATAGTTATCTCTTTGGACCCTCCAGAAATTACTGGCTACATGAAATTTGGACACCCCACCCCTTGACCCGGATTTCAGCACCTTCAAACATGGGGTGGTTGCCTGAAATCGGCGAAACATCAATGTGGTGGTAGAAGGATCGGTCTCGACACGAGGAACTAAATTTAGGAACCTCGAAAACCATGTTTCAAGGCCCTAGGTTGCAGTTTCCAAGATATTTGCTCCCACCAAACTGCACCACACCAGGGTGAGGTGACAGATGGGGAGAGAGCACAGAAGGTCCCACTATGCAGCTGCACACCAACTCTCGCCTTCCCCCAACATATGCTCCGGGGTAGGTCAGCCAGCCACAAGCGCCCATTCTCAGTGCAGTTTACTTCAGGGTGCAAAGCACATGAAGCGATAAGCAAAACGGAATAGCGACCTACAGTATCATTGATGTTCAACAATTGTTATCAAAGAGGATTATCATGACAGTGTACAGAACCCGTTCGGAGAACTGGTACTTTTTGATAGTACATTATAAAATTGCATGACAGCCTTTAACAGTGGATTGTTTAGAAAAAGGTGCATTATAGAATAACATCAATTTTAATGATTTTTGGCAATCTAGATTTGGCACACAAAACTGTATGGAAAACATGAGACAGCAAGAAACTTCCTTCAGCAAATAGAACAGAATAGGGACAAAAGCATAGGGATTAAGCATGTCCTTTGCAGCCTCTGATATTGCCCTTGCTTTCTGACTATCAAGTATCTCCAAACCTCCATATACGTGTTTTATATCTTGGATAAATCTAGTTGATCAAGGACATAAATGATGTTTGACAAATATTTACCTTCTAAATCAATAAAGATTTGAAAAACATTACATCTAAGTTTTCAATAAAAATGTAGGTTTACCACATGTATTTAAATGTCTTTAAAGCACTGAAAAAGACGTCAGGCTGGGTGAGTAGCACTCTTCATAGTTTCGAAATAAACAATGTCCGGACATCCAAGTTGAGAAAAAAAGATATGTTCTTTATTAGTGCCTTGCAAAGTGGCAAAATATAATAAAAAAGCCATAGAAATAAGGCTCTCCCAAAGTGCAAAAATGTGCGCGTTTAGGAACGTTAACGCGTTTCGCGGCTTTCCTCGCCGCTTGATCACAACAATTCGTTCCTGTTAAACCATAGAGTTTTAAACCCTTAGGCAGAGCGTGCGGCAATCTTTTGTGCCGACATAGAAACGGGACTCCATTTCAAAACTCAGCCCATTCGAGGTCGGCTCATGGCGGCCATCTTAGTGTTATTGATCCTATGCTGGTTGCATAGTTATCAATGCCACATCCACCTAATTGGAGTGGTTCTCTCCTTAAGAGTGTGCAATCTGAGTTTGAAACTGAGTGTAATTCAAACTCATTAATGGTCCGCCATGGTCTGCCTCGAAAGGTAAGAGCTTCCCCTTGGGGCCCCGTTGTGTGCCAAATGCCTGTTGATGATCCAGTACGTGTATTGGCTGCCCTCAGTTCTAAAAAGAGTCTTGTTGCTGTAGTACCTCTATAAAATACACAGTCACTCTAAAGTGCTTAGTGCAAACAACAAAGTAGTAAAGTGCATCGATCTTTGAATGTGCAAAAGTCACTATAAGGTGCAAAGTGCAAATATGTTTGGTAATATAACGACTACTGTTGACAATCTAATTATTCTTGCTCCAGATAATCGTATATTGGATCTCATCATTGAGATATCTCGGTGAAATGCCGGGATCATTATAAAGTGCATAGTGCCCGCAACATGTAAAAATACAATACAACCAACTCTTTGAGGTACAGTAATCGCTAAACATTGCACCGATCTCTTTAGAGTGCAACAGTCAATAAAAAATATATACATTATGTGAATATACTTGCTAATGCAAAATGCCAGACTAGGACTCATCCGATTTATCTAAAGTACTACCGTGTTGTCTATTGCAGCATATTATCTTGACAATTATTAGTTCAGGCTCTGCTATAACGGTTATATGTCAAACTCTGGTTTGTAAAAACAAGGGGGAGGGCGCAACTGCATCCCACACAAGTGTAAACCAAATAAACAGTAAAGAAAGCAACCACCAAAAGGTTAAAATCGTATCCTGTACGAATTAAAACAATGTGGAATTCCAATTATTTAAGATGTTTTGATAATGATCACGGGGCAAGTGTTGATGACCAGCATTCTTATCCTTTCCTTTTCTTTACCCCTGATTCCACAAAGAGAATTTGAGAATCCTACATTTTTTCTTTTCATTACACCATAGTAAAAAAACTAGAAAAAATATAAATGAAAAATATAAATAGAAAATAAGATATAAGAATATAGGAATATAAGAATATGAGAATTAGAATTTAAAATTTGAAATGATAAAGGACAGACACCCACATTCCAAAAAAAGGGGTTAGATTTGAATACATCTTTTCTGGCAATTTGTCACTGGCCTAAAAAGGTATACAGTTCCTCATCTATGTTGTGTCCATTTGGGGTTTTACTGTCGAAATCCAATATGTAGCAAGTCTCTTTCTGTCTCAGGAGTTTCTCTTTATCACCTCCTCTGGGTCCTGTCTCTGTTCTGTGCACCCCAAAAAACCCAAAGCTGTCCATCTTTTTGTCATGGAATTCTGCGAAATGTTTGGCCATTGGGTAGTTTACATCGTTATTGATGATGGCCCGTACATGCTGTTGTATCCGTGTCTTTAATTTACATTTGGTGCTTCCTATGTACCACTTGTTAAACGCACAGGTCAGCACATAGACAACGTATTCCGTTTCGCAGGTAATTTTCCCCTGTATGTTGACAGTTTGATCAGTGATGGGATGTTTAAAAAAACTCCTGGGTTTGGCATATTTGCAAATGTTGCAGTGGGTGCATTTGAAAAAACCCTCTTTTTTGTTGCTTGATAACCAATTTATGTCATTAGTCTCATTTTCCTGGGTCATGTAACTTTTCACCAAGGTATCTCTTATTGATCGGTTTTTTCTGAAGGTTATCTGTGGCCGATTTCGGAGGTTTCTGTTGAGATCTTGATCTGCCATAAGAATTCTCCAGTGATTGGTTAAAATACGCCTAATTTCTGGTGCTCGAGTGTCAAATGTTAGAATTAATCGAGTATTGTCCTTCTCCATATTCCTTCTCTCATTGTCTCCTGTTCCTGCTAGGAGAGTAGAACGTTCCTTTGCTCTTGCTTTGAGGTATGCCCTTTCAACCACTCTTTTAGGGTACCTTTGTCTGGCGAAGGCTTGGGCAGTTATTCTGCTCTCTGTATCATAGGATTCCAAACTGCTGTTGTTTCTTCGTAACCGTATAAACTCTCCGTAAGGGACGCTCCATATCAAATTTTTTGGATGTCCACTGTATGCGTGGAGAGGGGCATTGGTCCCTGTGATTTTTCTGTATAGTTCGCTGGTTATTTTATTGTTTACTATCCTTACGTTGACATCCAGGAAAGTGATCAAAGTGCGACTATGTGTTTCTGTAAATCGGAGATTGTTATTATTAGAATTGAGTCGGTTAACGAAGTCTGTCCATCCTTGCTCGGTTCCTTTCCATATGATGAAGAGGTCATCGATATATCTCAACCAGAGAATGATATTGTTGGTATACTCGAGGTTTACTTCTGTCCAGACATCTCGTTCTTCCCATGCACCCATGGTTAAATTAGAATAGGACGGCGCAAATGTGGTGCCCATGGCAGTTCCTTGCAGTTGTTTAAAATATTCATTATTGAAGAGAAAAATGTTGTTCGTCAGACATAAGTCTATCATTGAGAGTACCATTTGTGAATGTTCCAGATAATTAAGGGATCGGGTCTGTAGAAAGTGTTGACATGCCTGTTTCCCATATTCATGGTCGATCGATGTATATAGTGAAACCACATCCATACTGGCAAGTAGGTATTCTTTCTCCCAGGGAATGTCTTCTATTTTTGATAGGAAATCTGTCGTATCTCTTAGGTAAGATGGTAGTGTTAACACAAATGGAAAGAGAACTTCATCTATGTATTTCGACATATTTTCCAATGCAGAGCCTATCAAACAGACAATGGGTCTTCCTGGGGGTTTCTTCATGTTTTTATGTACTTTGGGAAGGAAGTATATAGTGGGTGTAATTGAATTGGTGACAGTTAGAAATTTTCGGCTTTCTTCTGACAGTAGGCCCTTAGCTTCCCATTCTGCAAGTAGCATATTGATTTTGCTTTCAAGTTCTTTAATGGGATTCTGATCGATTTTCTTGTAGCATTTGCTGTCCTTCAATTGCTTATAAGCTTCTTTGATATAGTCATTCCTGTTTTGTAAGACTATATTGCGCCCCTTGTCCGAAGGCTTAATGATGCAGTTTTTCAGTTCGTGCAACTCTTGTAATGCCTGTCTGTCACCGAATGATAGATTGTCATTCCATATCCTTTTCTGTCCCTTTCTTCTGAGTTTTTTTAGATCTTCAATTACTAAGCACTGAAATGCCTCTATGTTGTTTCCTAGGTTTGCCACTGGATTAAATTTAGACTTGGATTTTAATTGACTTTTAGTAGTCCAGTCTGTTCTAATGTTCAATTCTTCCAAATCTAGGGGTTCACATTCTACCCCTACTGCTATCCCCTTCTCCAGATTAACCAGATCTGTTAAGATGTTTAACTCCTTGATTTGAACCTCTGTTTTACCCATCTCCTTCTCTTTAGGGCGTCTTTTGTACTCGTTCATTGCGAAGAATTTTTTAAGACGTATTTTGCGTATATACTGATCAAAGTCAATTCGTGTTTGCACGTAGTCATTTTTTGCTTTCGGGCAGAAGTTTAAGCCCAGATTTAGTACTTTTATCTGGTTGTTGGTGAGGACATGATCAGATAAATTAATTATTCTTAGATTTGTCTCATCCTCTACATTCTTCTCTGTTATTTTCCAGAGCGCAGCTGTCTGGCCGGGGTATTGCTCATTGCATTGCCTGCTCCTCTTCCCCCTCCTCGTGGTTTTCGGCCGCCTCTGCATGTATTTAAATGTATTTATTGATTTTCAAATCAACAATAACAAGTAACTAATAATATATTCTGCAACTCATTGCATGTAATTAACAACAGCACAGAATTTGATCATGCTACATTTCATTATTTGGCAGCAACTTCATTAGATTGCCCTGCTATTCATAAGGTTACAGGTAATTTAATGTGTTACAGTTTACAAGTAAACTTTTCACATTACATAAATATAAATAAACTCAATCTTAAATTTCATCCAAAGTAATATCCTAAATACAAACTTAAATGCAAAAATGTAAAATATCCTAAAAACATAAATTTACAATGTTTAAACAATTATCCAATTGACCAATCACAAGCAATCAATAGCAATACTGCATCTACATAACATTCTAATCTTAATCACTCTACGATGTATTTATACCCAATTTGAATTTACTCATCATTGCCTGAGTACATTTATTCACAATTCTTCATATTTCCAGCTAGCCTCATAGTCTCCATATATGTATTTAATTTTGGAAACAATCGGCATACAGTTCAGATTCTAAATAGTTATTCCCAGAATCCTTTCTACCTTTTGCCAGACATAATACATTGAGATGTATACTTTCATATTCCTTGTGTTGATACACTGTAACCAAAACGCCATACCATCTATTTAGTCTGGATTATGCACATATCTACCATATGAGCTAAAGTATAGCTCGATTAAATTAGGACATTCTGATAACAAGTGCTTGGCAGTTTCAATAATATCCCTGTTCTTACATATCCGACACCATCGGTATGCCCATATTATATGGCTAATGGTCCCAGTAACTGACAATACAGGCAGATGGTCCAATCTCAAAAGCAGAATGAAACGTCTGAGTCTTGGAGAAGGGGAGAGATTAAAATACTTCTGTGGCTTCTTAAATGCATAAAGTACGTCTAACCAGTGCACGTTTCATTTTAATGATATCATTCCCCTTTCTCTGTATCCAACATATCTCCTCAAAGAATGTTTCTATGTTTTTTTTAATTGACAAGACGTGGACTCCTTAAGTGTTTCCTGATACATGGCCATTAACAGGCTGTTGGTAGGGTTATTACTCATTGTGATGTACATTTCTGCCCGTTTTTTTAACACAATCGATTTAAATGACATTAGACCTAATTCCAGCCTGATTATCGCCATTGGGATACAATCCGGGAGACCTAAAATTTTCCTCTAGTATTTGCTCTCTATGGTCTGGAGCCACCTTAAATCCATAGATAAGTGATTCCAGTCCATATGTTATCACCAGGGCCAATACCTGGGTGTATAACTGACGGGCTGTGTATCCCTCATAATCGATGGTAAAACGTTACACCATAGCTGTAATCTGTGCAGCTCCAGTGATTCGTGCTTGTTTACATGAGGGATAGTCTCCCTTGTCATCAATTTCAATTCCCAGGTATTTGTACTGAGGCGTATAAGAGATCTCTAGTTCTTGTATCGTCAGCCTAGGGCGAGTAATCTTCCTGTTGGTGTAGACCATCAATTGTGTTTTATCACGGTTGATAATTAAGCCATTACAGTCTGCGAATGCCCAGAGCGCTTCCATGGATCTCCATAGGCCACTAAATGTATGATCCAAGATCACCAAATCGTCTGCATAGGCCAAAACTGGACAATGGGCAGAACCTATCATTGGCGGGCAGTTATAAACGGACCTTACAGCAATCGGTAAATCATAAAGAAACAAGTTGTATACTAAAGGGGCTCTAACACACCCCTGCTTAACCCCTCTATTTTGAATTATTGACCTAGTCATATTCCCTTGCGAGTCTAATTTCAGGGAAGCACTGGTGTTAAAGTGCAATAATCTAAGGTAATATAACATACCCTCAGGACAACCCATTAGCTTGAGTTTTGCCCACATCTTTTCTCTAGGTATTAGGTTCGAAAGCTGCTTTGAAGCCCACAAATAGAGTGTATAGGGGTGTGTTACCCTTTGATCTAGCTCTTGTACGCAATGTATCCATTATGACCAGATTATGCACAGTCGAATACCCGCGTCTAAATCCCAATTGAAATTGACAAAGAAGACCCGACTTGTCCACCCATGCCTGAAGCTTGTCGAGAAATATTGATGCAAATAACTTGCCTGTAACAGTCAAGCATGGACAGCACTATAACTGCTAGGGTCCATTTTATCGCCTTTTTAAAAATAGGTATTAAGAAGGCAGTCTGCCATGATGGTGTTATCATACCTTCAGTTAGAACCTTATCAAAAAGGATTTTTAACAGTCCAGTCCAAAATTCCGGTTGACTCTTGCGTGTTATGTTTGCCAGGCCTGAGGATTTAAGTCTCTGGATCTTGGTTAGCAATATATCATGGGCCCCACTAAATGGGGAACTAGTTGGTGCCGTAAGTGTTTCCACTTGATTATCTTTACTAGCTCAGCAGTTTCGATTACCCAAGAAATGCTCCCAGTGTTGTGCTCCTATGGGATTAATCAATTGCATTTTACCTCTTCTCCTTGCCTCGCCCAAAAGGACCCAGATATTTCTGGTATTTTTGGTACAAAATATGTGTACCGTTTTCTGCCAGTGACTGATCGTATCAAAATATCTCTTCCCTGTAATTCGGGATCTACGTTTCTTTTTAATAGCTTGACAGGCAGCATGAAAGTCCTTTACTGTGAGACAAGATTTCTTTGCCATACAAATTTCTAATCTTCGCTCTCTCTTGGCATCTCTAATATACCGGTCATACGGTTTCTCTTTTCAGTGGTCATTACCTATTTTCCTTGCAACTACGGTGGCATGTGTATACGTAAATAGCGAAATCCAATGTTCAATCTCAACCACCGTCAAAGTTCCAAATACATCATAATTAGGAAAATTCTCAGGTGACACTGCCATTGCTGTCTTATTAATATTTGCTTCAGACCATCGTATACAGGATGCAGCATGATTTAGTATAATATCCCCCATAGGTTTGGGGTCGTTGGCAATATCATCCACTTCAATTGTAAGGGTTAAAGTACCATGATCACTCCATACATTTATATTGATTTTCATATTTTTTTTACAAAAGAAGCAACAATTGGACTTATAACAAAATAATCCAAAGTACTCTGGGAATTAACATTTCTCAATGTATGGTTCCCTGGGTAGTGACTCATTGTTCTCCCATTGACCACTTCCAGCCCCCATATTCGGAAAAAATTCAACCAACACTGTCCCTCTGGATCAATTATGGAGTGAGTCATTAAGCTGCCATTCAAAGTTAGTTAAATACTACCAACTCCGACCGAGGCTTTACCTTACTGTTTGAATACGCCTCCAAGTGTTCTTGTTTCATTTGTTGGCGTGCTTTCAGTCTTATTTGCGTGCTTCTTTCAGTGTTGCAGTCTGCACAGACTGCAATGACTGCCAGACTCTACTGCCGGACTCCGTGCTGTAATGCTGTAGTTATAGCTTGAGGCACACCAGGTCAGCAGGACATACCTCCAACACAGGTAATGGGCAGCAAATGCAGACTTCAGCAATGACTGCCAAACTCTGCTTGCCGCGCTCTGCGCTGTAATGCTGTAGTTATAGCTTAAGGCACACCAGGTCAGCATGACACACCTCCAACACAGGTAATGGGCAGCAAAGGCAGACTTCTGCAATGACTGCCAGACTCTACTGCGGGACTCCGCTTGCCGCGCTGTAATGCCGTTGTTATAGCTTGAGGCACACCAGGTCAGCAGGACACACCTCCAACACAGGTTATGGGCAGCAGAGGCAGACTTCTGCAATGACTGCCAGGCTCTACTGCCGGACTCCGCTTGCCGGCATTACATTTCCCATTTACATTCTTTAGGCAATCAATGAAACAACTGCATTTTTCTTCCACACTCCTATTAAGAAGAGGGGTAAGCTCACAACAATGTTTGTGATGCTGATACTGGTTCTTGTGGAACACCAAATAGCGCACAAAAGAAGCACTCCACCCCTTTCTCAGTTGACACTTGCATTAACAGCATACCTCAATGGGTTACAGATGAAAAGGGCATTAGGATCAGAAAGGGAGTTGTTATGGTCACACTGCTGGGGTTCCTTTTTACTGAATAGATAGGGTTTGCAAGAGAATTTAAATGAAAAAACAGAAACGCAGACTAATGTGAGAAAGCCAGGCCTTTATATTCAGAACCAGTCCTAGAGTATTTTACAGAAACTCAATTTTGAATTATATGCTTGCAGTGAGGATGGATAAAAGAAAGTTGGCACAGTGAAGCATTCTTTATTCACAAGCTATCTTTCTGCTGTCTTGGCAATGTTAGCGAGGTTAGGAAACAACATGCTAAAAGTATATTCCTATATTACCAACCAAAGTAGCGTCAAACAAATAAGAAAGCCGGAGTCTTAATTGTATTATGAATACACATCTGTGTTGCTATCGCTTGAAGATGGTAGTATTGACCTTGGGAGACCAGGCAGTTCCTTCTTCTCATAGAAAACCTTTAAGCTAATTGAAATGTGTGAAATCCTCCCCAGTGAAGTCATAGAAATTTCCATTCATTGCATTGGAGTTAATGTGTCAAAAACAGAGATTGCGCGTTGTCTGTACTTGTGTTCAGCCTGCAGTGCTGCTATTAAAGATTTACTTAACTATACTCCCCCCTAGATTCAAGTCCAGAGTTTCATTTCTACTACAGTTAGTGGAGCATTTAGTCTCAGATTCAATGGCTGAGAAGGTTTCCAGAGGAGTCATGGCTGAGCCTGTCATAAATGCCCTGGTCCAGTGAAGAAGGTAAGAAGATTTGTCTTAAATGAGATCTCGCTGAGGGGAGTGGCAATGAGTCGCAGAGGCTTTTAGTTAATGGAAGAGATGGTTTTATTCAGAGGATGGTTTGGTAAATATCTAAGATTATATAACCTGTCGAAAGAGCATTAAACAAAAGTCATGAGGGGCAGGAGGCTGACAGTAGTAGAAGCACTTGCAGCCATACACTACACTTAATAAGGAGTTAACGAAGTTTAGGAGTCAGTACTCTTTTATGAATGGTTGCTTAATGGATGTAAAAAAATGTGTGCCCAATTCAAAACCATCGGACAGCCTCAAAACTATCCTTCAAGTCCTACCAGCCGTCAAAACCGTAAGTAGGTTGTCGTATAGGGCCGGCAGTAGAGAATAATGTACAATGCCAAAAAGTGACTGCACGAAAGAGTCTGGTGTCTGTCCTTCCACCCATTCCAGAGCAGTTTCCTCTATGCAGCCTCTCCTCGGCAAGTGTGGCTTTGGTGAATATTTTCATTTTTGTTCTTTTTACTTTAGCAACAAAATCTGATTAGGCATATATTTCCGCTCTTATGTATTGTCATGAATGGCCGGGTTCGACCCTTCTGGACTTCATGGTCCTTGATGCACCGTGGCATTAACTCTGCAACCCATCCAAAATGGCCGCCGACACAGAGCTGCGGCGGTCTAGCCTTTGCGTGCACTCGCCAGCTTCCTATAAAACCGGCACTCCCCGCGGCTCTGCGCGTCTCAACTCTACCCCTACGAGTTACTAGACGTGTTCGAGTTCGCTCTCTGTTTATCATGCATTCTACCTTCCTTCTCTCCTGGAACCCCCCCTTCTATTCCTTACCTTTTCGTTATCTTCCTTCCTGGATTAATTGACATTGTTCCTGGATATTCGAACGCTACCGGCTTGTCAGCCGGCTTCCACGCTGGAACCCGAGGACTCGCGTTCCAGCTTATACAAGTCACGGTCGGTGAAAAAGAAAGAAGCCACATCCCGGAAGAACGCCAACAAGCATAAAAAGGTGAGAAAGAAGGGAGCTTCTGACATGTGTGCTCAACTGTCGTCTACTTTCACAACCTTGTTTTTGGACTGCTAATTGTGTTAATGGTGGGCATAGACTGTGTCTCAACCTTGCTCCATGGGGCTTGGTTACTGAAGAAATGGTATTAATGGTGGGCACAAACTATCATGACACTGCTATGTGGGGCATGGTTACAGAGTGGTTGGTCATGAGCCATGTTGTGTCTAGAGGCATCTCAGCACAATTGTATTGGGCACTGCGAAGAGTAGCACAGACTTGCTTTAAACTGTTGCAGATGGGCGCACTAATACACCAAATCCCAAAGGCGGTTCAAGCATATTCAGTAATGGCATAAAGGGGTCTTTTGTGTGGATCCTAGCCTGATCTTCTCATGAACTATTATTTCTACAAAACAAGAATGTGGTGCCTTCCAACAGCCCAGTGCTCACTTGTTCTTCTCACTCTCATGCTCTCGTATTCCTTATCCTGTTATTCACTCATTTCCTCTCCCTCCCTAGTCTGTCACTCTGATATTATTCTGTCTCGCATCTACTCCTTTCTCTTACCCTCCACTACCACCCCTCCCATTACCCTCTAGCACTCTCCCCTCCCACTACCCTCCACTATACTAAGCTCAACCCCTGCTTCTCTCACACTACCCTCCTTTAACTCTCCCGTCACCTTTCTCAATTCTTCTCAATTAATCCCCTACTCTCCCACTTAGTCTCACTCATATTACTCCCCATAACGCACACTCACACCCAAGTAACACTTTCTCTCACCAATCAATACCTCAACTTAAACACTTACTGTGCTAGTCTGCTCCATGCTCCGTTCCACCGTCCTTTCACCGCCTGGTCTCTTGGTCCTCCTCCTTGCCCCATAACCTCACCTACACATCCCGCAGTCGCCCATCCTGCTCGTCCCTTTTTATATTCCTCCCCCCACCCCCATTTCTATTTGCTCTCAGGGTGAACTGGTTCCCGGGAAAATCTCTGCATTGCTCTCCCCAAAAGACATGGTAACACAGGTGACTAGCCACAAAAAGCACTTTAAGCTCTGCTCCATTTTCCAAAATGTGGGTTGTGACGATCCTTCAGTTGGCGTCACTTATTGTCAGGTTCAGGTTTAAACTCCCCCTTCTCCTCACCTGAGTCCTTAGAGGAACGATCCTTACGTACAGTTTCGGGCTTCTTAATGTCCTTCTTCTTTTCCTTGGGTGGGTTATCCTTCAGTTTCCGACCTTTTCTTTCGTGTAAATAAGGTCTGGCCCCTCCAGAGGCCACCGTGACAGAGATGAGATACTGCCCAGAGAGGCCCCCAGGAGGGCCAGCCTCGCCCCAGGGAAAAAGCCCGAAGGCAGAAAAAACCCTGGTATTGAAGTCTTGCAGAAGAAAGTAAATGTTGTTTCCAAATACTGCAAGATGTGAATGGCTCAATCACACAGAAGAATATTATGAACCGAACAAGTACTGGAGCTGACAGGAAATGTAAAAGTATAATCTGTGGTAAAGAATTCCCCAATACCGAAGAAATACTAAGATAAGCAGGAACGGCTAGTTGCCGAAAGCAAGTAAGAAAAATGAAATGGAAGTCGCGAGAGCTGTTCGCGTCCAGAATAGGAACACTGCCGCTTGCATGTTAAATAAAAGCGGCAGGGTTAGAATGGCAGGGCGCCGTGAGTTACAGCAAGGCGGAAGAAAGAAAGGCGACAGAAGCAACAGAAACAAGGGTAGCGGTTGAACAGGAAGAAGTACGTACAAAAGGCAACAAAAGAATTGAAAACACAGATACCGAATTAGATGGACCCAGGAGGGTCCGGGATTCAAAGGAATAATCGTAAGATAAATGCACAGGAGTAGCACCGGAGTGCGAGCGAAGTAGCAAGAGAAACACAGATACAACGCACCGGCTGAAGGGGAGGAGTCGGAAGTTATAGTGCAGGCCACCATATTGGATGAGGACTAGAGCGCTATCCAGAATAGAATTAATGCCGCCAGTAATCCCACGCTTTCCACCCACCGATCCTGACAGTATACCCCCTTCTCCTCGGGGGTCCCCCTGGTTTGCCCGGGTGGAAGTGGTGAAACCTCCTAACCAATCGGGGTGCATGTATATGGCTCACTGGTTCCCAGGATCTCTCATCCAACGGATAACCCTTCCAATGCACTAGGTATTGTAACTTACCCCGGCGGTACCTGGAATCAACCAAATAGGCCACCTCATATTCTTCAGGTGTTGATTTAACTTGAGCACGTACCCTGTGGACTGGTCTTTGGAAAGGATCCTCCTTGTATTCTTTGAGTAAGGAGACATGAAAGACCGGATGTACCTTCTTGAGGTAATCAGGGAGTTTGATCTTAAAAGCAACAGGATTAATCCGTTGGACAATGGGGAAAGGTCCGAGGAATCGGGGGGAAAATTTACCAGAATGGACCCACCTGGGCAGGAAACGGGTAGACAACCAGACCAATTGTCCCACCTGCCACGTAGGGTTGGGGCTTCTACTCTTGTCTGCCCACTTCTTTTGAGCCTGTTGACTGACCAGGTGTGCTCTTTTCGCAAGTTCATGTACCTCATGTAAGTCCTTCAGAACCCCGTCCACCGCAGGAATCTTGGTGGAAGGGGTACTGAGCCAGGGCAAATGTTGGGGATTATACCCATAGGTACAAAAAAAAGGACTCATCTGGATGGAAGTATGAAGGGCATAGTTGTAGGCGAACTCTGCTTGTGGGAGGAAGCGATACCAATTCTCCTGCTGGGGACTACAAAAACATCTTAGATACTGTTCCAGACTGGCATTCAATCTCTCGGTCTGTCCATTACTCTGAGGATGGTAACCCGAGGAAAGAGCCCTGTGAATTCCCAGTGACTGGCAAAGAGAAGCCCAAAATTTTGAAGTAAATTGAGGTCCTCGGTCTGAAACCACCGTCCGAGGCAGCCCATGTAAGCGGACTATATCCCGAAGGAATACAGCTGCGGTCTCTGAGGCTGATGGAACCTGTTTGAAAGCGGAGAAGTGAGCCAACTTACTGAAAGAATCGACCGTTACCATGATCACTGACATGCCATCCGAAGGAGGGAGATCCACGATAAAATCAGTGGAAATATGTTCCCAGGGACGTTCAGGTAAGGCTTCTTGCTGTAGTAATCCTAGCGGTCTTCCCGTTCGATGTTTGTTGCAGGCACAAACCGAACAGGTAGAAACATACCGGCAAACATCGTTCCGCAGGGTAGGCCACCAAAAACCCCTGCGTAGCAAGTTATAAGTCTTCCTGACTCCTGGGTGTCCTGTTAAAGGGGAGTCTTGGCACCAAGACAGGACTAGAGTCTGAAGTTTCTTGGTGGGAATGAACAAGGCATCACCCTGATAATATAACCCATCCTTGCCTTGGACGATAGAGGATGGAGGATCTGAGCCTGTTTGATATTGAGGTATCAAATCTTGAAGAAAGGATAGAGTGGATGCAACAATCCTAAGCCCTGGGAAGACCAATTCGTGTCCCCTGTAGGTTCCAGAGCCTTCCCCTTGACTACGAGACAGGGCATCCGCCCTTAAATTTTCTGTACCCGGAATGTAGGTAATGTTAAAATCATATTGCAGGAAGAAATAGGCCCACCTGGCATGGCGTGCATTGGTGCATTCCATTTGTTGTAAGACCCTAAGATTACGATGGTCAGTTCTGATATCAAAGCTGTGAGCGGCCCCTTGCAACAGATGACGCCACTCTTGACAGGCTAACTTGATTGCCAACAGTTCCCTTTCCAGTACTGAATAGTTGCGCTCACTAGTTGTAAGGGTCTTTGAAAAAATAGGCCACAGGATGTTCCACTTCGTCCTCTGACTTCTGTAGCAGAATAGCTCCAACAGCACCTACGGAAGCATCCGTTTCCAAAATGTATGGTTTAGTGGGATCTGGCTGGATAAGTATAGGCGCCTTAGAAAAGCATTCCTTGAGTGTTAGAAAGGCTCTTCTGGGTTCCTCATCAAAGACGAATCTTACACCCTTCTTCAACAGAGAGGTAAGCGGAAGTACAGTATTAGAAAAATTGGGTATAAATCTCCGATAAAAGTTTGCTAAACCCAGGAAACTCTGTAGCTCCTTTATATTGGTAGGTTCCTTCCAACTTCTGATAGCCTTGATCTTGATAGGGTCCATCTCTATACCCTCCTTAGATAGGATGAATCCTAAATAGGATACTGATGTAGCTTCACATTGGCATTTTTCCGGTTTGATCAGCAGCTGATGGAACTTAAGGCGCTGCAACACCTGTACAACCAGTCTTCTGTGTTCAGAAAGCGTCTTGGAATATATCAAGATGTCATCAAGGTAAACCACCACTGTTATGAACAACATATCGGAAAACACCTTGTCCATGTATCTTTGGAATATCGCTGGAGCGTTTACAAGGCCAAATGGCATGACCCTATATTCATATAGACCAAATGGGGTGCGGAATGCCGTCTTCCACTCGTCTCCTTGTCTTATCCGCAATAGGTGATAGGCACCTCTTAGGTCGAGTTTAGTGAAATAGACTGATCCTTGTACGGCTTCTAATATATCCCTTATGAGTGGCATGGGATACCTGTCACGAATGGTAACCTTATTCAAGCCTCGATAGTCTATACAAGGACGTAACTCTACTGTATCCTTCTTAGGGATAAAGAATAACGAAGCCCCACAAGAAGACCTTGATTCTCGGATAAGGCCATTCTGTAGATTTTCATTTAAGTATTCCCTAAGAGCCTTCCGTTCAAGAAGCGATAACGGATAGATGCGTCCGAAGGGAACTATTGCTTCAGGTATCAAATCGATGCAACAGTCCTCTGCCCTATGAGGAGGCAGAATCTTGGGTATGGTATCCAGGAATACTTCAGAAAACGCCTGATATTGAAGAGGGATAGAAGAAATGATTCTGGAATTGTGGGTAGATCCTCCTTCTTCCGATCTGGCGTTGGTGGTTTGGGTAATAGGTGGGTCCATACAGTTGGTCTTACAAAACAGTGAATCAAAGCTCACCTTATTGTCTGTCCAGTTAATCTGCGGGTTATGCCTTCTTAACCACGGGATCCCTATAACCACAGGAAAATGAGCGGCTCTGATCTGATCAAACACCAAAATTTCTTCATGGTGGCCCATCTCCATCTTAAGCGGGAAAGTCTCTAAGGTGATGGGTCCAGATGATAAAGGCCTGCCATCAACCCCTTCTACAGGAATAGGAGTTGACTTGAGTCTCGTATCCACCTGGTGTTCCTTGGCCCATCTAAGGTCCATGAAATTGCCTGCTGCTCCGCAATCCAACATGGCTAATACCTCAATGGGAACCGAATCGACAGCCACAGTTTCACCTTGAACACCATCAGACTGTTTTCTTCCGTGTTGTCTAAGGTTCTTGAGTTGTTGCAAGGGTATTTATCAAGTGCCCCGACACTTCCCTTGCAGCAGAGCGGGGGCTGAAGTTTCCCTTCCGTCGAGGGGGTACCTCCGGGCAGTTTCTCAAAAAATGTTTGGAAGACCCACAGTACATACACAATCCTGTGTCCCGTCGTCTTCTTCGCTCGTCTGGAGTCAGGGGACCTCGAGTGGCTCCAATCTGCATGGGTTCTTCTGCCCCGGCTGAGGTTCGTGTTTGAGGAGAAGGGGAAGGGAGACTCATGGTCTGAGGTGTTCCATAGGTTCGTCTTCTTTCTCTTCTTTCTTGTCGTCTTTCCTGTAGGCGGAAATCTATCTGGAGAGACAATGTTACCAAATCTCGGAAGGATGCTGGTCTGGCAACTCTAGCCAGCTCATCCTTGATTTCGTCGTGAAGACCTCGTCTGAAAATGGTCTGTTGGGCTGAATCTGGCCAGTCTGCCTTAGCTGCTAATCTCTGGAAGCGGGAAACGTAGGTCTGAAGATCCGAGTTGCCTTGACAAACATCCAGAATGGCTTCCAAGGAGGAGTAGAAAACCTCAGGTCGGTCAAACCTTTCCTTGAACAGTTCCATAAAACGGTCATAATCATCTAGGGATGGGTCATTATTAGTAACCAACGGTGTGACCCAGGATAATGCGTTTCCGGAAAGGTTTGCGATGATGAAACCGACCCTTGATCTGGCCGTTTCATACGCATGGGTCCTGAAGGCAAAGTACACCTTACATGCATCCAAGAAGTCCTTAAGCCCTCCAGGGTCCCCGTTGTACTTGCCGAAGGAGAGTGGCATAGTGGGCAAGTCACCATGATCCTCCCGACGTAAAACAACCTGTTGTCGGAGTGCAATATTCTCCGTTCTCAGGGCTTGAACCTCCACAGTTAAATTCTGCATAGCCGCAAACAGTTCTTGGTATTGCTCCAAAGATGCCATAGTGGGAGTAGGGCGTTGTATGCTGTCAGGTTCAGGTTCAAACTCCCCCTTCTCCTCACCTGAGTCCTTAGAGGAACGATCCTTACGTACAGTTTCGGGCTTCTTAATGTCCTTCTTCTTTTCCTTGGGTGGGTTATCCTTCAGTTTCCGACCTTTTCTTTCGTGTAAATAAGGTCTGGCCCCTCCAGAGGCCACCGTGACAGAGATGAGATACTGCCCAGAGAGGCCCCCAGGAGGGCCAGCCTCGCCCCAGGGAAAAAGCCCGAAGGCAGAAAAAACCCTGGTATTGAAGTCTTGCAGAAGAAAGTAAATGTTGTTTCCAAATACTGCAAGATGTGAATGGCTCAATCACACAGAAGAATATTATGAACCGAACAAGTACTGGAGCTGACAGGAAATGTAAAAGTATAATCTGTGGTAAAGAATTCCCCAATACCGAAGAAATACTAAGATAAGCAGGAACGGCTAGTTGCCGAAAGCAAGTAAGAAAAATGAAATGGAAGTCGCGAGAGCTGTTCGCGTCCAGAATAGGAACACTGCCGCTTGCATGTTAAATAAAAGCGGCAGGGTTAGAATGGCAGGGCGCCGTGAGTTACAGCAAGGCGGAAGAAAGAAAGGCGACAGAAGCAACAGAAACAAGGGTAGCGGTTGAACAGGAAGAAGTACGTACAAAAGGCAACAAAAGAATTGAAAACACAGATACCGAATTAGATGGGCCCAGGAGGGTCCGGGATTCAAAGGAATAATCGTAAGATAAATGCACAGGAGTAGCACCGGAGTGCGAGCGAAGTAGCAAGAGAAACACAGATACAACGCACCGGCTGAAGGGGAGGAGTCGGAAGTTATAGTGCAGGCCACCATATTGGATGAGGACTAGAGCGCTATCCAGAATAGAATTAATGCCGCCAGTAATCCCACGCTTTCCACCCACCGATCCTGACACTTATCCCCAGGAGAGAGCCCCTTTCTGTGAGGCCAGCGAGGTGCGGCCACTAACCTATAGTCCCCCCTGGGAGTGGTATAATGCTGGAGGATCTCATGTCGAGGGACTCTCCCTCTAGGGATAAGGACGACCATCTAGTCTAGGATAAAGACCTGATGAGAAATCACACCCCCACATACTCTATCCTCTCTTTCCTCTACTAACATCTTTGTAGACAGTAGACCTATGTACTGTTGTAAGGCAGAGTACCGTAAGGTTCTGAAAAGAATAGAGATGAAGAACAACAGGAACCTAGGTAATCCAAGTACTGGGATGAGTTGCTCCTGCAGAGCAATGAAAATGAAACCTGTGAAAGAGACGAAGGACTTCTACAATGGGCCCAGACACTGCTGGCTACATTGTATAAAAAGGGACAATGGATTAAACACTGGGTCTGAGTCAGCCGCAGGGGACAGCAGGTGTGCTGCGCACCAAACACGGGAGACACAAACCTGCATTGCTGATCCGGAGGGAGAGCACTCCAAGGACGCTGGCAGTCCGCTGCATCTGATGATCAGGAGGTCTGCAGTAGCGTTGAGAGGAGGAAGAAATAAAGAAGGCAGCCGGGAACACTGCCACACAGCTGCAATGAAAGCAAAACGCCATCCCAGAAAGCCACGCTGTCATGCTGCAACTCTCAACAAGGTAAAGGGTGGCACAGGAGACCCGGCGGGCACGTGGGGCGGTTTACAAAGAGGATGCAGGCAATAGTCCCTAAACCCAGTTGTAACCATAATGCTTGGCTGGCACGGCAGGGGCAGAAAGCCTACAAACCTTCTCCTACTCACTGCGGTGGTGGATCGATGCCCGCTGAGCACCAGGGAAGGGTGGAGGACCCCAAGTACCATAACAAGAACTTGAGAGGGAGAGTCCCTCACAATATTGGTGGGGATAAACCCACTGACACCAATAGGAGAATCAAGCACACTAAACAAGATATGAGTCATCTTCCTCGTGGCAGTACTTGGCAGAGGAGTGAACCAAGTGGGCCAGTTCAAAGAAGACGATAAGCTAGGGTCATGCACCCTGCTAACACTCACAAGTCAGTGTTGAAGGTGTGAAGCCTAATGAAAAGAAGACCAGGGGAAGGGAGTCATTCCCCCTGGTTGTAAGGAACTGATTACAAGATACAAGGAGAAGGGAGTCATTCTCCTGGTAACCCAGACTGGCAGTAAGGTCACAAAAGACCTGGTGAAGGGAGTCATTCCCTCAGGCTATCTGAGACTGGACATCAGGAGAAGGGAGACATTCTCTTGGCCCACCAGGATAGTATTGCGTGGAACTTTACTAACAGGGGAAGGGAACCATTCCCCTGACAACGTGTGAAACACAAGACTGTTCTAAGATTGGGTAACTGTTTCAACAAACCAGGAACCATAACCAAGGAGAACAGAGTCATTCTCCTGGGGCCAGAACAGTAATGCTTTATTCTTTAGTTTCAAGTGTAAGGGACAGAAGAACAAGTTACTTACCCCTGGTAATGTTCTTTCGACTGGATGGTCCTCCCACATATTCCTCATCTTTGATATCTCCAATATCCAGCTTCAGCTGCTTTGGAAGAAATGTCAGCAGAGGGCGCTGTGCGTCGATTTGGTGGACTCAACGTGCCTCGAGGGACTCTGTCTCGAGGATGATGTCACCAAAGGTATATATAGCACGTGCAGTGCCCATTGGCTTCAGTTCTGTTTTTTCGTGTCATTCTTACAGTAGAACTACCAGCATTACCCTGGTTTAGGCCATACTAGACTCTGAAGGAGCGTAAAACTGCAATAACTTGGAAATTCTACTGCAGGGTAGGTTGGGAGGGGCGTTGAGGAATACGTGGAAGGAAAAGCCAGTAAAAAGAACGTTACCAGGGGTAAGTAACTTGTTCTTCAAATGGATTGTGTCCTCACATATATTCCTCCTCTAGGATAGACTCCCAAACAAGTATTCGTTTTGGCAGAGGGAGTACAAATTTTGTCATCAAGGGTTGTTGTGAACCGAATGTAGGACTGCTTTCCCAAAGCTTCCATCCTGACTTAAGGTGGAATCAAGGCAGTAATGCTTTGTAAAAGTGTGAATGGTAGACCAAGTGGCTGCCTCACAAATATTTATTACTGGAATACCTCTTTGCAGAGCAGAAGACGTAGCCATGACCCTAGTGGAATTGGCTCTCAAGCCTTCTGAGGGATCTTTCCCGGCCAGCCTATAGCATTCAGTAATAGCCAAAATAATCCATCTGGACAATGGGGGTCATTACAAGTTTACCGGTCCGGGAACTACCTTACTGGTAAGTTTGCCGATACCGTAGTTCCCGGACCGGCAAACTACGAGTTCTGCTCGCGGGTGCCCTTATGGCCGCCAGGCCTGACCTGGCGGCTGTACCGGCACCCGCGAGCAGAACTTGACGGTAGCACCGGCACCGTTATTAACGGTGCCGGTGCTACCGTGCTCCCCATTCCCAGTGAGCCCTATGGGGCTGAAATGGGATTAGGGACTGACAATTACCGGCACCCGGCATTGCTGGGTGCCATTATTTTCACAGGTTTGGCGGCAGCCGTGCCAGTTTTACCGGCACGGCTGCCGCCAAACTCGTAATGAAGCCCAATGTTTGCTTAGTTACAGCCTGTCCCAGTCCATGACACGTGTATCCTATAAACAATTGGTCATTTAAACAAAACTTTGACATCTTGAAATGTAGAAACTCAGAACCCTTTATGGGTCAAGTCTGTGTAGCCTATCCTCTTCCTTGCAAGGATGTGGTTGAGGGTAAAAAGTAGGTAATACTATCTATTGTCCCAAATGAAAATCTGATATAATGTTAGGTAGGAATGAAGGTTTGACCGTAAAGACGACCTTGTCCTTATGAAAGACCATAAAAGGTGGTTTAGGAGATAGTGCCTGCAACTCACTCACCCTACGGGCTGATGTTAATGCTACTAACAAGATAGTTTTGAATGTTAGTAGTCTTAAGGGAGATGAATGGAGTGTTTCAAATGAAGCACACATGAGAAACTTTAAAACAAGATTAAGGTCCCAAACCGGAACCTGATAAGAAGATGGAAGGAACACATTATTGAGTCCCTTTAGAAATTTCTATCACAATTGTATCACCAAAGGATTTTTTAAATATGAAGTTTCCTCAGACGAGCGCTTGAAGATGGAAAGCGCCGCCAAATAACCTTTAATGGCCCCAACCTGAAGCCCCAGCTTGGCCGAATACAGCACAAAAAATAACATCTCTGGTTTTTGCATAGAAAAGGGTCCACATTCTGATCCCTGCACCAGCTGCAGAATTTATTCAGACAGCAGCGGTACAAAGACTTTGTTGCTGGCCTTCTGGCCGAAAGCAAAGTGTCCATTACGTCATCCGGGAGGTCCTAATTCTTGTACCTCAGCCTCTCAGAAACCATGCATGAAGGCTGAGTGTCTTGAACTCTGGATGGAGGACCCACACCTCCTCTCGCAAGAGAAGGTCCTCCCTTTGTGGAAGACGTATTAGAGGGCAGATGGACATGCCCAGAAGGTCTGGGTGCCACGTCCTCCTGGCCCAATCCGGGGCAATTAGGATCATGGGTTTCCCTAAATTTCTCAACCTCCTGATCATGTGAGGAATGACAGGGACTGAAGGAAATGCATACAGGAGTGAAACTCCCAGTCCACTACGAACGCAGCCCCTAGAGCTCCTCTTGGGGGAAATTCCCTGGAGCAGAACAGTTTGCACTTCGGGTTGGCACTGGTCGCAAACAGATCCACTTGAGGGGTTCCCCAAAGGGTCAAGATCTCTTGAAGGACTTCCTGAGCTAGTTCCCACTGTGCTCTGCCTGCTCAGAGCATCCACAGCCGTGTTCTTCTCCCTGCTAGGTGAACTGCTGAGATGGAGACTCCTAATTAAATTGTCCAGAACCAGAGCTACAATCCTCTCTGCACAGTGGTAGTGACCTTACACCTCCTCTCTTGTTGAGGTAGTACATGGCCACTGTGTTGTCTGTCATTATCAGGACATTCATTCCCCGTACAGAGGGCAGAAAAGCCTTCCGTGCCAGTCTGATTGCTCTCAGCTCCAATAGATTGATGTGTAGTTTGGACTTTAATGGAGACCAACGCCTGCTGATTGTCAGATTGTTGGGGTGGGCTCCCCTACCCTGTGAGTGAGGCGTCCGTAATACTGTTATTTTAGGCCATGGATGCCAAAAAGGTTCTCCTTCAGAATGTTGTCCTCACAGGCCCATCACAAGAGATCCTGTGTGACCCTGTTTGGAACCGGAAGTAGGTCTGACATGTTGCCCGAGAATTGAGACCATTGTGTTCTGAGAGCCCATTGAAGGGATCTCGTTCTCAGACGAGCCTCTGGCACCAGGAAAATGCAGGATGCTACGAGCCTAAGAAACCGTAAGAAGTGGAAGGCCCGGAGATGCTGGCACTGTGAAATTTGGTGACCAGAATGGCGAGGTCTTTCCCAAGGACGTATCCAGTACAGCCACGATGAACTGGAGCTTTTGAGATGGTATCACGTGGGACTACTGTTATTGAGAGAGAAGCCCAGTCTGTGGAGAGTGGCAGGTCACGTTGAGACGATCCAGGACTTGTTCGGAAGAACGTGCCCTGATCAGCCAATCGTCCAGGTAGGGGAAGACGTGAATCCCCCCTCTCTTGGGACTCGCTGCCTCCACCGGCATCAGTTTGGTGAAAACCCTTGGGGCAGAGGTCAACCCGAACGGCAGAACTCAAAACTGATGCGAACTGCCAACCGCGAACATGAGGTACTTTCTGTGCTTGAGATGGATTGGCACATGAAAATAAGCATCCTGAAGATCCAATGACACCATCCAACCCTGGAGCTGGAGGGCCTGAAGGATCTGAGAAAGTGTGACTATCTTGAACTTGTCCTTCCTGAGGAACTTATTCAAGTATCTCAAGTCCAAGATGGGTCTCAGTCCTCTGTCCTTCTTGGGCATCAGGACATATGGAGAATACCAGAATAACAAATGGCTTCCCAGTGGATGATTCTGATGTCTCTGAATGAAGGGGAGGCAGTAACCTTGGGCTATGTTTGGTAATGCCTAAGCATCTCAAGTAATACGCCACCATTCTTTCAGATGCTGAGCCAGTCTGCCTACCACTGGGGTGTTGTGAGTCAAGACCTCAGAGAGATTTTGAGGCAGCTGAAGCAGTGGCTGATGGTAAAGATGCTGCTGCTTGTGCGGGCTTTGCACCTCTTCCTTATCCACCACAAGGGAATCTTCTTTGGCCTCTTTGCCCAGCCATTCCTCTCACTCTTTCAACTGAGGAGTAGTAGCCAAAGGATCTACCCCTCAAATACGGTCCACTAGGGTGAAAGGGCTGAGGCTGCCTAATAGTGGCACCTAGCGAATTGGCTGCCGACTTTGAGGTTTGCAGCTTCTCAAGGCTTTCGCCAGTCTTGCTGCCAAAAATATGAGACCCGTCAAAAGGCATTAAGGAGTCTAGACTGCACGTCCGGTGCCAATCCATACTTCCTTAACCACACAAACCTGTGCATTACGGTGCTTGCCATCATGGCTCTGCTGATACAGTCAGCAGATTCCAAACTGGACTGAAGAGACTCACTCGTTGCTTTTTTTCTATCTTTTACAATGGCCAAAAAGCCGTCTTTCTTCGGGAATATGTTTAGCTGCCATCGATGCACAGTCCCATAGGGTGTATGTGAATTTTGCAATGCACATGTACAGTTGGCTGATTTGAGAGCAAGGCTCCCAGCAGAAAAAACTTTCATTGACCAGGTGTCTATACGTTTATCATCCCGATCTGGTGGGATGGTCGGATAGGCAGCCTGCTTCGAGGTAGCGGTTGCTGCTTGCACCACCAGGCTTTCTGGGCTAGAATGTTTAGACAAGAAGCTGGGGTCACTACTTAACAGCCTATATTTTTTTTGTCACATTTTTATTGACTGCCAGACTTGATTTCAGTGCTTCTCAATTTGCACTTACTCTCTTTTGTAGAGCGACATGAAAAGGTAGGATAGGGCCCCTTTCAGTACCTTTGTCCAGGATATCCGTGAGGTCCTCCTGTTTCAAGGGGAGGGCAGGCCTGCTCCATCCCATAAAATCAGTGACCCTGGTCATTAACTGTCTGTAAGGCCTTCTGGGGCCTGGGTCCTCAATACCTCCAACTCTCTCTTCATAAATACCTTCCTACTCAAACCCTTCCACCTCCAACTCCCTCAGAGTCAGTCGCTTCTCCAAACAACGAGTTGGTGGTAGATCTCTTTCTTTGGCTGGGGCCTACCTCTGGAACAGCCTCCCTGCCTCTCTGAAACTCGAGGAGAACCATCTCCGGTTCCGCTAGCACCTCAAGACCTTCCTCTTTGCTTCTGCCTTCTCTCTTCCTCTCCCCTACTGATTGTCTGTCTGATACTGCACTGGTCAGCTGGCTACACTCTGATTTCAGGCCCAGGTCTCTACCCGCTCAGTTGCACACCCGCACTGCCTACCGGCAACCCTTGCACTTGGGTCTGTATTTGTAACCCTGCAGTCCGCCTACCTGCACTTTTGGACACCTGCTGTCTGCATTTACCCTTGCACCTGCCACCTGCTGGCCGCACTTCTTGTTATTGGTTTGATCCCATGTACAGCACTGCGCCCTCCCCTTTCCCCTTGCACTTTTCCCCTCCCTCCTCCCCTGCACTTGTGCAATCTCAATGTCACTTGGCCTAGTAAAATCGTTGCCTCTGTTCTCCCTCTGTTCCCCCTTCCTTTCCTCGTCGTGCCTTGAAACACTTGTGTATAGGCGCGTTACAAATGCCATGTCATATCATATCATATCATAAGATGCATCTGCGTGATTATCTGGTTCTGGCTTACCAAAATCCAACTCTGGTGAAGTGTCCATCCCACTGGCTGACTGTACATTTTCACGCAGGTTCTGCAACCTAGATTCCTCTGATATAAAGATATCATGGACATTAGCAGTGCCACATTGCAATCCAAAATGTGGATCATTGTCATCTGAAGCTCATTGTCTTCATAAAATCATAAAAGGATGCAAGTGATTTAAAAAAATGCTTTCTAGGCAAAGGTGTGAAGGTTTTTGAATTACTGGTAAAGGTATTGATGGCTTTGATGGTTTTGAGCCAGATGCCGATGGAGTCGTCGATGTCTTCGATGAAGACGTCTTGGGTGTCGCTGACATCGGTGGCGTCAACGGCGCCAGTGACATCGATGACTTCAACGTCGACTTGTTCGTGGACTTTGGCGGACTTCGATGGCTCAAATAATTCTTCGATTACTTTTCATCGTGTCGAGGCCTCGGCGGCTCTCGATGAGAATCTGGCCTTCGTCCCAGGCTCGAGGGTGCGCAGGATTTGGCTTGAGCCCTTTCCTTATCGGCTTCAGAAGGCGCAGTAGGAGCATGGCCTACTTGCTTTGAGAGTTTCTGGCTCTCAAAAATGTTTGGCATTTCCTGCCTGAATGATTCCCATTCCGTTGGAGTAGAGGCCTTAGGGGGGGAAAGATATAGTCCTCTCTGGGGATGAGTTGGACGAGGAAGACGAAGTAGGCAATTTATCATCCCTTTTCTTCTATTTCCTCGACGAGGAGTGGTGGGAGCCACTCCATGACCTGGACCTTTTAGTCTTCTTCCGTCGAGGAGAGTCATCTCTCGCTTCGTCGGAAGAATGTTTTTTCGACAGGGAAGTCAAAGGTGATTTTTTGGGGATTCTACCTACCGCCAATTTCCCTTTACGCTCCTTCAGAGCTTTTCCGGTCATCGGCTGACACTTCTGACAGGTCGAGGTCCTGTGCTACACACTGATATAGCACAAGCACACCCAATGTGGGTCCGTCAGCGACATTTTTGCATCACAATCTTGGAATTTTTTAAACCCGGTATTCGGGGATGTTGGAGCCAAAGACGAAGACATTGTTGACAATATTCTATGAAGAGAGCCATAGTTCACAAAGCGAAAGCTTACTTGGAAAAACAGAACTGAAGCCAACGGGCGCTGCGCATATATACCTTCGGCAAGATCATCCTCGAGTTGGAGGCCCTCGAGGGACATCGAGTCGACCGCATCGACGCACAGCGCCCTCTGCCGAAACGTTTTTCCGAAACAGCTGAAGCTGGATGTTGGAGATATCAAAGATGAGGAATATGTGGGAGGACACAATCCGTTCGAAGTAAGGTTTTCTTGACACAGGATGCTGGACACTTGAGTTGACAAGACATCCTGACAGACACTTTATTTTTAGTTGAGGGAGAACACCCCTCTTAGGAATAGGGACAGATAGGTTTTCTCCCACTTCCTTGTTTTAATAAAAGTCTTTAGCCTGAAACATGCCACCTTTGTGTCAGCCTTCTTCTTCTGCCCCCTTACAATGTCCACCAGTGTTTCATGATGTCAGCCCAGTACATCAATTGTCAATTTCAGAGTTCATAGTCTAGCGGAGTGGAGCTTCTTGATTGCTGGTCTACAGCAAGCAATGTTCTGCCAGCTCTCTTGTAGGTGGGTTGAATGTTCTGTCATTTGCTGCAATGATTTCTTGGCTTCATAGTTCTGAAATGGAAGAGGTAAAACAGTGCCAACATGTTGTATAGCAGGCATAGGATAAAATGTGTATCCATGCACATAAGGAGAAACAGAGACTGGGGCCCTCACAGCTCCTTCACACCATCTCCAGGGCAGAACACCCTAATAGGCCTCCTGCCCAAGGCTGAGAAGGTCTTCACCCCACTTGACATAGTCCGGTCCCTGAGCCTGCCACACAAGCTAATCTTTGTCTTCCCTCTGTGAGAATGAGAACAAGTCAGTCAAAGTAAGTGCCATTTCTACCTAAGGGAAGTCCAGCTTATGTTTTGTACAGAAATTATTTGTCCAAGAGTTTCAGTATAAATGGCACCATTTCAAACATAATTTCAAACATAGTGAACTCACTAAACGGTTCCAGGGAGAATGTACATTTGATCTTGATAGGATTTTTTATTTAAGGGGAATTCTAGAGAAACTGAACTATAATGGTCTACCAAAAGTAGTGCGATTACTTCTTCAATGCGTGCACAGAGGCTACCAAAATGTGTTCAGAGTCCAAGACCAAAGCACTGAAAGATTCCCAAGGGAAACTTAAAGTGCAGTTAAAAGAACTGAAAGCACACTGAGTAAATTTGGCCATCCCTAAAAACAGAAAAGGTTATAATAAACTCTATCCAGCAGTCCAACGGGTACCCCACTGAAGGAAACTGAAGGAGATATTTTAGAGTTGCACAATTCTGATGTGTTGAACCCTGTACCTGATCAATATCCAAGAAACTGCATGTGTCCTGTCATAACTACAGGGTGGGCAGATTCAATTTCAGAGCCCACATTCATCACTCAGTGTACTGTCAGCATATAGTCAATCTACATTTAGACGAGAATTGCAAGCGCTTTCAGCCATTAATGCGCTGAGCGATACAGGCCGATTTCTAATCTGTTTGATACCTCACCTGCTTCTAAAGCATATGAAACTCTTGAAGGGTTCCCTAGAACATCCTCTTGAGCAGACGTTGCAGCATACCCTTTGAGAGCATTTTCTGTGGGAGGCAGTACCACAGTGACTGTGCATGCACCCTGACGTTCCAATTATTTATTTAATATTGCACAAAGGTTTCCTAAAATTTTTGAAGATTCTGTTGAGCTTCAAGAAAAGTTACGAGTTACTATTGATTGCTATAACCCTACTTGCGGTAATCTTAATCAATTGCTAGTAATCAATTACTACCCCCACCCACCTGTCAATCACTGCTAATCTGTGTGGTGCCTTCTAGTTTTGCCAGTTTTTCCCCTACTCCTTTTCAGTTGGTTAGCAGGTGCAAGTCGATGTAGGTCACGTGACCTAAGTCCCACACACTTGTCAATCCCTGCTAATCAGTTGGTGCCTTCTTGTTTTGCCACCCTTTTACCCTACTTAAGCAGCCCTTCTGTCTCTTTTCCTTTGCTGTTGGTGAGCAAGTGCATCTGGATTTAGGTCTTGTGATGCAAGACCCATCCACCTTCTTAGCCATGCCTCCTCCTTTCCTTTCTTACCTCTTAGATCAAGGGTGTCTCTCGCCCAGGCATCTGAAAAAAGGGCAGATGAAGAAAAGAGTATTTCCTGTTAGGACCTTTTTAGACCAGAATACTGATGACCAGAACCGCTGCTCCTCTAACATCATGTAAGCTCCCTTCAATATGAGTTTCACCCGTCTATCCCAACAGCCAATCCCTACCATCACCACTCATCGCCAACCACACTGATCACCAGCAACATCTTAGACGCTGCATTGCAGCAACCTCATGCGCGTCAACATACACCCCATCAGAACTCCATCACCCACCACTACACGAAAAGGGATGCTTGCCAATGTCCCCTCAGCAATCAACCATTCAGCAGACATCGCCAAACTCATCACCAGACGTGATTTGGATGCCATCTTCATTACTGAGACCTGGATGACATCCACCCATATCCTAGGTATTCTCATCCCAAACAGCTACAGAATTCTACAATTAGACCATCCAAACCAGATTGGCAGAGACTTCACCATCGTTCCCAAGGAATTATGGCCATGCACCCAACAGGATGTTGCCACAATTGGCTCTTTCAAAAACCTATCTTGCCACTTCCCGCTCTCACCAAGTGACACAATCACTTTCACCTCATCTACAGATCACCCAAGCCCATCACCTCCTTCATTGAAGACTTCACAGACTTGGTCACCAACATGTCTCTCAAGCATACCAACAACATCTTCCTCTGCAACTTCAACATCCTTGGCAACACAGCAAACAAGCCAATGAAGGAAGACCTCCAATGCCTACTCAACACCATGAACCTCACACAGCACATGAAAGACCCAATTCACAGTAAAGGTAATATCCTTGACCTCATCATCACCTCCCTTCTCACTCTCCATCACTGCTCTCTTATCCCACTCGACTGGTCAGACCATCTGACAATCCCTTTTGAGATTAGTCACAACATATTTCTTAAGCAAACCCATTGGAAACACAGCAAACAAGCATTCTGATGATTCAAAAACTTCCCAGCCGAACTTGTTATGACACCCTAGAATGTAGAATGTGCATGGCAGCGGGGGACCCTTCTCCTTAGTATAACAATCTTTACGTGACTTTGTGTGACTTGCTTGATTGAGCATTCCATTGAACGTTATTGCTATTGTTGTTTTTGAGTCCTGGCCCGGTGAGGACCAATGTTTGTATGTTACAAAACCAATAAAATGTAATATTAAAAAAAAAAAAAACTTCCCAGCCGAGCCTCTCATGGAAGATCTCACCAAACTCCACCTAACATGAGCTGATCTATCTCTGACAAACCATGACTGGCTCGCTTCTCCAAGAACTCAACACCACCCTCACAAACAACATCAAGTGCCATGCCCCAGTGAAACAACACACCCTCAAGCGTAAACCTTCCATGTCCTGGTACACTTAAGAACCTGACTTCAACAAACAAAACATAAAAAAACAAGAAAAGAATTGGTAAAAATCCTGCATTGCTTCGGGCTTCGCCCTGCTCAAGGAACTTTGTGCTCCAACTTTGTGCTACACACAGACAACTGATCACCACTGCCAAGGCCAGCTACTACCAGAACACCATGGCCATGTCCAGCAATGAAAGAAGAGCTCTCTTCAAACCCATCAGGCACCACATTAACCCTCTGTCCTACCTACTCGTACTGCATCGAAAGATCCACAACCAACAACCTTTTTGAGTCAACAAGATCAGCATGGTCTGCCAACACATAGACGCCAACCCCACAACTCACAGCACTACACAACAGCTCCCTAACTCAAGGTACCTTCTCCTCGACCCTCAAGACCGGACAAATCCTCCTGCTTCTCACAAAACCAAAACTGAATCCTGACAATCTCAGCAACTACCGCCTCATCATCCCTTCCTTGGTAAGATCCTTGAGAAAGTAGTAGCCACACAACTACTCCAATGCATCAAAGCCAATAACCTCCTTCAGTCCTACCAATATGACTTCAGACCCAGATGCAGCACCGAAACAGCTACCATCAAGATGATCGACAATGCCCTTAAAGTCCTCGATGATCAAAACTGGATAGCGGGAGGCCTCGAAACTTTGGATCAGCTGTATGTGCGAGACCTACCTCGCACCTTTGAACAGTGTAAGGAGAGGTTTCAACTCAAGAAAGAGACAGATTCACGTACATTCAGCTACGTCACTGGTGCTCCCAGCCCCAAACTCTCCAGACAGCCACGTGCCCTCTCACCCCCCTTGAACTAACTCTCAAGGACCACCCAGCCCGGGGCAGGATCTCCACCCTATATAAACGTTTTCTAGGGGACTTCCTGACCTCAAAAACCTGATGTATGGCCCAATGGGAGGCTGACTTCGGACACCCGGTTGAGGACCAGGCCTGGGTAGACATTTGGACCCGAACGCACACGTCATCCTCCTGCGTCACCAACAGGGAATGTGCGTATAAAATTCTCCTGCAATGGTACTACTCTCCCCTCAGGCTCCATCACATGAACCAGTCCTTCTACCACGCTTGCTGGAGGGTGTGGCCGACCAGGCTCCTTTTTCCACATGTGGTGGACATGCCCAAAGATCCAACAATTCTGGAAACTATGTTTAGCTACTATTGAACAGGTCACCCAGGCAGCTCTCCCCCTGGAGCCTGAGCCCGTCCTCCTGGGGGCCCCGGTTCCCGGGATCTATCCACGCTCTCGGAACAGAGCGAAACTGCTGACACAATGCCTTTTGGCTGGGAAAATAGTGATCGCCCGCTTCTGGAAAGCCCCGGATGGCCCCTATATATCCCAATGGTGGGGGAAAATATGGGACATACTGATCACGGAGAAGGTAACAGCGGCTAGGGCCGGAGTCCTCCATCGCTTTCAGAACATTTGGGCCCCAGTGCTGGAGTATGACCAGAAATTTCCCGCAATAACCCACAGGCCTACCAGTATTCAGTGGGCCTTGAGAGACCAAGACGCTCCCTGAAAGGGAAACATAGCCAAAGCAGGCACAGAAAACATATACTGCCGGGAAGCGTCCCTCGACCAAGAGCCATGGGGGGAGGCAGTTGGGGAATTGGAGTGGAGTTATGGATTTGCCTTACATGCTTTATTTACATTGTACTGTTGTCATCCTGCCTTGGTTTAAAATAAACATATTAAAAAAAAATAATAATAATTCCTCGATGATGGCCATCCTTGCCTCCGGGTTCTCCTTGAGCACTCAGAGGCATTTGACACAGTAGATCACCAAACACTCCCTGACAATCTACATGGTTGCATACGTATCAGCAAGTTCGTCCGCTACTGGTTCAAATCCAACCTTGCTAATCGCCAACAGTTCGCACAAATGGATTTCTCCAGATCACCAATGCTACCCATCACCTGTAGAGTCCGACAGGGGTCCATCCTGTCCCCTGTAATCTTCAATCTTTACACAGAACTGCTCAGTACCCTCCTCGTGCCACACAACATTGACATCCACAATATGCATACGACACGCTGATCTACCTCAAGATATCCTCCATCAGTGACATCCACAGGCTCAACGCATGCTTAATATTGATGCAGTCCTGGATGTCCAGTGCTTACCTGAAGCTCATCCCCTCCAAGAATGAATTCCTACTGCTGACAACACCGAACACCCAGACATCCAGACCTGGCTCTTTGCTTTGAACCTTGAGGGCTTCACACCCCAGCTGGTTACCTGCACCAAGTCTGTTGGGTTCGGCATCGACAGACAACACACTTCAAACAGCACATAGCAAAGATGAGACAAACTGCTTGGTACCAACTTTCTCTCCTGTGAAAAATCAAGCCCTTATCCCAGAAAACCTCTTCGGATCCACTGTTCAAGCCTTGGTCCTCTTCCAGCTGGACGGTGGGAATGCCTTCCAGGAACTCCTCATGCACCCTTGAGATGGGTCCTGCATGCTGCAGCACAACTCATCAAAGGACTCCCCAAATTCAACCATATCACCCAAACCCTCATCAAACTGCATTGGCTCCCACTGCAAGCCTGTATCATCTTCAAATCCTATTTCATCATGTACAAAGCTGTCAGCATGAAGTCGCCAAGCTACCTCACTGAAAAATTCAGCATCTATGGCTGGAGGCCTGCAATCCACCAGAAGTAAGGACATGTGCATATTTGTACTATGACAGTGCACAAAGGAAAGAACCAGAGGAAAGGCCTTTGCTGTCTATGCCCCAAGTCTCTGGAACTCTGTGTCAACCTCAGATTTTCACCATCGCTTCTACAGTTCAGGCAAGAGCTCAAGATCTTTCTCTTCAAGAAATGGCTCCTCCCTAACACCTAGGACCACACATCCTTCCCTTGCCAACCCTGCCTGGTGGGTGATCTGCTCCCCACTATTTCCTTCTGATGGTTGCTTGTAGATACCTTGCTGCCAGCAGCCCACCCCCTCCTATTGTTAGATCCATGCTCCCCTTTGCTCTGCTTCCCTCACTGTGTTCTTCCCCCTATGACTGTAAAGTGCTGTGTTGCTTCTCGAAGTTAGGTTTGTGCTCAATAAATATCCCAAGAAAATAATAATCATAATTGCTATCATCTGCCATTCATTCGGATATGTTAACTTTATTGAAGCAAAGAAGTAACTTGCCATTGCAAGGATCCCCTAGAGAAGTTCTGAAAGAGTTCACTGACATGCTACTTTGCACCATTATACAAATCTTCCCAAAGAAAACAGACTGCAAGCATTAATTGTAGTCCAAGCATAGTAAAGGGGAGAACCTGGCCGATTACCTAAAGAGATTTAAACAATGTTTTTTCGGGAATCTGCAATGCAGCAATGACTGTACAGCAATCCATGGTTTCCACATTTGTAACGGAGCTGCAGCCCCAAGATTGCTGAAGGAACTAAGGGACTATTCATTGCTTGGAAAGGCAAAAATGTGATGAAAGTGTTATTAGCTGGTCAGCATTTTCAAGAAATGGCAGAGACAGACAGACTATGAAATGGCAGAGAGACAGACAGACTATTGAGACTACTGAAGCTAAATCCAGCAGCTCCAGTCTTCACAAGGGCTGGCGGAATATCAAGAGGGATCCAGCTTTCGGGGAAGAGTGAGGGCCAGAGCAAGAGGAGTTTCTGTTAATGCGGGTTAAGGAGCTCAAGACAGACTGATTTCAAATGTGTACAACGACCAGTGGAATTATTACAGAGTTTGGACATTGTAATTCCAAGCGCCCAAATCAGCCAGCTCAGCAGTCAGCACGACCAACCTTCTTACAAAGAGCAATTTCCACCACCTTCACCACCTGCTACTTTTAGTACAAATAGGACAACGAGGTGGGGGCAGAAATATTGCCGCACCACTGATTCTGATGGACTCTTCCGCTCCTTTTGTGAACTGTGCTGTTAATGAGAAGAACATTTCTTTCCCGAATGATACTGTAGCGTCAAGCTCAACTTTGAGAGCCTCTGAATTTCCCTTTGTCGCCTGTTCAGACAAAATGGTGAATGCAGTGTGCAATTGAGGTAGACCAATACCTCAGTTACAAAACCTATAGCTGTCACGTTGGGTGCTGAGTATCATGCATTCCTATTAAGCCCTTCTAAGCCAATTAATTTTTTTAAATGGGATGTATTGTGTGAAATGCATATCACAATCTATTGTTCAATGGTGGTATTTATTAAATAGTCTAATACACAGAGAATCAGAATTTTTGGCTGCATTGCAAGAGTCTCCAAATTCAAAAAAGGAATTGTGGTACAACACTCCCTTGTTGCTACAGGGAGTGTTTCAGTGAGTTCCTCTGCAATTACGGTCCACACATGCAAACAAAGCTGGATGACTCATGAATATGCAACCAGTGCAGCAAGCACTCTCTCTGAACCCAGCCAACGCTCTTCTCTGTGGCCCCCAGCATCTGATTTCCAATTACCAAAAAGAAAAAGAATAAAGCTTGTCAATTAGTCTTGTACCTACCAGACGTACCTGCAATAGCCCAAATGTTACCTGTCAAGAAACCTGGGAAAGGAATCTACCAATTTGTACCTGAACTCCATGCTGTCAATACAGCAGTTCTGCCAGCTTTCCCCGTTGTTCCCAATCCTGCAATAAATCTTGTGGTACGGATTGTAAGATACTTTACAGTAGTGGATCAATGTTCTGCATTTTTTCTACACCTGTACATCCACGCAGTTCATATTTACTTGATTTTACACTGTACAATATTGTTTTAATTTGTTTGCTACAGGTGAATGTGAAAAAAGTCTGACACACTTTTCTCAGATTTCAAAATAAAATCCTGGTTTCCAAAGGGGGTGGCCCATTTTGATTCAGTAAGTGGATGACCTTTCATTAGCGTATGCCTTATTGGAAGATTTCAAGCAAGTTTGTCTTAATTTATTGACAGCTCTTGCTCTAAAAGGACATAAAACCTCCAAAGAAAAGCTTCAATTGTGTCAGAACCGAGTCCATTATCTTGGCCATGATATTTCCACTGGGAGAAACATTTGTCCAAAAATCAAATGAATGTGATTGTGCAAGTACCGAATCTGAAAGCAAATGAGAGGATTTCTTGGAAGAGGTGGCTTCTGCCGCCAGTGGAAATGGGCTATGCTTCAATTATACAACCCCTACTAAAGATCATTCTCAAGTGACCTCCTGAAATCGTTCCATGTTCATCATAAACTGAAGAGGCATTTTTCGGAATCAAGCAAGAACTATCAATTGCTTCAGCCTCGAGGCTCTCTGAATTATCATAAATACTTCACTCGATATTGTGATGATCATGAAGGTTTTACAATGGGGGTATTAACTCAAATGCATACTGAAGAGCACCGCCCTATAGCCTATTACAGTGCCACACTCAGTCCTTTGTCCATACGTTTGTCATCTTGTTTACCTGCAGCAGTAGCACCTTCACTGTTAGTAGAAAAAGCTGCCACTTTGGTTCAAGGGCATATAGTTACTATAGCTGTGCCTCATGCTGTCTTTAACTGAAGTGAACTTAGTATTACTTCTGAAAGGGGAAAACTCAGCATTTATGAAATTCACGTTTAACCAAGTATGGAAAGTTGCTGATCTCTGCTGCAAATATAACTGTTACTCACTGTTCTATTTGTAATCCTGCTTCTCGTTATGATGGATTTCTAAACTCTGACCTGGTGGGAAGCAGTTTAAGAGGCTACCTTAGTTTAGTGGAACTGGGGAACCTTCTGGACAAACCAGACCAATCTACGGTAGCTTGGCAGGCAGTCAAGACTAAGTCTCAGAGGGATGAGAGTGATCGGAAATCCACCATGAGCACACACAGTAAAACTCCACAGAATACGCTTAGAGTATATAAAAAAATACATATACATTATAATTATTAATTAAACACAAATACACCAAAGCAATATCAAACAGTTAGCACACACGCCTTTCACTATTTACCATTTATAGAACTACATTTCACTGAATGTGGTAAAGGGGAAAACACTACCACAACCTGCAACAGAAGGGTAAGTTAACACAAACAGAGCATTAGGCAGTTCTTCTGAGTTGATCCCTAACATAAGCAGTCCAGCCCTACGAAGTGGGGAGCCTTATGCTCAATAGTACAGTAGTGGTTTGAAAACCCGTGGTCGTGCGTTATGAGCGAAAGCGAGTCCTCTTCAGGGAGCTGTAGCTTGCGGGGCTTGAGGTGATGAAGAACAGTAAGTATCCTACTATTCGAGGAGGGCCTACCCTTGCAGGCAGAGCACTTTTCGAGTTTCGGGAATAGCTATGGAGCATCGGCTAGCCCAGCTAAGGTGAGTATCTTTTCAGGGATTCTCGTGTGTAAAGAACAATGGCTGTGCCAGGGGGGCACCGGTAAGTGATGCATGTATTCGCCGACCCTTGACACAGTCCTGGCCAAACTTTGTCCGTCTAGGCCAGGTCGCTTGTAGGTTCAGCCCCTGCATTTATATGTTGCTCGGCTCTCAGCGGCTGCGGGACGGGACGATCGTCTGTGGTGGGACAGTAGCTTTTTCTCAGCTCTTGATGAAGAAAAGAGGACTGTTTCAGTGCAGCACATCTCAGGGCACATGGGGGTAGGTATGCAAGGCTCCTACAATGACTGTCACCACAGCAGGGTGACAAAATTACCGCAAATGCTTGCAGCATGGTGCCCTCTCTTAAATCACGACCCAGAGGAGCTAGGACTACGAAATTTGGTGGGAGGGCCCAGGACAACAAGCTGGCGATTCCTTAAGTCTTGAGCGTCAACTCGGGACGGCAGTGCTCGTAGGCGATACTCCTGGTTTGAGCTGGTCACTTCAATGGATGGCCCAGGAACACCTCCGAAGAGGCTCTATTGAAGGGTAATCAGGAGATGCTGAGAGTAGTTGTTCCCACTACTCCAGAGGGTCAAAGCGTCCTTGCAGGCCTTCATTGATCGATGCAAAAACAGGGGTCTGACGGGACAACAGTGGGCTCAGGGTGCCAAACTTTGTTTTTCAAAGAAACGAGCTGGGGGCAGATCTCTGTCTTCGGCTGGGGCCTCCTTTTGGAACAGCTTCCCGGCCAACTTGAAACTTGATGGGAACCATCTCCGGTTCCGGAAGCACCTCAAGACCTTCCTTTTCGCTTCTGCCTTTGCCCCTCTTGTCCTCTACTGATCTGTTTTCTCTCTCAGCACCTGGCTACCCTCTGTCCTTTGGGCCCGGGTACCTGCTTACCCTGCCTCCCTCCTGCACTACCTCTGAGCCACCCCTTGCATCGGGATCTGTATCTGTACCCATACAGTCCCCCATTTTTCTTCTGCACTTATCAGATATACCCTATCTCACTAATCATGAACTTGCCACTGGCTGGCTGCACTACCACTTTTACACTGCCTGTATTTATTTATTTATTTAGTGCACTTATTATTTATTCTGTTCTCTCCTCTGTTTCGCACTTTCCACTTCTCCCCCATCCACGCACTTTCCTCCTTTTCCCTTTTCCATGCTCTTGCGCGTTTTTAATGTCACTGGGCCTAGTAAGATAGTTGTTTTTGTTCTCCCTTGTTCCCCTCCCCTTGCTTGGTCGCCCTCTGAAACACTTGTGTATGAGCGCAACATAAATAAAATATCATATCATAACCTTCCAGCATGTCTCCGGCGGTTCCACGGGTCAGGATACTTGGCTCCTTCTTTAGATCGGTGTGACCTTCAGGTGATCGACCTGGAATGGGTGCCGAGCCCCTTCTCTTATCCAAGATTCATTTTGCGCTCAAATCTGGGATAACCAATCAAAGATCTGCTCTCTTGCATTCACATCAGGTGTGGGTGGTTCCAGACATTCAGACATACCAGGCATACTGGGACCAGCAGTGTAGATGGGGACCAGACAGTCCTAACCCTCCTCCTACGCACTAGCACAAGTGACATTCAGGAGCCCGCAAAAGATGTGGTTTTCGCGGGAGGCTGCATGCCCAAATAAGGAATACCCGTGTCACTCGACCTGGGGGAAAGCAAAGGGACAAAATGGCAAAAGGGATTGCATTTTAAACGTCGCCGTAATTCGCCGCATCTGGTAATTTTAGCTCTGTTTTAAGAAACCCCACTTAGAAATCTAATAGTTTGCTTTAAAGAAATTACATTTATATTTTTAAACAGTGTGTTTGCTGCTCAGTACTTGTTTTATATCTGCGCAGTTTGACTGCAACTTGATTGTTCCCTACCAGTGCTACTTGGGTAGTGGAACTACACATCCCAGCAGCCTTGTAGTTTTTGGCTGCCTTATTAGTTTAAACCCGGCGCGAACGCGCCGGCGCGAAGGGGGCAAGCCGGTCTGTGCCGGTCTGGCCGGACTATAAAGTCCACTCTGAACTGCCTCCCCTGTTAAAGGGATTGCATTTTAAACGTCGCCGTAATTCGCCGCATCTGGTAATTTTAGCTCTGTTTTAAGAAACCCCACTTAGAAATCTAATAGTTTGCTTTAAAGAAATTACATTTATATTTTTAAACAGTGTGTTTGCTGCTCAGTACTTGTTTTATATCTGCGCAGTTTGACTGCAACTTGATTGTTCCCTACCAGTGCTACTTGGGTAGTGGAACTACACATCCCAGCAGCCTTGTAGTTTTTGGCTGCCTTATTAGTTTAAACCCGGCGCGAACGCGCCGGCGCGAAGGGGGCAAGCCGGTCTGTGGCCGGACGTGCGGGCGCTCGGCGCAACTACAAGTTGGGACCTCAATCCCCCTCTAGCGGATCCACGGGCTCTCTGAACTCACCTGGTGCCTTAGTACTTTGGTAAGCGGGGGCGCGAGACATGCATGTACCAGCCGTAGTCACACATGTGAGCCGGACGAAGGGGGAGGAGGCCAATAGCCATGAGAGGGAGGGGTACTCGTCTGCTGACACCCCTAGGGATGGTATGGAGAAGTGGATGTGCCTAAACATTGGTCTTCTCAATACACGCTCCCTAACCAAACACGCCATCAACATTAGAGACATGATATCCTCCTACAATTTCGACATACTCTGCATAACAGAAACCTGGCTCAAAGACCCAGTAGGGCCCACATGTGAGCAGGCCATTCCAGCAGATTACACTATTTACTATGACAATAGAGTACTGGGTAGGGGAGGAGGGGTAGCAATTATTGCCAAGAATAGTCTCAAACTTTTTAAGGTATCTATAGGTTTTAGCGGGTGCGAAGCACTACACCTCAAACTGATCTTCTCCCCCAATAATTGTCTCAACCTGATAGCTATCTACAGACCACCATCATTGGTCTCAGACTTCTCTTTGGAACTCTGCTCCCACTTAAACACCTTGAGATCTGTCAACGCGTCTACGGTTGTTATGGGAGACTGGAACCTCTGGCGAGGTAATAAGAGAGACAAAGGGGCTATAGCATTGGAGAAAGCTCTGAATAATCTCGACTTCAAAGTCCTTAATAAAGATCCCACTACCCCCCAGGGAAACCAGCTGGACTGGCTGTGTGGTCACAACATCTTCTTACAAAACTGCAGCACCACTCCCTGCATATGGAGTGATCATCATCTGATATCGGCCAATCTTAAGCTGCCCTGTTATACACACAAGCAAAATCCTCATATTAAGGCAGAAATCAGAAATTTCAAAAATCTAAATGAACTCCAGCTCAAGCCCTGCTTGGAGAAAATTCTGTGCTCTTTTCAGGATCAAGACTCATGTGCCGAACTGCTAGATAAATATAACAAACACCTAGTCGAGTTAGTAGAAACCGTGGCGCCGCTCACCACCAAACTAACTAGGAGGAACAGTAACAACCAAAAATGGTACACACCAGAGCTTCTTCTATTGAAGAAGGAAAAACGGATTTTGGAAAGAAAATGGATCACAGACAAATCGGTGGATAGTAAAGCGAGCTGGAAAAGGAAGGATAGGGAATATAAAGAGAAAATCAAGTCAGTCAAGGCTAATTTCTTTAATACCGAAATTGAGCATGCTGATAACAATACAAGCAAACTCTTCAATATTTTGAAAAGCATAGAAAAACCCGCTTCTCTTACTCCCCCATTTACTCCATCCAAGGAGGACTGTAATATGGTGCTTAATGCATTCCAAGCCAAAACGGAAAAGGCGAGGCAAAACATTATAAAGGCCAGATCTACCTCTAACCAGGAGATCCGCCCCACTGAAGGGAATGTACCTGTCAGGGAACAACTCTTTAAATTTGACCCCATCTCAGAAGCAGATATGCTAGAGGTGATGAATAACATGAAACCCACTACCTGTGCAGAAAATGTCCTGCCCCCTGGCATTATTCTTCAACATAAGGATATATTTGCTCCCATCCTCTGGAAAATAGTGAACGCGTCATTTCATGAGGGTTTGGTGCCTAAAGATCTGAAGAGAGTCACCATCACTCCTCTCGTTAAAAAAGCGGGACTAGATCCCAAGGATCCCGCAAATCTTCGCCCCATAACTAACTCGAATTTTGTTCTCAAACTGTTGGATAAGGTAGCCACACAGCAACTCCAACACTTCGTCGAAGATCAGGAGATTCTGCACCAACAACAATCCGGCTTTAGAGCATCCCACAGCACTGAAACAGCTATGCTGGACCTGCAGAATCAGATGCTGACGATGCTGGACGACAACAAATTGGGGATGCTGATGCTTTTAGATCTCAGCGCAGCATTTGATCTAGTGGATCACAGCCTTCTTATCAAGGCGCTTAGGGAGAGCGTTGGCTGCTCGGAGGGAGCTATTGATTGGCTCCTATCCTTTCTTTCCAACCGCCAAGCGAGAGTACACTGGGGTAACAGTTTCTCCGATTCATGCGACATCATATTCGGAGTGCCCCAGGGTGCTAGCTTATCCCCAATGCTTTTCAACATATATATGCGCACTTTGTGCACCCTTCTGGTGAAAGCCGGAGTGTCATTTACTAACTACGCAGATGACACCCAACTCATATTGGAGTTGGGGGGTAGGAACCACGCCACAGATAGCGAAGTGCTCACCAAGGTTTACAAGCTAATTGACGACTGGATGCAGGCAAACTGGATGTGCCTGAACGACTCCAAAACCGAATTAATGTTGTTTGGCTCCAGTCGTCAGTTGGAAAAACTGGGGGCAGAGTATAACTCTTTTCAAATTAAAAATGCCATTATCCAGGTGGTTCCCAAGGTGAAGACCCTGGGCATGATGGTCGATTCAGTCGTCGACTCTCACGCCCAAACTAACTTACTCCAAAAAAACACAGCATACTATCTTAGGCTTATGAAAGCAATTAAATCACTGCTTAACGAAGTAAACAGGGCTACGATAGCAAGAGCCATCATTCTCTCACGGCTCGACTATGGGAACGCCCTGTTGTTGGGGGCCGCATCCAAGGATCTATCCAGTTGTCAGGTTATCCAGAACAACACGGTCAGAATAGTAAAAAATCTGAAAAGGAAAGACCATGTTACCGAAGAGAGGCTAGCTCTGCACTGGCTCAGAGTAGAGGAGCGCATTAAGTTTAAAGCTCTCTGCCTGGTCCACAAATGCCTTTATGGCACAGCGCCTTCATATTTGAAAACACACTTAAGGCCCTACAACCCCACCAGAAACCTACGCTCGGGTGGAAAATGCCTTCTGCACGTGCCCAAGTTTAAGCTAAAAACAGGGCTGGGCAGATCCTTTCTTGTGCTGGCTCCTAAACTGTGGAACAGCGTCCCGGAATCACTTAGGTCCGAAGTCAATCACTCAGTTTTTAGGAAGAGGCTGAAAACATACCTCTTTAGATAGGATCGTGGGCGCAGGACCTCACTCTGAGACCTTGCCGCTCAATAGCTAGCTGTACCATTTGTCCGTCTCACACGTGTTGTCCGTCTTGTTGTCTCGCAGTTTCAGTGTTCTTTGTACAAGCGCCCTGATGCCCTCGGGCTAACGGCGCTATATAAAAACTAAATACATACATACATACATACAAAAGGACAGAACAAAGGACTTTGTGGCACAGCCATTTTCGGCACTGGCCATAGTCTCGAGCCAAACGTGGTAAATGTGATACAGTTCGTTAAAAGAAAGGAATAATACTAAAAAAGTAAACTGCTGCCACCAGTTCGTCCGAGGTACACTTGTACAATCACCAAAATATCCTTAGAGGGTGTCTAGGGCCATAAAACAAAATGAAGCCCTATGCCCAGTACCGTAAAATACTTGGCACATAGATAAAAAGTTACCAAGAAATGGCAACATAGTCCAAGACTAAGAGAAACATAGTTTCCCAGTACTGACAGTCTGAAGGACGTATCAGTTTCCTCATAACAGATGAGCAAAAGCCCAGAGGAGTGCAGGTGAAGGCTTTGCTCAACTGAAAAAAGTCAGGTTAGGTCAGCCAAACAAAAGCAAAAAGTTTGGGGTTGGGGGGCATAAATGGAGGGAATATTGCACCTAAGGGAAATCTTTCCTAACACTTCTTTATTTCCAACGCCAATTATCCATCTTCAGTTACAACATCTTTAACATTTGTGAGTACAAATGTACATATAGCACATGTGCCACATTTGTAAAAACCTTCTAGATTGACCCAATTTTTGTCAGACCTGTGTTAAGTCATAAAACTTGGACACAGTTTAATACTTAGCGTGGGTGCTCTTGTACATTTAATCCTGGGATTCACACCTATATATTCCTTGAGGTATTCATCCATTTGGAGAATATACACCAATGCTTGGAAAGCATTCTCGATGTAAACTTACTTTCACTAGGTATGGGGTAATAACTCTGATGGAATTACCCTTCATGTCTATTGATCTCTCAGTTGGCTAGAGTAGTTAATTCCTATCCATGTGTGATCCTAAATCTTTAAATATTATGATTAAAGTGCATTTACATCATAATTTGGTACATTTGAGTCAGGATTTAGTAAAACCACATTTAATGGTAAGGGAATTGACATATTACATTACCATTTTAAAAGCTTTGCACCTATTTTATGAATGCAACTAATATTATTATGTTTTTTCACCAATGCCATTAATTTACACTTTATGAGTTTCTCTTCCTGTTTTTTTTTCCATTGGATTATTCATTAATTCTCGCAAAAAATAAAAATGTCCAGCTTCTTTTGTATTTACCACTATCTACCTTGAAAAAGTCCTATTGGTTGAAAGACGTGTTGGCAGGCAATGTGAATAAGATAGTCATTGGACTATGACAATAAAATAATACTGTGTTCAATATTACAGTGTAACACATTGTATTATGTTATACCATTACTATTGAGTATGTACCAAAAAAAACAAAAGGAAATTGCACATAATACTTAGCAACTTATAATTATAAACCAGACAATTGCATGAGCACAACACTCTTGGAACAATCAATGTTACACATGATGGCAATTGAAGTTAGCAACATTTTAAATGTACAAATTCAGGTATAGTTAACATATGAAGATTATGTGTTACTATCTTCAGTTCATAGGTGCAGGACTAAGATTGGGCACTGCATTTTTGGCTTTTCCTACATTTATTTCCAACACGCTTAGATGGGGAGCCCCATGATAGTTTGGTGGTGACTTAAAACAGCATGACTCACAGATTTCATTTAAAGGATATACTACTGCAGAATACAGATTTTATTTGTTACATAATTATCTGGGAAAGGTTTCTTTGAGTTGCGCAGTTAATACGCAATATGAGGTTTTGCAAACTTACTAACGTCCAAATATTCATTCTGCTCACTGAACTGATTACTCTTACTCGTGCATGCTGTCACAGATGATGTCAATAACACACAAAGGGCCTAATTATAAGTCTGCCGGTCCGGAAATAAGGGTGCCGGTAGTAACGTATCAGTACCCTTTCCGGACCGGCAGACTACAACTTTGCTTCCCGGGGCCTCTGCACCCGGCAGGTCTGAACTGCTTGGCGCAATGGCCCCAGAAAGCAGACTTGTCACTGAAGCACCAGCACCGTTAGCAACGGTGCTGGTGCTCCCGAGTACCCATTCCTGTGGAGTCCTCTGGGGACTCCACGGGAATGGGGACCAACATTTTCTGGGGCCTGACTTCCCGTGCTGCCGGGACTTGTAATGTACCGGTGGCACCAGGAAGTCAGGTGGCGGAAACAGTGTTACGGGGATGGCGGTAACCTGCCACTGGCACCTGTGAGTTACTGCCAACCTTGTAATAAGGCTCAAAGTCTCAAAGTTAGTTCAACGGTTATTAAGATTTTGAAGGGGGCCCAACTAATGACTGTCCCTCTCATCTTCCCATAGGCTCACTACATCCTAATCCAGACTTCCCTCTACCCCAGAATGATGGTCGCTAGAGATTGGTAACCCCTACTATCAAAAGGCTTGCTGGCTATGGAAAGAAACCTAAAGGTCGGAGCCTTTTCTATCTTTCTCCCTCCGAGACATTAGTAAGGGTGCCCTGGCATGACAATTCCCCAGGTTTCAAAATAGAGACTGATGGTTCAAGTGTGCCAACTCCAGACACCATAGTACCTGGGCCCGTAAGCAGGTACCTAGGCCTGAAGGAAAAAGGGTGGGAGAAAAACAGAACAGCAGGGGAGAAGAGGGGCAAAGGCAGAAGCGAAGAGGAAGGTCTTAAGGTGCTTCCGGAACCGGAGATGGTTCTCCTCAAGTTTCAAGGTCGCTGGGAGGCTGTTCCAAAGGGAGGCCCCCGCTGAAGACAGAGATCTACCCCAGCTCGTTTCTTAGAAAAACGACTGACCCTGAAGGAGTTAGAAGTAGAGGAGTGAAGGGCTCGAGAGGGGAGGTATTTACGGAGGGATAGTTGAAGGTATTTTGGACCCAGGCCCCAGAAAGCCTTGTGGACAATACAGAGGGTTTTAAATGTAATCCTTGTGTCCACTGGGAGCCAATGAAGGGATTTCAGAGCTGGAGAGATACGATCCCAGGGCTTGAGGCCAAGGACAAGTCTTGCAGTCCTGTTCTGGATAAGTTGCAAAGGGTGGAGAGTGGAGGCAAGTAGATTAAGAAAGAGGCTGTTACAATAGTCCAACCTCTAGAGAATTAGAGCTTGGGAGACAAGAAGCTTCTGGGGGAAGGAGAGTAAAGACAGAGTATCTCTAAGGAGGTGCAGTAGGAAGTATGACTTTTTAGAGACATCAGAGATGTGTGCGGAGAAGGAACGTGTGGAGTAAAAGATGACCCCGTGGTTTTTAGCCTCGCAGGGCACGGTACGAGGGGGGCCAAGGGAGGCCGGCCAGAGAGTTGAGGGGAAAGGATGGTGAAGGTGTACCAATGAGGAGGACATCAGTCTTGTTGGCATTTAGACAAAGATCGTTGGCAGCACACCAATTTTGAATGTCGATTAGGCAGGAGGTGTCTGAGGGAAGCCTGACAATGAGTTGGGTGTCATCAGCATAGCACTGGAAGTTAGAGCAGAAAATGGAAATGCAGTAGGCTAGAGTAGCCAGGTATTGGTTGAAGAGCCAGGGCGAGAGGTTAGAACCCTGGGGAAGGCCGCAGTTAGAGAGGGAGAAAGAGGAAAGGAAGGCACCAGGTTGTAACTGAGAAGGGCAATCAGAAAGGAAAGAGGTCAGCCAGGCCAGAGCTTGATTGGTGATACCCAGGTTGTCACAGAGACGATTGAGCAGGATGGTATGATTGACCGTGTCGAAGGCAGAGGAGAGATCAAGAAGGATGAGGACAGAGGGAATGTTAGAGTCAAGGTTGGAGAGCAGGTCTTCACGGAAGTTCAGGAGAGCAGTTTCCGTGCTTCTGGCAGCTCTGAAGCCAGATTGGTGGTCATGGAGAGAGCCAACAGAGTCAGAGTGAAGATTAAGCTGCGAGAGGGCCAGCTTTTCCAGGAGCTTCCCCAAAACGGGAGTCATGGAAAGTGGGCGATAGTTAGCCGAACTGGAGGGATCGGCTGTAGGTTTCTTGAGGAGAGGATGCACAAGGGAGTGCTTGAGAGGGGAGGGGAAAGATCCAGAGGAAAAGGAATGGTTAAAGAAATCGGCAAGGGCCGGTGCAAGGGTATCAATGTGGTCCTTAATGGTTTTAGAGGAACAGGGATGAACCTGTTTTGGTGAGGCTTTCATACAATGGACTTGTCTAGCAACCTTATCAGGCGAGAAAAAAGGAAAGGAGAAAGAAGGGGGGATCTGGAGGGAGGGTCAGCAGGCTGGGAATGAGAGGTGAGAGGAGGGGGGTGGAGGAGAGGGAGAACAGGATGCCCTGGGTTTTAGAGTTAAAGTGAGAGGCAAGGGAGTTGCAAAGAGCCTGAGAGGCGAGAGGGGGGTAGAGACTGCAGCAGGGTTGGCCAGCTCCTTGCAGATTTTAAAGAGTTCGGCCGAGTTATTGGATGCTGCAGAGATACAGGCTTGAATGTGGCCTCTCTTCTTAGAGCGGACAGCAAGCCGGTATTGCCTTTGGAGGAGCAGGAGGCAGGCCAGTTTGTCAGAGGATGAGCAGGAAGACCATTTCCTTTTAGCCGTCCTACACTTACATTTAAGTGTAGCTAGGTCAGAGTCATACTAGGAATTGCACTTGGCTTTGGACTTAAAACGGATCCTCATGACAGGGGCAAGAATATCAAGAGTAGCAGAAATAGAAGAATAGAGCCGGGATAGGGTTGTGTCAGGGTGCAAGTCAGCCTGAGGTGGAACAGGGTGGGGTAAGTGGCAGTAAAAGCCTCGATTGACACACGCTTCATAGGCCGGATGTCCAAGAAGGTGGGTGGCAATCTTGGGGAAGGCTTAGGTTAGGGGGGAGGAGATGGAAAGATGAGAGGAGAGGAGGCTATGATCACTCCACGAGAGAGGAGTGGTGAGGGGAGCAGAGAGGGGGGGGCAGAGGAGATCAAGACATCTAGTGTGTGACCGGCAGAATGAGTAGGGCCGGAGGGGAAGATAGTGAGGGAGGGTGAGTCATGAAAGAGCGTAAATACGAACACTTATTCAATTAATTGGTAAAAGATCAATACATATTAAATTCAATTCATAATAGTAACATTTGTATTTTTAGCATACTAAATACACTCAGTAAAAACCAATATAAGTTTAACAATTGAGTTCTACTGTTCCCTACCATCAAGTTAGACCACAGTATGTCATCTGCATCACCAGACTGATATTTTCCAAGGAATATAAAATGCTTAAGCTTAATGTGTGCTATAGATTCACAAGATAGAACAAGATGTTTAATGTTTCTACAACCTGGATTTGGGCACAATCTGCAGATTCCATCCATCCTTGATTGGTCAATTCTAGGTCCAAAACATTCCAATGTAGGAAGCTGGTTGAGTTTGAACCTTATATAAATGTCAAGGGCCCTACTACATGGGAATACATAGATGTAATTAGGCATGTGAAGGCATCACAAAGCAAGACACAAACAGATTCAAAGTTCAAAACAAAATGGTTTATTAAATCAAATGTCAGGATGGTAGAAGGCCTATCCTGCCCTATGCTAATGTGGGATTTCCATACCTGAACGAAACGAATGAAAGTCTGAGCCAGAAAGTTCAATTTAAAAGTCTTCCTGTGTCCAAAACCTATCTGTTCCGAGCCTCTTCCAGCTCTTAGCTTCCTTTTCAGCTCCCATTCCCCAAGTTCAATAAAGTTCCACAAAAGTCTTTAGGTTATCTTTCCCAGGTTCAAGGCAATACAGTTCCACACAATCCTCAGGGTTCCCTTGTCCGTCCAAGTTTAAAGCAACACAGTTCAAATGAAAAGGGGTCTCGATTCTCTGTCCTCAAGACAGAATTTACAGTTCCTCAGGTCTCAGGGTTCCCTTGCCCAAGACTTCAATGTAGCAACTGATATTTGTTTAAGTCTTTCAAAGTTCAACACAGCTCTAAGTCAACCTGACCCTCCTTCTGGATTGCATCACCAATTCACTAACAGTGCTTTTCCTTGGTTTGTTTCACAATGTCTTTTGTCTTTCACAATTTAGGGCTCACTGGTCTAGGTGCAGTTTTCAGACGTGTGAGAAACCCGAGAGTGTTCTCCCAAGTAGACCTCGGGAAACGCTTATTCAGGTGGCCTGGGGAGGGCTGGCGCTCTCAGATCCCAACCCTGGGGGTGGCCGAGCGAAGGAGAATCACCTGGATTGGGGAACTCAGCGTTATGCTCTGGGGAACGCCCCAGGTGAGCCGCGGTATTATGCCGAGGAAGGAGAGGAGAGGAGAATGATATCCCTGAGCCCTTTATAGGCTATAACACATCTGCCTCACCTCCTCCCACTAAATCTCTTCTACCTAGGTCCAATGACCCCCCATACCCCCACACACAGAAACAATCCCTTAATATTCCAAACCTGCTTGCACCCGAAGATTATCCATCTCAGAATCCATGTGTTTCTGTTCCCTACCCGAATACTCCTGGTCTTTGCCCTTCCCGAATTTTCTTCAAGTTGCTCTAATTATTCTTTCCCGAAACCACAGTATACTGCATTTGCAGAACAGTAAGATTCCCACAATCCCCTCTGTGCACACCACAATCCCAATTACTTTGATTTGCTTCACAAACTGTACCAATCCCATCCCTCTGATTGTCAGCTTTCAAAACCCCAATCTACTGTGACAGAATACTACCGTTCCCACAATCCCCTATGGTCTGTTCTCCATCCCGGTCATTCTCGTGCATTTCGCAAACCTTCCCCATCATATCCCGTAGGACAATCTGACAATACCTTTTCTCCATCCTATCCCGTAGGATGCTCAGGAACTCTACCACCCTCGTTTTCCACCCTGAACACTTCCTCACATTGTGACAGATAACAGACTTGTAATGCACCGGTTTACCTGACATGTCCCGACACAAGCGTCAAGCAAAGTCAGGCAATTGATTTAAATCACACACACCTGACGGCCCTTCCTTTTCCCCACAGGGATAGAAGGCAGATTAAGAGAGCACAGTACGAGCAAGGCGAGCACGGCGAGCATGGCAGACAGCACGAAGAGACAACTACGCAGGTGCAGCAGTTCAAGAGAAGGAGAAAGGCAGTAGGAATCAAGAGGGTGGCGAGGAGAGAAGTGACCTTGCCCGTTCCATCCCAGGCCTGCAAAACCTTTGTGGAAGAGAGCCTAAGACCGCGAACAATAGCACAAGTGTCTTGCAGCAGATGTCAACGGTACACAGGGCAAGCTTATGTCGATAAGCAGGACAGAGGGAAGCTCCCGTGCCCGTGGTACCGGCCTTAACTCCAGGAAAGCCAAAATCCAAGCATCACAGCCGGTGAGTCGAGGGGAGAATCAATACGAACCGGGCTGTTTTGAATGAGAAGCGCAAAGTGGCAAGTTTGAACCAAGTTTAATGAACTGTATAAAGAACTGTAAGAAGTGTTAAGGGGAGACCAGCTGCAGAGGGAAAATCGGCACCACATGGGTGCTAATTCAAGAGACTCTAGTCGATCCCCATCTGAGCGAAACTAGGGGTACCAGAAGGCCGTAGGAGAGTCACCGAAAGAGGTCAAAGTGGTCATACAGGAGGTCTAGTAAAATCCCCATACAATCGAAAGACTTTGATCTACTTCAGTGTGAAAGTAAGGGAAACGAATCCCGCCATATGAGAAAGCAAGTGAAGTGAATACTGAAAATGCAAGCAAATGTGAAGTTGACAGGAGTGAATCTGGCAGAGGGATGTCCATTGGAACTGTTTAAAAAGACATTAATTGTGAAAGAGGGATCAACGCCCGGAAGAGGGGGATCCAGGGGTGAAACCATCACCCAAGTACTGACAGGCAAGAGGGGTCCGAACCCGACCAAGGGAGATCCAGGGGTGAAGCAATCACCCAATAGTTAATTGAGAAAAGAACTGTCATATAATTTGGGAAATGAGATAGGTGGGAAGGGTCAGCACACAGAAGAGGGGGAGCCAGGGGTGAACCCATCACCCAGTGAACATTGGAAACCAACTTTCATTTGTTAAAGGAACTTTATTCTGGAACCGGAAAGGCCCTCGAAAGCGAGAAAACATTGCTATCCGGTGTCTTGATATCATTAAAGAACTTTCTAGGGATTTGCGCCCAGAAGAGGTGAATCCCAGAGTGAAAGTCGTCACCCAAAGCCCATGGAAAAGAGACTGTGAGTTTGTTTTGTTAGTTGAAAACGTAAGGTCCTCAAAGGCAAGAGACTTTCAAGAAGACGAGACTTAGCTCCCATCTTACCCTGTGTTCGAAATGTGGGGAAGGGAAACCCAGGCTACCGCATCCTGACATATTATTTGAGAACACTTTTCTTTTCTTGAGAATTATCCCACACCCTTTTTGTATTAGTTGTAAGGTTTGACAATAGGTTTCTTAGTATAGGTTCTTTTTATTTGAGTCGACGCCACTAGAGTTGCCTTATTTTCATTTGATGGTCAACGCTTGCTCCCATCTTAGATTTAGGTTTAGATTAGGCATTTTTCCAACCTGCATACAGAATTAATTGTTCAATAAACACCCTTGAACTGTGATAACTTGTGTCTGGCTTACTTGTTGCCACCATGGGTACCTCCCAGAGCACACAGTCCACCCATCAAAGGTCATGCAACCGGGAACCCCAGGCACTTCTGTACTTGCCCCTGTGTGCAGATTCACTTTCACTTAGCTTCCCCATTCCTTTTCTCCATCCCCTCAGATAGGACCTTCAAGGACACTGCTCGCCACTGCCCCCCACCCCGTTTCTGGCACAAACACCTTTGCACCAGACAATAGACAACAGACTAATGTTAAACCTGTGAACCTGACATGTCCCAATACAAGGGTCAGGCAATTGATCAGAATCATACACAGCTGACAGCCCTTTCCTTTCTCCACAGGGATAAAAGGTGGAGCCAGAGAGCACAGTTTGAGCAAGGTGAGCACGGCAGACAGCACGACGAGACGGCTACCAAGCAACAGTTCAAGAGAAGCAAAAGGAAGCAGGAATCGAGAGGGTGGCGCGGAGAGAAGTGACCTTGCCTTTTGCATGCCAGGGCCTGCAGAACCTTTGTGGAAGAGAACCTAAGACCGCGAACAATAGCACAAGTGTCTTGCAGCAGATGTCAACGGTACACGGTCCAAGCTTATGCTGATAAGCGGTACCAACGGAAGTTTGCACGCCCATGGTACCAGCCTTGACTCAAGGAAAGCCAAAAGCCAAGCGGTTCATCACAGCCAGTGAATCAAGGGGAGAATCGATAAGAGCCGGGCTGTGTTGAGTGAGAGAATCTAAAAGTGGCAAGTTTGAACCAAGTTCAAGGAACTATGAATGAACTGTAAAAGCTTTAAGGGGGAGACCGGCACGATGTGGGTGCTAACTCGAGAGACTCTTGTCCATCCCCATCTGAGAGAAACTACAGATAGCAGCAGGCCATAGGAGAGCCAGCAGAATAGATCAAAGTGGTCATACTGAGGGTCACACAAAATCCCCATACAATCGAAAGACTTTGATCTGCAAATTAGGTGAAAGCAAGGGAAGTGAATCCCACATTGAGAGAAAGCAAGGGACGGGAATCCTGCATTGAGAGAAAGAAGGGAAGTGAATCCCGCATTGAGAGAAAGCAAGGGAGGTGAATCCCGTAACACTTGAGAGTAAAGTGAATGTGAAGTCAAGAAGGGTCAGACCCCAGAAGAGGGGGTCACGGGGGTGAATCCATCGTCCCATGTAAACAGTGGTAAACAATTGAGAGGGGTCATCCTGACATATTATTTTGAGAACACTTCTTTCTTTTCTTGAGAAATATCCCACACCCTTTTTTGCATTAGTTCTGAGGTTTGTCAATAGGTTTCTTAGTATACGCCTTCTTATTTTATATGCATACAAAAAATAATCAGGATGAAAGATCCTACAAGCGATAGTGTGGTTCTGAATGTTTGTATTCATTTCAAAATGAGACAGAACATTTTTGGTGACTTGACAGTTACTTTACAGTACTTTCGATAAGCACAAAAGTTTGAAACAAACGGACTAGAGTGATTGTAAACAGTGGTAACACAGGTAAGTGTCAACCTCAGAGATATTGAGGTCAAAACTCCACATAGAGGCACATTCCGCAAAAAAATGAGGTAGGAAGGACCTACAATTGAAAGAAGGTGCGCCCGAGACTGAAAGTGGTCCCAGGCGTGGTTCACACGAGGTGTACACAACAGTTTTTACAAAACATACACGAGGGGGGGATGGTACAGTTGTGTCACGGGGGATCGACACAGGTGTGTTTCGGCCAAATAGGGCTTGATTGAAGCCTGTCTATATGCTGGCCTTCATCAGGATGGACACCAATTTCACGAAGGGTGTGGGGTGTGGACTCAACCTCCTAATCCTGAATCTCTTTAAGATTGAAGCCATAAGACTAAATACATCTAGCTCTTACAGACTTCTCTCATGCTTTGGACGGCGTTGATCGGGGATTCCTGTGGAACAAATTGAGAGCATGGAATTGCCCCCCAAGTCTTGTCGAAGCGATAAGAGAATTGCATTTAAACACAAGCTCAGGATTAGGCTGGATCGTCAAGGAACCTTATCAAAGCCCATACTAACTGTTAAGGGCGTAAAACAGGGCTGCCCGCTAGCAGCGATTATTTTCAATCTGTTTTTATCTGATGTGGGCGAAGCCCTTTGTGAAGTCTCTTCCTTTCCACCAAAAATGAACGGAAATCACGTTAGTTGGCTTGTTTATGCAGACGACCTTATACTTTTAGATATGACAGCAATTGGTCTGCAACGTAAACTAGATGCCCTAGAAGCATATGTGCACCGAAATGGGCTTGAAATCAACCAACGAAAATGTGAGATACTAAACCTTCAAAATTTAAGGTCTGTGAAAAAAAATCAAAAGAAGCAAACATGGTTCCTTGAAAAGCCAAGGCTACATCAGGTTGACGACAAAAGATACTTAGGTATGAGGATTAGCTTGAATCTTGATGATACCCCATGGGCAGACTCAGCGAAATCCAAATGCCGACAACTAGCTTGTCAAGCAGTGATAATCAACAGGCAATACAGTACATTTTCATTAAAACCGAGTATTGCTTTCCAGCGATTATTTATGGTGCCGAAAATGCGCTAGGTTGTTCTCATGAGCTTTGGAATACCCTTGAAAATATTTTTTGGGTAAGAGTATTGAACTTGCCCCGTGGAACGCCTACCGCCTGCATCCGATTTGAACTGGGGCTTATATCTATGCATGCCAGAGTGAGCTGGAATTTATTAAGTCTTTTCAGGAAATGTAACGCAACTATACCTGTATTGCCGTTTGAGTTACTAAAACAAAAAAAAGGATCTACTTGTGTTACACTGACAATGTGGTATAAGTACTGCACTGAGATTTTAAAATTCTACGACATCAGTCAAGAAATGTTGTTTGAAAATCGTGATCAAGCAAAAAAAAAAAGTATGGAGTGGTGACTGGTACTTAACTTGTGAACAAAGAGGTAAAGCAAGAATGGTGGTGGAAGCGCCAGGAGAGGCAAGAGCATATGGGAACTCTTTAGCGCACTTGACCCAATTCCCTGACTTTTCAACCAGATCTATATACCTGAGATTCAGATTAAATTTGATGGACACAAAAGAACGTAGAAACCTACATAACTCAAATACAGAGTCAATGTGTTGCTTCTGCAAATCTTGTAAAGAAACACTGAAACACTTAACTCTGTTTTGTCCGAACTTACGCACATTGAGAACTCGCACTCTTGGCCCTGTATTCGAGAAAGTGCAGTCAGCCTGTGCAGAGGATTGGTGGCAGTGTATGTTTCAAGGTTCCAATCGTACACTTTTGTTCGCTTTAGTAACATTTCTTGAAGATCTGAAAAATCGTTTGAAAGAAGGCGAACCTGATTAAACACAATACCCCCCGGTTTTGAAATTAATCCTACTGACCTCGAGAAAGCAGGTGATGTCTATATGTGGGCGAAGGGGTGTCTAACAAGTTGGGAAGGGGGGATATTAGCACTAGTATCAATATTAGTACAATTAACTTTTTTTTTTTTTTTAAATTTAGCTTTATTGGTTTTACAAAAAACAAAAAGAAGCAAAAAGTATTCAAACAGGATCATACATCTGCCAGGGGCGTAAGTCGAACAAACAATGAACAGTAAAAACAGTATACTAGGTTCTCTTGGTAGTGCGACAGTCCCGGTTGTCTGGAAGAGTCTCATCGACTGTTCGCCAAAGCCCACTCCCACCCCCCTCCCCTACTTGGGTTAGTGTATCTCACAAGTACAATAGTTTGACAAAAGTGTTAGTATCATATGATTGACACAGCGTTGCATCCGATAGTACCATGGTCGCTGGAAGTAAGGGTCTCGTCCTTTGTAGTGTTCCTTAGGTGTGGCTTCATTCGGTCGGGTTTTTTGGGGTCTCCTCAGGTTGGGAGTCATGAGTAGGCGTGATATATGTATTCTTGAAATCCATCCATAGAGTTTCGCATTTCACTGATTTATTGTGCAGGGAAGCAGTGATTGTTTCCATTACATAAATGCTCGTGGCCAGTTTAATCCATTCGGTCTTACCTGGAACCTGAGGGGATTTCCACTTGGTCGCTATTAGGGCCCTCGCAGCCAGTAATAGCTGGGGAGCCAGGCCTTTGACCCGGAACCAATCCTCCTCAACTCTCTCAAGGCCAAACAGGACAAGGAGTGGGTCAAGTTCTCTATGGATGTCGTCTACTTCTTTGATCCATCCCAGGACTTCGGTCCAAAACACTTTGATGTGCGGACAGCTCCACCACATGGCCAGTAGTTGGCAGTTTCTCCGCAATTTCTCCAGCACTTTGGGCTCATGGACTGGGACATTTTGGAGAGTCGAAGCGGATCGTATTGCCATCGGTGTAGAAGTTTTATTGCATGCAGCTTATATTGGTTGGATATGGAGGATTTAGGTGCAGCTCTGCACATTAATTCCCATTGTTCGGGAAGTATCTCTTCGCCTAGGTCTTTTTCCCATCTGGCCCTAAGGAGTTCCGTGTTCCCGCCGCCTGCACACAATAGCGTTTGGTACATTATTGAGATAAGGCCTTTCATTTCCGCTCTAGAGTCTAGGAGTTTCTCAAAGGCGGTGAGATCTCTTCTCAGTTTTTCCCTCCATGCAGTTCTCGTTAACACCCCTTTTAGCTGAATGAAGTGGAACGTCGATAGAGTGCCTATCCCCAGTGCCGTTGTCAGTTCAGGTAGTGTGATATACTCATCTTTTTTCTGGAGGTGTCCCACCCTCTCTAGTCCTGCCTCGTACCATGACTGAAACCGGTCTAGGTTCAGGATTTGGTCATTTATGCCAGGAGACCACAAGTGACTGAGCGGGGATGGCCAGGTAGTGACTTCGCGCATCTCTTTCCCAGTGCGCCATATAGCCCATATGGTGGATAGTATGGGGTGGTGTTTAATTCTCTTCTGGACCCGTTGGTGTGGCGACCACAGCCACTCCGCCACCGTGGCGGGGGACAAGTAGTGGTTGTCCATCTGGACACATTGCAGGTGTTTGTGGTCTCTGAAGTGTGGGATTAGGACGCGCAACTGAGTGGCATTGTAGTATTTTCTCAAATCGGGAAGCCCTAATCCACCTCTGTCCTTGGGGAGAATAAGCGTGTCATATGAGATCCTCGGTCTTTTTCCCTGCCAGAGGAACCGCAGCATGATCTTACGGGCATCCACGAAGAATTTTTGGGGTATCTCTATCGGTAGCATCTGAAAGGGGTAGAGGAAGCGGGGGAGGCATACCATCTTGACGGCATTGATGCGCCCCAGCCAAGAGATCGTCAGTTTGCTCCATTTCTCAAGGTCTCTCTCAAAGCTTTGAAGGAGCGGGGGGAAGTTAGCCTCATATAGTTCGCCTAGGGTTCTGGTGATCTGTATGCCCAAATATCGTAATGTTATGTGTTCTACCTTGAGTCCTAAGGGGAGGAACTTGGTGTCGTTATCGTCTGGGGTACCTTGGAGTGGAAAGAGTATGGATTTGGACGTGTTTACTTTAAACCCAGAGAACCGGCCATATTCTTTTATTAGATTTAGGGCATGTGGTATGGAGGTCATCGGTTTCGTTAGGTGTAGAAGGATATCGTCAGCATACAGCCCTGCTTTGTATTCCATCCATCCCAGGCGAATTTCCTCTATTCGGGGGTCGTTCCTTATCTTTTGGGCTAGGGGCTCCAGGGAAAGTGCAAACAGGATCGCGGAGAGTGGGCATCCTTGTCTGGTCCCCCGTTGCAATTCAAACCATCTGGAATATTCCCTGTTCACAAATATTGATGCTTTGGGAGAGGTGTATATTGCTCGCACTCCCTCACGGAATTTTGAGCCTATCCCTACTTTCTGGAGTACTGCACCCAGGAACTCCCATTCCACCCTATCGAAGGCTTTTTCTGCGTCGATCGATAGGAGGGCCGGGTCGTCTGCTATACTGTGCCCTGCGTGGACAAGGTGTAGGGTTTTACGCATTGTGTCGGCGCCCTGCCTCCCGAGGATAAATCCCACCTGGTCAGGGTGGACAAAGTTGGGCATTAGAGTTTTCAGTCTGGCTGCCAGTACTCGTGCATAAATCTTCGCATCGAGGTTGAGGAGGGAAATAGGGCGGTATGAACCACATAATTTGGGATCCCTACCCTCTTTAGGGATGACAGTTATGAGGGCTTTCCTAAAGGAATCTGGTGCGATCCCAGAGCTCATTATCTCATTAAAGAGCTCCGTGAGAAAGGGTGAGAGCTGCTCGGTGAAGGTCTTATAGAAGCCGGCCGTATAACCATCCTCGCCCGGTGACTTCCCCAGTGTAAGCCGTTTGATCGCCTCTCGTGTCTCATGTTCGGTTATTGGGTTATCGAGGAGTTCGGACTCTATGTGTGTTATTGTGGGCATAGTAATTGGGGACAGGTAAGCGGATATATCAGGGTGAGCCGCAAGCAGCTCAGAGGTATATAGATTTTCATAAAAGGTGGCGAAGCTCTCGGGTATCGAGTGGGGTGGATGTGTCGCGGGGTTGCTGGGCTCTTTTATCTCTTTCACCTTGCGTTCTTCCCTCCTTTCCCTGAGCCTGGCGACTAGGAGTGCATCGGCCTTATCCCCCTTCTCATAATATGTCTGTTTCAGGAATTGTAGCTTCCGCACCACCTGTCCATGTTCTAACAGCTGTAGTTCCTCTCTTTTACGTTGGACCATGTCGAGTTTGGAGGGGTCCACCGTTGTTTCGTCTCTTATTCCCGCTTCCAGCTGGTATATTTCTTTGCGGAGTTTGTTTTCTACAATTTTACGCTCTCTCTTTTTAGAGGAGCCCTCACGTATTAGGATACCTCTCCACGTGGCCTTCCCCGCTTCCCAGATCACCTGTTTGGAGACCTCCTCATTGTCATTCGTCTTGAAATATTCCTCAATCTCGGTTTCCATTTCACTTCTGAACGCTGCGTCAGTCCAGAGGGACTCGTTGCATCGCCAGGATCCCCCAGCGGCAGGCAGGTCGTTCCAGTTGACGTCTGCTAGGACCATGTCATGATCTGTCCATGTTGTCGGGATAATGTTGGTATAACTTGTTGACCTTGCAAGGTCAGGTGCGAGGAATATATAGTCTATGCGTGAGAATGTGCGATGGGGGTTCGAGTAGAAGGTGAAACCCCCTTCGTCAGGATGTTTTTTTCTCCACACGTCTCGTAGATCGTAAAGTTCCATCATGGCAGCAAATTCAGTGCGATCCCTCCTATGCTGGGCCCGCGTGTCGGGGTTGCCTGGCTTCCAGTCAACAGTCGGGTTCACACACTGATTAAAGTCCCCGCCTATAATGAGGTTGCCTGCAGTCTCTAGTATTATTTTGGGAATTGTCTTCCGAAGGAATGCAGCTTGTCCGTTATTAGGCGAGTATATAGTAGCGATCGTGACCTGAACTCTTGCGATTTTCCCCACTATCAGGAGGGTTCGTCCACTCACATCTGACCAGGTCTTTTCTATCTCAAAGCCTACTCCTTTCCTGATGAGGATCCCAACTCCTCCCTTCCTGAGTGGGCCAGAGCCCCAGAATTCCAAACCTCCCTGTTTCCCCATGACCGCTCGCTCCTCTCCTCTGGCAAATTTTGTCTCTTGTATGAGGAGAATGTCAATGTTTGGATCTTCGGAATTCTCTGCGCACTAGCGATCTCTTAGTAGGGGAGTTCAGTCCCTTCACATTGATAGTCCCAATTCTGAGGAGACTCTTGCCCTTAGACTTCTCATGTGATGCCATCAGCGGTTTGGAGACGAGGGTCTCTCACCATCAGCGAGCAGAGGGGCAAGTGGGTGCCCTGTGTCATCTTGGCTGTGATACTTCGAAGCAAACTTATTGTTATCTGTACATGTCCCAAGTGTTCGTTACCTCTCTCCCCTTTTCTCGTATTCCACCATAAGTGGTGGTGCTCGTTTGAGCTTGCAAACAGGGGGTGCTGCATTGGCAGCTGTTGACGGCGTCCGGCACAGACTGGATAAGAATTTGCAGTCCGTCGGCAGACCATCAGTGGGGACCATTGACCTATGGTCCCGAGCAAATTTACCATCGTAGCTTAAGGGTGAGCCCCCATCTCTTCTCCCTTACCCCCAAACATTATGCAATTTTAACAGTAATAACCATAAACTTATGAAAGTTTCAACGTTACGTGTGGCTTTCAGGACTTTACACAGGAGTCCACTTCTTCTTCCATTCCTGGGGGGTGCTTTGTCCGCAGCGTGTGATTCCGCTATGTTGCATCCCTCGTGGGAGACATTGCCACGTATTTTAGATGTGACTGTAGCTAGTACAATTCCAGCGCTGTTTCTTTTGGTTAATCGTGATCGGGGGTGTTGTTGGGGTGTCTAAACTTTCTCGATCCCTTTACCCTCTTGCGCCTCGGGCCCTGGAGCTCCCACTGCGATCCCGGTCGTCCGTCGTCGCCGCCTTCCTTGCTCCGCGGGTCCGCACCGAGGAGATCGGCGATGCAGTCTTTGATCTCGTCTTCAGAGCGTAGAACTATTTACCTGCTGTCGTGCTCGAATGTAAGCGAGAAGGGGTATCCCCATCTATACCTTGTGCCCTGATCCTTGAGCCATTTCGTGAGGGGGCTGCAGAGGCGCCTCAGGGCTAAAGTTAACGAGGATAGATCTTGGAAGATGGTGATTTGAGCGCCTCCCATTGAGAGCGGGCCTCCAGACCTGGCCTTCTCCAGAATTCTAGCTTTGTCTTGATATCGGTGAAACCTGGCCAGAACAGATCGCGGGCCGCCGGTTGGTCCACCGGCTCTATGTATGCGTTCGGTTTTGGGCTCGTCAATGTCTTCATCGGCGGTCCATATTCTAATGATGTCGTGGATGGTGTCTTTGAGATCTTTTTCAGTTTCACCTTCGCATTCCGGAATGCCGAAAAAACGGAGGTTGTTTCTCCTTTCTCTGTTTTCTAAGTCATCCATCTTAAGCCTCGCCTCAACTTCTCTTTTTTCGATGTTTCGGATCCGTACGTCCATCTGAACCTCAAGGGTGTCGATCGAGGCCTGGTTATTTTCCACACTTTCCAAGCGTTCTTCGAATCTGTCCATCCTCTGTGTGATTTTGTCGATCTTGCCGCCGAGGTTAGCTCCCATATTTTTTATTTCGTTCAATAGTGTGGTGATGTCACCTTTGGTGGCGGCGGCACCCGCTTCTGATGGGTCCGTGGTCATTGCACCTGTAGATCCGCAAGGCAAGACGTACGGTTCGTAGGCAAATCTGGCCAGTTTGTGGCGTAGGTCCATGAGACACAATCCTGGGTAGAGGAGGCACACGCCCCTGAGGAGGGGGCTCTACCCTGTATGAGGAGGCTCGGATTGTGGGTTCCGTATTGTCTCCGGTCTCCAGCACGGGCTCTGGTGCCGCGGAGTTTTGCGTAAAAGTCTCTCACTCACCCCGTGCATTCGCCCGGTATCCTTGGGAGTCTTTGGGCACGCTATCTCACCACCACAAGTTTAGGTCACAGATGCGCACCGCGGGTAACGCCTATCACATGGGCCGGACTACGCCAGACTTCGGGCCCTCCGTGGCGCAGTGATTAGGCACTTCTGAGACTGCCGAGTTCTCGGTCAAAGCGGGTCCGATTTTCGTCAGGTTTTTTCTCAGTTGCGGGGGGGTCCGTTCAGATCACGAGATTTCGAGCTTTCGTGGGGGGGATCCATCAGCGGGGGCTCATTCCGCTTTTCGGGACCGCAGGGACGGAGCTCACGCAGGAGAGATACTCATCCGCGCGCCCCCTGGTGGCCAGTCCAGTACAATTAACTTTATTACTTTTACTGTTGGGACTAAGTGGAATTGGTCTTGTGTTTTGATTTGATTTTTAAAGGTTTGTAAAAACCATATAATAAAAATTTAAAAAAACAATTGCTGTGTGGTCCGTAAAATCTGTGGGTTAGAAGAAGCTGTGAGGATCTAAGGAGGTAATTGACTAATTCACGAGAATACTTAATAGTGGCTGAGTGGTGCCGTGATGATACATCACGTGGTGTATCAATATACAGCTTACCTAATGCTGCAATAGCAGTGGGATGCTGTGGACAATCCTCAAAGAGTTACTGGATTGCTGGTGCGAAATGCACTTAGAGTGGGCCGTAGTTTCCTGAAGGCCGACATCTCTCAGGGTCCCGCAAGCTGGAAAGGGCCAGAGTGGGTCCCATATCTGAGAGGAAACAAGGGTGGATCATGAGACATGATCCAATTGGGTGATGGTGGTCTATTTGTGGTGGATTCTGTGGTGGTGAAAGAATCCCATCCGGGTCTATTACCCCCATTTTCCGTGGTGGTAATCAATGGATAAAGCAAAAACAAAGAGGTGATGGCTGGAAGGTTTAGACTGAATCTTAACCACTGGCATTGCTCGGGGCAACCCTCCAGACCATCGTTCTTCGCCTGCCAAGCCATTACAGAAGGGGAAAGACCATATGCAAATCAGGCTTGGCCCCACCCCAAAAGGGGAAGTCCAGCCCAAACTGCTAGATCACATCCCTTCTGCACGAGACCACAAGTATCCCCAAACATGTTTCACCCTTGTTGGGGCTCATCAGTGAGGAGTAGCTTGGGTCTCTAGGCCCAGCAGGCACGGGACCCACGCCTGGGCATACCCGTCCCACTCAGGGTGACAAAGCAAAAACAAAGAGGTGATGGCTGGAAGGTTTAGACTGAATCTTAACCACTGGCATTGCTCGGGGCAACCCTCCAGACCATCGTTCTTCGCCTGCCAAGCCATTACAGAAGGGGAAAGACCATATGCAAATCAGGCTTGGCCCCACCCCAAAAGGGGAAGTCCAGCCCGAACTGCTAGATCACATCCCTTCTGCACGAGACCACAAGCATCCCCAAACATGTTTCACCCTTGTTGGGGCTCATCAGTGAGGAGTAGCTTGGGTCTCTAGGCCCAGCAGGCACGGGACCCACGTCTGGGCATACCCGTCCCACTCGGGGTGACAAAGCAAAAACAAAGAGGTGATGGCTGGAAGGTTTAGACTGAATCTTAACCACTGGCATTGCTCGGGGCAACCCTCCAGACCATCGTTCTTCGCCTGCCAAGCCATTACAGAAGGGGAAAGACCATATGCAAATCAGGCTTGGCCCCACCCCAAAAGGGGAAGTCCAGCCCGAACTGCTAGATCACATCCCTTCTGCACGAGACCCAGAGCAATTGCCAGTGGTTTAGATTCATTCGAAACCTTCCACCCATCACTTTTGTGGTCAGGTAATCAATGGATGCCAGTTGAGTGGGTGGGTATTTGTGGTATGGCTGCGTGGAACACGGCAAGTTGCTTGGGTGTGGGCTGTGGAGGTTTCCATGGTGGTAAATCGAGTGAAGTGCCCCCTCAGGGTGGTGTGACTCCAGGTCTGGTCAGGCGCGGTGGTACAAAAACCTTAAGCGGAAAAACACTGCAGTTGTGCAGAGCTGTGCGAATTACATGGTTGCACAAGGGGTGAGAGGTGGTGCACAGATGGGGTAGTGCTGTCCATTGTCTATTGTTGTCCATGGTGCTCGTGAGCTAAGAGCATCCGGGATGCGGTACTGCGGTACATTGCTCTGTGCATCGTCAACTGACGCGGGCACGTGTGTGGAAACAGATTTAGGCAGCACGTGAACGAGCTCGTGGTGGAGGTGGGCTAGTTCCCAGGCTGCGGTGGTGTCTGGCAGGCTGAGTACAGGACTTATGAGGTCTGAAGCCCTTGAGTACAGAAATAGGCTCAGTGAAAGTGCCTAACACGGCTAAATATCTACTAGAAAGACGAACACGTTTTAAAAAGGTGCTCCTAAGTGTAAGAAATGAAACATAGGTGAATGCGACAATGGTGGTCCCTGATGTGACGCAATTTACCGCAGTGCTTACTGAGTCCAGTCTATGCACCCACTTTTGTTCCAGTTTAGTGAGGGCCAAATTGATGTCTCCTCCGCGACGTTGTGGCTGTAATTGTTGTAGCACAGTCCAGGAAAATTGTTCGTGAGTATGTCCTTTCTTGTTGAAGTGTTCGACTAGAGGTTTGTCTTGCACTTGGTTCTTGATACAGGACCTATGTTTGTTGATCCTCTGTTTCACGGGTCTGATGGCCTTGCCGATGTAAACCATGTCACACAGGCACTTCATGGCGTAAACTACAAATCTGCTCTCGCAGTTAGTGTGATTGTTCATCTTCCAAGTGAAATCCTTGTGAGTGAAGGTTTTGCTGTTGGTGGGGTAACGACACACGACACATCGTCCGCAGCTGAAATGTCCTACAACTGGAGGAAGGTTCCACAGGGTAGATGGTATCTTTGTGGGTTCCAGAAAAGTATGGACCAGGGTGTCTCTCAAGTTCTTATTCTTTCTGAAGGCGAACAACGGTTTTTTAGATAGGCTACCCTCATTTTTAATCAAGTGCCAGTGTTTGTTAATCGTGCTCTTGATGAGGTTGCTTACTGGATTGAACGTGGTGACGCAGACAGTCCTGTCGATGGGATCCTTTTCTTTGGTGGTAAGACAGATGGAGCGGTCGGTATTTGCTGCTCTTTTCTTGGCTGTCCTAATGGATTTCTTGGGGTAGCCCCTCTGTCCTAGGTGTGTTTGAAGTTGCTTTGCATGTAGATCGAATGTTTCCTTGTCGGTGCAATTGCTGCGGATACGGTGGAATTGGCCGTAGGGGAGATTGTACTTCAACCCTTGTGGATGGTAACTTGAGAAGTCCTGCAGACTGTTTCTATCGGTCAGTTTCCTAAAAAGTTCAGTTTTCAACAGTGCTCCAGATCGGTAAATGTGCAAATCAAGGAAATAGATGGCAATCCCAATCAATGGTAAACTTGATGTGGGTGTTCTGTGTTTTGAGCCAGAGGTGAAATTCCAGTAGTGATTCTTTGCTGCCTTCCCAGATCAAAAGGACATTGTCGATGTAACAACGCCATATCTTGATGTGCCATCAGTGGGGGTTGTTGTGGTAGATGTTATCCTCCTCATACTGGGCCATGTAGAGGTTGGCCACGTCTGGTGCGAAAGTTGCACCCATACTGACGCCTTTTATCTGCTGATACATCTGTTGTCCAAACAGAAAAAAGTTTTCTCCCATCGCTATGCGGATGCACTCCAGGAGGAAGTTGGTAGGTATGGTGGTCGTGTCTGCTCTTTTTTCGAGGCAGGTAGCCAGTGCTTGTAGTCCTTCCAGCTGTGGGATGGAGGTGTATAAAGCCTCTACGTCCATGGTGACGAGGATCGAGTCGGTGGTCAGATGCACTGTGTCCAAAATCTTGATGGTTTCTGTGCTGTCCTTGATGTGGGATGCCATTTTTCCGACAAAATGTTTCATTAAAAAGTCTGTGTATAATGAGAGGGGTCCAAGTAGGGAGTCACATGCAGAGACAATTGGTCTGTCTGGTGGTTTGGTAGGGCGTTTATGTATTTTAGGCAGAATATAGAAGGCCGGGATCCTGGGGTGTGCTTTGTTCAAAAAAGCCAGTTCATCCTGGCAGATCCATCCTTCTTCTTCGGCATGTTTGGTCAGGTTGTTGATTTCCTCTTGTAGACGCTGTGTCGGGTCCATGTTCAATTTCTTGTATGAAGTGGTGTCATCCAGGAGGCGCTGGCACTCTTGGTTGTAGTCTCCGGTGTTCATGACCACGA